>NW_027480475.1:1840132-2453510 GCF_051401765.1 Calliopsis andreniformis
TGAGGATTGGGGATTGAGAATTGAGAATTGAGGATTGAGGATTGAAGATTGAGGATTGGGTATTGAGGATTGAAGAATGAGGACTGAGGATTGAGGATTGATGATTAAAGATTGAGTGTTGAGGATTGAAGATTGAGGATTGGTGATTGAGGATTGAGGATTGAGGATTGAGGATTGAGCATTGAAGATTGAGTATTGAGGATTGAAGATTGAGGATTGAGGACTGAGGATTGAGGATTGAGTATTGAGGATTGAGGATTGGGGATTAAAGATGGAGTATTGATGATTGAAGATTGAGGATTGTGGATTGATGATTGGGTATTGAGGATTGAAGATTGAGGATTGAGGATTGAGGATTGAGAATTGACGATGAGGGCTGAGGGTTGAGGATTGAGGTTTGAGGACTGAGGACTGAGGATTGAGGATTGAGAATTGAGGACTGAGGATTGAGGATTGAGGATTGAGGATTAAAGATTGAGGATTGGGTATCGAGGATTGAACATTGAGGATTGAGGATTGAGGATCGAGGATTGAAAATTGACGATTGAGGATTGTGGATTGAAGATTGAGTATTGAACATTGAGGACTGAGTGTTGAGGGTTCAGTGATGAGAATTGATGTTTGTGGATAGAGGTTTGAAGACTGCAGATTGAGTATTGAGTATTGAAAACTGTGAATTGAGCATATTCTATTGAGGATTGAGGATTGTCAACTGATTGTTGAGGACTGAGGGCTGAAGATTGAGGATTCAGGATTGAGGATTCAGAATTGAGGTTTGAGGACTGAGGATTGTGGATTGAAGATAGATTATTGAGGATTGAGGATTGAGAATTGAGGATTGAGAATTGAGGATTGAAGATTGAGGATTGGGTATTGAGGATTGAAGAATGAGGATTGAGGATTGAGTATTGAAGGTTGAGGATTGATGACTGAGGATTGAGGATTGAGGATTGAGGATTGAGTATTGAGGATTGAACATTGATTGTTGTGGATTGAGGGTTGAGGATTGAGGATTGAGTATTGAGGATTGAGGATGAGGGCTGAGGTTTGAGGTTTGAGGTTTAAGGACTGAGGACTGAGGATTGAGGATTGAGAATTGAGGTCTGAAGATTGAGGATTGAGGATTGAGAATTGAGGATTGAGGATTGAAGACTGAGGATTGAGGATTGAGGATGGAGGATTGAAGAGAGAGGACTGAGCGTTGAGTATTGAGTGTTGAGAATTGATGTTTGAGGGTTGAGATTTGGTTATTGATTTTTCTGGATTGAGTATTGAACGATGAGAATTCAGGGTATTCTATTGAGCATTGAGAATTGAGGATTGATTGTTGAGTATTGAGCATTGATGGTTGAGGGTTTTGTGTTGAATATTGAGGATTGAGGATTGAGGATTGAGGATTGCAGGTTGAGTATTGAGGACTGAAGGTTGAGGATTGAGGATAGAGGATTGAGGATTGAGTATTGAAGATTGAGGATTGGGGATTGAGGATTGACGATTGAGGATTGAGTATTGACGATTGAGAATTGAGGATTGAGGATTGAAGATTGAGTATTGAGGATTGAAGGTCGAGGATTGAGGACTGAGGATTGAGGATTGAGGACTGAGGATTGAGGATTGAGGATTGAGCATTGAGGATTGAAGATTGGGGACTGGGGATTGAGGATTGAAGATTGAGGATTAAGGATTGAGGATTGGGGATTGGGGATCTTGGATTGGAGATTGATTATTGAGGATTGAAGATTGAGGGTTGAGGATTGATGATTGAGAATTGAGAATTGAGGATGAGGACTGAGGGTTGAGGATTGAGGTTTGAGGATTGAGGACAGAGGATTGACGATTGAGTATTGAAGATTGAGGATTGGTGACAGAGGATTGAGGACTGAGAATTGATGATTGCGTATTGAGTATTGAAAATTGAGTACTGAGGATTGAATATTGTGGATTGAGGATTGAGGATTGTGGATTGACGATTGAGTATTGAGGATTGAAGATTGAGGATCGAGGATTGATGGTTGAGGATTGAAGATTGAATATTGATGATTGAAATTGTGGATTGAGGATTGAAGATTGAGGATTGAGGATTGAGGATTGAAGATTGAGTATTGAGGATTGAAGATTGAGGATTGAGGATTGACTATTGAGGATTGAGGACTGAGGTTTGAGGATTGACGATGAGGGCTGAGGGTTGAGGATTGAGGTTTGAGGTCTGAGGACTGAGGATTGAGGTTTGAGAATTGAGGATTGAAGATTGTGGATTGGGTATTGAGGATTGAACATTGAGGATTGAGGATTGAGGATCGAGGATTGAGGGTTGAGGATTGAAGATTGAATATTGATGATTGAAGATTGAGGATTGAGGATTGAGGGTTGTGGATTGAGGACGAGGACTGAGGGTTGAGTATTGATGTTTGAGGTCTGAAAATTGAGGATTGAGGATTGAGAATTGAGGATTGAGGATTGAGGATTGAGGATTGAAGATTGAGGATTGAGGATTGAGGATTAAAGATGGAGTATTGAGGATTGAAGATTGAGAGTTGAGGATTGAGGATTGAACAGTGAGGACTGAGTGTTGAGGGTTGAGTGATGAGAATTGATGTTTGTGGATAGAGATATGAAGATTGCAGATTGAGTATTGTGTATTGAAAACTGTGAATTGAGGATATTCTATTGAGGATTGAGGATTGACACCAGATTGTTGAGGACTGAGGGCGGAAGATTGAGGATTCAGGATTGAGGATTCAGAATTGAGGTTTGAAGACTGAGGATTGAGGATTGAGGATTGAACGTAGAGTATTGAGGATTGAAGATTGAGGAATGAGAATTGAGGATTGAGGATTGAGGATGAGGGCTGAGGGTTGAGGATTGAGGTTTAAGGACTGAGGACTGAGGATTGAGGATTGAGAATTGAGGATTGAGGATTGAGGATTGAAGATTGAGGATTGGGTATTGAGCATTGAAGAATGAGGATTGAGGATTGAGGATTGAGGACAGAGGATTGAAGATTGAGTATTGAACATTGAGGACTGAGTGTTGTGGGTCCAGTGATGAGAATTGATGTTTGTGGATAGTGGTTTGAAGATTGCAGATTGAGTATTGAGTATTGAAAACTGTGAATTGAGGATATTCTATTGAGGATTGAGGATTGTCAACTGATTGTTGAGGACTGAGGGCTGAAGATTGAGGATTCAGGATTGAGGATTCAGAATTGAGGTTTGAGGACTGAGGATAGAGGATTGAAGAATGATTATTGGGGATTGAGGATTGAGAATTGAGGATTGACGATTGAGGATTCAGGATTGAGGATTGGGTATTGAGGATTGAATAATGACGACTGAGGATTGAGGATTGAGGATTGAGGATTGAAGATTGAGTATTGAGGATTGAAGATTGATAATTGTGGATTGAAGATTGAGTATCGAGAATTGAAGATTGAAGATTGAGGATTGAGGATTGAGAATTGACGATGAGGGCTGTGGGTTGAGGATTGAGGTTTGAGGACTGAGGACTGAGGATTGAGGATTGAGAATCGAGGACTGAGGATTGAGGATTGAGGATTGAAGATTGAGGATTGGGTATTGAGGATTGAACATTGAGGATTGAGGATTGAGTATCGAGGATTGAGGACTGAGGATTGAAGATAGAATATTGATGATTGAAGATTGAGGATTGAGGATTGAGGGTTGTGGATTGAGGACGATGTCTGAGGGTTGAGTATTGATGTTTGTGGTCTGAGGAATGAGAATTGAGGATTGAGGATTGAGGATGAGGGCTGAGGGTTGAGGATTGAGGTTTAAGGACTGAGGACTGAGGATTGAGGATTGAGAATTGAGGATTGAGGATTGAGGATTGAAGATTGAGGATTGGGTATTGAGCATTGAAGAATGAGGATTGAGGATTGAGGATTGAGGATAGAGGATTGAAGATTGAGTATTGAACATTGAGGACTGAGTGTTGTGGGTCCAGTGATGAGAATTGATGTTTGTGGATAGTGGTTTGAAGATTGCAGATTGAGTATTGAGTATTGAAAACTGTGAATTGAGGATATTCTATTGAGGATTGAGGATTGTCAACTGATTGTTGAGGACTGAGGGCTGAAGATTGAGGATTCAGGATTGAGGATTCAGAATTGAGGTTTGAGGACTGAGGATAGAGGATTGAAGAATGATTATTGGGGATTGAGGATTGAGAATTGAGGATTGACGATTGAGGATTCAAGATTGAGGATTGGGTATTGAGGATTGAAGAATGACGACTGAGGATTGAGGATTGAGGATTGAGGATTGAAGATTGAGTATTGAGGATTGAAGATTGATAATTGTGGATTGAAGATTGAGTATCGAGAATTGAAGATTGAGGATCGAGGATTGATGGTTGAGGATTGAAGATTGAATATTGATGATTGAAATTGTGGATTGAGGATTGAAGATTGAGGATTGAGGATTGAGGATTGAAGATTGAGTATTGAGGATTGAAGATTGAGGATTGAGGATTGACGATTGAGGATTGAGGACTGAGGTTTGAGGATTGACGATGAGGGCTGAGGGTTGAGGATTGAGGTTTGAGGTCTGAGGACTGAGGATTGAGGATTGAGAATTGAGGATTGAAGATTGTGGATTGGGTATCGAGGATTGAACATTGAGGATTGAGGATTGAGGATCGAGGATTGAGGGTTGAGGATTGAAGATTGAATATTGATGATTGAAGATTGAGGATTGAGGATTGAGGGTTGTGGATTGAGGACGAGGACTGAGGGTTGAGTATTGATGTTTGAGGTCTGAAAATTGAGGATTGAGGATTGAGAATTGAGGATTGAGGATTGAGGATTGAGGATTGAAGATTGAGGATTGAGGATTGAGGATTAAAGATGGAGTATTGAGGATTGAAGATTGAGAGTTGAGGATTGAGGATTGAACATTGAGGACTGAGTGTTGAGGGTTGAGTGATGAGAATTGATGTTTGTGGATAGAGATATGAAGATTGCAGATTGAGTATTGTGTATTGAAAACTGTGAATTGAGGATATTCTATTGAGGATTGAGGATTGACACCAGATTGTTGAGGACTGAGGGCGGAAGATTGAGGATTCAGGATTGAGGATTCAGAATTGAGGTTTGAAGACTGAGGATTGAGGATTGAGGATTGAACGTAGAGTATTGAGGATTGAAGATTGAGGAATGAGAATTGAGGATTGAGGATTGAGGATGAGGGCTGAGGGTTGAGGATTGAGGTTTAAGGACTGAGGACTGAGGATTGAGGATTGAGAATTGAGGATTGAGGATTGAGGATTGAAGATTGAGGATTGGGTATTGAGCATTGAAGAATGAGGATTGAGGATTGAGGATTGAGGATAGAGGATTGAAGATTGAGTATTGAACATTGAGGACTGAGTGTTGTGGGTCCAGTGATGAGAATTGATGTTTGTGGATAGTGGTTTGAAGATTGCAGATTGAGTATTGAGTATTGAAAACTGTGAATTGAGGATATTCTATTGAAGATTCAGGGTTGACAACTGATTGTTGAGGACTGAGGGCTGAATATTGAGGATTCAGGATTGAGAATTCAGAATTGAGGATTAAGGACTGTGGATTGAGGATTGAAGATTGAGTATCGAGGATTGAAGATTGAGGATTGAGGATTGAGGATTGAGGATGAGGGCTGAGGGTTGAGTATTGAGGTTTGAGGACTGACTACTGAGGATTGAGGATTGAGAACTGAGGATTGAGGATTGAGTGTTGAAGATTGAGGATTGGGTATTGAGGATTGAAGAATGAGGATTGAGGATTCAGGATTGACGATTGAGGATTGAGGGTTGAAGATTGAGGATTGGGGACTGACCGTTGAGTGTTGAGTGATGAGAATTGGTGTTTGTGGATAGAGATTTAAAGATTTCAGATTGAGTATTGGGTACTGAAATCTGTGAATTGATGATATTCTATTGAGGATTGAGAATTGACAACTGATTGTTGAGGACTGAGGTCTGAATATTGAGGATTCAGGATTGAGGATTCAGGATTGAGGACGAGGACTGAGGGTTGAGTATTGATGTTTGAGGTCTGAGGATTGAGGATTGAGGATTGAGAATTGGGGATTGAGGATTGAGGATTGAGTATTGAGGATTGAGGATGAGGGCTGAGGTTTGAGGTTTGAGGATTAAGGACTGAGGACTGAGGATTGAGGATTGAGAATTGAGGATTGAGGATTGAGGATTGAAGATTGAGGATTTGGTATTGAGGATTGAAGAATGAGGATTGAGGATTGAGGATTGAGGATTGAGGATTGAAGATTGAGTATTGAGGATTGAAAATTGACGATTGAGGATTGTGGATTGAAGATTGAGTATTGAACATTGAGGACTGAGTGTTGAGGGTTCAGTGATGAGAATTGATGTTTGTGGATAGAGGTTTGAAGACTGCAGATTGAGTATTGAGTATTGAAAACTGTGAATTGAGCATATTCTATTGAGGATTGAGGATTGTCAACTGATTGTTGAGGACTGAGGGCTGAAGATTGAGGATTCAGGATTGAGGATTCAGAATTGAGGTTTGAGGACTGAGGATTGTGGATTGAAGATAGATTATTGAGGATTGAGGATTGAGAATTGAGGATTGAGAATTGAGGATTGAAGATTGAGGATTGGGTATTGAGGATTGAAGAATGAGGATTGAGGATTGAGTATTGAAGGTTGAGGATTGATGACTGAGGATTGAGGATTGAGGATTGAGGATTGAGTATTGAGGATTGAACATTGATTGTTGTGGATTGAGGGTTGAGGATTGAGGATTGAGTATTGAGGATTGAGGATGAGGGCTGAGGTTTGAGGTTTGAGGTTTAAGGACTGAGGACTGAGGATTGAGGATTGAGAATTGAGGTCTGAAGATTGAGGATTGAGGATTGAGAATTGAGGATTGAGGATTGAAGACTGAGGATTGAGGATTGAGGATGGAGGATTGAAGAGAGAGGACTGAGCGTTGAGTATTGAGTGTTGAGAATTGATGTTTGAGGGTTGAGATTTGGTTATTGATTTTTCTGGATTGAGTATTGAACGATGAGAATTCAGGGTATTCTATTGAGCATTGAGAATTGAGGATTGATTGTTGAGTATTGAGCATTGATGGTTGAGGGTTTTGTGTTGAATATTGAGGATTGAGGATTGAGGATTGAGGATTGCAGGTTGAGTATTGAGGACTGAAGGTTGAGGATTGAGGATAGAGGATTGAGGATTGAGTATTGAAGATTGAGGATTGGGGATTGAGGATTGACGATTGAGGATTGAGTATTGACGATTGAGAATTGAGGATTGAGGATTGAAGATTGAGTATTGAGGATTGAAGGTCGAGGATTGAGGACTGAGGATTGAGGATTGAGGACTGAGGATTGAGGATTGAGGATTGAGCATTGAGGATTGAAGATTGGGGACTGGGGATTGAGGATTGAAGATTGAGGATTAAGGATTGAGGATTGGGGATTGGGGATCTTGGATTGGAGATTGATTATTGAGGATTGAAGATTGAGGGTTGAGGATTGATGATTGAGAATTGAGAATTGAGGATGAGGACTGAGGGTTGAGGATTGAGGTTTGAGGATTGAGGACAGAGGATTGACGATTGAGTATTGAAGATTGAGGATTGGTGACAGAGGATTGAGGACTGAGAATTGATGATTGCGTATTGAGTATTGAAAATTGAGTACTGAGGATTGAATATTGTGGATTGAGGATTGAGGATTGTGGATTGACGATTGAGTATTGAGGATTGAAGATTGAGGATCGAGGATTGATGGTTGAGGATTGAAGATTGAATATTGATGATTGAAATTGTGGATTGAGGATTGAAGATTGAGGATTGAGGATTGAGGATTGAAGATTGAGTATTGAGGATTGAAGATTGAGGATTGAGGATTGACGATTGAGGATTGAGGACTGAGGTTTGAGGATTGACGATGAGGGCTGAGGGTTGAGGATTGAGGTTTGAGGTCTGAGGACTGAGGATTGAGGTTTGAGAATTGAGGATTGAAGATTGTGGATTGGGTATTGAGGATTGAACATTGAGGATTGAGGATTGAGGATCGAGGATTGAGGGTTGAGGATTGAAGATTGAATATTGATGATTGAAGATTGAGGATTGAGGATTGAGGGTTGTGGATTGAGGACGAGGACTGAGGGTTGAGTATTGATGTTTGAGGTCTGAAAATTGAGGATTGAGGATTGAGAATTGAGGATTGAGGATTGAGGATTGAGGATTGAAGATTGAGGATTGAGGATTGAGGATTAAAGATGGAGTATTGAGGATTGAAGATTGAGAGTTGAGGATTGAGGATTGAACAGTGAGGACTGAGTGTTGAGGGTTGAGTGATGAGAATTGATGTTTGTGGATAGAGATATGAAGATTGCAGATTGAGTATTGTGTATTGAAAACTGTGAATTGAGGATATTCTATTGAGGATTGAGGATTGACACCAGATTGTTGAGGACTGAGGGCGGAAGATTGAGGATTCAGGATTGAGGATTCAGAATTGAGGTTTGAAGACTGAGGATTGAGGATTGAGGATTGAACGTAGAGTATTGAGGATTGAAGATTGAGGAATGAGAATTGAGGATTGAGGATTGAGGATGAGGGCTGAGGGTTGAGGATTGAGGTTTAAGGACTGAGGACTGAGGATTGAGGATTGAGAATTGAGGATTGAGGATTGAGGATTGAAGATTGAGGATTGGGTATTGAGCATTGAAGAATGAGGATTGAGGATTGAGGATTGAGGACAGAGGATTGAAGATTGAGTATTGAACATTGAGGACTGAGTGTTGTGGGTCCAGTGATGAGAATTGATGTTTGTGGATAGTGGTTTGAAGATTGCAGATTGAGTATTGAGTATTGAAAACTGTGAATTGAGGATATTCTATTGAGGATTGAGGATTGTCAACTGATTGTTGAGGACTGAGGGCTGAAGATTGAGGATTCAGGATTGAGGATTCAGAATTGAGGTTTGAGGACTGAGGATAGAGGATTGAAGAATGATTATTGGGGATTGAGGATTGAGAATTGAGGATTGACGATTGAGGATTCAAGATTGGGGATTGGGTATTGAGGATTGAAGAATGACGACTGAGGATTGAGGATTGAGGATTGAGGATTGAAGATTGAGTATTGAGGATTGAAGATTGATAATTGAGGATTGAAGGTTGAGAATTGAGGGTTGAGGATTGAAGATTGAGGACTTAGTGTTGAGGGTTGGGTGATGGGAGTTGATGTTTGTGGATTGAGGTTTGAAGATTGAAGAATGGGGATTGAGTATTGAAAACTGTGAATTGAGGATATTCTATTGAGGATTGAGGATCGACAATTGATTGTTGAGGACTGAGTGCTAAAGATTGAGGATTCAGGATTGAGGATTCGGGATTGAGGTTTAAGGACTGAGGATTGAGGGTTGAGGATTGAGGATTGAGGATTGACGCTTGAGGATTGAGGGTTGAGGATGGAGGATTGAGGATGAGGGCTGAGGGTTGAGGATTGAGGTTTAAGGACTGAGGACTGAGGATTGAGGATTGAGAATTGAGGATTGAGGATTGAGGATTGAAGATTGAGGATTGGGTATTGAGCATTGAAGAATGAGGTTTGAGGATTGAGGATTGAGGATAGAGGATTGAAGATTGAGTATTGAACATTGAGGACTGAGTGTTGTGGGTCCAGTGATGAGAATTGATGTTTGTGGATAGTGGTTTGAAGATTGCAGATTGAGTATTGAGTATTGAAAACTGTGAATTGAGGATATTCTATTGAGGATTGAGGATTGTCAACTGATTGTTGAGGACTGAGGGCTGAAGATTGAGGATTCAGGATTGAGGATTCAGAATTGAGGTTTGAGGACTGAGGATAGAGGATTGAAGAATGATTATTGGGGATTGAGGATTGAGAATTGAGGATTGACGATTGAGGATTCAAGATTGAGGATTGGGTATTGAGGATTGAAGATTGACGACTGAGGATTGAGGATTGAGGATTGAGGATTGACGATTGAGTATTGAGGATTGAAGATTGATAATTGTGGATTGAAGATTGAGTATCGAGAATTGAAGATTGAAGATTGAGGATTGAGGATTGAGAATTGACGATGAGGGCTGTGTGTTGAGGATTGAGGTTTGAGGACTGAGGACTGAGGATTGAGGATTGAGAATTGAGGACTGAGGATTGAGGATTGAGGATTGAAGATTGAGGATTGGGTATTGAGGATTGAACATTGAGGATTGAGCATTGAGTATCGAGGATTGAGGATTGAGGATTGAAGATAGAATATTGATGGTTGAAGATTGAGGATTGAGGATTGAGGGTTGTGGATTGAGGACGATGTCTGAGGGTTGAGTGTTGATGTTTGAGGTCTGAGGATTGAGGATTGAGGATTGAGAATTGAGGATTGAAGATTGAGTATTGAGGATTGATGGTTGAGAATTGAGGGTTGAGGATTGAAGATTGAGGACTTAGTGTTGAGGGTTGGGTGATGGGAGTTGATGTTTGTGGATTGAGATTTGAAGATTGAAGAATGGTGATTGAGTATTGAAAACTGTGAATTGAGGATATTCTATTGAGGATTGAGGATTGACAATTGATTGTTGAGGACTGAGGGCTAAAGATTGAGGATTCAGGATTGAGGATTCGGGATTGAGGTTTAAGGACTGAGGATTGAGGGTTGAGGATTGAGGATTGAGGATTGACGCTTGAGGATTGAGGGTTGAGGATGGAGGATTGAAAAGAGTGGACTGAGTGTTGAGGATTAAGTGTTGAGAATTGATGTTTGAGGATTGAGATTTGATTATTGAATATTGTGGATTGAGTATTGAAACATGAGAATTAAGGATACTCTATTGAGTATTAGGAATTGAGGATTGATGGTTGAGTATTGAGGATCGGTGGTTGAGGGTCGTGTGTTGAATATTGAGGATTGAGGATTGAGGATTCAGGATTGAAGATTGAGGATTGAATAATGAGTATTGATGGTTGAAGATTGAGGATTGAGAATTGAGTGTTGAGGATTGACGACGAGGACTGACGGTTGAGTATTGATGTTTGAGGTCTCAGGATTGAGGATTGAGGATTGAGAATTGGGGATTGAGGATTGAGGATTGAGGATTGAGGATTGAGGATTGAGGATTGAGTATTGAATGTTGAGGATTGATGATTGAGGATTGAGGATTGAGAATTGAGGATTGAGTATTGAGGACTGAGGATTGAAGATTGAGGATTGAGGATTGAGGATTGAGAATTGAAGATTGAGTATTGAGGTTTGAAGACTGATGATTGAGGGTTGAGGATTGAGGATTGAGGATTGAGGATTGAGTATTGAAGGTTGAGGATTGATGATTGAGAATTGAGGATTGAAGATTGAGGATTGGGTATTGAGGATTGAACATTGAGGATTGATGATTGAGGGTCGAGGATTGAGGGTTGAGGATTGAAGATTGAATATTGATGATTGAAGATTGAGGATTGAGGATTGAGGGTTGTGGATTGAGGACGAGGACTGAGGGTTTAGTATTGATGTTTGAGGTCTGAAGATTGAGGATTGAAGATTGAGAATTGACGATTGAGGATTGAGGATTGAAGATTGAGGATTGGGTATTGAGGATTGAAGAATGAGGACTGAGGATTTAGGATTGAGGATCGAGGATTGAAGATTGAGTACTGAGGATTGAAGATTGAGGACTGAGGGTTGAGTATTGATGTTTGAGGTCTGAAAATTGAGGATTGGGGATTGAGAATTGAGAATTGAGGATTGAGGATTGAAGATTGAGGATTGGGTATTGAGGATTGAAGAATGAGGACTGAGGATTGAGGATTGATGATTAAAGATTGAGTGTTGAGGATTGAAGATTGAGGATTGGTGATTGAGGATTGAGGATTGAGGATTGAGGATTGAGCATTGAAGATTGAGTATTGAGGATTGAAGATTGAGGATTGAGGACTGAGGATTGAGGATTGAGTATTGAGGATTGAGGATTGGGGATTAAAGATGGAGTATTGATGATTGAAGATTGAGGATTGTGGATTGATGATTGGGTATTGAGGATTGAAGATTGAGGATTGAGGATTGAGGATTGAGAATTGACGATGAGGGCTGAGGGTTGAGGATTGAGGTTTGAGGACTGAGGACTGAGGATTGAGGATTGAGAATTGAGGACTGAGGATTGAGGATTGAGGATTGAGGATTAAAGATTGAGGATTGGGTATCGAGGATTGAACATTGAGGATTGAGGATTGAGGATCGAGGATTGAAAATTGACGATTGAGGATTGTGGATTGAAGATTGAGTATTGAACATTGAGGACTGAGTGTTGAGGGTTCAGTGATGAGAATTGATGTTTGTGGATAGAGGTTTGAAGACTGCAGATTGAGTATTGAGTATTGAAAACTGTGAATTGAGCATATTCTATTGAGGATTGAGGATTGTCAACTGATTGTTGAGGACTGAGGGCTGAAGATTGAGGATTCAGGATTGAGGATTCAGAATTGAGGTTTGAGGACTGAGGATTGTGGATTGAAGATAGATTATTGAGGATTGAGGATTGAGAATTGAGGATTGAGAATTGAGGATTGAAGATTGAGGATTGGGTATTGAGGATTGAAGAATGAGGATTGAGGATTGAGTATTGAAGGTTGAGGATTGATGACTGAGGATTGAGGATTGAGGATTGAGGATTGAGTATTGAGGATTGAACATTGATTGTTGTGGATTGAGGGTTGAGGATTGAGGATTGAGTATTGAGGATTGAGGATGAGGGCTGAGGTTTGAGGTTTGAGGTTTAAGGACTGAGGACTGAGGATTGAGGATTGAGAATTGAGGTCTGAAGATTGAGGATTGAGGATTGAGAATTGAGGATTGAGGATTGAAGACTGAGGATTGAGGATTGAGGATGGAGGATTGAAGAGAGAGGACTGAGCGTTGAGTATTGAGTGTTGAGAATTGATGTTTGAGGGTTGAGATTTGGTTATTGATTTTTCTGGATTGAGTATTGAACGATGAGAATTCAGGGTATTCTATTGAGCATTGAGAATTGAGGATTGATTGTTGAGTATTGAGCATTGATGGTTGAGGGTTTTGTGTTGAATATTGAGGATTGAGGATTGAGGATTGAGGATTGCAGGTTGAGTATTGAGGACTGAAGGTTGAGGATTGAGGATAGAGGATTGAGGATTGAGTATTGAAGATTGAGGATTGGGGATTGAGGATTGACGATTGAGGATTGAGTATTGACGATTGAGAATTGAGGATTGAGGATTGAAGATTGAGTATTGAGGATTGAAGGTCGAGGATTGAGGACTGAGGATTGAGGATTGAGGACTGAGGATTGAGGATTGAGGATTGAGCATTGAGGATTGAAGATTGGGGACTGGGGATTGAGGATTGAAGATTGAGGATTAAGGATTGAGGATTGGGGATTGGGGATCTTGGATTGGAGATTGATTATTGAGGATTGAAGATTGAGGGTTGAGGATTGATGATTGAGAATTGAGAATTGAGGATGAGGACTGAGGGTTGAGGATTGAGGTTTGAGGATTGAGGACAGAGGATTGACGATTGAGTATTGAAGATTGAGGATTGGTGACAGAGGATTGAGGACTGAGAATTGATGATTGCGTATTGAGTATTGAAAATTGAGTACTGAGGATTGAATATTGTGGATTGAGGATTGAGGATTGTGGATTGACGATTGAGTATTGAGGATTGAAGATTGAGGATCGAGGATTGATGGTTGAGGATTGAAGATTGAATATTGATGATTGAAATTGTGGATTGAGGATTGAAGATTGAGGATTGAGGATTGAGGATTGAAGATTGAGTATTGAGGATTGAAGATTGAGGATTGAGGATTGACGATTGAGGATTGAGGACTGAGGTTTGAGGATTGACGATGAGGGCTGAGGGTTGAGGATTGAGGTTTGAGGTCTGAGGACTGAGGATTGAGGTTTGAGAATTGAGGATTGAAGATTGTGGATTGGGTATTGAGGATTGAACATTGAGGATTGAGGATTGAGGATCGAGGATTGAGGGTTGAGGATTGAAGATTGAATATTGATGATTGAAGATTGAGGATTGAGGATTGAGGGTTGTGGATTGAGGACGAGGACTGAGGGTTGAGTATTGATGTTTGAGGTCTGAAAATTGAGGATTGAGGATTGAGAATTGAGGATTGAGGATTGAGGATTGAGGATTGAAGATTGAGGATTGAGGATTGAGGATTAAAGATGGAGTATTGAGGATTGAAGATTGAGAGTTGAGGATTGAGGATTGAACAGTGAGGACTGAGTGTTGAGGGTTGAGTGATGAGAATTGATGTTTGTGGATAGAGATATGAAGATTGCAGATTGAGTATTGTGTATTGAAAACTGTGAATTGAGGATATTCTATTGAGGATTGAGGATTGACACCAGATTGTTGAGGACTGAGGGCGGAAGATTGAGGATTCAGGATTGAGGATTCAGAATTGAGGTTTGAAGACTGAGGATTGAGGATTGAGGATTGAACGTAGAGTATTGAGGATTGAAGATTGAGGAATGAGAATTGAGGATTGAGGATTGAGGATGAGGGCTGAGGGTTGAGGATTGAGGTTTAAGGACTGAGGACTGAGGATTGAGGATTGAGAATTGAGGATTGAGGATTGAGGATTGAAGATTGAGGATTGGGTATTGAGCATTGAAGAATGAGGATTGAGGATTGAGGATTGAGGACAGAGGATTGAAGATTGAGTATTGAACATTGAGGACTGAGTGTTGTGGGTCCAGTGATGAGAATTGATGTTTGTGGATAGTGGTTTGAAGATTGCAGATTGAGTATTGAGTATTGAAAACTGTGAATTGAGGATATTCTATTGAGGATTGAGGATTGTCAACTGATTGTTGAGGACTGAGGGCTGAAGATTGAGGATTCAGGATTGAGGATTCAGAATTGAGGTTTGAGGACTGAGGATAGAGGATTGAAGAATGATTATTGGGGATTGAGGATTGAGAATTGAGGATGAGGGCTGTGGGTTGAGGATTGAGGTTTGAGGACTGAGGACTGAGGATTGAGGATTGAGAATTGAGGACTGAGGATTGAGGATTGAGGATTGAAGATTGAGGATTGGGTATTGAGGATTGAACATTGAGGTTTGAGGGTTGAGTATCGAGGATTGAGGATTGAGGATTGAAGATAGTATATTGATGATTGATGATTGAAGATTGAGGATTGAAGGTTGAGGGTTGTGGATTGAGGACGATGTCTGAGGGTTGAGTATTGATGTTTGAGGTCTGAGGATTGAGGATTGAGGATTGAGAATTGAGGATTGAAGATTGAGTATTGAGGATTGAAGGTTGAGAATTGAGGGTTGAGGATTGAAGATTGAGGACCTAGTGTTGAGGGTTGGGTGATGGGAGTTGATGTTTGTGGATTGAGGTTTGAAGATTGAAGAATGGGGATTGAGTATTGAAAACTGTGAATTGAGGATATTCTATTGAGGATTGAGGATCGACAATTGATTGTTGAGGACTGAGTGCTAAAGATTGAGGATTCAGGATTGAGGATTCGGGATTGAGGTTTAAGGACTGAGGATTGAGGGTTGAGGATTGAGGATTGAGGATTGACGCTTGAGGATTGAGGGTTGAGGATGGAGGATTGAGGATGAGGGCTGAGGGTTGAGGATTGAGGTTTAAGGACTGAGGACTGAGGATTGAGGATTGAGAATTGAGGATTGAGGATTGAGGATTGAAGATTGAGGATTGGGTATTGAGCATTGAAGAATGAGGTTTGAGGATTGAGGATTGAGGATAGAGGATTGAAGATTGAGTATTGAACATTGAGGACTGAGTGTTGTGGGTCCAGTGATGAAAATTGATGTTTGTGGATAGAGGTTTGAAGATTGCAGATTGAGTATTGAGTATTGAAAACTGTGAATTGAGGATATTCTATTGAGGATTGAGGATTGTCAACTGATTGTTGAGGACTGAGGGCTGAAGATTGAGGATTCAGGATTGAGGATTCAGAATTGAGGTTTGAGGACTGAGGATAGAGGATTGAAGAATGATTATTGGGGATTGAGGATTGAGAATTGAGGATTGACGATTGAGGATTCAGGATTGAGGATTGGGTATTGAGGATTGAATAATGACGACTGAGGATTGAGGATTGAGGATTGAGGATTGAAGATTGAGTATTGAGGATTGAAGATTGATAATTGTGGATTGAAGATTGAGTATCGAGAATTGAAGATTGAAGATTGAGGATTGAGGATTGAGAATTGACGATGAGGGCTGTGGGTTGAGGATTGAGGTTTGAGGACTGAGGACTGAGGATTGAGGATTGAGAATCGAGGACTGAGGATTGAGGATTGAGGATTGAAGATTGAGGATTGGGTATTGAGGATTGAACATTGAGGATTGAGGATTGAGTATCGAGGATTGAGGACTGAGGATTGAAGATAGAATATTGATGATTGAAGATTGAGGATTGAGGATTGAGGGTTGTGGATTGAGGACGATGTCTGAGGGTTGAGTATTGATGTTTGTGGTCTGAGGAATGAGAATTGAGGATTGAGGATTGAGGATGAGGGCTGAGGGTTGAGGATTGAGGTTTAAGGACTGAGGACTGAGGATTGAGGATTGAGAATTGAGGATTGAGGATTGAGGATTGAAGATTGAGGATTGGGTATTGAGCATTGAAGAATGAGGATTGAGGATTGAGGATTGAGGATAGAGGATTGAAGATTGAGTATTGAACATTGAGGACTGAGTGTTGTGGGTCCAGTGATGAGAATTGATGTTTGTGGATAGTGGTTTGAAGATTGCAGATTGAGTATTGAGTATTGAAAACTGTGAATTGAGGATATTCTATTGAGGATTGAGGATTGTCAACTGATTGTTGAGGACTGAGGGCTGAAGATTGAGGATTCAGGATTGAGGATTCAGAATTGAGGTTTGAGGACTGAGGATAGAGGATTGAAGAATGATTATTGGGGATTGAGGATTGAGAATTGAGGATTGACGATTGAGGATTCAAGATTGAGGATTGGGTATTGAGGATTGAATAATGACGACTGAGGATTGAGGATTGAGGATTGAGGATTGAAGATTGAGTATTGAGGATTGAAGATTGATAATTGTGGATTGAAGATTGAGTATCGAGAATTGAAGATTGAGGATTGAGGATTGAGGATTGAGAATTGACGATGAGGGCTGTGGGTTGAGGATTGAGGTTTGAGGACTGAGGACTGAGGATTGAGGATTGAGAATTGAGGACTGAGGATTGAGGATTGAGGATTGAAGATTGAGGATTGGGTATTGAGGATTGAACATTGAGGATTGAGGATTGAGTATCGAGGATTGAGGATTGAGGATTGAAGATAGAATATTGATGATTGAAGATTGAGGATTGAGGATTGAGGGTTGTGGATTGAGGACGATGTCTGAGGGTTGAGTGTTGATGTTTGAGGTCTGAGGATTGAGGATTGAGGATTGAGAATTGAGGATTGAAGATTGAGTATTGAGGATTGATGGTTGAGAATTGAGGGTTGAGGATTGAAGATTGAGGACTTAGTGTTGAGGGTTGGGTGATGGGAGTTGATGTTTGTGGATTGAGATTTGAAGATTGAAGAATGGTGATTGAGTATTGAAAACTGTGAATTGAGGATATTCTATTGAGGATTGAGGATTGACAATTGATTGTTGAGGACTGAGGGCTAAAGATTGAGGATTCAGGATTGAGGATTCGGGATTGAGGTTTAAGGACTGAGGATTGAGGGTTGAGGATTGAGGATTGAGGATTGACGCTTGAGGATTGAGGGTTGAGGATGGAGGATTGAAAAGAGTGGACTGAGTGTTGAGGATTAAGTGTTGAGAATTGATGTTTGAGGATTGAGATTTGATTATTGAATATTGTGGATTGAGTATTGAAACATGAGAATTAAGGATACTCTATTGAGTATTAGGAATTGAGGATTGATGGTTGAGTATTGAGGATCGGTGGTTGAGGGTCGTGTGTTGAATATTGAGGATTGAGGATTGAGGATTCAGGATTGAAGATTGAGGATTGAATAATGAGTATTGATGGTTGAAGATTGAGGATTGAGAATTGAGTGTTGAGGATTGACGACGAGGACTGACGGTTGAGTATTGATGTTTGAGGTCTCAGGATTGAGGATTGAGGATTGAGAATTGGGGATTGAGGATTGAGGATTGAGGATTGAGGATTGAGGATTGAGGATTGAGTATTGAATGTTGAGGATTGATGATTGAGGATTGAGGATTGAGAATTGAGGATTGAGTATTGAGGACTGAGGATTGAAGATTGAGGATTGAGGATTGAGGATTGAGAATTGAAGATTGAGTATTGAGGTTTGAAGACTGACGATTGAGGGTTGAGGATTGAGGATTGAGGATTGAGGATTGAGTATTGAAGGTTGAGGATTGATGATTGAGAATTGAGGATTGAAGATTGAGGATTGGGTATTGAGGATTGAACATTGAGGATTGATGATTGAGGGTCGAGGATTGAGGGTTGAGGATTGAAGATTGAATATTGATGATTGAAGATTGAGGATTGAGGATTGAGGGTTGTGGATTGAGGACGAGGACTGAGGGTTTAGTATTGATGTTTGAGGTCTGAAGATTGAAGATTGAAGATTGAGAATTGACGATTGAGGATTGAGGATTGAAGATTGAGGATTGGGTATTGAGGATTGAAGAATGAGGACTGAGGATTTAGGATTGAGGATCGAGGATTGAAGATTGAGTACTGAGGATTGAAGATTGAGGACTGAGGGTTGAGTATTGATGTTTGAGGTCTGAAAATTGAGGATTGGGGATTGAGAATTGAGAATTGAGGATTGAGGATTGAAGATTGAGGATTGGGTATTGAGGATTGAAGAATGAGGACTGAGGATTGAGGATTGATGATTAAAGATTGAGTGTTGAGGATTGAAGATTGAGGATTGGTGATTGAGGATTGAGGATTGAGGATTGAGGATTGAGTATTGAAGGTTGAGGATTGATGATTGAGGATTGAGGATTGAGGATTGAGGATTGAGGAGTGAGTATTGAGGACTGAGGATTGAAGATTGAGGATTGAGGATTGAGGATTAAAGATGGAGTATTGAGGATTGAAGATTGAGAATTGAGGATTGAGGATTGAACATTGAGGACTGAGTGTTGAGGGTTGAGTGATGAGAATTGATGTTCGTGGATAGAGATATGAAGATTGCAGATTGAGTATTGTGTATTGAAAACTGTGAATTGAGGGTATTCTATTGAGGATTGAGGATTGACACCTGATTGTTGAGGGCTGAGGGCGGAAGATTGAGGATTCAGGATTGAGGATTCAGAATTGAGGTTTGAGGACTGAGGATTGGGGATTGAGGATTGAAGATTGAGTATTGAGGATTGAAGATTGAGGATTGAGGATAGACGATTGAGGATTGAGGATGAGGTCTGAGGGTTGAGGATTGAGGTTTAAGGACTGAGGACTTAGGATTGAGGATTGAGAAATGAGGATTGAGGATTGAGGATTGAAGATTGAGGATTGGGTATTGAGCATTGAAGAGTGAGGATTGAGGATTGAGGATTGAGGATAGAGGATTGAAGATTGAGTAATGAGGATTGAAGATTGACGATTGAGGATTGTGGATTGAAGATTGAGTATTGAACATTGAGGACTGAGTGTTGTGGGTCCAGTGATGAGAATTGATGTTTGTGGATAGAGGTTTTAAGATTGCAGATTGAGTATTGAGTATTGAAAACTGTGAATTGAGGATATTCTATTGAGGATTGAGGATTGTCAACTGATTGTTGAGGACTGAGGGCTGAAGATTGAGGATTCAGGATTGAGGATTCAGAATTGAGGTTTGAGGACTGAGGATAGAGGATTGAAGAATGATTATTAGGGATTGAGGATTGAGAATTGAGGATTGACGATTGAGGATTCAAGATTGAGGATTGGGTATTGAGGATTGAAGAATGAGGACTGAGGATTGAGGATTGAGGATTGAGGATTGAAGATTGAGTATTGAGGATTGAAGATTGATAATTGTGGATTGAAGATTGAGTATCGAGAATTGAAGATTGAAGATTGAGTATTGAGGATTGAGAATTGACGATGAGGGCTGTGGGTTAAGGATTGAGGTTTCAGGACTCAGGACTGAGGATTGAGGATTGAGAATTGAGGACTGAGGATTGAGGATTGAGGATTGAAGATTGAGGATTGGGTATTGAGGATTGAACATTGAGGTTTGAGGGTTGAGTATCGAGGATTGAGGATTGAGGATTGAAGATTGAAGATTGAATATTGATGATTGAAGATTGAGGATTGAAGATTGAGGGTTGTGGATTGAGGACGACGTCTGAGGGTTGAGTATTGATGTTTGAGGTCTGAGGATTGAGGATTGAGGATTGAGAATTGAGGATTGAAGATTGAGTATTGAGGATTGAAGGTTGAGAATTGAGGGTTGAGGATTGAAGATTGAGGACTTAGTGTTGAGGGTTGGGTGATGGGAGTTGATGTTTGTGGATTGAGGTTTGAAGATTGAAGAATGGGGATTGAGTATTGAAAACTGTGAATTGAGGATATTCTATTGAGGATTGAGGATCGACAATTGATTGTTGAGGACTGAGTGCTAAAGATTGAGGATTCAGGATTGAGGATTCGGGATTGAGGTTTAAGGACTGAGGATTGAGGGTTGAGGATTGAGGATTGAGGATTGACGCTTGAGGATTGAGGGTTGAGGATGGAGGATTGAAAAGAGTGGACTGAGTGTTGAGGATTAAGTGTTGAGAATTGATGTTTGAGGGTTGAGATTTGATTATTGATTTTTGTGGATTGAGTATTGAACGAAGACAATTCAGGGTATTCTATTGAGCATTGAGAATTGAGGATTGATTGTTGAGTATTGAGGATTGATGGTTGAGGGTTTTGTGTTGAATATTGAGGATTGAGGATTGAGGATTGAGGATTGAGGATTGAGGATTGAAGGTTGAGTATTGAGGATTGAAGGTTGAGGATTGAGGATAGAGGATTGAGGATTGAGGATTGAAGATTGAGGATTGGGGATCGAGGATTGACGATTGAGGATTGAGTATTGACGATTGAGAATTGAGGATTGAGGATTGAAGATTGAGTATTGAGGATTGAAGATTGAGGATTGAGGATTGAGGATTGAGGATTGAGGACTGAAGATTGAGGATTGAGGATTGAGCATTGAGGATTGAAGATTGGGGACTGGGGATTGAGGATTGAAGGTTGAGCATTAAGGATTGAGGATTGGGGATTGGGGATCTTGGATTGGAGATTGATTATTGACGATTGAAGATTGAGGGTTGAGGATTGATGATTGAGAATTGAGAATTGAGAATTGAGGATGAGGACTGAGGGTTGAAGATTGAGGTTTGAGGATTGAGGACTGAGGATTGACAATTGAGTATTGAAGATTGAGGATTGATGACAGAGGATTGAGGATTGAGGATTGATGATTGCGGATTGAGTATTGAAAATTGAGTATTGAGGATTGAATATTGAGGATTGATGATTGAGGATTGAAGATTGAGGATTGGTGATTGAGGATTGAGGATTGAGGATTGAGGATTGAGTATTGAAGGTTGAGGATTGATGATTGAGGATTGAGGATTGAGAATTGAGGATTGAGGATTGAGTATTGAGGACTGAGGATTGAAGATTGAGGATTGAGGATTGAGGATTAAAGATGGAGTATTGAGGATTGAAGATTGAGAATTGAGGATTGAGGATTGAACATTGAGGACTGAGTGTTGAGGGTTGAGTGATGAGAATTGATGTTCGTGGATAGAGATATGAAGATTGCAGATTGAGTATTGTGTATTGAAAACTGTGAATTGAGGATATTCTATTGAGGATTGAGGATTGACACCTGATTGTTGAGGGCTGAGGGCGGAAGATTGAGGATTCAGGATTGAGGATTCAGAATTGAGGTTTGAGGACTGAGGATTGAGGATTGAGGATTGAAGATTGAGTATTGAGGATTGAAGATTGAGGATTGAGGATAGACGATTGAGGATTGAGGATGAGGTCTGAGGGTTGAGGATTGAGGTTTAAGGACTGAGGACTGAGGATTGAGGATTGAGAAATGAGGATTGAGGATTGAGGATTGAAGATTGAGGATTGGGTATTGAGCATTGAAGAATGAGGATTGAGGATTGAGGATTGAGGATAGGGGATTGAAGATTGAGTAATGAGGATTGAAGATTGACGATTGAGGATTGTGGATTGAAGATTGAGTATTGAACATTGAGGACTGAGTGTTGTGGGTCCAGTGATGAGAATTGATGTTTGTGGATAGAGGTTTTAAGATTGCAGATTGAGTATTGAGTATTGAAAACTGTGAATTGAGGATATTCTATTGAGGATTGAGGATTGTCAACTGATTGTTGAGGACTGAGGGCTGAAGATTGAGGATTCAGGATTGAGGATACAGAATTGAGGTTTGAGGACTGAGGATAGAGGATTGAAGAATGATTATTGGGGATTGAGGATTGAGAATTGAGGATTGACGATTGAGGATTCAAGATTGAGGATTGGGTATTGAGGATTGAAGAATGAGGACTGAGGATTGAGGATTGAGGATTGAGGATTGAAGATTGAGTATTGAGGATTGAAGATTGATAATTGTGGATTGAAGATTGAGTATCGAGAATTGAAGATTCAAGATTGAGTATTGAGGATTGAGAATTGACGATGAGGGCTGTGGGTTAAGGATTGAGGTTTCAGGACTCAGGACTGAGGATTGAGGATTGAGAATTGAGGACTGAGGATTGAGGATTGAGGATTGAAGATTGAGGATTGGGTATTGAGGATTGAACATTGAGGTTTGAGGGTTGAGTATCGAGGATTGAGGATTGAGGATTGAAGATAGAATATTGATGATTGAAGATTGAGGATTGAGGATTGAGGGTTGTGGATTGAGGACGATGTCTGAGGGTTGGGTATTGATGTTTGATGTCTGAGGATTGAGGATTGAGGATTGAGAATTGAGGATTGAAGATTGAGTATTGAGGATTGATGGTTGAGAATTGAGGGTTGAGGATTGAAGATTGAGGACTTAGTGTTGAGGGTTGGGTGATGGGAGTTGATGTTTGTGGATTGAGATTTGAAGATTGAAGAATGGGGATTGAGTATTGAAGACTGTGAATTGAGGATATTCTATTGAGGATTGGGGATTGACAATTGATTGTTGAGGACTGAGGTCTAAAGATTGAGGATTCAGGATTGAGGATTCGGGATTGAGGTTTAAGGACTGAGGATTGAGGGTTGAGGATTGAGGATTGAGGATTGACGCTTGAGGATTGAGGGTTGAGGATGGAGGATTGAAAAGAGTGGACTGAGTGTTGAGGATTAAGTGTTGAGAATTGATGTTTGAGGATTGAGATTTGATTACTGAATATTGTGGATTGAGTATTGAAACATGAGAATTAAGGATACTCTATTGAGTATTAGGAATTGAGGATTGATGTTTGAGTATTGAGGATCGGTGGTTGAAGGTCGTGTGTTGAATATTGAGGATTGAGGATTGAGGATTCAGGATTGAAGATTGAGGATTGAATAATGAGTATTGATGATTGAAGATTGAGGATTGAGAATTGAGTGTTGAGGATTGACGACGAGGACTGACGGTTGAGTATTGATGTTTGAGGTCTCAGGATTGAGGATTGAGGATTGAGAATTGGGGATTGAGGATTGAGGATTGAAGATTGAGGATTGGGTATTGAGGATTGAAGAATGAGGATTGAGGATTGAGGATTGAGGATTGAGGATTGAAGATTGAGTATTGAGGTTGAAGATTGAGGATTGAGGACTGAGGATTGAGGATTGAGTATTGAGGATTGAGGATTGAGGATTGAAGATTGAGTATTGAGGATTGAAGATTGAGGATTGTGGATTGAAGATTGAGTATTGAGGATTGAAGATTGAGGATTGAGGATTGAGGATTGAGAATTGAGGATTGAGGATTGAGGATTGAGGATTGAAGATTGAGGATTGGGTATTGAGGATTGAACATTGAGGATTGAGGATTGAGGGTCGAGGATTGAGGGTTGAGGATTGAAGATTGAATATTGATGATTGAAGATTGAGGATTGAGGATTGAGTGTTGTGGATTGAGGACGAGGACTGAGGTTTGAGGATTGAGAATTGAGGATTGAGGATTGAGGATTGAGGATTGAAGATTGAGGATTGGGTATTGAGGATTGAACATTGAGGATTGAGGATTGAGGGTCGAGGATTGAGGGTTGAGGATTGAAGAATGAGGATTGAGGATTGAGGATTGAGGATTGAGAATTGAAGATTGAGTATTGAGGTTTGAAGACTGACGATTGAATGTTGAGGATTGAGCATTGAGGATTGAGCATTGAGGATTGATGATTGAGTATTGAGGATTGAAGATTGAGGATTCATGATTGAAGATTGAGGATTGAGGATTGAGGGTTGTGGATTGAGGACGAGGACCGAGGCTTGAGTATTGATGTTTGAGGTCTGAAGATAGAGGATTCAGGATTGAGGATTGAGGATTGAAGATTGAGGATTGAGGATTGATGATTAAAGATTGAGTGTTGAGTATTGAAGATTGAGGATTGATGATTGAGGATTGAGGATTGAGGATTGAGGATTGAGGATTGAGTATTGAAGTTTGAGGATTGATGATTGAGGATTGAGGATTGAGGATTGAGGATTGAGTATTGAGGACTGAGGATTGAAGATTGAGGATTGAGGATTGAGGTTTAGAGATTGAGTATTGAGGATTGAAGATTGAGAATTGAGAATTGAGGGTTGTACATTGAGGACTGAGTGTTGAGGGTTGAGTGATGAGAATTGATGTTTGTGGATAGAGATTTGAAGTTTGCAGATTGAGTATTGTGTATTGAAAACTGTGAATTGAGTATATTCTATTGAGGATTGAGGATTGTCACCTGATTGTTGAGGACAGAGGGCCGAAGATTGAGGATTCAGGATTGAGGATTCAGAATTGAGGTTTGAGGTCTGAGGATTGAGGATTGTGGATTGAACGTAGAGTATTGGGGATTGAAGATTGAGGATTGAGAATTGAGGATTGAGGATTGAGGATTGAGGATTGAGAATTGACGATGAGGGCTGTGGGTTGAGGATTGAGGTTTGAGGACTGAGGACTGAGGATTGAGGATTGAGAATTGAGGACTGAGGATTGAGGATTGAGGATTGAGGATTGAGGATTGGGTATTGAGGATTGAACATTGAGGATTGAGGATTGAGTATCGAGGATTGAGGATTGAGGATTGAAGATAGAATATTGATGATTGAAGATTGAGGATTGAGGATTGAGGGTTGTGGATTGAGGACGATGTCTGAGGGTTGAGTATTGATGTTTGAGGTCTGAGGATTGAGGATTGAGGATTCAGAATTGAGGATTGAAGATTGAGTATTTGGGATTGATGGTTGAGAATTGAGGGTTGAGGATTGAAGATTGAGGACTTAGTGTTGAGGGTTGGGTGATGGGAGTTGATGTTTGTGGATTGAGGTTTGAAGATTGAAGAATGGGGATTGAGTATTGAAAACTGTGAATTGAGGATATTCTATTGAGGATTGTGGATCGACAATTGATTGTTGAGGACTGAGTGCTAAAGATTGAGGATTCAGGATTGAGGATTCGGGATTGAGGTTTAAGGACTGAGGATTGAGGGTTGAGGATTGAGGATTGAGGATTGACGCTTGAGGATTGAGGGTTGAGGATGGAGGATTGAGGATGAGGGCTGAGGGTTGAGGATTGAGGTTTAAGGACTGAGGACTGAGGATTGAGGATTGAGAATTGAGGATTGAGGATTGAGGATTGAGGATTGAAGATTGAGGATTGGGTATTGAGCATTGAAGAATGAGGATTGAGGATTGAGGATTGAGGATAGAGGATTGAAGATTGAAGATTGAGGATTGGGTATTGAGCATTGAAGAATGAGGATTGAGGATTGAGGATTGAGGATAGAGGATTGAAGATTGAGTATTGAACATTGAGGACTGAGTGTTGTGGGTCCAGTGATGAGAATTGATGTTTGTGGATAGAGGTTTGAAGATTGCAGATTGAGTATTGAGTATTGAAAACTGTGAATTGAGGATATTCTATTGAGGATTGAGGATTGTCAACTGATTGTTGAGGACTGAGGGCTGAAGATTGAGGATTCAGGATTGTGGATTCAGAATTGAGGTTTGAGGACTGAGGATAGAGGATTGAAGAATGATTATTGGGGATTGAGGATTGAGAATTGAGGATTGACGATTGAGGATTCAAGATTGAGGATTGGGTATTGAGGATTGAAGAATGACGACTGAGGATTGAGGTTTGAGGATTGAGGATTGAAGATTGAGTATTGAGGATTGAAGATTGATAATTGTGGATTGAAGATTGAGTATCGAGAATTGAAGATTGAAGATTGAGGATTGAGGATTGAGAATTGACGATGAGGGCTGTGGGTTGAGGATTGAGGTTTGAGGACTGAGGACTGAGGATTGAGGATTGAGAATCGAGGACTGAGGATTGAGGATTGAGGATTGAAGATTGAGGACTTAGTGTTGAGGGTTGGGTGATGGGAGTTGATGTTTGTGGATTGAGATTTGAAGATTGAAGAATGGGGATTGAGTATTGAAAACTGTGAATTGAGGATATTCTATTGAGGATTGAGGATTGACACCTGATTGTTGAGGGCTGAGGGCGGAAGATTGAGGATTCAAGATTGAGGATTCAGAATTGAGGTTTGAGGACTGAGGATTGAGGATTGAGGATTGAAGATTGAGTATTGAGGATTGAAGATTGAGGATTGAGGATAGACGATTGAGGATTGAGGATGAGGTCTGAGGGTTGAGGATTGAGGTTTAAGGACTGAGGACTGAGGATTGAGGATTGAGAAATGAGGATTGAGGATTGAGGATTGAAGATTGAGGATTGGGTATTGAGCATTGAAGAATGAGGATTGAGGATTGAGGATTGAGGATAGAGGATTGAAGATTGAGTAATGAGGATTGAAGATTGACGATTGAGGATTGTGGATTGAAGATTGAGTATTGAACATTGAGGACTAAGTGTTGTGGGTCCAGTGATGAGAATTGATGTTTGTGGATAGAGGTTTTAAGATTGCAGATTGAGTATTGAGTATTGTAAACTGTGAATTGAGGATATTCTATTGAGGATTGAGGATTGTCAACTGATTGTTGAGGACTGAGAGCTGAAGATTGAGGATTCAGGATTGAGGATTCAGAATTGAGGTTTGAGGACTGAGGATAGAGGATTGAAGAATGATTATTGGGGATTGAGGATTGAGAATTGAGGATTGACGATTGAGGATTCAAGATTGAGGATTGGGTATTGAGGATTGAAGAATGAGGACTGAGGATTGAGGATTGAGGATTGAGGATTGATGATTGAGTATTGAGGATTGAAGATTGATAATTGTGGATTGAAGATTGAGTATCGAGAATTGAAGATTGAAGATTGAGTATTGAGGATTGAGAATTGACGATGAGGGCTGTGGGTTAAGGATTGAGGTTTCAGGACTCAGGACTGAGGATTGAGGATTGAGAATTGAGGACTGAGGATTGAGGATTGAGGATTGAAGATTGAGGATTGGGTATTGAGGATTGAACATTGAGGTTTGAGGGTTGAGTATCGAGGATTGAGGATTGAGGATTGAAGATTGAATATTGATGATTGAAGATTGAGGATTGAAGATTGAGGGTTGTGGATTGAGGACGATGTCTGAGGGTTGAGTATTGATGTTTGAGGTCTGAGGATTGAGGATTGAGGATTGAGAATTGAGGATTGAAGATTGAGTATTGAGGATTGAAGGTTGAGAATTGAGGGTTGAGGATTGAAGATTGAGGACTTAGTGTTCAGGGTTGGGTGATGGGAGTTGATGTTTGTGGATTGAGATTTGAAGATTGAAGAATGGGGATTGAGTATTGAAAACTGTGAATTGAGGATATTCTATTGAGGATTGAGGATTGACAATTGATTGTTGAGGACTGAGTGCTAAAGATTGAGGATTCAGGATTGAGGATTCGGGATTGAGGTTTAAGGACTGAGGATTGAGGGTTGAGGATTGAGGATTGAGGATTGACGCTTGAGGATTGAGGGTTGAGGATGGAGGATTGAGGATGAGGGCTGAGGGTTGAGGATTGAGGTTTAAGGACTGAGGACTGAGGATTGAGGATTGAGAATTGAGGATTGAGGATTGAGGATTGAAGATTGAGGATTGGGTATTGAGCATTGAAGAATGAGGATTGAGGATTGAGGATTGAGGATAGAGGATTGAAGATTGAGTATTGAACATTGAGGACTGAGTGTTGTGGGTCCAGTGATGAGAATTGATGTTTGTGGATAGAGGTTTGAAGATTGCAGATTGAGTATTGAGTATTTAAAACTGTCAATTGAGGATATTCTATTGAGGATTGAGGATTGTCAACTGATTGTTGAGGACTGAGGGCTGAAGATTGAGGATTCAGGATTGAGGATTCAGAATTGAGGTTTGAGGACTGAGGATAGAGGATTGATGAATGATTATTGGGGATTGAGGATTGAGAATTGAGGATTGAGGATTGAGGATTGAGGATTGAAGATTGAGGATTGGGTATTGAGGATTGAACATTGAGGATTGAGGATTGAGGGTCGAGGATTGAGGGTTGAGGATTGAAGATTGAATATTGATGATTGAAGATTGAGGATTGAGGATTGAGTGTTGTGGATTGAGGACGAGGACTGAGGTTTGAGGATTGAGAATTGAGGATTGAGGATTGAGGATTGAGGATTGAAGATTGAGGATTGGGTATTGAGGATTGAACATTGAGGATTGAGGATTGAGGGTCGAGGATTGAGGGTTGAGGATTGAAGAATGAGGATTGAGGATTGAGGATTGAGGATTGAGAATTGAAGATTGAGTATTGAGGTTTGAAGACTGACGATTGAATGTTGAGGATTGAGCATTGAGGATTGAGCATTGAGGATTGATGATTGAGTATTGAGGATTGAAGATTGAGGATTCATGATTGAAGATTGAGGATTGAGGATTGAGGGTTGTGGATTGAGGACGAGGACTGAGGCTTGAGTATTGATGTTTGAGGTCTGAAGATAGAGGATTCAGGATTGAGGATTGAGGATTGAAGATTGAGGATTGAGGATTGATGATTAAAGATTGAGTGTTGAGGATTGAAGATTGAGGATTGATGATTGAGGATTGAGGATTGAGGATTGAGGATTGAGGATTGAGTATTGAAGTTTGAGGATTGATGATTGAGGATTGAGGATTGAGGATTGAGGATTGAGTATTGAAGACTGAGGATTGAAGATTGAGGGTTGAGGATTGAGGTTTAGAGATTGAGTATTGAGGATTGAAGATTGAGAATTGACGATTGAGGGTTGTACATTGAGGACTGAGTGTTGAGGGTTGAGTGATGAGAATTGATGTTTGTGGATAGGGATTTGAAGTTTGCAGATTGAGTATTGTGTATTGAAAACTGTGAATTGAGTATATTCTATTGAGGATTGAGGATTGTCACCTGATTGTTGAGGACAGAGGGCCGAAGATTGAGGATTCAGGATTGAGGATTCAGAATTGAGGTTTGAGGTCTGAGGATTGAGGATTGTGGATTGAACGTAGAGTATTGAGGATTGAAGATTGAGGATTGAGCATTGAGGATTGAGGATTGAGGATTGAGGATTGAGAATTGACGATGAGGGCTGTGGGTTGAGGATTGAGGTTTGAGGACTGAGGACTGAGGATTGAGGATTGAGAATTGAGGACTGAGGATTGAGGATTGAGGATTGAAGATTGAGGATTGGGTATTGAGGATTGAACATTGAGGATTGAGGATTGAGTATCGAGGATTGAGGATTGAGGATTGAAGATAGAATATTGATGATTGAAGATTGAGGATTGAGGATTGAGGGTTGTGGATTGAGGACGATGTCTGAGGGTTGAGTATTGATGTTTGAGGTCTGAGGATTGAGGATTGAGGATTCAGAATTGAGGATTGAAGATTGAGTATTGAGGATTGATGGTTGAGAATTGAGGGTTGAGGATTGAAGATTGAGGACTTAGTGTTGAGGGTTGGTTGATGTGAGTTGATGTTTGAGGATTGAGATTTGATTATTGAATATTGTGCATTGAGTATTGAAACATGAGAATTAAGGATACTCTATTGAGTATTAGGAATTGAGGATTGATGGTTGAGTATTGAGGATCGGTGGTTGAGGGTCGTGTGTTGAATATTGAGGATTGAGGATTGAGGATTCAGGATTGAAGATTGAGGATTGAATAATGAGTATTGATGATTGAAGATTGAGGATTGAGAATTGAGTGTTGAGGATTGACGACGAGGACTGACGGTTGAGTATTGATGTTTGAGGTCTCAGGATTGAGGATTGAGGATTGAGAATTGGGGATTGAGGATTGAGGATTGAAGATTGAGGATTGGGTATTGAGGATTGAAGAATGAGGATTGAGGATTGAGGATTGAGGATTGAGGATTGAAGATTGAATATTGAGGTTGAAGATTGAGGATTGAGGACTGAGGATTGAGGATTGAGTATTGAGGATTGAGGATTGAGGATTGAAGATTGAGTATTGAGGATTGAAGATTGAGGATTGTGGATTGAAGATTGAGTATTGAGGATTGAAGATTGAGGATTGAGGATTGAGGATTGAGAATTGAGGATTGAGGATTGAGGATTGAGGATTGAAGATTGAGGATTGGGTATTGAGGATTGAACATTGAGGATTGAGGATTGAGGGTCGAGGATTGAGGGTTGAGGATTGAAGATTGAATATTGATGATTGAAAATTGAGGAGTGAGGATTGAGTGTTGTGGATTGAGGACGAGGACTGAGGTTTGAGGATTGAGGATTGAGGATTGAGTATTGAATGTTGAGGATTGATGATTGAGGATTGAGGATTGAGGATTCAGGATTGAGGATTGAGGATTGAAGATTGAGGATTGAGGATTGATGATTAAAGATTGAGTGTTGCGGATTGAAGATTGAGGATTGATGATTGAGGATTGAGGATTGAGGATTGAGGATTGAGGATTGAGGATTGAGTATTGAGGATTGAAGATTGAGGATTGGGTATTGAGGATTGAACATTGAGGATTGAGGATTGAGGGTCGAGGGTTGAGGGTTGAGGATTGAAGATTGAATATTGATGATTGAAGATTGAGGATTGAGGATTGAGTGTTGTGGACTGAGGATTGAGGATTGAAGATTGAGGATTGGGTATTGGGGATTGAAGAATGAGGACTGAGGATTTAGGATTGAGGATCGAGGATTGAAGATTGAGTATTGAGGATTGAAGATTGAGGATTGAGGATTGAGGATTGAGGATTGAGAATTGAGGATTCAGGATTGAGGATTGAGGATTGAAGATTGAGGATTGAGGATTGATGATTAAAGATTGAGTGTTGAGGATTGAAGATTGAGGATTGATGATTGAGGATTGAGGATTGAGGATTGAGGATTGAGGATTGAGGATTGAGTATTGAATGTTGAGGATTGATGATCAAGGATTGAGGATTGAGAATAGAGGATTGAGTATTGAGGACTGAGGATTGAAGATTGAGGATTGAGGATTGAGGATTGAGAATTGAAGATTGAGTATTGAGGTTTGAAGACTGACGATTGAGGGTTGAGGATTGAAGATTGAGGATTGAGAATTGAGTGTTGAGGATTGACGACGAGGACTGACGGTTGAGTATTGATGTTTGAGGTCTCAGGATTGAGGATTGAGGATTGAGAATTGGGGATTGAGGATTGAGGATTGAAGATTGAGGATTGGGTATTGAGGATTGGAGAATGAGGATTGAGGATTGAGGATTGAGGATTGAGGATTGAAGATTGAATATTGAGGTTGAAGATTGAGGATTGAGGACTGAGGATTGAGGATTGAGTATTGAGGATTGAGGATTGAGGATTGAAGATTGAGTATTGAGGATTGAAGATTGAGGATTGTGGATTGAAGATTGAGTATTGAGGATTGAAGATTGAGGATTGAGGATTGAGGATTGAGAATTGAGGATTGAGGATTGAGGATTGAGGATTGAAGATTGAGGATTGGGTATTGAGGATTGAACATTGAGGATTGAGGATTGAGGGTCGAGGATTGAGGGTTGAGGATTGAAGATTGAATATTGATGATTGAAAATTGAGGAGTGAGGATTGAGTGTTGTGGATTGAGGACGAGGACTGAGGTTTGAGGATTGAGGATTGAGGATTGAGTATTGAATGTTGAGGATTGATGATTGAGGATTGAGGATTGAGGATTCAGGATTGAGGATTGAGGATTGAAGATTGAGGATTGAGGATTGATGATTAAAGGTTGAGTGTTGAGGATTGAAGATTGAGGATTGATGATTGAGGATTGAGGATTGAGGATTGAGGATTGAGGATTGAGGATTGAGTATTGAGGATTGAAGATTGAGGATTGGGTATTGAGGATTGAACATTGAGGATTGAGGATTGAGGGTCGAGGTTTGAGGGTTGCGGATTGAAGATTGAATATTGATGATTGAAGATTGAGGATTGAGGATTGAGTGTTGTGGATTGAGGATTGAGGATTGAAGATTGAGGATTGGGTATTGGGGATTGAAGAATGAGGACTGAGGATTTAGGATTGAGGATCGAGGATTGAAGATTGAGTATTGAGGATTGAAGATTGAGGATTGAGGATTGAGGATTGAGGATTGAGAATTGAGGATTCAGGATTGAGGATTGAGGATTGAAGATTGAGGATTGAGGATTGATGATTAAAGATTGAGTGTTGAGGATTGAAGATTGAGGATTGATGATTGAGGATTGAGGATTGAGGATTGAGGATTGAGGATTGAGGATTGAGTATTGAATGTTGAGGATTGATGATCAAGGATTGAGGATTGAGAATAGAGGATTGAGTATTGAGGACTGAGGATTGAAGATTGAGGATTGAGGATTGAGGATTGAGAATTGAAGATTGAGTATTGAGGTTTGAAGACTGACGATTGAGGGTTGAGGATTGAGGATTGAGGATTGAGGATTGAGTATTGAAGGTTGAGGATTGATGATTGAGGATTGAGGATTGAGGATTGAAGATTGAGGATAGGGTATTGAGGATTGAACATTGAGGATTGAGGATTGAGGGTCGAGGATTGAGGGTTGAGGATTGATGATTGAATATTGATGATTGAAGATTGAGGATTGAGGATTGAGGGTTGTGGATTGAGGACGAGGACTGTGGGTTTAGTATTGATGTTTGAGGTCCAAAGATTGAGGATTGAGGATTGAGAATTGAGGATTGAGGATTGAGGATTGAAGATTGAGGATTGGGTATTGAGGATTGAAGAATGAGGACTGAGGATTTAGGATTGATGATCGAGGATTGAAGATTGAGTATTGAGGATTGAAGATTGAGGATTGAGGATTGAGGATTGAGGATTGAGGATTGAGGATTCAGGATTGAGGATTGAGGATTGAAGATTGAGGATTGAGGATTGATGATTAAAGATTGAGTGTTGAGGATTGAAGATTGAGGATTGATGATTGAGGATTGAGGATTGAGGATTGAGGATTGAGGATTGAGGATTGTGTATTGAATGTTGAGGATTGATGATTGAGGATTGAGGATTGAGAATTGAGGATTGAGTATTGAGGACTGAGGATTGAAGATTGAGGATTGAGGATTGAGGATTGAGAATTGAAGATTGAGTATTGAGGTTTGAAGACTGACGATTGAGGGTTGAGGATTGAGGATTGAGGATTGAGGATTGAGTATTGAAGGTTGAGGATTGATGATTGAGGATTGAGGATTGAGGATTGAAGATTGAGGATTGGGTATGGAGGATTGAACATTGAGGATTGAGGATTGAGGGTCGAGGATTGAGGGTTAAGGATTGAAGATTGAATATTGATGATTGAAGATTGAGGATTGAGGATTGAGGGTTGTGGATTGAGGACGAGGACTGAGGGTTTAGTATTGATGTTTGAGGTCTGAAGATTGAGGATTGAAGATTGAGAATTGAGGATTGAGGATTGAGGATTGAAGATTGAGGATTGGGTATTGAGGATTGAAGAATGAGGACTGAGGATTTAGGATTGAGGATCGAGGATTGAAGATTGAGTATTGAGGATTGAAGATTGAGGATTGACGATTGAGGATTGAGGATTGAGGATTGAGGATTCAGGATTGAGGATTGAGGATTGAAGATTGAGGACTGAGGATTGATGATTAAAGATTGAGTGTTGAGGATTGATGATTGAGGATTGATGATTGAGGATTGAGGATTGAGGATTGCGGATTGAGGATTGAGTATTGAAGGTTGAGGATTGATGATTGAGGATTGAGGATTGAGGATTGAAGATTGAGGATTGGGTATGGAGGATTGAACATTGAGGATTGAGGATTGAGGGTCGAGGATTGAGGATTGAGGATTGAAGATTGAGTATTGAGGATTGAAGATTGATAATTGTGGATTGAAGATTGAGTATCGAGAATTGAAGATTGAAGATTGAGTATTGAGGATTGAGAATTGACGATGAGGGCTGTGGGTTAAGGATTGAGGTTTCAGGACTCAGGACTGAGGATTGAGGATTGAGAATTGAGGACTGAGGATTGAGGATTGAGGATTGAAGATTGAGGATTGGGTATTGAGGATTGAACATTGAGGTTTGAGGGTTGAGTATCGAGGATTGAGGATTGAGGATTGAAGATTGAATATTGATGATTGAAGATTGAGGATTGAAGATTGAGGGTTGTGGATTGAGGACGATGTCTGAGGGTTGAGTATTGATGTTTGAGGTCTGAGGATTGAGGATTGAGGATTGAGAATTGAGGATTGAAGATTGAGTATTGAGGATTGAAGGGTGAGAATTGAGGGTTGAGGATTGAAGATTGAGGACTTAGTGTTGAGGGTTGGGTGATGGGAGTTGATGTTTGTGGATTGAGATTTGAAGATTGAAGAATGGGGATTGAGTATTGAAAACTGTGAATTGAGGATATTCTATTGAGGATTGAGGATTGACAATTGATTGTTGAGGACTGAGTGCTAAAGATTGAGGATTCAGGATTGAGGATTCGGGATTGAGGTTTAAGGACTGAGGATTGAGGGTTGAGGATTGAGGATTGAGGATTGACGCTTGAGGATTGAGGGTTGAGGATGGAGGATTGAAAAGAGTGGACTGAGTGTTGAGGATTAAGTGTTGAGAATTGATGTTTGAGGATTGAGATTTGATTACTGAATATTGTGGATTGAGTAGTGAAACATGAGAATTAAGGATACTCTATTGAGTATTAGGAATTGAGGATTGATGGTTGAGTATTGAGGATGGGTGGTTGAAGGTCGTGTGTTGAATATTGAGGATTGAGGATTGAGGATTCAGGATTGAAGATTGAGGATTGAATAATGAGTATTGATGATTGAAGATTGAGGATTGAGAATTGAGTGTTGAGGATTGACGACGAGGACTGACGGTTGAGTATTGATGTTTGAGGTCTCAGGATTGAGGATTGAGGATTGAGAATTGGGGATTGAGGATTGAGGATTGAAGATTGAGGATTGGGTATTGAGGATTGAAGAATGAGGATTGAGGATCGAGGATTGAGGATTGAGGATTGAAGATTGAGTATTGAGGTTGAAGATTGAGGATTGAGGACTGAGGATTGAGGATTGAGTATTGAGGATTGAGGATTGAGTATTGAAGATTGAGTATTGAGGATTGAAGATTGAGGATTGTGGATTGAAGATTGAGTATTGAGGATTGAAGATTGAGGATTGAGGATTGAGTATTGAGAATTGAGGATTGAGGATTGAGGATTGAGGATTGAAGATTGAGGATTGGGTATTGAGGATTGAACATTGAGGATTGAGGATTGAGGGTCGAGGATTGAGGGTTGAGGATTGAAGATTGAATATTGATGATTGAACATTGAGGATTGAGGATTGAGTGTTGTGGATTGAGGACGAGGACTGAGGTTTGAGGATTGAGAATTGAGGATTGAGGATTGAGGATTGAGGATTGAAGATTGAGGATTGGGTATTGAGGATTGAACATTGAGGATTGAGGATTGAGGGTCGAGGATTGAGGGTTGAGGATTGAAGAATGAGGATTGAGGATTGAGGATTGAGGATTGAGAATTGAAGATTGAGTATTGAGGTTTGAAGACTGACGATTGAATGTTGAGGATTGAGCATTGAGGATTGAGCATTGAGGATTGATGATTGAGTATTGAGGATTGAAGATTGAGGATTCATGATTGAAGATTGAGGATTGAGGATTGAGGGTTGTGGATTGAGGACGAGGACTGAGGCTTGAGTATTGATGTTTGAGGTCTGAAGATAGAGGATTCAGGATTGAGGATTGAGGATTGAAGATTGAGGATTGAGGATTGATGATTAAAGATTGAGTGTTGAGGATTGAAGATTGAGGATTGATGATTGAGGATTGAGGATTGAGGATTGAGGATTGAGGATTGAGTATTGAAGTTTGAGGATTGATGATTGAGGATTGAGGATTGAGGATTGAGGATTGAGTATTGAGGACTGAGGATTGAAGATTGAGGATTGAGGATTGAGGTTTAGAGATTGAGTATTGAGGATTCAAGGTTGAGAATTGAGGATTGAGGGTTGTACATTGAGGACTGAGTGTTGAGGGTTGAGTGATGAGAGTTGATGTTTGTGGATAGAGATTTGAAGTTTGCAGATTGAGTATTGTGTATTGAAAACTGTGAATTGAGTATATTCTATTGAGGATTGAGGATTGTCACCTGATTGTTGAGGACAGAGGGCCGAAGATTGAGGATTCAGGATTGAGGATTCAGAATTGAGGTTTGAGGTCTGACGATTGAGGATTGTGGATTGAACGTAGAGTATTGAGGATTGAGGATTGAGGATTGAGAATTGAGGATTGAGGATTGAGGATTGAGGATTGAGAATTGACGATGAGGGCTGTGGGTTGAGGATTGAGGTTTGAGGACTGAGGACTGAGGATTGAGGATTGAGAATTGAGGACTGAGGATTGAGGATTGAGGATTGAAGATTGAGGATTGGGTATTGAGGATTGAACATTGAGGATTGAGGATTGAGTATCGAGGATTGAGGATTGAGGATTGAAGATAGAATATTGATGATTGAAGATTGAGGATTGATGATTGAGGATTGAGGATTGAGGATTGAGGATTGAGGATTGAGGATTGAGTATTGAGGATTGAAGACTGAGGATTGGGTATTGAGGATTGAACATTGAGGATTGAGGATTGAGGGTCGAGGGTTGAGGGTTGAGGATTGAAGATTGAATATTGATGATTGAAGATTGAGGATTGAGGATTGAGTGTTGTGGATTGAGGATTGAGGATTGAAGATTGAGGATTGGGTATTGGGGATTGAAGAATGAGGACTGAGGATTTAGGATTGAGGATCGAGGATTGAAGATTGAGTATTGAGGATTGAAGATTGAGGATTGAGGATTGAGGATTGAGGATTGAGAATTGAGGATTCAGGATTGAGGATTGAGGATTGAAGATTGAGGATTGAGGATTGATGATTAAAGATTGAGTGTTGAGGATTGAAGATTGAGGATTGATGATTGAGGATTGAGGATTGAGGATTGAGGATTGAGTATTGAATGTTGAGGATTGATGATCAAGGATTGAGGATTGAGAATAGAGGATTGAGAATTGAGGTATGAGGATTGAAGATTGAGGATTGAGGATTGAGGATTGAGAATTGAAGATTGAGTATTGAGGTTTGAAGACTGACGATTGAGGGTTGAGGATTGAGGATTGAGGATTGAGGATTGAGTATTGAAGGTTGAGGATTGATGATTGAGGATTGAGGATTGAGGATTGAAGATTGAGGATTGGGTATTGAGGATTGAACATTGAGGATTGAGGATTGAGGGTCGAGGATTGAGGGTTGAGGATTGATGATTGAATATTGATGATTGAAGATTGAGGATTGCGGATTGAGGGTTGTGGATTGAGGACGAGGACTGTGGGTTTAGTATTGATGTTTGAGGTCCGAAGATTGAGGATTGAGGATTGAGAATTGAGGATTGAGGATTGAGGATTGAAGATTGAGGATTGGGTATTGAGGATTGAAGAATGAGGACTGAGGATTTAGGATTGAGGATCGAGGATTGAAGATTGAGTATTGAGGATTGAAGATTGAGGATTGAGGATTGAGGATTGAGGATTGAGGATTGAGGATTCAGGATTGAGGATTGAGGATTGAAGATTGAGGATTGAGGATTGATGATTAAAGATTGAGTGTTGAGGATTGAAGATTGAGGATTGATGATTGAGGATTGAGGATTGAGGATTGAGGATTGAGGATTGAGGATTGAGTATTGAATGTTGAGGATTGATGATTGAGGATTGAGGATTGAGAATTGAGGATTGAGTATTGAGGACTGAGGATTGAAGATTGAGGATTGAGGATTGAGGATTGAGAATTGAAGATTGAGTATTGAGGTTTGAAGACTGACGATTGAGGGTTCAGGATTGAGGATTGAGGATTGAGGATTGAGTATTGAAAGGTTGAGGATTGATGATTGAGGATTGAGGATTGAGGATTGAAGATTGAGGATTGGGTATGGAGGATTGAACATTGAGGATTGAGGATTGAGGGTCGAGGATTGAGGGTTAAGGATTGAAGATTGAATATTGATGATTGAAGATTGAGGATTGAGGATTGAGGGTTGTGGATTGAGGACGAGGACTGAGGGTTTAGTATTGATGTTTGAGGTCTGAGGATTGAGGATTGAGGATTGAGAATTGAGGATTGAAGATTGAGTATTGAGGATTGAAGGTTGAGAATTGAGGGTTGAGGATTGAAGATTGAGGACTTAGTGTTGAGGGTTGGGTGATGGGAGTTGATGTTTGTGGATTGAGATTTGAAGATTGAAGAATGGGGATTGAGGATTGAGGATTGAGGATTGAGGATTGAAGATTGAGTATTGAGGTTGAAGATTGAGGATTGAGGACTGAGGATTGAGGATTGAGTATTGAGGATTGAGGATTGAGGACTGAAGATTGAGTATTGAGGATTGAAGATTGAGGATTGTGGATTGATGATTGGGTATTGAGGATTGAAGATTGAGGATTGAGGATTGAGGATTGAGAATTGACGATGAGGGCTGAGGGTTGAGGATTGAGGTTTGAGGACTGAGGACTGAGGATTGAGGATTGAGAATTGAGGACTGAGGATTGAGGATTGAGGATTGAGGATTAAAGATTGAGGATTGGGTATTGAGGATTGAACATTGAGGATTGAGGATTGAGGATCGAGGATTGAGGATTGAGGATTGAAGATTGAGGATTGAGGATTGATCATTAAAGATTGAGTGTTGAGGATTGAAGATTGAGGATTGATGATTGAGGATTGAGGATTGAGGATTGAGGATGGAGGATTGAGTATTGAAGGTTGAGGATTGATGATTGAGGATTGAGTCTTGAGGATTGAGGATTGAGTATTGAGGACTGAGGATTGAAGATTGAGGATTGAGGATTGAGTATTAAAGATTGAGTATTAAGGATTGAAGATTGAGAATCGATGATTGAGGATTGAACACTGAGGACTGAGCGTTGAGGGTTGAGTGATGAGAATTGATGTTTGTGGATAGAGATTTGAAGATTGCAGATTGAGTATTGTGAATTGAAAGCTGTGAATTGAGGATATTCTATTGAGGATTGTGGATTGTCACCCGATTGTTGAGGACTGAGGGCTGAAGATTGAGGATTCAGGATTGAGGATTCAGAATTGAGGTTTGTGGACTGAGGATTGAGGATTGAAGAATTATTATTGAGTATTGAGGGTTGAGAATTGAGGATTGAGGATTGAGGAATGAAGATTGAGGATTGGGTAATGAGGACTGAAGGATGAGGATTGAGGATTGAAGATTGAGTATTGAGGATTGAAGGTTGAGGATTGAGGGTTGAGGATTGAAGATTGAGGACTTAGTGTTGAGGGTTGAGTGATGGGCATTGATGTTTGTGGATTGAGGTTTGAAGATTGAAGAATGGGGTTTGAGAGCTGAAAACTGTGAATTGAGAATATTCTATTGAGGATTGAGGATTGACAATTGATTGTTGAGGACTGAGGGCTAAAGATTGAGGATTCAGGATTGAGGATTCGGGATTGAGGTTTAAGGACTGAGGATTGAGGGTTGAGGATTGAGGATTGACGCTTGAGGATTGAGGGTTGAGGATGGAGGATCGAAAAGAGTGGACTGAGTGTTGAGGATTGAGTGTTGAGTATTGACGTTTGAGGATTGAGATTTGATTATTGAATATTGTGGATTGAGTATTGTACCATGAGAATTCAGGATACTCTATTGAGTATTAGGAATTGAGGATTGATGGTTGAGTATTGAGGATTGGTGGTTGAGGGTTGTGTGTTGAATATTGAGGATAGAGGATTGAGGATTGAGGGTTGAAGATTGAGGATTGAATATTGAGTATAGATGATTGAAGATTGAGGATTGGGGATTGAGTGTTGAGGATTGAGGACGAGGACTGACGGTTGAGGATTGAGGTTTGAGGTTTGAGGATTGAGGATTGAGGACTGTGGAGTGAGGATTGAGGATTGAGCATTGAGGATTGTGGATTGAGGTTTGAGGATTGAACGTTGAGGACTGAGAGTTGGGGGTTGAGTGGTGAGAATTGATGTTTGTGGATAGAGGTTTGAAGTTTGCAGGTTGAGTATTGAGTATTGAAAACTGTGAATTGAGGATATTCTATTGAAGATTCAGGGTTGACAACTGATTGTTGAGGACTGAGGGCTGAATATTGAGGATTCAGGATTGAGAATTCAGAATTGAGGGTTGAGGACTGTGGATTGAGGATTGAAGATTGAGTATCGAGGATTGAAGATTGAGGATTGAGGATTGAGGATTGAGGATGAGGGCTGAGGGTTGAGTATTGAGGTTTGAGGACTGAGGACTGAGGATTGAGGATTGAGAACTGAGGATTGAGGATTGAGTGTTGAAGATTGAGGATTGGGTATTGAGGATTGAAGAATGAGGATTGAGGGTTCAGGATTGACGATTGAGGATTGAGGGTTGAAGATTGAGGATTGGGGACTGACCGTTGAGTGTTGAGTGATGAGAATTGGTGTTTGTGGATAGAGATTTAAAGATTTCAGATTGAGTATTGGGTACTGAAATCTGTGAATTGATGATATTCTATTGAGGATTGAGAATTGACAACTGATTGTTGAGGACTGAGGTCTGCAGATTGAGGATTCAGGATTGAGGATTCAGGATTGAGGACGAGGACTGAGGGTTGAGTATTGATGTTTGAGGTCTGAGGATTGAGGATTGAGGATTGAGGATTGAGAATTGGGGATTGAGGATTGAGGATTGAAGATTGAGGATTGGGTATTGAGGATTGAAGATTGAGTATTGAGGATTGAAGATTGAGGATTGTGGATTGAAGATAGAGTATTTTAGGATTGAAGATTGAGGATTGAGGATTGAGGATTGAGAATTGACGATGAGGGCTGAGGGTTGAGGATTGAGGTTTGAGGACTGAGGACTGAGGATTGAGGATTGAGAATTGAGGATTGAGGATTGAGGATTGAGGATTGAAGACTGAGGATTGGGCATTGAGGATTGAACATTGAGGATTGAGGATTGAGGATCGAGGATTGAGGATTGAGGATTGAAGGTTGAATATTGTTGATTGAAGATCGAGGATTGAGGATTGAGGGTTGTGGATTGAGGACGAGGACTGAGGGTTGAGTATTGATGTTTGAGGCCTGAGGATTGAGGGTTGAGGATTGAGAATTGAGGATTGAGGATTGAGGATTGAAGATTGAGGATTGGGTATTGAGGATTGAAGAATGAGAACTGAGGATTTAGTATTGAGGAATGAGGATTGAAGATTGAGTATTGGGGATTGAAGATAGAGGATTGAGGATTGAGGATTGAGGATTGAGGATTGAGGATTGAGGATTGAGGATTGAGGATTGAAGATTGAGGATTGAGGATTGAGGATTGAGGTTTGAGGATTGAGGACTGAGGTTTGACAATTGAGTATTGAAGATTGAGGATTGATGACAGAGGATTGAGGATTGAGGATTGATGATTGCGGATTGAGTATTGAAAATTGAGTATTGAGGATTGAATATTGGGGATTGAGGATTGAGGATTGTGGATTGAATATTGAGTATTGAGGATTGAAGAATGAGGATCGAGGATTGAGGGTGGAGGATTGAAGATTGAATATTGATGATTGAAGATTGAGGATTGAGGATTGAGGATTGAGGATTGAGGATTGAGGATTGAATATTGAGTATTGAGGATTGAAGATTGAGGATTGAGGATTGACGATTGAGGATTGAGGATTGAGGTTTGAGGATTGACGATGAGGGCTGAGGGTTGAGGATTGAGGTTTGAGGTCTCAGGACTGAGGATTGAGGATTGAGAATTGAGGATTGAACATTGAGGATTGGGTATTGAGGATTGAACATTGAGGGTTGAGGATTGAGGATCGAGGATTGAGGGTTGAGGATTGAAGATTGAATATTGATGATTGAAGATTGAGGATTGAGGATTGAGGGTTGTGGATTGAGGACGAGGACTGAGGGTTGAGTATTGATGTTTGAGGTCTGAAAATTGAGAATTGAGGATTGAGGATTGAGGATTGAGGATTGAAGATTGAGGATTGGGTATTGAGGATTGAACATTGAGGATTGAGGATTGAGTGTCGAGGATTGAGGGTTGAGGATTGAAGATTGAATATTGATGATTGAAGATTGAGGATTGAGGATTGAGGGTTGGGGATTGAGGACGAGGACTGAGGGTTTAGTATTGATGTTTGAGGTCTGAAGATTCAGGATTGAGGATTGAGAATTGAGGATTGAGGATTGAAGATTGAGGATTGAGGATTGAGGATGGAGGATTGAAGAGAGAGGACTGAGCGTTGAGTATTGAGTGTTGAGAATTGATGTTTGAGGGTTGAGATTTGGTTATTGATTTTTGTGGATTGAGTATTGAACGATGAGAATTCAGGGTATTCTATTGAGCATTGAGAATTGAGGATTGATTGTTGAGTATTGAGCATTGATGGTTGAGGGTTTTGTGTTGAATATTGAGGATTGAGGATTGAGGATTGAGGATTGCAGGTTGAGTATTGAGGATTGAAGGTTGAGGATTGAGGATAGAGGATTGAGGATTGAGGATTGAAGATTGAGTATTGGGGATTGAGGATTGACGATTGAGGATTGAGTATTGACGATTGAGAATTGAGGATTGAGGATTGAAGATTGAGTATTGAGGATTGAAGGTCGAGGATTGAGGATTGAGGATTGAGGATTGAGGACTGAGGATTGAGGATTGAGGATTGAGCATTGAGGATTGAAGATTGGGGACTGGGGATTGAGGATTGAAGATTGAGGATTAAGGATTGAGGATTGGGGATTGGGGATCTTGGATTGGAGATTGATTATTGAGGATTGAAGATTGAGGGTTGAGGATTGATGATTGAGAATTGAGAATTGAGGATGAGGACTGAGGGTTGAGGATTGAGGTTTGAGGATTGAGGACAGAGGATTGACGATTGAGTATTGAAGATTGAGGATTGATGACAGAGGATTGAGGATTGAGAATTGATGATTGCGGATTGAGTATTGAAAATTGAGTATTGAGGATTGAATATTGTGGATTGAGGATTGAGGATTGTGGATTGAAGATTGAGTATTGAGGATTGAAGATTGAGGATCGAGGATTGATGGTTGAGGATTGAAGATTGAATATTGATGATTGAAATTGTGGATTGAGGATTGAAGATTGAGGATTGAGGATTGAGGATTGAAGATTGAGTATTGAGGATTGAAGATTGAGGATTGAGGATTGACGATTGAGGATTGAGGACTGAGGTTTGAGGATTGACGATGAGGGCTGAGGGTTGAGTATTGATGTTTGAGGTCTGAAAATTGAGGATTGAGGATTGAGAATTGAGGATTGAGGATTGAGGATTGAGGATTGAAGATTGAGGATTGAGGATTGAGGATTAAAGATGGAGTATTGAGGATTGAAGATTGAGAGTTGAGGATTGAGGATTGAACATTGAGGACTGAGCGTTGAGGGTTGAGTGATGAGAATTGATGTTTGTGGATAGAGATATGAAGATTGCAGATTGAGTATTGTGTATTGAAAACTGTGAATGGAGGATATTCTATTGAGGATTGAGGACTGACACCAGATTGTTGAGGACTGAGGGCGGAAGATTGAGGATTCAGGATTGAGGATTCAGAATTGAGGTTTGAGGACTGAGGATTGAGGATTGAGGATTGAAGATTGAGTATTGAGGATTGAAGATTGAAGAATGAGGGTTGAGGATTGAGGTTTAAGGACTGAGGACTGAGGATTGAGGATTGAGAAATGAGGATTGAGGATTGAGGATTGAAGATTGAGGATTGGGTATTGAGCATTGAAGAATGAGGATTGAGGATAGAGGATTGAGGATAGAGGATTGAAGATTGAGTAATGAGGATTGAAGATTGACGATTGAGGTTTGAGGATTGAGGATTGAGGATTGAGTATTGAGGACTGAAGATTGAAGATTGTGGATTGAGGATTGAGGATTAATGATGGAGTATTGAGGATTGAAGATTGAGAATTGAGGATTGAGGATTGAACATTGAGGACTGAGTGTTGAGGGTTGAGTGATGAGAATTGATGTTTGTGGATAGAGATATGAAGATTGCAGATTGAGTATTGTGTATTGAAAATTGTGAATTGAGGATATTCTATTGAGGATTGAGGATTGACACCTGATTGTTGCGGACTGAGGGCGGAAGATTGAGGATTCAGGATTGAGGATTCAGAATTGAGGTTTGAGGACTGAGGATTGAGGATTGAGGATTGAAGATTGAGTATTGAGGATTGAAGATTGAAGAATGAGGATTGAGGATTGAGGATTGAGGATTGAGGATTGAAGATTGAGTATTGAGGTTGAAGATTGAGGATTGAGGACTGAGGATTGAGGATTGAGTATTGAGGATTGAGGATTGAGGACTGAAGATTGAGTATTGAGGATTGAAGATTGAGGATTGTGGATTGAAGATTGAGTACTGAGGATTGAAGATTGAGGATTGAGGATTGAGGATTGAGAATTGACGATGAGGGCTGAGGGTTGAGGGTTGAGGTTTGAGGACTGAGGTCTGAGGTTTGAGGATTGAGAATTGAGGATTGAGGATTGAGGATTGAGGATTGAGGATTGAAGATTGAGGATTGGGTATTGAGGATTGAACATTGAGGATTGAGGATTGAGGGTCGAGGATTGAGGGTTGAGGATTAAAGATTGAATATTGATGATTGAAGATTGAGGATTGAGGATTGAGGGTTGTGGATTGAGGACGAGGACTGAGGGTTGAGTATTGATGTTTGAGGTCTGAAGAATGAGGATTGAGGATTGAGAATTGAGAATTGAGGATTGAGGATTGAGGATTGAAGATTGAGGATTGGGTACTGAGGATTGAAGAATGAGGACCGAGGATTTAGGATTGAGGATCGAGGATTGAAGATTGAGTATTGAGGATTGAAGATTGAGGATTGAGTATTGAGGATTGAGGATTGAGGATTGAGGATTCAGGATTGAGGATTGAGGATTGAAGATTGAGGATTGAGGATTGATGATTAAAGATTGAGTTTTGAGGATTGAAGATTGAGGATTGATGATTGAGGATTGAGGATTGAGGATTGAGGATTGATGATTGAGTATTGAAGGTTGAGGATTGATGATTGAGGATTGAGGATTGAGGATTGAGTATTGAGTATTGAGGACTGAGGATTCAAGATTGAGGATAGAGGATTGAGGATTAGAGATTGGGTATTGAGGATTGAAGAATGGGGATTGAGGATTGAAGAATGGGGATTGAGGATTTCTGATTGAGTATTGAGGATTGAAGATTGAGGATTGAGGATTGAGGATTGAGGATTGAGGATTGAGGATTGAGGATTGAGGATTGAGGATTGAGAATTGAGGGTTGAGGATTGCGGATGAGGGCCGAGGGTTGAGGATTGAGGTTTAAGCATGAGGACTGAGGATTGAGGATTGAGAATTGAGGATTGAGGATTGAGGATTGAAGATTGAGGACTGGTTATTGAGGATTGAAGAATGAGAATTGAGGATTGAGTATTGAGGATTGAGGATTGAAGATTGAGTATTGAGGATTGAAGACTGACGATTGAGGATCGAGGATTGAGGGTTGAAGATTTAGGATTGAGAATTGAGGATTGAGGATTGAAGATTGAGGATTGGGTATTGAGGATTGAAGAATCAGGATTGAGGATTGAGGATTGAGGATTGAGGATTGAAGATTGAGGATTGAGAATTGAGGATTGTGGATTGAAGATTGAGTATTGAGGATTGAAGATTGAGGATTGAGGATTGAGGATTGAGGATTGAGGATTGAAGATTGAGGATTGGGGACTGAGTGTTGAAGGTTGAGTGATGAGAATTGGTGTTTGTGGATGGAGACTTGAAGATTGAAGATTGAGGATTGAGTATTGAAAACTGAGAATTCAGGATATTCTATAGAGTATTGACAATTTTGGATTGATGGTTGAGTAATGAGCATTGATGGTTGAGGGTTGTGTGTTGTATATTGCGGATTGGCGGATTGTGTATTGAAGATTGAGGACTGAGGACTGAGGATTGAGTATTGAGGATTGAGGATTGAGTATTGAGGATTGTGGATTGAAGATTGAGTATTGATGAGTGGAGATTACGGATTGACTATTGAGGGTTGAGGTTTGAGGACGAGGACTGAGGGTTGAGGATTGAGGTTTGAGGACAGAGGATTGAGGATTGAGGATTGAGAAATGATAATTGAGGATTGAGGATTGAAGATTTAGGATTGGGGATTGCGGATTGAGGATTGGGGATTGAGGATCTAGTATTGGAGATTGATTATTTAGGATTGAAGATAGTGGGTTGAGGAATGACGATTGAGGATTGAGAATTGAGTATTGAGGATGAGGACTGAGGTTTGAGGATTGAGGTTTGAGGAATGAGGATTGAGGATTGAGGATTGAGGATAGAGGATTGAGGATTGAGGATTGAGTATTGAAGGTTGAGGATTGATGACTGAGGATTGAGGATTGAGGATTGAGGATTGAGTATTGAGGATTGAACATTGATTGTTGTGGATTGAGGTTTGAGGATTGAGGATTGAGTATTGAGGATTGAGGATGAGGGCTGAGGTTTGAGGTTTGAGGTTTAAGGACTGAGGACTGAGGATTGAGGATTGAGAATTGAGGATTGAGGATTGAGGATTGAAGATTGAGGATTTGGTATTGAGGATTGAAGAATGAGGATTGAGGATTGAGGATTGAGGATTGAGGATTGAAGATTGAGTATTGAGGATTGAAAATTGACGATTGAGGATTGTGGATTGTAGATTGAGAATTGAACATTGAGGACTGAGTGTTGAGGATTCAGTGATGAGAATTGATGTTTGTGGATAGAGGTTTGAAGACTGCAGATTGAGTATTGAGTATTGAAAACTGTGAATTGAGGATATTCTATTGAGGATTGAGGATTGTCAACTGATTGTTGAGGACTGAGGGCTGAAGATTGTGGATTCAGGATTGAGGATTCAGAATTGAGGTTTGAGGACTGAGGATTGTGGATTGAAGATAGATTATTGAGGATTGAGGATTGAGAATTGAGGTTTGAGGATTGAGGATTGAAGATTGAGGATTGGGTATTGAGGATTGAAGAATGAGGATTGAGGATTGAGGATTGAGGATTGAGCATTGAAGATTGAGTATTGAGGATTGAAGATTGAGGATTGAGGACTGAGGATTGAGGATTGAGTATTGAGGATTGAGGATTGGGGATTAAAGATGGAGTATTGATGATTGAAGATTGAGGATTGTGGATTGATGATTGGGTATTGAGGATTGAAGATTGAGGATTGAGGATTGAGGATTGAGAATTGACGATGAGGGCTGAGGGTTGAGGATTGAGGTTTGAGGACTGAGGACTGAGGATTGAGGATTGAGAATTGAGGACTGAGGATTGAGGATTGAGGATTGAGGATTAAAGATTGAGGATTGGGTATTGAGGATTGAACATTGAGGATTGAGGATTGAGGATCGAGGATTGAGGATTGAGGATTGAAGATTGAGGATTGAGGATTGATCATTAAAGATTGAGTGTTGAGGATTGAAGATTGAGGATTGATGATTGAGGATTGAGGATTGAGGATTGAGGATGGAGGATTGAGTATTGAAGGTTGAGGATTGATGATTGAGGATTGAGTCTTGAGGATTGAGGATTGAGTATTGAGGACTGAGGATTGAAGATTGAGGATTGAGGATTGAGTATTAAAGATTGAGTATTAAGGATTGAAGATTGAGAATCGAGGATTGAGGATTGAACACTGAGGACTGAGCGTTGAGGGTTGAGTGATGAGAATTGATGTTTGTGGATAGAGATTTGAAGATTGCAGATTGAGTATTGTGAATTGAAAGCTGTGAATTGAGGATATTCTATTGAGGATTGTGGATTGTCACCCGATTGTTGAGGACTGAGGGCTGAAGATTGAGGATTCAGGATTGAGGATTCAGAATTGAGGTTTGTGGACTGAGGATTGAGGATTGAAGAATTATTATTGAGTATTGAGGGTTGAGAATTGAGGATTGAGGATTGAGGAATGAAGATTGAGGATTGGGTAATGAGGACTGAAGGATGAGGATTGAGGATTGAAGATTGAGTATTGAGGATTGAAGGTTGATGATTGAGGGTTGAGGATTGAAGATTGAGGACTTAGTGTTGAGGGTTGAGTGATGGGCATTGATGTTTGTGGATTGAGGTTTGAAGATTGAAGAATGGGGTTTGAGAGCTGAAAACTGTGAATTGAGAATATTCTATTGAGGATTGAGGATTGACAATTGATTGTTGAGGACTGAGGGCTAAAGATTGAGGATTCAGGATTGAGGATTCGGGATTGAGGTTTAAGGACTGAGGATTGAGGGTTGAGGATTGAGGATTGACGCTTGAGGATTGAGGGTTGAGGATGGAGGATCGAAAAGAGTGGACTGAGTGTTGAGGATTGAGTGTTGAGTATTGACGTTTGAGGATTGAGATTTGATTATTGAATATTGTGGATTGAGTATTGTACCATGAGAATTCAGGATACTCTATTGAGTATTAGGAATTGAGGATTGATGGTTGAGTATTGAGGATTGGTGGTTGAGGGTTGTGTGTTGAATATTGAGGATAGAGGATTGAGGATTGAGGGTTGAAGATTGAGGATTGAATATTGAGTATAGATGATTGAAGATTGAGGATTGGGGATTGAGTGTTGAGGATTGAGGACGAGGACTGACGGTTGAGGATTGAGGTTTGAGGTTTGAGGATTGAGGATTGAGGACTGTGGAGTGAGGATTGAGGATTGAGCATTGAGGATTGTGGATTGAGGTTTGAGGATTGAACGTTGAGGACTGAGAGTTGGGGGTTGAGTGGTGAGAATTGATGTTTGTGGATAGAGGTTTGAAGTTTGCAGGTTGAGTATTGAGTATTGAAAACTGTGAATTGAGGATATTCTATTGAAGATTCAGGGTTGACAACTGATTGTTGAGGACTGAGGGCTGAATATTGAGGATTCAGGATTGAGAATTCAGAATTGAGGGTTGAGGACTGTGGATTGAGGATTGAAGATTGAGTATCGAGGATTGAAGATTGAGGATTGAGGATTGAGGATTGAGGATGAGGGCTGAGGGTTGAGTATTGAGGTTTGAGGACTGAGGACTGAGGATTGAGGATTGAGAACTGAGGATTGAGGATTGAGTGTTGAAGATTGAGGATTGGGTATTGAGGATTGAAGAATGAGGATTGAGGGTTCAGGATTGACGATTGAGGATTGAGGGTTGAAGATTGAGGATTGGGGACTGACCGTTGAGTGTTGAGTGATGAGAATTGGTGTTTGTGGATAGAGATTTAAAGATTTCAGATTGAGTATTGGGTACTGAAATCTGTGAATTGATGATATTCTATTGAGGATTGAGAATTGACAACTGATTGTTGAGGACTGAGGTCTGCAGATTGAGGATTCAGGATTGAGGATTCAGGATTGAGGACGAGGACTGAGGGTTGAGTATTGATGTTTGAGGTCTGAGGATTGAGGATTGAGGATTGAGGATTGAGAATTGGGGATTGAGGATTGAGGATTGAAGATTGAGGATTGGGTATTGAGGATTGAAGATTGAGTATTGAGGATTGAAGATTGAGGATTGTGGATTGAAGATAGAGTATTTTAGGATTGAAGATTGAGGATTGAGGATTGAGGATTGAGAATTGACGATGAGGGCTGAGGGTTGAGGATTGAGGTTTGAGGACTGAGGACTGAGGATTGAGGATTGAGAATTGAGGATTGAGGATTGAGGATTGAGGATTGAAGACTGAGGATTGGGCATTGAGGATTGAACATTGAGGATTGAGGATTGAGGATCGAGGATTGAGGATTGAGGATTGAAGGTTGAATATTGTTGATTGAAGATCGAGGATTGAGGATTGAGGGTTGTGGATTGAGGACGAGGACTGAGGGTTGAGTATTGATGTTTGAGGCCTGAGTATTGAGGGTTGAGGATTGAGAATTGAGGATTGAGGATTGAGGATTGAAGATTGAGGATTGGGTATTGAGGATTGAAGAATGAGAACTGAGGATTTAGTATTGAGGAATGAGGATTGAAGATTGAGTATTGGGGATTGAAGATAGAGGATTGAGGATTGAGGATTGAGGATTGAGGATTGAGGATTGAGGATTGAGGATTGAGGATTGAGGATTGAGGCTTGAGGATTGAGGTTTGAGGATTGAAGATTAAGGATTGAGGATCGAGGACGAGGGCTGAAGGTTGAGGATTGAGGCTTGAGGACTGAGGACTGAGGATTGAGGGTTGAGAATTAAGGATTGAGGATTGCGGATGGAAGATTGAGGACTTGTTATTGAGGATTGAAGAATGAGAATTGAGGATTGAGTATTGAGGATTGAGGATTGAAGATTGAGTATTGAGGATTGAAGACTGACGATTGAGGATTGAGGATTGAGGGTTGAAGATTTAGGATTGAGAATTGAGGATTGAGGATTGAGGATTGAAGATTGAGGATTGGGTATTGAGGATTGAAGAATCAGGATTGAGGATTGAGGATTGAGGATTGAGGATTCAAGATTGAGGATTGAGAATTGAGGATTGAGGATTGAAGATTGAGTATTGAGGATTGAAGACTGACGATTGAGGATCGAGGATTGAGGGTTGAAGATTTAGGATTGAGGATTGATGACTGGGGATTGAGGATTGAGGATTGAGGATTGAGTATTGAGGATTGAACATTGATTGTTGTGGATTGAGGGTTGAGGATTGAGGATTGAGTATTGAGGATTGAGGATGAGGGCTGAGGTTTGAGGTTTGAGGATTAAGGACTGAGGACTGAGGATTGAGGATTGAGAATTGAGGATTGAGGATTGAGGATTGAAGATTGAGGATTTGGTATTGAGGATTGAAGAATGAGGATTGAGGATTGAGGATTGAGGATTGAGGATTGAAGATTGAGTATTGAGGATTGAAAATTGACGATTGAGGATTGTGGATTGAAGATTGAGTATTGAACATTGAGGACTGAGTGTTGAGGGTTCAGTGATGAGAATTGATGTTTGTGGATAGAGGTTTGAAGACTGCAGATTGAGTATTGAGTATTGAAAACTGTGAATTGAGCATATTCTATTGAGGATTGAGGATTGTCAACTGATTGTTGAGGACTGAGTGCTGAAGATTGAGGATTCAGGATTGAGGATTCAGAATTGAGGTTTGAGGACTGAGGATTGTGGATTGAAGATAGATTATTGAGGATTGAGGATTGAGAATTGAGGATTGAGAATTGAGGATTGAAGATTGAGGATTGGGTATTGAGGATTGAAGAATGAGGATTGAGGATTGAGTATTGAAGGTTGAGGATTGATGACTGAGGATTGAGGATTGAGGATTGAGGATTGAGTATTGTGGATTGAACATTGATTGTTGTGGATTGAGGGTTGAGGATTGAGGATTGAGTATTGAGGATTGAGGATGAGGGCTGAGGTTTGAGGTTTGAGGTTTAAGGACTGAGGACTGAGGATTGAGGATTGAGAATTGAGGATTGAGGATTGAGGATTGAAGATTGAGGATTTGGTATTGAGGATTGAAGAATGAGGATTGAGGGTTGAGGATTGAGGATTGAGGATTGAAGATTGAGTATTGAGGATTGAAAATTGACGATTGAGGATTGTGGATTGAAGATTGAGTATTGAACATTGAGGACTGAGTGTTGAGGGTTCAGTCATGAGAATTGACGTTTGTGGATAGAGGTTTGAAGACTGCAGATTGAGTATTGAGTATTGAAAACTGTGAATTGAGGATATTCTATTGAGGATTGAGGATTGTCAACTGATAGTTGAGGACTGAGGGCTGAAGATTGAGGATTCAGGATTGAGGATTCAGAATTGAGGTTTGAGGACTGAGGATTGTGGATTGAAGATAGATTATTGAGGATTGAGGATTGAGAATTGAGGATTGAGGATTGAGGATTGAAGATTGAGGATTGGGTATTGAGGATTGAAGAATGAGGATTGAGGATTGAGGATTGAGGATTGAGCATTGAAGATTGAGTATTGAGGATTGAAGATTGAGGATTGAGGACTGAGGATTGAGGATTGAGTATTGAGGATTGAGGATTGAGGATTAAAGATTGAGTATTGATGATTGAAGGTTGAGGATCGTGGATTGATGATTGGGTATTGAGGATTGAAGATTGAGGATTGAGGATTGAGGATTGAGAACTGACGATGAGGGCTGAGGGTTGAGGATTGAGGTTTGAGGACTGAGGACTGAGGATTGAGGATTGAGAATTGAGGACTGAAGATTGAGGATTGAGGATTGAGGATTGAAGATTGAGGATTGGGTATTGAGGATTGAACATTGAGGATTGTGGATTGAGGATCGAGGATTGAGGATTGAGGATTGAAGATTGAGGATTGAGGATTGATCATTAAAGATTGAGTGTTGAGGATTGAAGATTGAGGATTGATGACTGAGGATTGAGGATTGAGGATTGAGGATTGAGGATTGAGTATTGAAGGTTGAGGATTGATGATTGAGGATTGAGTATTGAGGATTGAGGATTGAGTGTTGAGGACTGAGGATTGAAGATTGAGGATTGAGGATTGAGGATTAAAGATTGAGTATTGAGGATTGAAGATTGAGAATTGAGGATTGAGGATTGAACACTGAGGACTGAGTGTTGAGGGTTGAGTGATGAGAATTTATGTTTGTGGATAGAGATTTGAAGATTGCAGATTGAGTATTGTGAATTGAAAACTGTGAATTGAGGATATTCTATTGAGGATTGTGGATTGTTACCCGATTGTTGAGGACTGAGGGCTGAAGATTGAGGATTCAGGATTGAGGATTGAGAAATGAGGATTGAGGATTGAGGATTGAAGATTGAGGATTGGGTATTGAGCATTGAAGAATGAGGATTGAGGATTGAGGATTGAGGATAGAGGATTGAAGATTGAGTAATGAGGATTGAAGATTGACGATTGAGGATTGTGGATTGAAGATTGAGTATTGAACATTGAGGACTGAGTGTTGTGGGTCCAGTGATGAGAATTGATGTTTGTGGATAGAGGTTTTAAGATTGCAGATTGAGTATTGAGTATTGAAAACTGTGAATTGAGGATATTCTATTGAGGATTGAGGATTGTCAACTGATTGTTGAGGACTGAGGGCTGAAGATTGAGGATTCAGGATTGAGGATTCAGAATTGAGGTTTGAGGACTGAGGATAGAGGATTGAAGAATGATTATTGGGGATTGAGGATTGAGAATTGAGGATTGACGATTGAGGATTCAAGATTGAGGATTGGGTATTGAGGATTGAAGAATGAGGACTGAGGATTGAGGATTGAGGATTGAGGATTGAAGATTGAGTATTGAGGATTGAAGGTTGAGGATTGAGGGTTGAGGATTGAAGATTGAGGACTTAGTGTTGAGGGTTGAGTGATGGGCATTGATGTTTGTGGATTGAGGTTTGAAGATTGAAGAATGGGGATTGAGTATTGAAAACTGTGAATTGAGAATATTCTATTGAGGATTGACGATTGACAATTGATTGTTGAGGACTGAGGGCTAAAGATTGAGGATTTAGGATTGAGGATTCAGAATTGAGGTTTAAGGACTGAGGATTGAGGGTTGAGGATTGATGATTGAGGATTGACGCTTGAGGATTGAGGATTGAGGATCGAGGATTAAGGATTGAGGATTGAAGGTTGAATATTGATGATTGAAGATTGAGGATTGAGGATTGAGGGTTGTGGATTGAGGACGAGGACTGAGGGTTGAGTATTGATGTTTGAGGCCTGAGGATTGAGGATTGAGGATTGAGAATTGAGGATTGAAGATTGAGGATTGGGTATTGAGGATTGAAGAATGTGGACTGAGGATTTAGGATTGAGGAATGAGGATTGAAGATTGAGTATTGAGCATTGAAGATTGAGGATTGTAGATTGAGGATTGATGATTGAGGATTGACGATTGAGGATTGAGGATTGAGGGTTGAGGATTGAGGATTGAGGATTGAGGATTGAGGATTGATGACTGAGTACTGAGGATTGAAGGTTGAGGATTGAGGATTGAGGATTGTGGATTGAGGATTGAAGATTGAGGATTGGGGACTGAGCGTTGAGTGTTGAGTGATGAGAATTGGTGTTTGTGGATAGAGATTTAAAGATCTCAGATTGAGTATTGGGTATTGAAATCTGTGAATTGATGATATTCTATTGAGGATTGAGAATTGACAACTGATTGTTGAGGACTGAGGTCTGAAGATTGAGGATTCAGGATTGAGGATTCAGGATAGAGGACGAGGACTGAGGGTTGAGTATTGATGTTTGAGGTCTGAGGATTAAAGATTGAGGATTGAGAATTGGGGATTGAGGATTGAGGATTGAAGATTGAGGATTGGGTATTGAGGATTGAAGAATGAGGATTGAGGATTGATGATTGAGGTTGAAGATTGAGGATTGAGGACTGAGGATTGAGGATTGAGTATTGAGGATTGAGGATTGAGGATTGAAGATTGAGTATTGAGGATTGAAGATTGAGGATTGTGGATTGAAGATTGAGTATTGAGGATTGAAGATTGAGGATTGAGGATTGAGGATTTAGAATTGACGATGAGGGCTGCGGGTTGAGGGTTGAGGTTTGAGGACTGAGGACTGAGGATTGAGGATTGAGAATTGAGTATTGAGGATTGAGGATTAAAGATTGAGTATTGAGGATTGAAGATTCAGGATTGTGGATTGAAGATTGAGTATTGAGAATTGAAGATTGAGGATTGAGTATTGAGGATTGAGAATTGACGATGAGGGCTGAGGGTTGAGGATTGAGGTTTGAGGACTGAGGACTGAGGATTGAGGATTGAGAATTGAGGATTGAGGATTGAAGTCTGAGGATTAAAGATTGAGGATTGAGAATTGGGGATTGAGGATTGAGGGTTGAGTATTCAGGATTGAGGATTGAGTATTGAAGGTTGAGGATTGATGACTGAGGATTGAGGGTTGAGGATTGAGGATTGAGGATTGAGGATTGAAGATTGAGTGTTGAGGATTGAGGGTTGAGGATTGAGGATTGAGTATTGAGGATTGAAGATTGAGGATTGTGGATTGAAGATTGAGTATTGAGGATTGAAGATTGAGTATTGAACATCGAGGACTGAGTGTTGAGGGTTGAGTGATGAGAATTGATGTTTGTGGATAGAGGTTTGAAGATTGCAGGTTGAGTATTGAGTATTGAAAACTATGAATTGAGGATATTCTGTTGAGGATTCAGGGTTGACAACTGATTGTTGAGGACAGAGGGCTGAAGATTGAGAATTCAGGATTGAGGATTCAGAATTGAGGTTTGAGGACTGAGGATTGAGGATTGAGGATTGAGGATAGAGGATTGAGGATTGAGGATGAGGGCTAAGGGTTGAGTATTGAGGTTTGAGGACTGAGGACTGAGGATTGAGGATAGAGAATTGAGGATTGAGGATTGAGTGTTGAAGATTGAGGATTGGGTATTGAGGATTGAAGAATGAGGTTTGAGGATAGAGGATTGAGGATTGAGTATTGAAGATTGAGTATTGAGGTTTGAAGACTGTCGATTGAGGGTTGAGGATTGAGGATTGAGGATTGAGGATTGAGGATCGATGATTGAGTATTGGGGATTGAAGATTGAGGATTGAGGATTGAGGATTGTGGATTGAGGATTTAAGATTGAGGATTGTGGACTGAGCGTTGAGTGTTGAGTGACGAGGATTGGTGTTTGTGGATAGAGATTTAAAGATTTCAGATTGAGTATTGGGTATTGAAAACTGTGAATTGATGATATTCTATTGAGGATTGAGAATTGACAACTGATTGTTGAGGACTGAGGTTTGAAGATTGAGGATTGAGGATTGAGGATTCAGGATTGAGGACGAGGACTGAGGGTTGAGTATTGATGTTTGAGGTCTGAGAATTGAGGATTGAGGATTGAGAATTGGGGATTGAGGATTGAGGATTGAAGATTGAGGATTGAGGTTTGAAGATTGAGGATTGGGTATTGAGGATTGAAGAATGAGGATTGAGGATTGAGGATTGAGGATTGAGGACTGAAGATTGAGTATTGAGGTTGAAGATTGAGGTCTGAGGACTGAGGATTGAGGATTGAGTATTGAGGATTGAGGATTGAGGATTGAAGATTCAGTATTGAGGATTGAAGATTGAGGATTGTGGATTGAAGATTGAGTATTGAGGATTGAAGATTGAGGATTGAGGATTGAGGATTGAGAATAGACGATGAGGGCTGCGGGTTGAGGGTTGAGGTTTGAGGACTGCGGACTGAGGATTGAGGATTGAGAATTGAGGATTGAGGATTGAGGATTGAGGACTGAAGATTGAGGACTGAGTATTGAGGATTGAAGATTTAGGATTGAGGATTGAGGATTGAGGATTGAGGATTGAGGACTGAGGATTGAAGATTGAGGATTGGGGACTGAGTGCTGAGGGTTGAGTGATGAGAATTAAAGTTTGTGGATAGAGATTTGAAGATTGCAGATTGGGTATCGAGTATTGAAAACTGTGAATTGAGGATATTCTATTGAGGATTGAGGATTGACAATTGATTGTCGAGGACTGAGGGCTGAAGATTGAGGATTCAAGATTGAGGATTCAGAATTGAGGTTTGAGGACTGAGGATTGAGGGTTGAAGATTGAGTATTGAGTATTGAAGACTGAGGATTGAGGATTGAGGATTGAGGATTGAAGATTGAGGATTGGGTATTGAGGATTGAAGAATGTGGACTGAGGATTTAGGATTGAGGAATGAGGATTGAAGATTGAGTATTGAGCATTGAAGATTGAGGATTGTAGATTGAGGATTGATGATTGAGGATTGACGATTGAGGATTGAGGATTGAGGGTTGAGGATTGAGGATTGAGGATTGGGTATTGAGGATTGAAGAATGAGGATTGAGGATTGATGATTGAGGTTGAAGATTGAGGATTGAGGACTGAGGATTGAGGATTGAGTATTGAGGATTGAGGATTGAGGATTGAAGATTGAGTATTGAGGATTGAAGATTGAGGATTGTGGATTGAAGATTGAGTATTGAGGATTGAAGATTGAGGATTGAGGATTGAGGATTTAGAATTGACGATGAGGGCTGCGGGTTGAGGGTTGAGGTTTGAGGACTGAGGACTGAGAATTGAGGATTGAGAATTGAGTATTGAGGAATGAGGATTTAAGATTGAGTATTGAGGATTGAAGATTCAGGATTGTGGATTGAAGATTGAGTATTGAGAATTGAAGATTGAGGATTGAGTATTGAGGACTGAGAATTGACGATGAGGGCTGAGGGTTGAGGATTGAGGTTTGCGGACTGAGGACTGAGGATTGAGGATTGAGAATTGAGGATTGAGGATTGAAGTCTGAGGATTAAAGATTGAGGATTGAGAATTGGGGATTGAGGATTGAGGGTTGAGTATTCAGGATTGAGGATTGAGTATTGAAGGTTGAGGATTGATGACTGAGGATTGAGGGTTGAGGATTGAGGATTGAGGATTGAGGATTGAAGATTGAGTGTTGAGGATTGAGGGTTGAGGATTGAGGATTGAGTATTGAGGATTGAAGATTGAGGATTGTGGATTGAAGATTGAGTATTGAGGATTGAAGATTGAGTATTGAACATCGAGGACTGAGTGTTGAGGGTTGAGTGATGAGAATTGATGTTTGTGGATAGAGGTTTGAAGATTGCAGGTTGAGTATTGAGTATTGAAAACTATGAATTGAGGATATTCTGTTGAGGATTCAGGGTTGACAACTGATTGTTGAGGACAGAGGGCTGAAGATTGAGAATTCAGGATTGAGGATTCAGAATTGAGGTTTGAGGACTGAGGATTGAGGATTGAGGATTGAGGATAGAGGATTGAGGATTGAGGATGAGGGCTAAGGGTTGAGTATTGAGGTTTGAGGACTGAGGACTGAGGATTGAGGATAGAGAATTGAGGATTGAGGATTGAGTGTTGAAGATTGAGGATTGGGTATTGAGGATTGAAGAATGAGGTTTGAGGATAGAGGATTGAGGATTGAGGATTGAAGATTGAGTATTGAGGTTTGAAGACTGTCGATTGAGGGTTGAGGATTGAGGATTGAGGATTGAGGATTGAGGATCGATGATTGAGTATTGGGGATTGAAGATTGAGGATTGAGGATTGAGGATTGTGGATTGAGGATTGAAGATTGAGGATTGTGGACTGAGCGTTGAGTGTTGAGTGATGAGGATTGGTGTTTGTGGATAGAGATTTAAAGATTTCAGATTGAGTATTGGGTATTGAAAACTGTGAATTGATGATATTCTATTGAGGATTGAGAATTGACAACTGATTGTTGAGGACTGAGGTTTGAAGATTGAGGATTGAGGATTGAGGATTCAGGATTGAGGACGAGGACTGAGGGTTGAGTATTGATGTTTGAGGTCTGAGAATTGAGGATTGAGGATTGAGAATTGGGGATTGAGGATTGAGGATTGAAGATTGAGGATTGAGGTTTGAAGATTGAGGATTGGGTATTGAGGATTGAAGAATGAGGATTGAGGATTGAGGATTGAGGATTGAGGACTGAAGATTGAGTATTGAGGTTGAAGATTGAGGTCTGAGGACTGAGGATTGAGGATTGAGTATTGAGGATTGAGGATTGAGGATTGAAGATTCAGTAGTGAGGATTGAAGATTGAGGATTGTGGATTGAAGATTGAGTATTGAGGATTGAAGATTGAGGATTGAGGATTGAGGATTGAGAATAGACGATGAGGGCTGCGGGTTGAGGGTTGAGGTTTGAGGACTGCGGACTGAGGATTGAGGATTCAGAATTGAGGTTTGAGGACTGAGGATTGAGGGTTGAAGATTGAGTATCGAGGATAGAAGATTGAGGATTGAGGATTGAGGATTGAGGATTGAGGATTGAGGATGAGGGCTGAGGGTTGAGTATTGAGGTTTGAGGACTGAGGACTGAGGATTCAGGATTGAGAATTGAGGATTGAGGATTGAGTGTTGAAGATTGAGGATTGGGTATTGAGGATTGAAGAATGTGGATTGGGGATTGAGGATTGAGGATTGAGGATTGAAGATTGAGTATTGAGGTTTGAAGACTGACGATTGAGGGTAGAGGATTGAGGATTGAGGATTGAGGATTGAGGATTGAAGATTGAGGATTGAGAATTGAGGATTGAGGATTGAAGATTGAGTATTGAGGATTGAAGATTGAGGATTGAGTGTTGAGGATTGAGGACTGAGGATTGAAGATTGAGGATTGGGGACTGAGTGTTGAGGGTTGAGTGATGAGAATTGATGTTTGTGGACGGAGATTTGAAGATTGAAGATTGAGGATTGAGTATTGAAAACTGAGAATTCAGGATATTCTATTGAGTATTGAGAATTTTGGATTGATGGTTGAGTATGGAGGATTGATGGTTGAGGGTTGTGTGTTGAATATTGAGGATTGGCGGATTGAGTATTGAAGATTGAGGACTGAGGCCTGAGCATTGCGTATTGAGGATTGAGGACTGAGTATTGAGGATTGAGGATTAAAGATTGAGTATTGATGCGTGAAGATTGCGGATTGATTATTGAGGGTTGAGGTTTGAGGATTGGGGATTGAGGATCTAGTATTGGAGATTGATTATTTAGGATTGAAGGTAGAGGGTTGAGGATTGAGGATTGAGAATTGAGAATTGAGAATTGAGGATGAGGACTGAGGTTTGAGGATTGAGGTTTGAGTAACGAGGATTGAGAATTGAGGATTGAGGATTGAGGATTGAGGATTGAGGATTGAGTATTGAAGGTTGAGGATTGATGTCTTAAGATTGAGGATTGTGGATTGAGGATTGAGAATTGAGGATTGAAGATTGAGTATTGAGGATTGATGATTGACGATTGAGGATTGTGGATTGGAGATTGAGTATTGAACATTGAGGACTGAGTGTTGAGGGTTCAGTGATGAGAATTGATGTTTGTGGATAGAGGTTTGAGGAATGAGGATTGAGGATTGAGGATTGAGGATTGAAGACTGAGTATTGATGATTGAAGATTGAGGATTGAGGATTGAGGGTTGAGGATTGAGGACGAGGACTGACAGTTGAGGATTGTGGTTTGAGGTTTGAGGGTTGAGGATTGAGGGTTGAGGATGAGGACTGAGGTTTGAGGATTGATGACTGAGGATTGAGGATTGATGACTGATGATTGCGGATTGAGGATTGAAGATTGAGTATTGAGGATTGAATATTGAGGATTGAGGATTGAGCATTGAGGATTGAAGATTGAGTATTGAGGATTGAAGATTGAGGATTGAGGATTGAGGACTGAGGATTGTGGATTGAGGATTGAGGATGGAGGATAGGGGATTGAAGATTGAGGATTGGGGACTGAGTGTTGAGGGTTGAGTGATAAGGATTGATGTTTGTGGATAGAGATTCGAAGATTGCAGATTGAGAATTTAGTATTGAAAACTGTGAATTGATGATATTCTATTGAGGATTGAGGATTGACAACTGATTGTTGAGGTCTGAAGTCTGCAGGTTGAGTACTGAGGATTGAGGATTCAGGATTGAGGTTTGAGGACAGAGGATTGAGGATTGAGGATTGAGGCTTGAGGATTGAGGATTGAAGGTTGAAGATTGAGGATTGAGGATCCAGGATGAGGGCTGAAGGTTGAGGATTGAGGTTTGAGGACTGAGGACTGAGGATTGAGGGTTGAGTATTAAGGATTGTGGATTGAGGATTGAAGATTGAGGATTGGGTATTGAGGATTGAAGAATGAGGATTGAGGATTGAGTATTGAGGATTGAGGATTGAAGATTGAGTATTGAGGATTGAAGACTGACGATTGAGGATTGAGGATTGAGGGTTGAGGATTTAGGATTGAGAATTGAGGATTGAGGATAGAGGATTGAAGATTGAGGATTGGGTATTGAGGATTGAAGAATGAGGATTGAGGATTGAGGATTGGGGATTGAGGATTGAAGATTGAGGATTGAGAATTGAGGATTGAGGATTTGGTATTGCGGAATGAAGAATGAGGATTGCGGATTGAGGATTGAGTATTGAGGATTGAAGATTGAGTATTGAGGATTGATGATTGACGATTGAGGATTGTGGATTGAAGATTGAGTATTGAACATTGAGGACTGAGTGTTGAGGGTTCAGTGATGAGTATTGTTGTTTGTGGATAGAGGTTTGAAAATTGCAGATTGAGTATTGAGTATTGAAAACTGTGAATTGAGGATATTCTATTGAGGATTGAGGATTGTCAACTGATTGTTGAGGACTGAGGGCTGAAGATTGAGGATTCAGGATTGAGGATTCAGAATTGAGGTTTGAGGACTGAGGATTGAGGATTGAAGATTGATTATTGAGGATTGAGGATTGAGAATTGAGGATTGAGGGTTGAGGATTGAAGACTGAGGATTGGGGACTGAGTGTTGAAGGTTGAGTGATGAGAATTGATTTTTGTGGATGGAGATCTGAAGATTGAAGATTGAGGATTGAGTATTGAAAACTGAGAATTCAGGATATTCTATTGAGTATTGAGAATTTTGGATTGATGGTTGAGTATTGAGGATTGATGGTTGAGGGTTGTGTGTTGAATATTGAGGATTGGCGGATTGAGTATTGAAGATTGAGGACTGAGGACAGAGGATTGAGTATTGAGGATTGAGGATTGAGTATTGAGGATTGAGGATTGAAGATTGAGTATTGATGAGTAGAGATTGCGGATTGACTATTGAGGGCTGAGGTTTGAGGACGAGGACTGAGGGTTGAGGATTGAGGTTTGAGGACAGAGGATTGAGGATTGAGGATTGAGAATTGATAATTGAGGATTGAGGATTGAAGATTTAGGATTGTGTATTGAGGATTGAGGATTGGGGATTGAGGATCTAGTATTGGAGATTGATTATTTAGGATTGAAGATAGAGGGTTGAGGATTGAGGATTGAGAATTGAGAATTGAGAATTGAGGATGAGGACTGAGGTTTGAGGAATGAGGATTGAGGATTGAGGATTGAAGATTGAGTGTTGAGGATTGAGGGTTGAGGATTGAGGATTGAGTATTGAGGATTGAGAATGAGGGCTGAGGTTTGAGGTTTGAGGTTTAATGACTGAGGACTGAGGATTGAGGATTGAGAATTGAGGATTGAGGATTGAGGATTGAAGATTGAGGATTTGGTATTGAGGAATGAAGAATGAGGATTGCGGATTGAGGATTGAGTATTGAGGATTGAAGATTGAGTATTGAGGATTGATGATTGACGATTGAGGATTGTGGATTGAAGATTGAGTATTGAACATTGAGGACTGAGTGTTGAGGGTTCAGTGATGAGAATTGATGTTTGTGGATAGAGGTTTGAAGATTGCAGATTGAGTATTGAGTATTGAAAACTGTGAATTGAGGATATTCTATTGAGGATTGAGGATTGTCAACTGATTGTTGAGGACTGAGGGCTGAAGATTGAGGATTCAGGATTGAGGATTCAGAATTGAGGTTTGAGGACTACGGATTGAGGATTGAAGATTGATTATTGAGGATTGAGGATTGAGAATTGAGGATTGAGGGTTGAGGATTGAAGATTGAGGATTGGGGACTGAGTGTTGAAGGTTGAGTGATGAGAATTGATGTTTGTGGATGGAGATTTGAAGATTGAAGATTGAGGATTGAGTATTGAAAACTGAGAATTCAGGATATTCTATTGAGTATTGAGAATTTTGGATTGATGGTTGAGTATTGAGGATTGATGGTTGAGGGTTGTGTGTTGAATATTGAGGATTGGCGGATTGAGTATTGAAGATTGAGGACTGAGGACAGAGGATTGAGTATTGAGGATTGAGGATTGAGTATTGAGGATTGAGGGTTGAAGATTGAGTATTGATGAGTGGAGATTGCGGATTGACTATTGATGGTTGAGGTTTGAGGACGAGGACTGAGGGTTGAGGATTGAGGTTTGAGGACAGAGGATTGAGGATTGAGGATTGAGAATTGATAATTGAGGATTGAGGATTGAAGATTTAGGATTGGGAATTGAGGATTGAGGATTGGGGATTGAGGATATAGTATTGGAGATTGATTATTTAGGATTGAAGATAGAGGGTTGAGGATTGAGGATTGAGGATTGAGAATTTAGAATTGAGGATGAGGACTGAGGTTTCAAGATTGAGGATTGAGGATTGAGGATTGAGGATTGAAGATTCAGTATTGAGGATTGAAGATAGAGAATTGAGGATTGAGGATTGAACAATGAGGTCTGAGTGTTGAGGGTTGAGTGATGAGAATTGACGTTTGTGGATAGAGATTTGCAGATTCGAAGATTGCAGATTGAGTATTGAGTATTGAAGACTGTGAATTGAGGATATTCTATTGAGGATTGATGATTGGCAACTGATTGTTGAGGACTGAGGGCTGAAGATTTAGGATTCAGGATTGAGAATTCAGAATTGAGGTTTGAGGACTGAGGATTGAGGATTGAAGATTGAGTATTGAGGATTGAGGATTGAGGATTGAGGATTCAGGATTGAGGATTGTGGGCTGAGGATGAGGGCTGAGGGTCGAGGATTGGGGTTTGAGGACTGAGGACTGAGGATTGAGGATTGAGAATTGAGGATTGAGAATTGAGAATTGAGGATGAGGACTGAGGTTTGAGGATTGAGGTTTGAGGAATGAGGATTGAGAATTGAGGATTGAGGATTGAGGATTGAAGATTGAGTATTGAGAATTGAGGATAAGGGCTGAGGTTTGAGGTTTGAGGTTAGAGTATTGATTCCTGAGAATTCAGGATATTCTATTGAGTATTGAGAATTGAGGATTTATGGTTGAGTATTGAGGATTGGCGGATTGAGTATTGATGTTTGAGGTCTGAGGACTGAGGATTGAGGATTGAGGATTGAGGATTGAGCATTGAGGATTGAGGATTGAGGATTGAGGATTGACGATTGACGATTGGGTATTGCGGAGTGAACGTTGAGGATTGAGGATTGAGGATTGAGGACTGAGGGTTGAGGACTGAAGATTGAATATTGATGATTGAAGATTGAGGATTGAGGATTGAGGGCTGTGGATTGAGCACGAGGACTGAGGGTTGGGTATTGATGTTTGAGGTCTGAGGATTGAGGATTGAGGATTGAGAATTGAGGATTGAGGATTGAGGATTGAAGATTGAGGATTGGGTATTGAAGATTGAAGAATGGGGATTGAGGATTGAGGATTGAGGATTGAGGATTGAAAGTTGAGTATTGAGGATTGAAGATTGAGGATTGAGGATTGAGGTTTGAGGATTGAGGATAGAGGATTGAGTTTTGAAGGTTGAGGATTGATGACTGAGGATTGAGGATTGAGGATTGAGGATTGAGGATTGAGGATTGAGGATTGAAGATTGAGTGTTGAGGATTGAGGGTTGAGGATTGAGGATTGAGTATTGAGGATTGAGGATGAGGTCTGAGGTTTGAGGTTTGAGGTTTGAGTATTGAATCCTGAGAATTCAGGATATTCTATTGAGTATTGAGAATTGAGGGTTGATGGTTGGGTATTGAGGATTGAGGATTCAGGATTGAGGATTGAGTATTGAGGATTGAGGATTGATGATTGAGGATTGAAGATTGAGGATTGAGGATTGAGGATTGAGGATTGACGATTGAGGATTCAGGATTGAGGATTGAAGATTGAGGATTGAGGATTGAGGATTGATGATTAAAGATTGAGTGTTGAGGATTGAAGATTGAGGATTGAAGATTGAGGATTGAGGATTGAGGATTGAGGATTGACGATTGAGGATTCAGGGTTGAGGATTGAAGATTGAGGATTGAGGATTGAGGATTGATGATTAAAGATTGAGTGTTGAGGATTGAAGATTGAGGATTGATGATTGAGGATTGAGGATTGAGGATTAAAGATTGAGTATTGAGGATTGAAGATTGAGAATTGAGGATTGAGGATTGAACATTGAGGACTGAGCGTTGAGGGTTGAGTGATGATAATTGATGTTTGTGGATAGAGATTTGAAGATTGCAGAATGAGTATTGTGTATTGAAAACTGTGAATTGAGGATATTCTATTGAGGATTGAGGATTGTAACCTGATTGTTGAGGACTGAGGGCTGAAGATTGAGGATTCAGGGTTGAGGATTCAGAATTGAGGTTTGAGGACTGAGGATTGAGGATTGAGGATTGAAGATTGAGTATTGAGTATTGAAGATTGACGATTGAGGATTGAGGATTGAGGATTGAGGATGAGGGCTGAGGGTTGAGGATTGAGGTTTAAGGACTGAGGACTGAGGATTGAGGATTGAGAATTGAGGATTGAGGATTGAGGATTGAAGATTGAGGATTGGGTATTGAGGATTGAAGAATGAGGATTGAGGATTGAGGATTGAGGATAGAGGATTGAAGATTGAGTATTGAGGATTGAAGATTGACGATTGAGGATTGTGGGTTGAAGATTGAGTATTGAACATTGAGAACTGAGTGTTGAGGGTTCAGTGATGAGAATTGATGTTTGTGGATAGAGGTTTGAAGATTGCAGATTGAGTATTGAGTATTGAAAACTGTGAATTGAGGATATTCTATTGAGGATTGAGGATTGTCAACTGATTGTTGAGGACTGAGGCCTGAAGATTGAGGATTCAGGATTGAGGATTCAGAATTGAGGTTTGAAGACTGAGGATTGAGGATTGAAGAATGATTATTGAGGATTGAGGGTTGAGAATTGAGGATTGAGGATTGAGGAATGTAGATTGTGTATTGGGTAATGAGGATTGAAGAATGAGGATTGAGGATTGAGGATTGTGGATTGAGGATTGAAGATTGAGTATTGAGGATTGAGGATTGAGGATTGAGGACTGAGGATTGAGGATTGAGTATTGAGGATTGAGGATTGAGGCTTAAAGATTGAGTATTGAGGATTGCAGATTGAGGATTGTGGATTGAAGATTGAGGATTGAGTATTGAAGATTGAGGATTGAGGATTGAGGGTTGAGGTTTGAGGACGAGGACTGAGGGTTGAGGATTGAGGTTTGAGGACAGAGAATTGAGGATTGAGGATTGAGGATTGGGGATTGAGGATTGAGTATTGAAGATTGAGTATTGAGGATTGAAGATTGAGGATTGAGGATTGATAACTGAGGATTGAGGATTGAGGATTGAGGATTGAGGATTGAGGATTGAGGATTGAGGATTGACGATTGAGGAATGAGGATTGAGGATTGAGTGTTGAGGATTGAGGACAGGGACTGACGGTTGAGGATTGAGGTTTGAGGGTTGAGGTTTGAGGTTTGAGGACTGAGGACTGAGGATTGAAGATTGAGGATTGAAGATTGATTGCTGTGGATTGAGGACGAGGACTGAGGGTTGAGTATTGATGTTTGAGGTCTGAAGATTGAGGATTGAGGATTGAGAATTGAGGATTGAGGATTGAGGATTGAAGAGTGAGGATTGGGTATTGAGGATTGAAGAGTGAGGACTGAGGATCTAGGATTGAGGATCGAGGATTGAAGATTGAGTATTGAGGATTGAAGATTGAGGATTGAGGATTGAGGATTGAGGATTGAGGATTGAGGATTCAGGATTGAAGATTGAGGATTGAAGATTGAGGATTGAGGATTGCTGATTAAAGATTGAGTGTTGAGGATTGAAGAGTGAGGATTGATGATTGAGGATTGAGGATTTAGGATTGAGGATTGAGGATTGAGTATTGAAGGTTGAGGATTGATGATTGAGGGTTGAGGATGAGGATTGAGGATTGAGTATTGAGGACTGAGGATTGAAGATTGAGGATTGAGGATTGAGGATTAAAGACTGAGTATTGAGGATTGAAGATTGAGAATTGAGGATTGAGGATTGAACATTGAGGACTGAGTGTTGATGGTTGAGTGGTGAGAATTGATGTTTGTGGATAGAGATTTGAAGATTGCAGAATAAGTATTGTGTATTGAAAACTGTGAATTAAGGATATTCCATTGAGGATTGAGGATTGTAACCTGATTGTTGAGGGCTGAGGGTTGAAGATTGAGGATTCAGGGTTGAGGATTCAGAATTGAGGTTTGAGGACTGAGGACTGAGGATTGACGATTGAGAATTGATGATTGAGGATTGACTATTGAAGATTGAGGATTGGGTATTGAGGATTGTAGGATGAGGCTTGAGGATTGAGGATTGAGGATTGAAGATTGAGTATAGAGGTATGAAGACTGACGATTGAGGGTTGAGGATTGAGGATTGAGGATTGATTATTGAGGATTGATGATTGAGTATTGAGGATTGAAGATTGAGGACTGAGGATTGCGGATTGAGGATTGAGGATTGAGGATTGAAGATTGAGGATTGGGGACTGAGTGTTGAGGGTTGAGTTATGAGAATTGATGTTTGTGGATAGAGGTTTAAAGATTGCAGATTGAGTATTGGGTATTGAAAACTGTGAATTGATGATATACTATTGAGGATTGTGAATTGACAACTGATTGTTGAGGACTTAGGTCTGAAGATTGAGGATTCAGGATTGAGGATTCAGGATTGAGGTTTGAGGACTGAGGATTGAGGATTGAGGATTGAGGATTGAGGATTGAGGATTGAGCATTGAGGATTGAGGATTGAGGATTGAGGATTGAAAATTGAGGATTGGGTATTGCGGAGTGAACGTTGAGGATTGAGGATTGAGTATTGAGGGCTGAGGATTGAGGACAGAAGATTGAATATTGACGATTGAAGATTGAGGACTGAGGATTGAGGGCTGTAGATTGAGCACGAGGACTGAGGGTTGGCTATTGATGTTTGAGGTCTGAGGATTGAGGATTGCGGATTCAGAATTGAGGATTGAGGATTGAGGATTGAGGATTGAGGATTGAAGATTGAGTATTGAGGATTGAAGATTGAGGATTGAGGATTGAGGGTTGAGGTTTGAGGACGAGGACTGAGGGTTGAGGATTGAGGTTTGAGGACAGAGAATTGAGGATTGAGGATAGAGAATTGATAATTGAGGATTGAGGATTGAAGATTTAGGATTGGGAATTGAGGATTGAGGATTGGGGATTGAGGATATAGTATTGGAGATTGATTATTTAGGATTGAAGATAGAGGGTTGAGGATTGAGGATTGAGGATTGAGAATTTAGAATTGAGGATGAGGACTGAGGTTTCAAGATTGAGGATTGAGGATTGAGGATTGAGGATTGAAGATTCAGTATTGAGGATTGAAGATAGAGAATTGAGGATTGAGGATTGAACAATGAGGTCTGAGTGTTGAGGGTTGAGTGATGAGAATTGACGTTTGTGGATAGAGATTTGCAGATTCAAAGATTGCAGATTGAGTATTGAGTATTGAAGACTGTGAATTGAGGATATTCTATTGAGGATTGATGATTGGCAACTGATTGTTGAGGACTGAGGGCTGAATATTTAGGATTCAGGATTGAGAATTCAGAATTGAGGTTTGAGGACTGAGGATTGAGGATTGAAGATTGAGTATTGAGGATTGAGGATTGAGGATTGAGGATTGAGGATTCAGGATTGAGGATTGTGGGCTGAGGATGAGGGCTGAGGGTCGAGGATTGAGGTTTGAGGACTGAGGACTGAGGATTGAGGATTGAGAATTGAGGATTGAGGATTGAGGATTGAGGATTGAAGATTGAGGATTGGGTATTGAGGATTGAACATTGAGGATTGATGATTGAGTATCGAGGATTGAGGATTGAGGATTGAAGATTGAATATTGATGATTGTAGATTGAGGATTGAGGATTGCATATTGAGGATTGAGGACTGAGGATTGAGGATTGAGTATTGAGGATTGAGGTTTGAGGATTGAGGATTGAGTATTGAAGGTTGAGGGTTGAAGATTGAGGATTGAGGATTCAGGATTGAGGATTGTGGGCTGAGGATGAGGGCTGAGAGTTGAGATGAGGTTTGAGGACTGAGGACTGAGGATTGAGGATTGAGAATTGAGAATTGAGGATAGAGTGTTGAAGATTGAGGATTGGGTATTGAGGGTTGAGGATTGAGGACTGAAGATTGAGGATTGTGAATTGAAGATTGAGTATTGAGGATTGAAGATTGAGGATTGAGGATTGAGAATTGTGAGTTGACGATGAGGGCTGAGGGTTGAGGATTGAGGTTTGAGGACTGAGGACTGAGGATTGAGGATTGAGTGTTGAGAATTGATGTTTGAGGATTGAGATTTGATTATTGAATATTGTGGATTGAGCATTGAACCATGATAATTCAGGATACACTATTGAGTATTAGGAATTGAGGATTGATGGTTGAGTATTGAGGATTGGTGGTTGAGGGTTGTGTGTTGAATATTGAGGATTGAGCATTGAGGATTGAGGATTGAAGATTGAGGATTGAATATTGACTATTGATGATTGAAGATTGAGGATTGAGGATTGAGTGTTGAGGATTGAGGACGAGGACTGACGGTTGAGGGTTGAGGTTTGAGGTCTGAGGATTGAGGATTGAGGACTGAGGGTTGAGGATTGAGGATTGAGCATTGAGGATTGAAGATTGAGGACTGGGAATTGAGGATTGAAGATTGACGATTGAGGATTGTGGATTGAGGATTGAGGATTGAACGTTGAGGACTGAGTGTTGAGGGTTGAGTGATGAGAATTGATGTTTGTGGATAGAGGTTTGAAGAATGCAGATTGAGTATTGAGTATTGAAAACTGTGAATTGAGGATATTCTATTGAGGATTCAGGGTTGAAAACTGATTGTTGAGGACTGAGGGCTGAAGATTGAGGATTCAGGATTGAGGATTCAGAATTGAGGTTTGAGGACTGAGGATTGAGGATTGAAGATTGAGTATCGAGGACTGAAGATTGAGGATTGAGTATTGAGGATTGAGGATTGAGGATGAGGGCTGAGGGTTGAGTATTGAGGTTTGAGGACTGAGGACTGAGGATTGAGGATTGAGAATTGAGGATTGAGGATTGAGTGTTGAAGATTGAGTATTGAGGATTGATGATTGAGGATTGAGGATTGAGGATTGAGGATTGAGGATGAGGGCTGAGGGTTGAGGATTGAGGTTTAAGGACTGAGGACTGAGGATTGAGGATTGAGAATTGAGGATTGAGGATTGAGGATTGAAGATTGAGGATTGGGTATTGAGGATTGAAGAATGAGGATTGAGGATTGAGGATTGAGGATAGAGGGTTGAAGATTGAGTATTGAGGATTGAAGATTGACGATTGAGGATTGTGGGTTGAAGATTGAGTATTGAACATTGAGGACTGAGTGTTGAGGGTTCAGTGATGAGAATTGATGTTTGTGGATAGAGGTTTGAAGATTGCAGATTGAGTATTGAGTATTGAAAACTGTGAATTCAGGATATTCTATTGAGGATTCAGGGTTGACAACTGATTGTTGAGGACTGAGGGCTGAAGATTGAGGATTCAGGATTGAGGATTCAGTATTGAGGTTTGAGGACTGAGGATTGAGGGTTGAAGATTGAGTATCGAGGATTGAAGATTGAGGATTGAGGATTGAGGGTTGAGGATTGAGGATGAGGGCTGAAGGTTGAGTATTGAGGTTTGAGGACTGAGGCCTGAGGATTGAGGATTGAGAATTGAGGATTGAGGATTGAGTGTTGAAGATTGAGGATTGGGTATGGAGGATTGAAGAATGAGGATAGATGATTGAGGATTGAGGACTGAGGATTGAAGATTGAGGATTGAGGATTGAGGATTGAGGATTGACGATTGAGGATTGAGGATTGAGGATTGAGTGTTGAGGATTGAGGACAGGGACTGACGGTTGAGGATTGAGGTTTGAGGGTTGAGGTTTGAGGTTTGAGGACTGAGGACTGAGGATTGAAGATTGAGGATTGAAGATTGAGTGTTGTGGATTGAGGACGAGGACTGAGGGTTGAGTATTGATGTTTGAGGTCTGAAGATTGAGGATTGAGGATTGAGAATTGAGGATTGAGGATTGAGGATTGAAGAGTGAGGATTGGGTATTGAGGATTGAAGAGTGAGGACTGAGGATCTAGGATTCGGGATCGAGGATTGAAGATTGAGTATTGAGGATTGAAGATTGAGGATTGAGGATTGAGGATTGAGGATTGAGGATTGAGGATTCGGGATTGAGGATTGAGGATTGAAGATTGAGGATTGAGGATTGCTGATTAAAGATTGAGTGTTGAGGATTGAAGATTGAGGATTGATGATTGAGGATTGAGGATTTAGGATTGGGGATTGAGGATTGAGTATTGAAGGTTGAGGATTGATGATTGAGGGTTGAGGATGAGGATTGAGGATTGAGTATTGAGGACTGAGGATTGAAGATTGAAAATTGAGGATTGAGGATTAAAGATTGAGTATTGAGGATTGAAGATTGAGAATTGAGGATTGAGGATTGAACATTGAGGACTGAGTGTTGAGGGTTGAGTGGTGAGAATTGATGTGTGTGGATAGAGATTTGAAGATTGCAGAATGAGTATTGTGTATTGAAAACTGTGAATTGAGGATATTCCATTGAGGACTGAGGATTGTAACCTGATTGTTGAGGACTGAGGGCTGAAGATTGAGGATTCAGGGTTGAGGATTCGGAATTGAGGTTTGAGGACTGAGGATTGAGGATTGAGGATTGAAGATTGAGTATTGAGGATTGAAGATTGAGGATTGAGGATTGAGGATTGAGGATTGAGGATGAGGGCTGAGGGTTGAGGATTGAGGTTTAAGGACTGAGGACTGAGGATTGCGGATTGAGAATTGAGGATTGAGGATTGAGGATTGAAGATTGAGGATTGGGTATTGAGGATTGAAGAATGAGGATTGAGGATTGAGGATTGAGGATGGAGGATTGAAGATTGAGTATTGAGGATTGAAGATTGACGATTGAGGATTGTGGGTTGAAGATTGAGTATTGAACATTGAGGACTGAGTGTTGAGGGTTCAGTGATGAGAATTGATGTTTGTGGATAGAGATTTGAAGATTGCAGATTGAGTATTGAGTATTGAAAACTGTGAATTGAGGATATTCTATTGAGGATTGATGATTGGCAACTGATTGTTGAGGACTGAGGGCTGAAGATTTAGGATTCAGGATTGAGAATTCAGAATTGAGGTTTGAGGACTGAGGATTGAGTATTGAAGATTGAGTATTGAGGTTTGAGGATTGAGGATTGAGGATTCAGGATTGAGGATTGTGGGCTGAGGATGAGGGCTGAGGGTTGAGGATTGAGGTTTGAGGACTGAGGACTGAGGATTGAGGATTGAGAATTGAGGATTGAGGATTGAGGATTGAGGATTGAAGATTGAGGATTGGGTATTGAGGATTGAACATTGAGGATTGATGATTGAGTATCGAGGATTGAGGATTGAGGATTGAAGATTGAATATTGATGATTGTAGATTGAGGATTGAGGATTGAATATTGAGGATTGAGGACTGAGGATTGAGGATTGAGTATTGAGGATTGAGGTTTGAGGATTGAGGATTGAGTATTGAAGGTTGAGGGTTGAAGATTGAGGATTGAGGATTCAGGATTGAGGATTGTGGGCTGAGGATGAGGGCTGAGGGTTGAGTATTGAGGTTTGAGGACTGAGGACTGAGGATTGAGGATTGAGAATTGAGAATTGAGGATAGAGTGTTGAAGATTGAGGATTGGGTATTGAGGGTTGAGGATTGAGGATTGAAGATTGAGGATTGTGAATTGAAGATTGAGTATTGAGGATTGAAGATTGAGGATTGAGGATTGAGAATTGTGAGTTGACGATGAGGGCTGAGGGTTGAGGATTGAGGTTTGAGGACTGAGGACTGAGGATTGAGGATTGAGTGTTGAGAATTGATGTTTGAGGATTGAGATTTGATTATTGAATATTGTGGATTGAGCATTGAACCATGATAATTCAGGATACACTATTGAGTATTAGGAATTGAGGATTGATGGTTGAGTATTGAGGATTGGTGGTTGAGGGTTGTGTGTTGAATATTGAGGATTGAGCATTGAGGATTGAGGATTGAAGATTGAGGATTGAATATTGACTATTGATGATTGAAGATTGAGGATTGAGGATTGAGTGTTGAGGATTGAGGACGAGGACTGACGGTTGAGGGTTGAGGTTTGAGGTCTGAGGATTGAGGATTGAGGACTGAGGGTTGAGGATTGAGGATTGAGCATTGAGGATTGAAGATTGAGGACTGGGAATTGAGGATATTCTATTGAGGATTCAGGGTTGAAAACTGATTGTTGAGGACTGAGGGCTGAAGATTGAGGATTCAGGATTGAGGATTCAGAATTGAGGTTTGAGGACTGAGGATTGAGGATTGAAGATTGAGTATCGAGGACTGAAGATTGAGGATTGAGTATTGAGGATTGAGGATTGAGGATGAGGGCTGAGGGTTGAGTATTGAGGTTTGAGGACTGAGGCCTGAGGATTGAGGATTGAGAATTGAGGATTGAGGATTGAGTGTTGAAGATTGAGGATTGGGTATGGAGGATTGAAGAATGAGGATAGATGATTGAGGATTGAGGATTGAGGATTGAAGATTGAGGATTGAGGATTGAGGATTGAGGATTGACGATTGAGGATTGAGGATTGAGGATTGAGTGTTGAGGATTGAGGACAGGGACTGACGGTTGAGGATTGAGGTTTGAGGGTTGAGGTTTGAGGTTTGAGGACTGAGGACTGAGGATTGAAGATTGAGGATTGAAGATTGAGTGTTGTGGATTGAGGACGAGGACTGAGGGTTGAGTATTGATGTTTGAGGTCTGAAGATTGAGGATTGAGGATTGAGAATTGAGGATTGAGGATTGAGGATTGAAGAGTGAGGATTGGGTATTGAGGATTGAAGAGTGAGGGCTGAGGATCTAGGATTCGGGATCGAGGATTGAAGATTGAGTATTGAGGATTGAAGATTGAGGATTGAGGATTGAGGATTGAGGATTGAGGATTGAGGATTCGGGATTGAGGATTGAGGATTGAAGATTGAGGATTGAGGATTGCTGATTAAAGATTGAGTGTTGAGGATTGAAGATTGAGGATTGATGATTGAGGATTGAGGATTTAGGATTGGGGATTGAGGATTGAGTATTGAAGGTTGAGGATTGATGATTGAGGGTTGAGGATGAGGATTGAGGATTGAGTATTGAGGACTGAGGATTGAAGATTGAGGATTGAGGATTGAGGATTAAAGATTGAGTATTGAGGATTGAAGATTGAGAATTGAGGATTGAGGATTGAACATTGAGGACTGAGTGTTGAGGGTTGAGTGGTGAGAATTGATGTGTGTGGATAGAGATTTGAAGATTGCAGAATGAGTATTGTGTATTGAAAACTGTGAATTGAGGATATTCCATTGAGGACTGAGGATTGTAACCTGATTGTTGAGGACTGAGGGCTGAAGATTGAGGATTCAGGGTTGAGGATTCGGAATTGAGGTTTGAGGACTGAGGATTGAGGATTGAGGATTGAAGATTGAGTATTGAGGATTGAAGATTGAGGATTGAGGATTGAGGATTGAGGATTGAGGATGAGGGCTGAGGGTTGAGGATTGAGGTTTAAGGACTGAGGACTGAGGATTGCGGATTGAGAATTGAGGATTGAGGATTGAGGATTGAAGATTGAGGATTGGGTATTGAGGATTGAAGAATGAGGATTGAGGATTGACGATTGAGGATAGAGGATTGAAGATTGAGTATTGAGGATTGAAGATTGACGATTGAGGATTGTGGGTTGAAGATTGAGTATTGAACATTGAGGACTGAGTGTTGAGGGTTCAGTGATGAGAATTGATGTTTGTGGATAGAGATTTGAAGATTGCAGATTGAGTATTGAGTATTGAAAACTGTGAAATGAGGATATTCTATTGAGGATTGAGGATTGTCAACTGATTGTTGAGGACTGAGGCCTGAAGATTGAGGATTCAGGATTGAGGATTCAGAATTGAGGTTTGAAGACTGAGGATTGAGGATTGAAGAATGATTATTGAGGATTGAGGGTTGAGAATTGAGGATTGAGGATTGAGGATTGAGGATTGAGGATGAGAGCTGTGCGTTGAGGATTGAGGTTTGAGGACTGAGGACTGAGGATTGACGATTGAGAATTGAGGATTGAGGATTGACTATTGAAGATTGAGGATTGGGGATTGAGGATTGTAGGATGAGGCTTGAGGATTGAGGATTGAGGATTGAGGATTGAAGATTGAGTATAGAGGTTTGAAGACTGACGATTGAGGGTTGAGGATTGAGGATTGAGTATTGAGGATTGATGATTGAGTATTGAGGATTGAAGATTGAGGATTGAGGATTGAGGATTGAGGATTGAGGATTGAGGATTGAAGATTGAGGATTGGGGACTGAGTGTTGAGGGTTGAGTTATGAGAATTGATGTTTGTGGATAGAGGTTTAAAGATTGCAGATTGAGTATTGAGTATTGAAAACTGTGAATTGATGATATTCTATTGAGGATTGTGAATTGAAAACTGATTGTTGAGGACTTAGGTCTGAAGATAGAGGATTCAGGATTGAGGATTCAGGATTGAGGTTTGAGGACTGAGGATTTGGGATTGAGGATTGAGGATTGAGGATTGAGGATTGAGCATTGAGGATTGAGGATTGACGATTGAGGATTGACGATTGAGGATTGGGTATTGCGGAGTGAACGTTGAGGATTGAGGATTGAGGATTGAGGACTGAGGATTGAGGACTGAAGATTGAATATTGATGATTGAAGATTGAGGATTGAGGATTGAGGGCTGTGGATTGAGCACGAGTACTGAGGGTTGGGTATTGATGTTTGAGGTCTGAGGATTGAGGATTGAGGATTGAGAATTGAGGATTGAGGATTGAGGATTGAAGATTGAGGATTGGGTATTGAAGATTGAAGAATGGGGATTGAGGATTGAGGATTGAGGATTGAGGATTGAAAGTTGAGTATTAAGGATTGAAGATTGAGGATTGAGGATTGAGGTTTGAGGATTGAGGATTGAGAATTGAGTTTTGAAGGTTGAGGATTGAAGACTGAGGATTGAGGATTGAGGATTGAGGATTGAGGATTGAGGATTGAGGATTGAAGATTGAGTGTTGAGGATTGAGGGTTGAGGGTTGAGGATTGAGTATTGAGGATTGAGGATGAGGGCTGAGGTTTGAGGTTTGAGGTTTGAGTATTGAATCCTGAGAATTCAGGATATTCTATTGAGTATTGAGAATTGAGGGTTGATGGTTGAGTATTGAGGATTGAGGATTCAGGATTGAGGATTGAGTATTGAGGATTGAGGATTGATGATTGAGGATTGAGGATTGAGGATTGAGGATTGAGGATTGAAGATTGAGGAGTGAAGATTGAGAATTGAGAATTGAGGATTGAGGATTGAGGATTGAGGATTGAAGATTGAGGATTGGGTATTGAGGATTGAACATTGAGTATTGAGGATTGAGGATCGAGGACTGAGGATTGTGGATTGAAGATTGAATATTGATGATTGAAGATTGAGGATTGAGGATTGAGGGTTGTGGATTGAGGACGAGGACTGAGGGTTGAGTATTGATGTTTGAAGTCTGAGGATTGAGGATTGAGGATTGAGAATTGGGGATTGAGGATTGAGGATTGAAGATTGAGGATTGGGTATCGAGGATTGAAGAATGAGGACTGGGGATTGAGGATTGAGGATTGAGGATTGAAGAATAAGTATTGAGGATTGAAGATTGAGGATTGAGGATTGAGGATTGAGGATTGACGATTGAGGATTCAGGATTGAGGATTGAAGATTGAAGATTGAGGATTGAGGATTGATGATTAAAGATTGAGTATTGAGGATTGAAGATTGAGGATTGATGATTGAGGATTGAGGATTGAGTATTGAGGATTGAGGATTGAGGATTGAGGATTGAAGATTGAGGATTGATGATTGAGGATTGAGGATTGAGGATTGAGGATTGAGGGTTGGGTGTTGAAGATTGAGAATTGATGATTGAGGATTGAGGATTGAGGATTGAGGGTTGAGTATTGAGGACTGAGGATTGAAGAATGGGGATTGAGGATTGAGGATTGAGGATTGAGGATTGAAAGTTGAGTATTGAGGATTGAAATTGAGGATTGAGGATTGAGGTTTGAGGATTGAGGATTGAGGATTGAGTTTTGAAGGTTGAGGATTGATGACTGAGGGTTGAGGATTGAGGATTGAGGATTGAGGATTGAGGATTGAGGATTGAGGATTGACGATTGAGGATTCAGGATTGAGGATTGAAGATTGAAGATTGAGGATTGAGGATTGATGATTAAAGATTGAGTATTGAGGATTGAAGATTGAGGATTGATGATTGAGGATTGAGGATTGAGGATTGAGGATTGAGGATTGAGGATTGAAGATTGAGGATTGATGATTGAGGATTGAGGATTGAGGATTGAGGATTGAGGGTTGGGTGTTGAAGATTGAGAATTGATGATTGAGGATTGAGGATTGAGGATTGAGGGTTGAGTATTGAGGACTGAGGATTGAAGAATGGGGATTGAGGATTGAGGATTGAGGATTGAAAGTTGAGTATTGAGGATTGAAGATTGAGGATTGAGGATTGAGGTTTGAGGATTGACGATTGAGGATTGAGTTTTGAAGGTTGAGGATTGATGACTGAGGGTTGAGGATTGAGGATTGAGGATTGAGGATTGAGGATTGAGGATTGAAGATTGAGTGTTGAGGATTGAGGGTTGAGGATTGAGGATTGAGTATTGAGGATTGAGGATGAGGGCTGAGGTTTGAGGTTTGAGGTTTGAGCATTGAATCCTGAGAATTCAGGATATTCTATTGAGTATTGAGAATTGAGGGTCGATGGTTGAGTATTGAGGATTGAGGATTCAGGATTGAGGATTGAGTATTGAGGATTGAGGATTAATGGTTGAGGATTGATTATTGAGGATTGAGGATTGAGGATTGAGGATTGAGGATTGAAGATTGAGAATTGAGAATTGAGGATTGAGGATTGAGGATTGAGGATTGAAGATTGAGGATTGGGTATTGAGGATTGAACATTGAGGATTGAGGATTGAGGATCGAGGACTGAGGATTGTGGATTGAAGTTTGAATATTGATGATTGAAGATTGAGGATTGAGGCTTGAGGGTTGTGGATTGAGGACGAGGACTGAGGGTTGAGTATTGATGTTTGAAGTCTGAGGATTGAGGATTGAGGATTGAGAATTGGGGATTGAGGATTGAGGATTGAAGATTGTGGATTGGGTATCGAGGATTGAAGAATAAGGACTGAGGATTGAGGATTGAGGATTGAGGATTGAAGATTGAGTATTGAGGATTGAAGATTGAGGATTGAGGATTGAGGATTGAGGATTGACGATTGAGGATTCAGGATTGAGGATTGAAGATTGAAGAGTGAGGATTGAGGATTGATGATTAAAGATTGAGTATTCAGGATTGAAGATTGAGGATTGGTGATTGAGGATTGAGGATTGAGGATTGAGGATTGAGGATTGAGGATTGAGGGTTGAAGATTGAGTATTGAGGATTGAAGATTGAGGATTGAGGACTGAGGATTGAGGATTGAGAATTGAGGATTGAGAATTGACGATGAGAGCTGAGGGTTGAGGATTGAGGTTTGAGGACTGAGGACTGAGGATTGAGGATTGAGAATTGAGGATTGAGGATTGAGGATTGAGGATTGAAGATTGAGGATTGGGTATTGAGGATTGAACATTGAGGATTGAGGATTGAGTATCGAGGATTGAGGATTGAGGATTGAAGATTGAGGATTGAGGATTGAGGATTGGGGATTGAGGATTGAAGATTGAGGATTGAGGATTGATGATTAAAGACTGAGTATTGAGGATTGAAGATTGAGGATTGATGATTGAGGATTGAGGATTGAGGATCGAGGATCGAGGATTGAGGATTGAGGATTGAAGATTGAATATTGATGATTGAAGATTGAGGATTGGGGATTGCGGGTTGTGGATTGAGGACGAGGACTGAGGGTTGATTATTGATGTTTGAGGTTTGAGGATTGAGGATTGAGGATTGAGAATTGTGGATTGAAGATTGAGTATTGAGGATCGAAGGTTGAGGATTGAGGGTAGAGGATTGAAGATTGAGGACTTAGTGTTGAGGGTTGAGTGATGGGAATTGATGTTTGTGGATTGAGATTTGAAGATTTCAGATTGAGTATTGGGAATTGAAAACTGTGAATTGATGATATTCTATTGAGGATTGAGAATTGACAACTGATTGTTGAGGACTGATGTATGAAGATTGAGGATTCAGGATTGAGGATTCAGGATTGAGGACGAGGACTGAGGGTTGAGTATTGATGTTTGAGGTCTGAGGATTGAGGATTGAGGATTGAGAATTGGGGATTGAGGATTGAGGATTGAAGATTGAGGATTGGGTATTGAGGATTGAAGAATGAGGATTGAGGATTGAGGATTGAGGATTGAGGATTGAAGATTGAGTATTGAGGTAGAAGATTGTGGATTGAGGACTGAGGATTGAGGATTGAGTATTGAGGATTGAGGATTGAGGATTGAAGATTGAGTATTGAGGATTGAAGATTGAGGATTGTGGATTGAAGATTGAGTATTGAGGATTGAAGATTGAGGATTGAGGATTGAGGATTGAGAGTTGACGATGAGGGCTGCGGGTTGAGGGTTGAGGTTTGAGGACTGAGGACTGAGGATTGAGGATTGAGAATTGAGGATTGAGGATTGAGGATTGAGGATTGAAAGTTGAGGATTGGGTATTGATTATTGAACATTGAGGATTGAGGATTGAGCATCGAGGATTGAGGGTTGAGGATTGAAGCTTGAATATTGATGATTGAAGATTGAGGATTGAGGACTGAGGGTTGTGGATTGAGGACGAGGACTGAGGGTTGATTATTGATGTTTGAGGCCAGAAGATTGAGGATTGAGGATTGAGAATTGAGGATTGAGGATTGAGGATTGAAGATTGAGGATTGGTTATTGAGGATTGAAGAATGAGGACTGAGGATTTAGGATTGAGGATCGAGGATTGAAGATTGAGTATTGAGGATTGAATATTGAGGATTGAGGATTGAGGATTGAGGATTGAGGATTGAGGATTCAGGATTGAGGATTGAGGATTGAAGATTGTGGATTGAGGATTGATGATTAAAGATTGAGTGTTGAGGATTGAAGACTGAGCATTGACGATTGAGGGTTGAGGATTGAGGATTGAGGATTGAGGATTGAGTATTGAAGGGTGAGGATTGACGATTGAGGATTGAGGATTGAGGATTGAGTATTGAGGACTGAGGAATGAAGATTGAGGATTGAGGATTGAGGATTAAAGAGTGAGTATTGAGGATTGAAGATTGAGAATTGAGGATTGAGGATTGAACATTGAGGACTGAGTGTTGAGGGTTGAGTGATGAGAATTCATGTTTGTGGATAGAGATTTGAAGATTGCAGATTGAGTATTGTGTATTGAAAACTGTGAATTGAAGATATTCTATTGAGGATTGAGGATTGTCACCTGATTGTTGAGGACTGAGGGCTGATGATTGAGGATTCAGGATTGAGGATTCAGAATTGAGGTTTGAGGACTGAGGATTGAGGATTGAGCATTGAAGATTGAGTATTGATGATTGAAGATTGAGGATTGAGGATTGAGGATTGAGGATTGAGGATGAGGGCTGAGGGTTGAGGATTGAGTATTGAGGATTGAGGATTGACGATTGAGGATTGAGGATTGAGGATTGAGTGTTGAGGATTGAGGACAGGGACTGACGGTTGAGGATTGAGGTTTGAGGGTTGAGGTTTGAGGTTTGAGGACTGAGGACTGAGGATTGAGGATTGAGAATTGAGGATTGAGGATTGAGGATTGAGGATTGACGATTGAGGATTAGGAATTGAGGATTGAACATTGAGGATTGAGGATCCAGGATTGTGGGTTGAGGATTGAAGATTCAATATTGATGATTGAAGATTGAGGATTGAAGATTGAGTGTTGTGGATTGAGGACGAGGACTGAGGGTTGAGTATTGACGTTTGAGGTCTGAAGATTGAGGATTGAGGATTGAGAATTGAGGATTGATGTTTGGGGATTGAAGAGTGAGGATTGGGTATTGAGGATTGAAGAATGAGGACTGAGGATCTAGGATTGAGGATCGAGGATTGAAGATTGAGTATTGAGGATTGAAGGTTGAGGATTGAGGATTGAGGATTGAGGATTGAGGATTGAGGATTGAGGATTTAGGATTGAGGATTGAAGATTGAGTATTGAGGATTGAAGGTTGAGGATTGAGGATTGAGGATTGAGGATTCAGGACTGAGGATTGAGGATTGAGGATTGTGCATTGAGGATTGAAGATTGAGGACTGGGGATTGAGGATTGAAGATTGAGGATTAAGGATTAAGGATTGGGGATTGGGGATCTAGGATTGGAGATTGATTATTGAGGATTGGAGATTGAGGGTTGAGGATTGAGGGTTGAGAATTGAGAATTGAGGATGGGGACTGAGGGTTGAGGATTGAGGTTTGAGGAAAGAGGATTGAGGATTGAGGATTGAGGGCTGAGGTTTGACGATTGAGTATTGAAGATTGAGGATTGATGACTGAGGATTGAGGATTGAGGTTTGATGATTGCGAATTGAGGATTGAAGATTGAGTATTGAGGATTGAATATTGAGGATTGAGGATTGAGGGTTGAGGATTGAAGATTGAGGATTGAGGATTGAGGATTGAAGATTCAGTATTGAGAATTGAAGATTGAGGATTGAGTATTGAGTATTGAAGATCGAGGACTGAGTGTTGAGGGTTGAGAGATGAGAATTGATGTTTGTGGATGGAGATTTGAAGATTGAAGATTGAGGATTGAGTGTTGAAAACTGAGAATTCAGGATATTCTACTGAGTATTGAGAATTGAGGATTGATGGTTGAGCATTGAGGATTGATGGTTGAGGGTTGTGTGTTGAATATTGAGGATTGGCGGATTGAGTATTGAAGATTGAGGACTGAGGACTGGGGATTGAGTATTGGGGATTGAAGATTGAGGATTGAGGTTGAGGATTGAGGATTGAGGGTGAGGGCTGAGGGGTGAGGATTGAGGTTTGAGGACTGAGGTCTGAGGATTGAGTATAGAGAATTGAGGATTGAGGATTGAGGATTGAGGATTGAAGATTGAGGATTGGGTATTGAGGATTGAAGAATGAGGATTGAGGATTGAGGATTCAGGATTGAGGATTGAAGATTGAGTATTGAGGATTGAAGATTGACGATTGAGGATTGAGGGTTGAGGATTGAGGATTGGGAATTGAGGATTGATGATTGAGTATTGAGGATTGAATGTTGAGGATTGAGGATTGAGGATTGAGGATTGAGGATTGAAGATTGAGGATTAAGGATTAAGGATTGGGGATTGGGGATCTAGGATTGGAGATTGATTATTGAGGATTGGAGATTGAGGGTTGAGGATTGAGGGTTGAGAATTGAGAATTGAGGATGGGGACTGAGGGTTGAGGATTGAGGTTTGAGGAAAGAGGATTGAGGATTGAGGATTGAGGGCTGAGGTTTGACGATTGAGTATTGAAGATTGAGGATTGATGACTGAGGATTGAGGATTGAGGTTTGATGATTGCGAATTGAGGATTGAAGATTGAGTATTGAGGATTGAATATTGAGGATTGAGGATTGAGGGTTGAGGATTGAAGATTGAGAATTGAGGATTGAGGATTGAAGATTCAGTATTGAGAATTGAAGATTGAGGATTGAGTATTGAGTATTGAAGATCGAGGACTGAGTGTTGAGGGTTGAGAGATGAGAATTGATGTTTGTGGATGGAGATTTGAAGATTGAAGATTGAGGATTGAGTGTTGAAAACTGAGAATTCAGGATATTCTACTGAGTATTGAGAATTGAGGATTGATGGTTGAGCATTGAGGATTGATGGTTGAGGGTTGTGTGTTGAATATTGAGGATTGGCGGATTGAGTATTGAAGATTGAGGACTGAGGACTGGGGATTGAGTATTGGGGATTGAAGATTGAGGATTGAGGTTGAGGATTGAGGATTGAGGGTGAGGGCTGAGGGGTGAGGATTGAGGTTTGAGGACTGAGGTCTGAGGATTGAGTATAGAGAATTGAGGATTGAGGATTGAGGATTGAGGATTGAAGATTGAGGATTGGGTATTGAGGATTGAAGAATGAGGATTGAGGATTGAGGATTCAGGATTGAGGATTGAAGATTGAGTATTGAGGATTGAAGATTGACGATTGAGGATTGAGGGTTGAGGATTGAGGATTGGGAATTGAGGATTGATGATTGAGTATTGAGGATTGAATGTTGAGGATTGAGGATTGAGGATTGAGGATTGAGGATTGAGGATTGAGGATTGAGTATTGAAGATTGAGGATTGATGATTGAGGATTTAGGATTGAGGATTGAGGATTGAGGATGATGGCAGAGGTTTGAGGTTTGAGGTTTGAGTATTGAATCCTGAGAATTCAGGATGTTCTATTGAGTATTGAGAATTGAGGATTGATGGTTTAGTATTGAGGATTCAGGATTGAGCATTGAGGATTGAGTATTGAAGATTGAGGATTGATGATTGAGGATTTAGGATTGAGGATTGAGGATTGAGGATTGAGGATTGAAAATTGAGTATTGAGGATTGAAAGTTGAGGACTGAGGAATAAGGATTGAGGATTGAGGATGAGGGCTGAGGGTTGAGGATTGAGGTTTGAGGACTGAGGACTGAGGATTGAGGATTGAGAATTGAGGATTGAGGATTGAGGATTAAAGATTGAGGATTGGGTATTGGGGATTGAAGAATGAGGATTGAGGATTGAGAATTGAGGATTGAGGATTGAAGATTGACTATTGAGGATTGAGGATTGAGGAATGAGGATTGAGGATTGAGGATTGAGGGTTGAGGATTGAGGATTGAGGATTGAAGATTGATTATTGAGGATTGAAGATTGAGGATTGAGTATTGAGGAATGAGGATTGAGGATTGAAGGTTGAGGATTGGGGACTGAGTGTTGAGGGTTGAGTGATGAGAATAAATGTTTGTGGATAGAGATGTGAATATTGCAGATTGAGTATCCAGTATTGAAAACTGTGAATTGAGGATATTCTATTGAGGATTGAGGATTGACAATTGATTGTCGAGGACTGAGGGCTGAAGATTGAGGATTCAGAATTGAGGATTCAGAATTGAGGTTTGAGGACTGAGGATTGAGGATTGAAGATTAAGTATTGAGGATTGAAGGTTGAGGATTGAGGATGGAGGATTGAAGAGAGAGGACTGAGTGTTGAGGATTGAGTGTTGAGAATTGATGTTTGAGGGCTGAGATTTGATTATTGATGTTTGTGGATTGAGTATTGAACGATGAGAATTCAGGGTATTCTATTGAGTATTGAGAATTGAGGATTGATGGTTGAGTATTGAGGATTGATGGTTGAGGGTTGTGTGTTGAATATTGAGGATTGAGAATTGAGGATTGAGGATTGAGGATTGAGGATTGAAGATTGAAGATTGAGTATTGAGGATTGAAGGTTGAGGATTGAGGATTGAGGATTGAGGATTGAAGATTGAGGATTGGGGATTGAGGATTGGCGATCGAGGATTGAGTATTGACGATTGAGAATTGAGGATTGAGGATTGAAGATTGAGTATTGAGGATTGAAGATTGAGGATTGAGGATTGAGGATTGAGGATTGAGGGCTCAGGATTGAGGATTGAGGATTGAGCATTGAGGATTGAGGATTGAGGATGGAGCATTGAGGATTGAAGATTGAGGACTGGTAATTGAGGATTGAAAATTGAGGATTAAGGATTGAGGATTGGGGATTGAGGATCTAGGATTGAAAATTGATTATTGATTATTGAGGATTGAAGATTGAAGATTGAGGATTGAGGATTGAGAATTGAGAATTGAGGATAAGGACTGAGGGTTGAGGATTTAGGTTTGAGGAATGGGGATTGAGGATTGAGGATTGAGGATTGAAGATTGAGTATTGATGATTGAAGATTCAGGATTGAGGATTGAGGGTGAGGATTGAGGACGAGGACTGAAGGTTGAGGATTGTGGTTTGAGGATTGAGGATTGACGGTTGAGAATTGAGGATGAGGACTGAGGTTTGAGGATTGATGTTTAAGGAATGAGGATTGAGGGTTGAGGATTGAGGATTGAGGATTGAGGATTGAGTATTGAAGGTTGAGGATTGGTGACTGAGGATTGAGGATTGAGGATTGAGGATTGAGGATTGAAGAATGAGGATTGAGAGTTGAGGATTGAGGATTGAGGATTGAGATTTGATTATTGATTTTTGTGGATTGAGTATTGTACGATGCGAATTCAGGATATTCTGTTGAGTATTGAGAATTGAGAATTGATGGTTGAGAATTGAGTATTGATGGTTGAGCGTTGTGTGTTAAATGTTGAGGCTTGAGGATTGAGGATTAAGGATTGAGGATTGAGGATTGAAGATTGAGTATTGATGATTGAAGATTGAGGATTGAGTATTGAGTGTAGAGGGTTGAGGGTTGAGGACGAGGACTGACGGTTGAGGATTGAGGTTTGAGGATTGACGGTTGAAGACTGAGGACTGAGGATTGAGGATAGAGGATGGAGCATTGAGGATTGAAGATTGAGGATTGGGGATTGAGGATTGAAGATTGAGGATTAACGATTGAGGATTGGGGATTGAGGATCTAGGAATGAAAATTGATTATTGAGGATTGAAGGTTGAGGTTTGAGGATTGAGGATTGAGATTTGAGAATTGAGTATGAGGACTGAGAGTTGAGGATTGAGGTTTGAGGAATGAGGATTGAGGATTGAGGATTGAGGATTGAGGATTGAGGATTGAGGATTGAGTATTGAAGATTGAGACTTGATGAATGAGGGTTGAGGATTGAGGATTGAGGATTGAGGATTGAGGATTGTAGATTGAGTATTGGGGACTGAAGGTTGAGGATTGAGGATTGAGAATTGAGGATGGAGGATGAGGGCTGAGGGTTGAGGATTGAGGTTTGAGTATTGAATCCTGAGAATTCAGGATATTCTATTGAGTATTGCGAATTGAGGATTGACGGTTGAGTATTGAGGACTGAAGGTTGAGAATTGAGGATTGAAGATTGAGGGTTGAGGATTGAGGATTGAGAATTGAGAATTGAGGATGACGACTGAGGGTTGAGGATTGTGGTTTGAGGAACGAGGGTTGAGGATTGAGGATTGAGGACTGAGGGTTGACGATTGAGTATTGAAGATTGAGGATTGATGACTGAGGATTGAGGATTGAGGATTGAAGATTGAGAATTGAGGGTTGAAGGTTGAGGATTGAGGAATGAGGGTTGAGGATTGAGGATGAGGGCTGAGGGTTTGAAGGTTGAGGTTTTAGGACTGAGGACTGAGGATTGAGGATTGAGAATTGAGGATTGAGGATTGAGGATTGAAGATTGAGGACTGCGTATTGAGGATTGAAGAATGAGGATTGAGGATTGAGGATTGAGTATTGAGGATTGAGGATGGAAGATTGAGTATTGATGAGTGAAGATTGAAGATTGATTATTGAGTGTTGAGGTTTGAGGACGAGGACTGAGGATTGAGGATTGAGGCTTGAGGATTGAGGATTGAGGATTGAAGATTGAGGATTGAGGATCGAGGATGAAGGCTGAAGGTTGAGGATTGAGGTTTGAGGACTGAGGACTGAGGATTGAGGGTTGAGGATTGAGGTTTGAGGACAGAGGATTGAGGATTGAGGATTGACGATTGATAATAGAGGATTGAGGATTGAAGATTTAGGATTGGATATTGAGGATTGAGGATTGGGGATTGAGGATCTAGTATTGGAGATTGATTATTTAGGATTGAAGATAGAGGGTTGAGGATTGAGGATTGAGGATTGAGAATTGAGACTTTAGTATGAGGGCTGAGGTTTGAGGATTGAGGTTTGAGGAATTAGGATTGAGGATTGAGGACTGAGGATTGAGGATTGAGGATTGAGTATTGAAGGTTGAGGATTGATGACTGAGGATTGAGGATTGAGGATTGAGGATTGAGGATTGAAGATTGACTGTCGTTGATTGAGGGTTGAGGATTGAGTATTGAGTATTGAGGAATGAGGATGAGGGCTGAGGTTTGAGGTTTGAGGTTTGAGTATTGAATCCTGAGAATTCAGGATATTCTATTGAGTATTGAGAACTGAGGATTGATGGTTGAGTATTGAGGATTGCTGGTTGAGGGTTGTGTGTTGAATATTGAGGATTGAGGATTGAAGATTGAGGATTGTGGACTGAAGATTGAGTATTGAGGATTGAACTTTGAGGATTGAGGATTGAGGATTGAGAATTGACGATGAGGGCTGACGGTTAAGGGTTGAGGTTTGGGGACTGAGGACTGAGGATTGAGGATTGAGAACTGAGGATTGAAGATTGAGGATTGAGGATTGAAGATTGAGGACTGGGAATTGAGGATTGTGCATTGAGGATTGAGGATTGAGGATCGAGGATTGAGGATTGAGGATTGAAGATTGAATATTGATGGTTGAAGATTGAGGATTGAGGATTGAGGGTTGTGGATTGAGTACGAGGACTGAGGGTTGAGTATTGATGTTTGAGGTCTGAGGATTGAGGATTGAGGTTTGAGGGTTGAGAATTGAGAAATGAGGACGAGGACTGAGGGTTGAGGATTGAGGTTTGAGACACGAGGATTGAGGATTGAGAATTGAGGACTGAGGATTGACGATTGAGTATTGAAGATTGAGTATTGATGACTGAGTATTGAGGATTGAGGTATGATGATTGCGATTTGAGTATTGAAAATTGGGTATTGAGGATTGAATATTGAGGATTGAGGATTGAGGATTGAGGATTGAAGATTGAGTATTGAGGATTGAAGATTGAGGATTGAGGATTGACGATTGAGGATTGAGGATTGAGGTTTGAGGATTGAGGATGAGGGCTGAGGGTTGAGGATTGAGGTTTGAGGTCTGAGGACTGAGGATTGAGGATTGAGAGTTGAGGGTTGAGGATTGAGGATTGAAGATTGAGGATTGGGTATTGAGGGATGAAGAACGAGGATTGAGGATTGAGGATTGAGGATTGGGGACTGAGGATTGAGGATTGAGGATTGAGGATTGAGGATTGAGGATTGAAGATTCAGTATTGAGGATTGAAGATTGAGATTTGAGGATTGAGTATTGAACATTGAGGACTGAGTGTTGAGGGTTGAGTGATGAGAATGGATGTTTGTGGATAGAGATTTGAAGATTGCAGATTGAGTATTGAGTATTGAAAACTGTGAATTGAGGATATTCTATTGAGGATTGAGGATTGACAACTGATTGTTGAGGACTGAGGGCTGAAGATTGAGGATTCAGGATTGAGGATTCAGAATTGAGGTTTGAGGACTGAGGATTGAGGATTGAAGATTTAGTATTGAGGATTGAAGATTGAGGATTGAGGTTGAGGATTGAGGATTGAGGATGAGGGCTGAGGGTTGAGGATAGAGGTTTGAGGACTGAGGTCTGAGGATTGAGTATAGAGAATTGAGGATTGAGGATTGAGGATTGAAGATCGAGGATTGGCTATTGACGATTGAAGAATGAGGATTGAGGATTGAGGATTGAGGATTGAGGACTGAAGGTTGAGAATTGAGGATTGAAGATTGAGGGTTGAGGATTGAGGATTGAGGATTGAGAATTGAGAATTGAGTATGAGGACTGAGGTTTGAGGATTGAAGTTTGAGGAATGAGGATTGAGGATTGAGGACTGAGGATTGAGGATTGAGGATTGAGTATTGAAGGTTGAGGATTGATGACTGAGGATTGAGGATTGAGGATTGAGGATTGAGGATTGAAGGTTGAGTGTCGAGGATTGAGGGTTGAGGATTGAGGATTCAGGATTGAGAATTGAGAATTGAGTATGAGGACTGAGGTTTGAGGATTGAGGTTTGAGGAATGAGGATTGAGGATTGAGGACTGAGGATTGAGGATTGAGGATTGAGTATTGAAGGTTGAGGATTGATGACTGAGGATTGAGGATTGAGGATTGAGGATTGAGGATTGAAGGTTGAGTGTCGAGGATTGAGGGTTGAGGATTGAGGATTGAGTATTGAGGAATGAGGATGAGGGCTGAGGTTTGAGGTTTGAGGTTTGAGTATTGAATCCTGAGAATTCAGGATATTCTATTGAGTATTGAGAACTGAGGATTGATGGTTGAGTATTGAGGATTGATGGTTGAGGGTTGTGTGTTGAATATTGAGGTTTGAGTATTGAGGATTGAGGATTGAGGATTGAAGATTGAGTATTGAGGATTGAAAGTTGAGGATTGAGGATTGAGGATTGAGGATTCAGGACTGAGGACTGAGGATTGAGGATTGTGCATTGAGGATTGAAGGTTGAGGAATGGGGATTGAGGATTGAAGATTGAGGATTAAGGATTAAGGATTGGGGATTGGGGATCTAGGATTGGAGATTGATTATTGAGGATTGAAGATTGAGGGTTGAGGATTGAGGGTTGAGAATTGAGAATTGAGGATGGGGACTGAGGGTTGAGGATTGAGGTTTGAGGAAAGAGGATTGAGGGTTGAGGATTGAGGGCTGAGGTTTGACGATTGGGTATTGAAGATTGAGGATTGATGACTGAGGATTGAGGATTGAGGATTGATGACTGCGGATTGAGGATTGAAGATTGAGTATTGAGGATTGAATATTGAGGATTGAGGATTGAGGGTTGAGGATTGAAGATTGAGAATTGAGGATTGAGGATTGAAGATTGAGTATTGGGAATTGAAGATTGAGGATTGAGTATTGAGTATTGAAGGTTGAGGATTGATGACTGAGGATTGAGGATTGAGGATTGAGGATTGAGGGTTGAAGGTTGAGTGTCGAGGATTGAGGGTTGAGGATTGAGGATTGAGTATTGAGGAATGAGGATGAGGGCTGAGGTTTGAGGTTTGAGGTTTGAGTATTGAATCCTGAGAATGCAGGATATTCTGTTGAGTATTGAGAACTGAGGATTGATGGTTGAGGGTTGTGTGTTGAATATTGAGGTTTGAGGATTGAGGATTGAGGTTTGAGCATTGAGAATTGAGAAATGAGGACGAGGACTGAGGGTTGAGGATTGAGGTTTGAGACACGAGGATTGAGGATTGAGAATTGAGGACTGAGGATTGACGATTGAGTATTGAAGATTGAGTATTGATGACTGAGGATTGAGGATTGAGGTATGATGATTGCGATTTGAGTATTGAAAATTGGGTATTGAGGATTGAATATTGAGGATTGAGGATTGAGGATTGTGGATTGAAGATTGAGTATTGAGGATTGAAGATTGAGGATTGAGGATTGACGATTGAGGATTGAGGATTGAGGTTTGAGGATTGAGGATGAGGGCTGAGGGTTGAGGATTGAGGTTTGAGGTCTGAGGACTGAGGATTGAGGATTGAGAGTTGAGGGTTGAGGATTGAGGATTGAAGATTGAGGATTGGGTATTGAGGGTTGAAGAACGAGGATAGAGGATTGAGGATTGAGGATTGGGGACTGAGGATTGAGGATTGAGGATTGAGGATTGAGGATTGAGGATTGAAGATTCAGTATTGAGGATTGAAGATTGAGATTTGAGGATTGAGTATTGAACATTGAGGACTGAGTGTTGAGGGTTGAGTGATGAGAATTGATGTTTGTGGATAGAGATTTGAAGATTGCAGATTGAGTATTGAGTATTGAAAACTGTGAATTGAGGATATTCTATTGAGGATTGAGGATTGACAACTGATTGTTGAGGACTGAGGGCTGAAGATTGAGGATTCAGGATTGAGGATTCAGAATTGAGGTTTGAGGACTGAGGATTGAGGATTGAAGATTGAGTATTGAGGATTGAAGATTGAGGATTGAGGTTGAGGATTGAGGATTGAGGATGAGGGCTGAGGGTTGAGGATAGAGGTTTGAGGACTGAGGTCTGAGGATTGAGTATAGAGAATTGAGGATTGAGGATTGAGCATTGAAGATTGAGGATTGGGTATTGAGGATTGAAGAATGAGGATTGAGGATTGAGGATTCAGGATTGAGGATTGATGGTTGAGGATTGACGATTGAGAATTGAGGATTGATGATTGAGTATTGAGGGTTGAAGATTGAGGATTGAGGATTGAGGATTGAGGATTGAGGATTGAAGATTGAGGTTTGGGGACTGAGTGTTGAGGGTTGTGTGATTAGAATTGATGTTTGTGGATAGATATTTGAAGATTGCAGATTGCGCATTGAGTATTGAAAACTGTGAATTGATGATATTCTATTGAGGATTGAGAATTGACAGCTGATTGTTGAGGACTGAGGGCTGAAGATTGAGGATTCAGGATTGAGAATTCAGAATTGAGGATTGATGACTGAGGACTGAGGATTGAAGATTGAGTATTGAGGATTGAAGTTTGAGGATTAAGGATTGAGGATTGGGGATTGAGGATCTAGGATTGAAGATTGATTACGGAGGATTCAATATTGAGGATTGAGGATTGAGGATTGAGGACTGAAGGTTGAGAATTGAGGATTGAAGATTGAGGGTTGAGGATTGAGATTTGAGAATTGAGGATGACGACTGAGGGTTGAGGATTGTGGTTTGAGGAGCGAGGATTGAGGATTGAGGATTGCGGGCTGAGGGTTGACGATTGAGTATTGAAGATTGAGGATTAATGACTGAGGACTGAGGATTGAGGATTGAAGATTGAGAATTGAGGATTGAAGGTTGAGGATTGAGGAATGAGGATTGAGGATTCAGGATCAGGGCTGAGGGTTTGAAGGTTGAGGTTTTAGGACTGAGGACTGAGGATTGAGTATTGAGAATTGAGGATTGAGGATTGAGGATTGAAGATTGAGGATTGGGTATTGAGGATTGAAGAATGAGGATTGAGGATTGAGGATTGAGGATTGAGGATTGAGGATTGAGGGTTGAAGGTTGAGGATTGGGGATTGGGGATTGACGATCGAGTATTGAGGATTGAGGATTGAGAATTGAGGATTGAGGATTGAATGTTGAGTATTCAGGATTGAAGATTGAGGATTGAGGGTTGAGGATTGAAGATTGAGGATTGAAGATTTAGTGTTGATGAGTGAAGATTGAGGATTGAGGATTGAGTGTTGAGGATTGAGGACGAGGACTGACGGTTGAGGGTTGAGGTTTGTGGATTGAGGATTGAGGATTGATGACTGGGGATTGAGGATTGAGGATTGAGCATTGAGGATTGAAGATTGAGGACTGGGGATTGAGGACTGAAGAATGAGGATTGAGGATTGAGGATTGATGATTGGGGATTGTAGATTGAGCATTCAGGATTGAAGATTGAGTATTGATGATTGAAGATTGAGGATTGAGGATTGAGTGTTGAGGACGAGGTCTGACGGTTGAGGATTGAGGTTTGAGGATTGAGGGTTGAGGACTGAGGACTGAGGATTGAGGATTGAGGATGGAGGATTGAAGAGAGAGGACTGAGTGTTGAGGATTGAGTGTTGAGAATTGATGTTTGAGGGTTGAGATTTGATTATTGATTTTTGTGGATTGAGTATTGAACGATGAGTATTCAGGGTACTCTATTGAGTATTGAGAATTGAGGATTGATGGTTGAGTATTGAGGATTGATGGTTGAGGGTTGTGTGTTGAATATTGAGGATCGAGTATTGAGGATTGAGGATTGAGGATTGAGGATTGAAGATTGAGTATTGAGGATTGAAGGTTGAGTATTGAGGATTGAGAATTGACGATTGAGGATTGAAGATTGAGGATTGGGGATTGAGGATTGACGATTGGGGATTGAGTATCCACGATTGAGAATTGAGGATTGATGATTGAAGATTGAGTATTGAGGATTGAAGATTGAGGATTGAGGATTGAGGATTGAGGACTGAAGACTGAGGATTGAGGATTGAGGATTGAGCATTGAGGATTGAGAATTGAAAATTGAGTATTGAGGATTGAAGGTTGAGGACTGAGGAATATGGGTTGAGGATTGAGGATGAGGGCTGAGGGTTGAGGATTGAGGATTGAGGATTGAATATTGAGGATTGGGGACTGTGTGTTGAGGGTTGAGTGATGAGAATTAATGTTTGTGGATAGAGATTTCAAGATTGCAGATTGAGTATCGAGTATTGAAAACTGTGAATTGAGGATATTCTATTGAGGATTGAGGATTGACAATTGACTGTCGAGGACTGAGGGCTGAAGATTGAGGATTCAGGATTGAGGATTCAGAATTGAGGTTTGAGGACTTAGGATTGAGGATTGAATATTGAGTATTGAGGATTGAAGATTGAGGATTGAGGATTGAGGATGGAGGATTGAAGAGAGAGGACTGAGTGTTGAGGATTGAGTGTTGAGAATTGATGTTTGAGGGTTGAGATTTGATTATTGATTTTTGTGGATTGAGTATTGAACGATGAGTATTCAGGGTATTCTATTGAGTATTGAGAATTGAGGATTGATGGTTGAGTATTGAGGATTGACGGTTGAGGGTTGTGTGTTGAATATTGAGGATTGAGGATTGAGGACTGAGGATTGATGATTGCGGATTGAGTATTGAAAATTGAGTATTGAGGATTGAATATTGAGGTTTGAGGATTGAGGATTGAGGATTGAAGGTTGAGTATTGTGGACTGAAGATTGAGGATTGAGGATTGACGATTGAGGATTGAGGATTGAGGTTTGAGGATTGACGATGAGGGCTGAGGGTTGAGGATTGAGGTTTGAGGTCTGAGGACTGAGGAGTGAGGATTGAGAATTGAGGATTGAGGATTGAGGATTGAAGATTGAGGATTGGGAATTGAGGATTGAAGAATGAGGATTGAGGATTGAGGATTGAGGATTGGGGACTGAGGATTGGATATTCAGGATTGAGGATTGAGGATTAAGGATTGAGGATTGAGGATTGAAGATTCAGTATTGAGGATCGAAGATTGAGAATTGAGGATTGAGGATTGAACATTGAGGACTGAGTGTTGAGGGTTGAGTGATGAGAATTGATGTTTCTGGATAGAGATTTGAAGATTGCTGATTGAGTATTGAGTATTGAAAACTGTGAATTGAGGATATTATACAGAGGATTGAGGACTGACAACTGGTTGTTGAGGACTGAGTGCTGAAGATTGAGGATTCAGGGTTGAGGATTCAGAATTGAGGTTTGAGGACTGAGGATTGAGGATTGAAGATTGAGTATTGAGGATTGAAGATTGAGGATTTAGGTTGAGGATTGAGGATTGAGGATGAGGGCTGAGGGTTGAGGATTGAGGTTTGAGGACTGAGGTCTGAGGATTGAGTATTGAGAATTGATGATAGAGGATAGAGGATTGAAGATTGAGGATTGGGTATTGAGGATTGAAGAATGAGGATTGAGGATTGAGGATCCAGGATTGAGGATTGAATATTGAGTATTGAGGATTGAAGACTGACGATTGAGGATTGAGGATTAAGGATTGAGGATTGAGAATTGAGGATTGATGATTGAGTATTGATGATCGAAGATTGAGCATTGAGGATTGAGAATTGAAAATTGAGTATTGAGGATTGAAGGTTGAGGACTGAGGAATATGGGTTGAGGATTGAGGATGAGGGCTGAGGGTTGAGGATTGAGGATTGAGGATTGAATATTGAGGATTGGGGACTGTGTGTTGAGGGTTGAGTGATGAGAATTAATGTTTGTGGATAGAGATTTCAAGATTGCAGATTGAGTATCGAGTATTGAAAACTGTGAATTGAGGATATTCTATTGAGGATTGAGGATTGACAATGGACTGTCGAGGACTGAGGGCTGAAGATTGAGGATTCAGGATTGAGGATTCAGAATTGAGGTTTGAGGACTTAGGATTGAGGATTGAATATTGAGTATTGAGGATTGAAGATTGAGGATTGAGGATTGAGGATGGAGGATTGAAGAGAGAGGACTGAGTGTTGAGGATTGAGTGTTGAGAATTGATGTTTGAGGGTTGAGATTTGATTATTGATTTTTGTGGATTGAGTATTGAACGATGAGTATTCAGGGTATTCTATTGAGTATTGAGAATTGAGGATTGATGGTTGAGTATTGAGGATTGACGGTTGAGGGTTGTGTGTTGAATATTGAGGATTGAGGATTGAGGACTGAGGATTGATGATTGCGGATTGAGTATTGAAAATTGAGTATTGAGGATTGAATATTGAGGTTTGAGGATTGAGGATTGAGGATTGAAGGTTGAGTATTGTGGACTGAAGATTGAGGATTGAGGATTGACGATTGAGGATTGAGGATTGAGGTTTGAGGATTGACGATGAGGACGAGGACTGAGGGTTGAGTATTGATATTTGAGGTCTGAGGATTGAGGATTGAGGTTTGAGGACTGAGGACTGAGGATTGAGGATTGAGAATTGAGGATTGAGGATTGAGGATTAAAGATTGAGGATTGGGTATTGGGGATTGAAGAATGAGGATTGAGGATTGAGAATTGAGGATTGAGGATTGAAGATTGACTATTGAGGATTGAGGATTGAGGAATGAGGATTGAGGATTGAGGATTGAGGGTTGAGGATTGAGGATTGAGGATTGAAGATTGATTATTGAGGATTGAAGATTGAGGATTGAGTATTGAGGAATGAGGATTGAGGATTGAAGATTGAGGATTGGGGACTGAGTGTTGAGGGTTGAGTGATGAGAATAAATGTTTGTGGATAGAGATGTGAATATTGCAGATTGAGTATCCAGTATTGAAAACTGTGAATTGAGGATATTCTATTGAGGATTGAGGATTGACAATTGATTGTCGAGGACTGAGGGCTGAAGATTGAGGATTCAGAATTGAGGATTCAGAATTGAGGTTTGAGGACTGAGGATTGAGGATTGAAGATTAAGTATTGAGGATTGAAGGTTGAGGATTGAGGATGGAGGATTGAAGAGAGAGGACTGAGTGTTGAGGATTGAGTGTTGAGAATTGATGTTTGAGGGCTGAGATTTGATTATTGATGTTTGTGGATTGAGTATTGAACGATGAGAATTCAGGGTATTCTATTGAGTATTGAGAATTGAGGATTGATGGTTGAGTATTGAGGATTGATGGTTGAGGGTTGTGTGTTGAATATTGAGGATTGAGAATTGAGGATTGAGGATTGAGGATTGAGGATTGAAGATTGAAGATTGAGTATTGAGGATTGAAGGTTGAGGATTGAGGATTGAGGATTGAGGATTGAAGATTGAGGATTGGGGATTGAGGATTGGCGATCGAGGATTGAGTATTGACGATTGAGAATTGAGGATTGAGGATTGAAGATTGAGTATTGAGGATTGAAGATTGAGGATTGAGGATTGAGGATTGAGGATTGAGGGCTCAGGATTGAGGATTGAGGATTGAGCATTGAGGATTGAGGATTGAGGATGGAGCATTGAGGATTGAAGATTGAGGACTGGTAATTGAGGATTGAAAATTGAGGATTAAGGATTGAGGATTGGGGATTGAGGATCTAGGATTGAAAATTGATTATTGATTATTGAGGATTGAAGATTGAAGATTGAGGATTGAGGATTGAGAATTGAGAATTGAGGATAAGGACTGAGGGTTGAGGATTTAGGTTTGAGGAATGGGGATTGAGGATTGAGGATTGAGGATTGAAGATTGAGTATTGATGATTGAAGATTCAGGATTGAGGATTGAGGGTGAGGATTGAGGACGAGGACTGAAGGTTGAGGATTGTGGTTTGAGGATTGAGGATTGACGGTTGAGAATTGAGGATGAGGACTGAGGTTTGAGGATTGATGTTTAAGGAATGAGGATTGAGGGTTGAGGATTGAGGATTGAGGATTGAGGATTGAGTATTGAAGGTTGAGGATTGGTGACTGAGGATTGAGGATTGAGGATTGAGGATTGAGGATTGAAGAATGAGGATTGAGAGTTGAGGATTGAGGATTGAGGATTGAGATTTGATTATTGATTTTTGTGGATTGAGTATTGTACGATGCGAATTCAGGATATTCTGTTGAGTATTGAGAATTGAGAATTGATGGTTGAGAATTGAGTATTGATGGTTGAGCGTTGTGTGTTAAATGTTGAGGATTGAGGATTGAGGATTAAGGATTGAGGATTGAGGATTGAAGATTGAGTATTGATGATTGAAGATTGAGGATTGAGTATTGAGTGTAGAGGGTTGAGGGTTGAGGACGAGGACTGACGGTTGAGGATTGAGGTTTGAGGATTGACGGTTGAAGACTGAGGACTGAGGATTGAGGATAGAGGATGGAGCATTGAGGATTGAAGATTGAGGATTGGGGATTGAGGATTGAAGATTGAGGATTAACGATTGAGGATTGGGGATTGAGGATCTAGGAATGAAAATTGATTATTGAGGATTGAAGGTTGAGGTTTGAGGATTGAGGATTGAGATTTGAGAATTGAGTATGAGGACTGAGAGTTGAGGATTGAGGTTTGAGGAATGAGGATTGAGGATTGAGGATTGAGGATTGAGGATTGAGGATTGAGGATTGAGTATTGAAGATTGAGACTTGATGAATGAGGGTTGAGGATTGAGGATTGAGGATTGAGGATTGAGGATTGTAGATTGAGTATTGGGGACTGAAGGTTGAGGATTGAGGATTGAGAATTGAGGATGGAGGATGAGGGCTGAGGGTTGAGGATTGAGGTTTGAGTATTGAATCCTGAGAATTCAGGATATTCTATTGAGTATTGCGAATTGAGGATTGACGGTTGAGTATTGAGGACTGAAGGTTGAGAATTGAGGATTGAAGATTGAGGGTTGAGGATTGAGGATTGAGAATTGAGAATTGAGGATGACGACTGAGGGTTGAGGATTGTGGTTTGAGGAACGAGGGTTGAGGATTGAGGATTGAGGACTGAGGGTTGACGATTGAGTATTGAAGATTGAGGATTGATGACTGAGGATTGAGGATTGAGGATTGAAGATTGAGAATTGAGGGTTGAAGGTTGAGGATTGAGGAATGAGGGTTGAGGATTGAGGATGAGGGCTGAGGGTTTGAAGGTTGAGGTTTTAGGACTGAGGACTGAGGATTGAGGATTGAGAATTGAGGATTGAGGATTGAGGATTGAAGATTGAGGACTGCGTATTGAGGATTGAAGAATGAGGATTGAGGATTGAGGATTGAGTATTGAGGATTGAGGATGGAAGATTGAGTATTGATGAGTGAAGATTGAAGATTGATTATTGAGTGTTGAGGTTTGAGGACGAGGACTGAGGATTGAGGATTGAGGCTTGAGGATTGAGGATTGAGGATTGAAGATTGAGGATTGAGGATCGAGGATGAAGGCTGAAGGTTGAGGATTGAGGTTTGAGGACTGAGGACTGAGGATTGAGGGTTGAGGATTGAGGTTTGAGGACAGAGGATTGAGGATTGAGGATTGACGATTGATAATAGAGGATTGAGGATTGAAGATTTAGGATTGGATATTGAGGATTGAGGATTGGGGATTGAGGATCTAGTATTGGAGATTGATTATTTAGGATTGAAGATAGAGGGTTGAGGATTGAGGATTGAGGATTGAGAATTGAGACTTTAGTATGAGGGCTGAGGTTTGAGGATTGAGGTTTGAGGAATTAGGATTGAGGATTGAGGACTGAGGATTGAGGATTGAGGATTGAGTATTGAAGGTTGAGGATTGATGACTGAGGATTGAGGATTGAGGATTGAGGATTGAGGATTGAAGATTGAGTGTCGTTGATTGAGGGTTGAGGATTGAGTATTGAGTATTGAGGAATGAGGATGAGGGCTGAGGTTTGAGGTTTGAGGTTTGAGTATTGAATCCTGAGAATTCAGGATATTCTATTGAGTATTGAGAACTGAGGATTGATGGTTGAGTATTGAGGATTGCTGGTTGAGGGTTGTGTGTTGAATATTGAGGATTGAGGATTGAAGATTGAGGATTGTGGACTGAAGATTGAGTATTGAGGATTGAACTTTGAGGATTGAGGATTGAGGATTGAGAATTGACGATGAGGGCTGACGGTTAAGGGTTGAGGTTTGGGGACTGAGGACTGAGGATTGAGGATTGAGAACTGAGGATTGAAGATTGAGGATTGAGGATTGAAGATTGAGGACTGGGAATTGAGGATTGTGCATTGAGGATTGAGGATTGAGGATCGAGGATTGAGGATTGAGGATTGAAGATTGAATATTGATGGTTGAAGATTGAGGATTGAGGATTGAGGGTTGTGGATTGAGTACGAGGACTGAGGGTTGAGTATTGATGTTTGAGGTCTGAGGATTGAGGATTGAGGTTTGAGGGTTGAGAATTGAGAAATGAGGACGAGGACTGAGGGTTGAGGATTGAGGTTTGAGACACGAGGATTGAGGATTGAGAATTGAGGACTGAGGATTGACGATTGAGTATTGAAGATTGAGTATTGATGACTGAGTATTGAGGATTGAGGTATGATGATTGCGATTTGAGTATTGAAAATTGGGTATTGAGGATTGAATATTGAGGATTGAGGATTGAGGATTGAGGATTGAAGATTGAGTATTGAGGATTGAAGATTGAGGATTGAGGATTGACGATTGAGGATTGAGGATTGAGGTTTGAGGATTGAGGATGAGGGCTGAGGGTTGAGGATTGAGGTTTGAGGTCTGAGGACTGAGGATTGAAGATAGAGGGTTGAGGATTGAGGATTGAGGATTGAGAATTGAGACTTTAGTATGAGGGCTGAGGATTGAGGATTGAGGATTGAGGATTGAGGATTGAGGATTGAAGATTCAGTATTGAGGATTGAAGATTGAGATTTGAGGATTGAGTATTGAACATTGAGGACTGAGTGTTGAGGGTTGAGTGATGAGAATGGATGTTTGTGGATAGAGATTTGAAGATTGCAGATTGAGTATTGAGTATTGAAAACTGTGAATTGAGGATATTCTATTGAGGATTGAGGATTGACAACTGATTGTTGAGGACTGAGGGCTGAAGATTGAGGATTCAGGATTGAGGATTCAGAATTGAGGTTTGAGGACTGAGGATTGAGGATTGAAGATTTAGTATTGAGGATTGAAGATTGAGGATTGAGGTTGAGGATTGAGGATTGAGGATGAGGGCTGAGGGTTGAGGATAGAGGTTTGAGGACTGAGGTCTGAGGATTGAGTATAGAGAATTGAGGATTGAGGATTGAGGATTGAAGATCGAGGATTGGCTATTGACGATTGAAGAATGAGGATTGAGGATTGAGGATTGAGGATTGAGGACTGAAGGTTGAGAATTGAGGATTGAAGATTGAGGGTTGAGGATTGAGGATTGAGGATTGAGAATTGAGAATTGAGTATGAGGACTGAGGTTTGAGGATTGAAGTTTGAGGAATGAGGATTGAGGATTGAGGACTGAGGATTGAGGATTGAGGATTGAGTATTGAAGGTTGAGGATTGATGACTGAGGATTGAGGATTGAGGATTGAGGATTGAGGATTGAAGGTTGAGTGTCGAGGATTGAGGGTTGAGGATTGAGGATTCAGGATTGAGAATTGAGAATTGAGTATGAGGACTGAGGTTTGAGGATTGAGGTTTGAGGAATGAGGATTGAGGATTGAGGACTGAGGATTGAGGATTGAGGATTGAGTATTGAAGGTTGAGGATTGATGACTGAGGATTGAGGATTGAGGATTGAGGATTGAGGATTGAAGGTTGAGTGTCGAGGATTGAGGGTTGAGGATTGAGGATTGAGTATTGAGGAATGAGGATGAGGGCTGAGGTTTGAGGTTTGAGGTTTGAGTATTGAATCCTGAGAATTCAGGATATTCTATTGAGTATTGAGAACTGAGGATTGATGGTTGAGTATTGAGGATTGATGGTTGAGGGTTGTGTGTTGAATATTGAGGTTTGAGTATTGAGGATTGAGGATTGAGGATTGAAGATTGAGTATTGAGGATTGAAAGTTGAGGATTGAGGATTGAGGATTGAGGATTCAGGACTGAGGACTGAGGATTGAGGATTGTGCATTGAGGATTGAAGGTTGAGGAATGGGGATTGAGGATTGAAGATTGAGGATTAAGGATTAAGGATTGGGGATTGGGGATCTAGGATTGGAGATTGATTATTGAGGATTGAAGATTGAGGGTTGAGGATTGAGGGTTGAGAATTGAGAATTGAGGATGGGGACTGAGGGTTGAGGATTGAGGTTTGAGGAAAGAGGATTGAGGGTTGAGGATTGAGGGCTGAGGTTTGACGATTGGGTATTGAAGATTGAGGATTGATGACTGAGGATTGAGGATTGAGGATTGATGACTGCGGATTGAGGATTGAAGATTGAGTATTGAGGATTGAATATTGAGGATTGAGGATTGAGGGTTGAGGATTGAAGATTGAGAATTGAGGATTGAGGATTGAAGATTGAGTATTGGGAATTGAAGATTGAGGATTGAGTATTGAGTATTGAAGGTTGAGGATTGATGACTGAGGATTGAGGATTGAGGATTGAGGATTGAGGATTGAGGTATGATGATTGCGATTTGAGTATTGAAAATTGGGTATTGAGGATTGAATATTGAGGATTGAGGATTGAGGATTGTGGATTGAAGATTGAGTATTGAGGATTGAAGATTGAGGATTGAGGATTGACGATTGAGGATTGAGGATTGAGGTTTGAGGATTGAGGATGAGGGCTGAGGGTTGAGGATTGAGGTTTGAGGTCTGAGGACTGAGGATTGAGGATTGAGAGTTGAGGGTTGAGGATTGAGGATTGAAGATTGAGGATTGGGTATTGAGGGTTGAAGAACGAGGATAGAGGATTGAGGATTGAGGATTGGGGACTGAGGATTGAGGATTGAGGATTGAGGATTGAGGATTGAGGATTGAAGATTCAGTATTGGGGATTGAAGATTGAGATTTGAGGATTGAGTATTGAACATTGAGGACTGAGTGTTGAGGGTTGAGTGATGAGAATTGATGTTTGTGGATAGAGATTTGAAGATTGCAGATTGAGTATTGAGTATTGAAAACTGTGAATTGAGGATATTCTATTGAGGATTGAGGATTGACAACTGATTGTTGAGGACTGAGGGCTGAAGATTGAGGATTCAGGATTGAGGATTCAGAATTGAGGTTTGAGGACTGAGGATTGAGGATTGAAGATTGAGTATTGAGGATTGAAGATTGAGGATTGAGGTTGAGGATTGAGGATTGAGGATGAGGGCTGAGGGTTGAGGATAGAGGTTTGAGGACTGAGGTCTGAGGATTGAGTATAGAGAATTGAGGATTGAGGATTGAGCATTGAAGATTGAGGATTGGGTATTGAGGATTGAAGAATGAGGATTGAGGATTGAGGATTCAGGATTGAGGATTGATGGTTGAGGATTGACGATTGAGAATTGAGGATTGATGATTGAGTATTGAGGGTTGAAGATTGAGGATTGAGGATTGAGGATTGAGGATTGAGGATTGAAGATTGAGGTTTGGGGACTGAGTGTTGAGGGTTGTGTGATTAGAATTGATGTTTGTGGATAGATATTTGAAGATTGCAGATTGCGCATTGAGTATTGAAAACTGTGAATTGATGATATTCTATTGAGGATTGAGAATTGACAGCTGATTGTTGAGGACTGAGGGCTGAAGATTGAGGATTCAGGATTGAGAATTCAGAATTGAGGATTGATGACTGAGGACTGAGGATTGAAGATTGAGTATTGAGGATTGAAGTTTGAGGATTAAGGATTGAGGATTGGGGATTGAGGATCTAGGATTGAAGATTGATTACGGAGGATTCAATATTGAGGATTGAGGATTGAGGATTGAGGACTGAAGGTTGAGAATTGAGGATTGAAGATTGAGGGTTGAGGATTGAGATTTGAGAATTGAGGATGACGACTGAGGGTTGAGGATTGTGGTTTGAGGAGCGAGGATTGAGGATTGAGGATTGCGGGCTGAGGGTTGACGATTGAGTATTGAAGATTGAGGATTAATGACTGAGGACTGAGGATTGAGGATTGAAGATTGAGAATTGAGGATTGAAGGTTGAGGATTGAGGAATGAGGATTGAGGATTCAGGATCAGGGCTGAGGGTTTGAAGGTTGAGGTTTTAGGACTGAGGACTGAGGATTGAGTATTGAGAATTGAGGATTGAGGATTGAGGATTGAAGATTGAGGATTGGGTATTGAGGATTGAAGAATGAGGATTGAGGATTGAGGATTGAGGATTGAGGATTGAGGATTGAGGGTTGAAGGTTGAGGATTGGGGATTGGGGATTGACGATCGAGTATTGAGGATTGAGGATTGAGAATTGAGGATTGAGGATTGAATGTTGAGTATTCAGGATTGAAGATTGAGGATTGAGGGTTGAGGATTGAAGATTGAGGATTGAAGATTTAGTGTTGATGAGTGAAGATTGAGGATTGAGGATTGAGTGTTGAGGATTGAGGACGAGGACTGACGGTTGAGGGTTGAGGTTTGTGGATTGAGGATTGAGGATTGATGACTGGGGATTGAGGATTGAGGATTGAGCATTGAGGATTGAAGATTGAGGACTGGGGATTGAGGACTGAAGAATGAGGATTGAGGATTGAGGATTGATGATTGGGGATTGTAGATTGAGCATTCAGGATTGAAGATTGAGTATTGATGATTGAAGATTGAGGATTGAGGATTGAGTGTTGAGGACGAGGTCTGACGGTTGAGGATTGAGGTTTGAGGATTGAGGGTTGAGGACTGAGGACTGAGGATTGAGGATTGAGGATGGAGGATTGAAGAGAGAGGACTGAGTGTTGAGGATTGAGTGTTGAGAATTGATGTTTGAGGGTTGAGATTTGATTATTGATTTTTGTGGATTGAGTATTGAACGATGAGTATTCAGGGTACTCTATTGAGTATTGAGAATTGAGGATTGATGGTTGAGTATTGAGGATTGATGGTTGAGGGTTGTGTGTTGAATATTGAGGATCGAGTATTGAGGATTGAGGATTGAGGATTGAGGATTGAAGATTGAGTATTGAGGATTGAAGGTTGAGTATTGAGGATTGAGAATTGACGATTGAGGATTGAAGATTGAGGATTGGGGATTGAGGATTGACGATTGGGGATTGAGTATCCACGATTGAGAATTGAGGATTGATGATTGAAGATTGAGTATTGAGGATTGAAGATTGAGGATTGAGGATTGAGGATTGAGGACTGAAGACTGAGGATTGAGGATTGAGGATTGAGCATTGAGGATTGAGAATTGAAAATTGAGTATTGAGGATTGAAGGTTGAGGACTGAGGAATATGGGTTGAGGATTGAGGATGAGGGCTGAGGGTTGAGGATTGAGGATTGAGGATTGAATATTGAGGATTGGGGACTGTGTGTTGAGGGTTGAGTGATGAGAATTAATGTTTGTGGATAGAGATTTCAAGATTGCAGATTGAGTATCGAGTATTGAAAACTGTGAATTGAGGATATTCTATTGAGGATTGAGGATTGACAATTGACTGTCGAGGACTGAGGGCTGAAGATTGAGGATTCAGGATTGAGGATTCAGAATTGAGGTTTGAGGACTTAGGATTGAGGATTGAATATTGAGTATTGAGGATTGAAGATTGAGGATTGAGGATTGAGGATGGAGGATTGAAGAGAGAGGACTGAGTGTTGAGGATTGAGTGTTGAGAATTGATGTTTGAGGGTTGAGATTTGATTATTGATTTTTGTGGATTGAGTATTGAACGATGAGTATTCAGGGTATTCTATTGAGTATTGAGAATTGAGGATTGATGGTTGAGTATTGAGGATTGACGGTTGAGGGTTGTGTGTTGAATATTGAGGATTGAGGATTGAGGACTGAGGATTGATGATTGCGGATTGAGTATTGAAAATTGAGTATTGAGGATTGAATATTGAGGTTTGAGGATTGAGGATTGAGGATTGAAGGTTGAGTATTGTGGACTGAAGATTGAGGATTGAGGATTGACGATTGAGGATTGAGGATTGAGGTTTGAGGATTGACGATGAGGGCTGAGGGTTGAGGATTGAGGTTTGAGGTCTGAGGACTGAGGAGTGAGGATTGAGAATTGAGGATTGAGGATTGAGGATTGAAGATTGAGGATTGGGAATTGAGGATTGAAGAATGAGGATTGAGGATTGAGGATTGAGGATTGGGGACTGAGGATTGGATATTCAGGATTGAGGATTGAGGATTAAGGATTGAGGATTGAGGATTGAAGATTCAGTATTGAGGATCGAAGATTGAGAATTGAGGATTGAGGATTGAACATTGAGGACTGAGTGTTGAGGGTTGAGTGATGAGAATTGATGTTTCTGGATAGAGATTTGAAGATTGCTGATTGAGTATTGAGTATTGAAAACTGTGAATTGAGGATATTATACAGAGGATTGAGGACTGACAACTGGTTGTTGAGGACTGAGTGCTGAAGATTGAGGACTCAGGGTTGAGGATTCAGAATTGAGGTTTGAGGACTGAGGATTGAGGATTGAAGATTGAGTATTGAGGATTGAAGATTGAGGATTTAGGTTGAGGATTGAGGATTGAGGATGAGGGCTGAGGGTTGAGGATTGAGGTTTGAGGACTGAGGTCTGAGGATTGAGTATTGAGAATTGATGATAGAGGATAGAGGATTGAAGATTGAGGATTGGGTATTGAGGATTGAAGAATGAGGATTGAGGATTGAGGATCCAGGATTGAGGATTGAATATTGAGTATTGAGGATTGAAGACTGACGATTGAGGATTGAGGATTAAGGATTGAGGATTGAGAATTGAGGATTGATGATTGAGTATTGATGATCGAAGATTGAGCATTGAGGATTGAGAATTGAAAATTGAGTATTGAGGATTGAAGGTTGAGGACTGAGGAATATGGGTTGAGGATTGAGGATGAGGGCTGAGGGTTGAGGATTGAGGATTGAGGATTGAATATTGAGGATTGGGGACTGTGTGTTGAGGGTTGAGTGATGAGAATTAATGTTTGTGGATAGAGATTTCAAGATTGCAGATTGAGTATCGAGTATTGAAAACTGTGAATTGAGGATATTCTATTGAGGATTGAGGATTGACAATGGACTGTCGAGGACTGAGGGCTGAAGATTGAGGATTCAGGATTGAGGATTCAGAATTGAGGTTTGAGGACTTAGGATTGAGGATTGAATATTGAGTATTGAGGATTGAAGATTGAGGATTGAGGATTGAGGATGGAGGATTGAAGAGAGAGGACTGAGTGTTGAGGATTGAGTGTTGAGAATTGATGTTTGAGGGTTGAGATTTGATTATTGATTTTTGTGGATTGAGTATTGAACGATGAGTATTCAGGGTATTCTATTGAGTATTGAGAATTGAGGATTGATGGTTGAGTATTGAGGATTGACGGTTGAGGGTTGTGTGTTGAATATTGAGGATTGAGGATTGAGGACTGAGGATTGATGATTGCGGATTGAGTATTGAAAATTGAGTATTGAGGATTGAATATTGAGGTTTGAGGATTGAGGATTGAGGATTGAAGGTTGAGTATTGTGGACTGAAGATTGAGGATTGAGGATTGACGATTGAGGATTGAGGATTGAGGTTTGAGGATTGACGATGAGGACGAGGACTGAGGGTTGAGTATTGATATTTGAGGTCTGAGGATTGAGGTTTGAGGAATGAGGATTGAGGATTGAGGATTGAGGATTGAAGATTGAGTATTGATGATTGAAGATTGAGGATTGAGGATTGAGGGTTGAGGATTGAGGACGAGGACAGACAGTTGAGGGTTGTGGTTTGAGGATTGAGGGTTGAGGATTGAGAATTGAGGATGAGGACTGAGGTTTGAGGATTGAGGTGTGAGGAATGAGGACTGAGGATTGAGGATTGAGGATTGAGGATTGAGGATTGAGTATCGAAGGTTGAGGATTGATGACTGAGGGTGGAGGATTGCGGATTGAAGATTGAGGATTGAGGATTGTGGGTTGAAGGTTGAGTGTGGAGGATTGAAGGTTGAGGATTGACGATTGAGGATTGAGGATTGAGGATGATTGCTGAGGTTTGAGGTTTGAGGTTTGAGTATTGAATCCTGAGAATTCAGGATGTTCTATTGAGTATTGAGAATTGAGGACTGATTCTTTAGTATTGGGGATTCAGGATTGAGGATTGAGGATTGAGTATTGAAGATTGAGGATTGATGATTGAGGATTTAGGATTGAGGATTACGGATTGAGGATTGAGGATTGAGGACTGAGGATTGAGGATTGAGGATTGAGCATTGAGGATTGAAGATTGAGGACTGGGTATTGAGGATTGAAGATTGAGGATTAAGGATTGAGGATTGGGGACTGGGGATCTAGGATTGGAGATTGATTATTGAGGATTGAAGATAGAGGGTTGAGGATTGATGGTTGAGAATTGAGAATTGTGGATGGGGACTGAGGGTTGAGGATTGAGGTTTGAGATACGAGGATTGAGGTTTGAGATACGAGGATTGAGGATCGAGGATTGTGGACTGAGGATTGACGACTGAGTATTGAAGATTGAGGATTGATGACTGAGGATTGTGGATTGAGGATTGATGATTGCGGATTGAGGATTGAATATTGAGTATTGAGGATTGAATATTGAGGATTGAGGATTGAGGGTTGAGGATTGAAGATTGAGAATTGACGATTGAGGATCGAAGATTGAGTATTGAGGATTGAAGATTGAGGATTGAGGATTGAGGTTTGAATATTAAGGACTGAGTGTTGAGGATTGAGAGATGAGAATTGATGTTTGTGGATGGAGATTTGAAGATTGAGGATTGAGTATTGATGATTGAGGATTGAGTATTGAGGATTGAAGATTGAGTATTGAGGATTGAAGATTGAGGATTGAGGATTGAGGATTGAAGATTGAGAATTGACGATTGAGGATTGAAGATTGAGTATTGAGGATTGAAGATTGAGGATTGAGGGTTGAGGTTTGTATATTAAGGACTGAGTGTTGAGGATTGAGAGATGAGGATTGATGTTTGTGGATGGAGATTTGAAGATTGAAGATTGAGGATTGAGTATTGATGATTGAGGATTGAGTATTGAGGATTGAGGATTAAAGATTGAGGATTGGGTATTGAGGATTGAAGAATGAGGATTGAGGATTGAGTATTGAGGATTGAGGATTGAAGATTGAGTATTGAGGATTGAAGGTTGAGGATTGAGGATTGAGGATTGAGGATTGAGGATTGAAGATTGAGGATTGGGGACTGAGTGTTGAGGGTTGAGTGATGAGAATTGATGTTTGTGGATGGAGATTTGAAGATTGAAGATTGAGGATTAAGGATTGAGGATTGGGGATTCAGGATCTAGGATTGAAAATTGATAATATGGGATTGAAGATTGAGGATTGAGGATTGAGGATTGAGAATTGAGAATTGAGGATAAGGACTGAGGGTTGAGGATTGAAGATTGATTATTGAGGATTGAGGATTGAGGATTGAGGATTGAGGAATGAGGGTAGAGGATAGAGGATTGAAGATTGAGGATTGGGGACTGAGTGTTGAGTGTTGAGTGTGAGGATTGATGTTTGTGGATAGAGATTCGAAGATTGCAGATTGAGAATTTAGTATTGAAAACTGTGAATTGATGATATTCTATTGAGGATTGAGGATTGACAACTGATTGTTGAGGTCTGAAGTCTGAAGGTTGAGTACTGAGGATTGAGGTTTCAGGATTGAGGTTTGCGGACTGAGGATTGAGGATTAAGGATTGACGCTTGACGATTGAGGATTGAGGTTTGAAGATTGAGGATTGAGGATCCAGGATGAGGGCTGAAGGTTGAGGATTGAGGATTGAGGGCTGAGGACTGAGGATTGAGGGTTGAGAATTAAGGATTGAGGATCGAGGATTGAAGATTGAGGTTTGGGTATTGAGGATTGCAGAATGAGGATTGAGGATTGAGTATTGAGGATTGAGGATTGAAGATTGAGGATTGAGCATTGAAGACTGACGATTGAGGATTGAGGATTGAGGGTTGAGGATTTAGGATTGAGAATTGAGGATTGAGGATTGAAGATTGAGGATTGGGTATTGATGATTGAAGAATGAGGACTGAGGATTGAGGATTGGGGATTGAGGATTGAAGATTGAGTGTTGAGGATTGAGGGTTGAGGTTTGAGGATTGAGTATTGAGGATTGAGGATGAGGGCTGAGGTTTGAGGTTTGAGTTTTGAGTACTGAATCCTGAGAATTCAGGATATTCTATTGAGTATTGAGAATTGACGATTGATGGTTGAGCATTGAGGATTGAGGATTGAGGATTGAGGATTGAGTATTGAAGATTGAGGATTGATGATTGAGTATTGAGGATTGAAGATTGAGGATTGAGGATTGAGGATTGAATATTAAGGACTGAGTGTTGAGGATTGAGAGATGAGAATTGATGTTTGTGGATGGAGATTTGAAGATTGAAGATTGAGGATTGAAGATTGAGTATTGATGATTGAAGATTCAGGATTGAGGATTGAGGGTGAGGATTGAGGACGAGGACTGAAGGTTGAGGATTGTGGTTTGAGGATTGAGGATTGACGGTTGAGAATTGAGGATGAGGACTGAGGTTTGAGGATTGATGTTTAAGGAATGAGGATTGAGGGTTGAGGATTGAGGATTGAGGATTGAGGATTGAGTATTGAAGGTTGAGGATTGGTGACTGAGGATTGAGGATTGAGGATTGAGGATTGAGGATTGAAGAATGAGGATTGAGAGTTGAGGATTGAGGATTGAGGATTGAGATTTGATTATTGATTTTTGTGGATTGAGTATTGTACGATGCGAATTCAGGATATTCTGTTGAGTATTGAGAATTGAGAATTGATGGTTGAGAATTGAGTATTGATGGTTGAGCGTTGTGTGTTAAATGTTGAGGATTGAGGATTGAGGATTAAGGATTGAGGATTGAGGATTGAAGATTGAGTATTGATGATTGAAGATTGAGGATTGAGTATTGAGTGTAGAGGGTTGAGGGTTGAGGACGAGGACTGACGGTTGAGGATTGAGGTTTGAGGATTGACGGTTGAAGACTGAGGACTGAGGATTGAGGATAGAGGATGGAGCATTGAGGATTGAAGATTGAGGATTGGGGATTGAGGATTGAAGATTGAGGATTAACGATTGAGGATTGGGGATTGAGGATCTAGGAATGAAAATTGATTATTGAGGATTGAAGGTTGAGGTTTGAGGATTGAGGATTGAGATTTGAGAATTGAGTATGAGGACTGAGAGTTGAGGATTGAGGTTTGAGGAATGAGGATTGAGGATTGAGGATTGAGGATTGAGGATTGAGGATTGAGGATTGAGTATTGAAGATTGAGACTTGATGAATGAGGGTTGAGGATTGAGGATTGAGGATTGAGGATTGAGGATTGTAGATTGAGTATTGGGGACTGAAGGTTGAGGATTGAGGATTGAGAATTGAGGATGGAGGATGAGGGCTGAGGGTTGAGGATTGAGGTTTGAGTATTGAATCCTGAGAATTCAGGATATTCTATTGAGTATTGCGAATTGAGGATTGACGGTTGAGTATTGAGGACTGAAGGTTGAGAATTGAGGATTGAAGATTGAGGGTTGAGGATTGAGGATTGAGAATTGAGAATTGAGGATGACGACTGAGGGTTGAGGATTGTGGTTTGAGGAACGAGGGTTGAGGATTGAGGATTGAGGACTGAGGGTTGACGATTGAGTATTGAAGATTGAGGATTGATGACTGAGGATTGAGGATTGAGGATTGAAGATTGAGAATTGAGGGTTGAAGGTTGAGGATTGAGGAATGAGGGTTGAGGATTGAGGATGAGGGCTGAGGGTTTGAAGGTTGAGGTTTTAGGACTGAGGACTGAGGATTGAGGATTGAGAATTGAGGATTGAGGATTGAGGATTGAAGATTGAGGACTGCGTATTGAGGATTGAAGAATGAGGATTGAGGATTGAGGATTGAGTATTGAGGATTGAGGATGGAAGATTGAGTATTGATGAGTGAAGATTGAAGATTGATTATTGAGTGTTGAGGTTTGAGGACGAGGACTGAGGATTGAGGATTGAGGCTTGAGGATTGAGGATTGAGGATTGAAGATTGAGGATTGAGGATCGAGGATGAAGGCTGAAGGTTGAGGATTGAGGTTTGAGGACTGAGGACTGAGGATTGAGGGTTGAGGATTGAGGTTTGAGGACAGAGGATTGAGGATTGAGGATTGACGATTGATAATAGAGGATTGAGGATTGAAGATTTAGGATTGGATATTGAGGATTGAGGATTGGGGATTGAGGATCTAGTATTGGAGATTGATTATTTAGGATTGAAGATAGAGGGTTGAGGATTGAGGATTGAGGATTGAGAATTGAGACTTTAGTATGAGGGCTGAGGTTTGAGGATTGAGGTTTGAGGAATTAGGATTGAGGATTGAGGACTGAGGATTGAGGATTGAGGATTGAGTATTGAAGGTTGAGGATTGATGACTGAGGATTGAGGATTGAGGATTGAGGATTGAGGATTGAAGATTGAGTGTCGTTGATTGAGGGTTGAGGATTGAGTATTGAGTATTGAGGAATGAGGATGAGGGCTGAGGTTTGAGGTTTGAGGTTTGAGTATTGAATCCTGAGAATTCAGGATATTCTATTGAGTATTGAGAACTGAGGATTGATGGTTGAGTATTGAGGATTGCTGGTTGAGGGTTGTGTGTTGAATATTGAGGATTGAGGATTGAAGATTGAGGATTGTGGACTGAAGATTGAGTATTGAGGATTGAACTTTGAGGATTGAGGATTGAGGATTGAGAATTGACGATGAGGGCTGACGGTTAAGGGTTGAGGTTTGGGGACTGAGGACTGAGGATTGAGGATTGAGAACTGAGGATTGAAGATTGAGGATTGAGGATTGAAGATTGAGGACTGGGAATTGAGGATTGTGCATTGAGGATTGAGGATTGAGGATCGAGGATTGAGGATTGAGGATTGAAGATTGAATATTGATGGTTGAAGATTGAGGATTGAGGATTGAGGGTTGTGGATTGAGTACGAGGACTGAGGGTTGAGTATTGATGTTTGAGGTCTGAGGATTGAGGATTGAGGTTTGAGGGTTGAGAATTGAGAAATGAGGACGAGGACTGAGGGTTGAGGATTGAGGTTTGAGACACGAGGATTGAGGATTGAGAATTGAGGACTGAGGATTGACGATTGAGTATTGAAGATTGAGTATTGATGACTGAGTATTGAGGATTGAGGTATGATGATTGCGATTTGAGTATTGAAAATTGGGTATTGAGGATTGAATATTGAGGATTGAGGATTGAGGATTGAGGATTGAAGATTGAGTATTGAGGATTGAAGATTGAGGATTGAGGATTGAGTATTGAAGATTGAGGATTGATGATTGAGGATTTAGGATTGAGGATTACGGATTGAGGATTGAGGATTGAGGACTGAGGATTGAGGATTGAGGATTGAGCATTGAGGATTGAAGATTGAGGACTGGGTATTGAGGATTGAAGATTGAGGATTAAGGATTGAGGATTGGGGACTGGGGATCTAGGATTGGAGATTGATTATTGAGGATTGAAGATAGAGGGTTGAGGATTGATGGTTGAGAATTGAGAATTGTGGATGGGGACTGAGGGTTGAGGATTGAGGTTTGAGATACGAGGATTGAGGTTTGAGATACGAGGATTGAGGATCGAGGATTGTGGACTGAGGATTGACGACTGAGTATTGAAGATTGAGGATTGATGACTGAGGATTGTGGATTGAGGATTGATGATTGCGGATTGAGGATTGAATATTGAGTATTGAGGATTGAATATTGAGGATTGAGGATTGAGGGTTGAGGATTGAAGATTGAGAATTGACGATTGAGGATCGAAGATTGAGTATTGAGGATTGAAGATTGAGGATTGAGGATTGAGGTTTGAATATTAAGGACTGAGTGTTGAGGATTGAGAGATGAGAATTGATGTTTGTGGATGGAGATTTGAAGATTGAGGATTGAGTATTGATGATTGAGGATTGAGTATTGAGGATTGAAGATTGAGTATTGAGGATTGAAGATTGAGGATTGAGGATTGAGGATTGAAGATTGAGAATTGACGATTGAGGATTGAAGATTGAGTATTGAGGATTGAAGATTGAGGATTGAGGGTTGAGGTTTGTATATTAAGGACTGAGTGTTGAGGATTGAGAGATGAGGATTGATGTTTGTGGATGGAGATTTGAAGATTGAAGATTGAGGATTGAGTATTGATGATTGAGGATTGAGTATTGAGGATTGAGGATTAAAGATTGAGGATTGGGTATTGAGGATTGAAGAATGAGGATTGAGGATTGAGTATTGAGGATTGAGGATTGAAGATTGAGTATTGAGGATTGAAGGTTGAGGATTGAGGATTGAGGATTGAGGATTGAGGATTGAAGATTGAGGATTGGGGACTGAGTGTTGAGGGTTGAGTGATGAGAATTGATGTTTGTGGATGGAGATTTGAAGATTGAAGATTGAGGATTAAGGATTGAGGATTGGGGATTCAGGATCTAGGATTGAAAATTGATAATATGGGATTGAAGATTGAGGATTGAGGATTGAGGATTGAGAATTGAGAATTGAGGATAAGGACTGAGGGTTGAGGATTGAAGATTGATTATTGAGGATTGAGGATTGAGGATTGAGGATTGAGGAATGAGGGTAGAGGATAGAGGATTGAAGATTGAGGATTGGGGACTGAGTGTTGAGTGTTGAGTGTGAGGATTGATGTTTGTGGATAGAGATTCGAAGATTGCAGATTGAGAATTTAGTATTGAAAACTGTGAATTGATGATATTCTATTGAGGATTGAGGATTGACAACTGATTGTTGAGGTCTGAAGTCTGAAGGTTGAGTACTGAGGATTGAGGTTTCAGGATTGAGGTTTGCGGACTGAGGATTGAGGATTAAGGATTGACGCTTGACGATTGAGGATTGAGGTTTGAAGATTGAGGATTGAGGATCCAGGATGAGGGCTGAAGGTTGAGGATTGAGGATTGAGGGCTGAGGACTGAGGATTGAGGGTTGAGAATTAAGGATTGAGGATCGAGGATTGAAGATTGAGGTTTGGGTATTGAGGATTGCAGAATGAGGATTGAGGATTGAGTATTGAGGATTGAGGATTGAAGATTGAGGATTGAGCATTGAAGACTGACGATTGAGGATTGAGGATTGAGGGTTGAGGATTTAGGATTGAGAATTGAGGATTGAGGATTGAAGATTGAGGATTGGGTATTGATGATTGAAGAATGAGGACTGAGGATTGAGGATTGGGGATTGAGGATTGAAGATTGAGTGTTGAGGATTGAGGGTTGAGGTTTGAGGATTGAGTATTGAGGATTGAGGATGAGGGCTGAGGTTTGAGGTTTGAGTTTTGAGTACTGAATCCTGAGAATTCAGGATATTCTATTGAGTATTGAGAATTGACGATTGATGGTTGAGCATTGAGGATTGAGGATTGAGGATTGAGGATTGAGTATTGAAGATTGAGGATTGATGATTGAGTATTGAGGATTGAAGATTGAGGATTGAGGATTGAGGATTGAATATTAAGGACTGAGTGTTGAGGATTGAGAGATGAGAATTGATGTTTGTGGATGGAGATTTGAAGATTGAAGATTGAGGATTGAAGATTGAGTATTGATGATTGAAGATTCAGGATTGAGGATTGAGGGTGAGGATTGAGGACGAGGACTGAAGGTTGAGGATTGTGGTTTGAGGATTGAGGATTGACGGTTGAGAATTGAGGATGAGGACTGAGGTTTGAGGATTGATGTTTAAGGAATGAGGATTGAGGGTTGAGGATTGAGGATTGAGGATTGAGGATTGAGTATTGAAGGTTGAGGATTGGTGACTGAGGATTGAGGATTGAGGATTGAGGATTGAGGATTGAAGAATGAGGATTGAGAGTTGAGGATTGAGGATTGAGGATTGAGATTTGATTATTGATTTTTGTGGATTGAGTATTGTACGATGCGAATTCAGGATATTCTGTTGAGTATTGAGAATTGAGAATTGATGGTTGAGAATTGAGTATTGATGGTTGAGCGTTGTGTGTTAAATGTTGAGGATTGAGGATTGAGGATTAAGGATTGAGGATTGAGGATTGAAGATTGAGTATTGATGATTGAAGATTGAGGATTGAGTATTGAGTGTAGAGGGTTGAGGGTTGAGGACGAGGACTGACGGTTGAGGATTGAGGTTTGAGGATTGACGGTTGAAGACTGAGGACTGAGGATTGAGGATAGAGGATGGAGCATTGAGGATTGAAGATTGAGGATTGGGGATTGAGGATTGAAGATTGAGGATTAACGATTGAGGATTGGGGATTGAGGATCTAGGAATGAAAATTGATTATTGAGGATTGAAGGTTGAGGTTTGAGGATTGAGGATTGAGATTTGAGAATTGAGTATGAGGACTGAGAGTTGAGGATTGAGGTTTGAGGAATGAGGATTGAGGATTGAGGATTGAGGATTGAGGATTGAGGATTGAGGATTGAGTATTGAAGATTGAGACTTGATGAATGAGGGTTGAGGATTGAGGATTGAGGATTGAGGATTGAGGATTGTAGATTGAGTATTGGGGACTGAAGGTTGAGGATTGAGGATTGAGAATTGAGGATGGAGGATGAGGGCTGAGGGTTGAGGATTGAGGTTTGAGTATTGAATCCTGAGAATTCAGGATATTCTATTGAGTATTGCGAATTGAGGATTGACGGTTGAGTATTGAGGACTGAAGGTTGAGAATTGAGGATTGAAGATTGAGGGTTGAGGATTGAGGATTGAGAATTGAGAATTGAGGATGACGACTGAGGGTTGAGGATTGTGGTTTGAGGAACGAGGGTTGAGGATTGAGGATTGAGGACTGAGGGTTGACGATTGAGTATTGAAGATTGAGGATTGATGACTGAGGATTGAGGATTGAGGATTGAAGATTGAGAATTGAGGGTTGAAGGTTGAGGATTGAGGAATGAGGGTTGAGGATTGAGGATGAGGGCTGAGGGTTTGAAGGTTGAGGTTTTAGGACTGAGGACTGAGGATTGAGGATTGAGAATTGAGGATTGAGGATTGAGGATTGAAGATTGAGGACTGCGTATTGAGGATTGAAGAATGAGGATTGAGGATTGAGGATTGAGTATTGAGGATTGAGGATGGAAGATTGAGTATTGATGAGTGAAGATTGAAGATTGATTATTGAGTGTTGAGGTTTGAGGACGAGGACTGAGGATTGAGGATTGAGGCTTGAGGATTGAGGATTGAGGATTGAAGATTGAGGATTGAGGATCGAGGATGAAGGCTGAAGGTTGAGGATTGAGGTTTGAGGACTGAGGACTGAGGATTGAGGGTTGAGGATTGAGGTTTGAGGACAGAGGATTGAGGATTGAGGATTGACGATTGATAATAGAGGATTGAGGATTGAAGATTTAGGATTGGATATTGAGGATTGAGGATTGGGGATTGAGGATCTAGTATTGGAGATTGATTATTTAGGATTGAAGATAGAGGGTTGAGGATTGAGGATTGAGGATTGAGAATTGAGACTTTAGTATGAGGGCTGAGGTTTGAGGATTGAGGTTTGAGGAATTAGGATTGAGGATTGAGGACTGAGGATTGAGGATTGAGGATTGAGTATTGAAGGTTGAGGATTGATGACTGAGGATTGAGGATTGAGGATTGAGGATTGAGGATTGAAGATTGAGTGTCGTTGATTGAGGGTTGAGGATTGAGTATTGAGTATTGAGGAATGAGGATGAGGGCTGAGGTTTGAGGTTTGAGGTTTGAGTATTGAATCCTGAGAATTCAGGATATTCTATTGAGTATTGAGAACTGAGGATTGATGGTTGAGTATTGAGGATTGCTGGTTGAGGGTTGTGTGTTGAATATTGAGGATTGAGGATTGAAGATTGAGGATTGTGGACTGAAGATTGAGTATTGAGGATTGAACTTTGAGGATTGAGGATTGAGGATTGAGAATTGACGATGAGGGCTGACGGTTAAGGGTTGAGGTTTGGGGACTGAGGACTGAGGATTGAGGATTGAGAACTGAGGATTGAAGATTGAGGATTGAGGATTGAAGATTGAGGACTGGGAATTGAGGATTGTGCATTGAGGATTGAGGATTGAGGATCGAGGATTGAGGATTGAGGATTGAAGATTGAATGTTGATGGTTGAAGATTGAGGATTGAGGATTGAGGGTTGTGGATTGAGTACGAGGACTGAGGGTTGAGTATTGATGTTTGAGGTCTGAGGATTGAGGATTGAGGTTTGAGGGTTGAGAATTGAGAAATGAGGACGAGGACTGAGGGTTGAGGATTGAGGTTTGAGACACGAGGATTGAGGATTGAGAATTGAGGACTGAGGATTGACGATTGAGTATTGAAGATTGAGTATTGATGACTGAGTATTGAGGATTGAGGTATGATGATTGCGATTTGAGTATTGAAAATTGGGTATTGAGGATTGAATATTGAGGATTGAGGATTGAGGATTGAGGATTGAAGATTGAGTATTGAGGATTGAAGATTGAGGATTGAGGATTGACGATTGAGGATTGAGGATTGAGGTTTGAGGATTGAGGATGAGGGCTGAGGGTTGAGGATTGAGGTTTGAGGTCTGAGGACTGAGGATTGAGGATTGAGAATTGAGGGTTGAGGATTGAGGATTGAAGATTGAGGATTGGGTATTGAGGGATGAAGAACGAGGATTGAGGATTGAGGATTGAGGATTGGGGACTGAGGATTGAGGATTGAGGATTGAGGATTGAGGATTGAGGATTGAAGATTCAGTATTGAGGATTGAAGATTGAGATTTGAGGATTGAGTATTGAACATTGAGGACTGAGTGTTGAGGGTTGAGTGATGAGAATGGATGTTTGTGGATAGAGATTTGAAGATTGCAGATTGAGTATTGAGTATTGAAAACTGTGAATTGAGGATATTCTATTGAGGATTGAGGATTGACAACTGATTGTTGAGGACTGAGGGCTGAAGATTGAGGATTCAGGATTGAGGATTCAGAATTGAGGTTTGAGGACTGAGGATTGAGGATTGAAGATTTAGTATTGAGGATTGAAGATTGAGGATTGAGGTTGAGGATTGAGGATTGAGGATGAGGGCTGAGGGTTGAGGATAGAGGTTTGAGGACTGAGGTCTGAGGATTGAGTATAGAGAATTGAGGATTGAGGATTGAGGATTGAAGATCGAGGATTGGCTATTGACGATTGAAGAATGAGGATTGAGGATTGAGGATTGAGGATTGAGGACTGAAGGTTGAGAATTGAGGATTGAAGATTGAGGGTTGAGGATTGAGGATTGAGGATTGAGAATTGAGAATTGAGTATGAGGACTGAGGTTTGAGGATTGAAGTTTGAGGAATGAGGATTGAGGATTGAGGACTGAGGATTGAGGATTGAGGATTGAGTATTGAAGGTTGAGGATTGATGACTGAGGATTGAGGATTGAGGATTGAGGATTGAGGATTGAAGGTTGAGTGTCGAGGATTGAGGGTTGAGGATTGAGGATTCAGGATTGAGAATTGAGAATTGAGTATGAGGACTGAGGTTTGAGGATTGAGGTTTGAGGAATGAGGATTGAGGATTGAGGACTGAGGATTGAGGATTGAGGATTGAGTATTGAAGGTTGAGGATTGATGACTGAGGATTGAGGATTGAGGATTGAGGATTGAGGATTGAAGGTTGAGTGTCGAGGATTGAGGGTTGAGGATTGAGGATTGAGTATTGAGGAATGAGGATGAGGGCTGAGGTTTGAGGTTTGAGGTTTGAGTATTGAATCCTGAGAATTCAGGATATTCTATTGAGTATTGAGAACTGAGGATTGATGGTTGAGTATTGAGGATTGATGGTTGAGGGTTGTGTGTTGAATATTGAGGTTTGAGTATTGAGGATTGAGGATTGAGGATTGAAGATTGAGTATTGAGGATTGAAAGTTGAGGATTGAGGATTGAGGATTGAGGATTCAGGACTGAGGACTGAGGATTGAGGATTGTGCATTGAGGATTGAAGGTTGAGGAATGGGGATTGAGGATTGAAGATTGAGGATTAAGGATTAAGGATTGGGGATTGGGGATCTAGGATTGGAGATTGATTATTGAGGATTGAAGATTGAGGGTTGAGGATTGAGGGTTGAGAATTGAGAATTGAGGATGGGGACTGAGGGTTGAGGATTGAGGTTTGAGGAAAGAGGATTGAGGGTTGAGGATTGAGGGCTGAGGTTTGACGATTGGGTATTGAAGATTGAGGATTGATGACTGAGGATTGAGGATTGAGGATTGATGACTGCGGATTGAGGATTGAAGATTGAGTATTGAGGATTGAATATTGAGGATTGAGGATTGAGGGTTGAGGATTGAAGATTGAGAATTGAGGATTGAGGATTGAAGATTGAGTATTGGGAATTGAAGATTGAGGATTGAGTATTGAGTATTGAAGGTTGAGGATTGATGACTGAGGATTGAGGATTGAGGATTGAGGATTGAGGGTTGAAGGTTGAGTGTCGAGGATTGAGGGTTGAGGATTGAGGATTGAGTATTGAGGAATGAGGATGAGGGCTGAGGTTTGAGGTTTGAGGTTTGAGTATTGAATCCTGAGAATGCAGGATATTCTGTTGAGTATTGAGAACTGAGGATTGATGGTTGAGGGTTGTGTGTTGAATATTGAGGTTTGAGGATTGAGGATTGAGGTTTGAGCATTGAGAATTGAGAAATGAGGACGAGGACTGAGGGTTGAGGATTGAGGTTTGAGACACGAGGATTGAGGATTGAGAATTGAGGACTGAGGATTGACGATTGAGTATTGAAGATTGAGTATTGATGACTGAGGATTGAGGATTGAGGTATGATGATTGCGATTTGAGTATTGAAAATTGGGTATTGAGGATTGAATATTGAGGATTGAGGATTGAGGATTGTGGATTGAAGATTGAGTATTGAGGATTGAAGATTGAGGATTGAGGATTGACGATTGAGGATTGAGGATTGAGGTTTGAGGATTGAGGATGAGGGCTGAGGGTTGAGGATTGAGGTTTGAGGTCTGAGGACTGAGGATTGAGGATTGAGAGTTGAGGGTTGAGGATTGAGGATTGAAGATTGAGGATTGGGTATTGAGGGTTGAAGAACGAGGATAGAGGATTGAGGATTGAGGATTGGGGACTGAGGATTGAGGATTGAGGATTGAGGATTGAGGATTGAGGATTGAAGATTCAGTATTGAGGATTGAAGATTGAGATTTGAGGATTGAGTATTGAACATTGAGGACTGAGTGTTGAGGGTTGAGTGATGAGAATTGATGTTTGTGGATAGAGATTTGAAGATTGCAGATTGAGTATTGAGTATTGAAAACTGTGAATTGAGGATATTCTATTGAGGATTGAGGATTGACAACTGATTGTTGAGGACTGAGGGCTGAAGATTGAGGATTCAGGATTGAGGATTCAGAATTGAGGTTTGAGGACTGAGGATTGAGGATTGAAGATTGAGTATTGAGGATTGAAGATTGAGGATTGAGGTTGAGGATTGAGGATTGAGGATGAGGGCTGAGGGTTGAGGATAGAGGTTTGAGGACTGAGGTCTGAGGATTGAGTATAGAGAATTGAGGATTGAGGATTGAGCATTGAAGATTGAGGATTGGGTATTGAGGATTGAAGAATGAGGATTGAGGATTGAGGATTCAGGATTGAGGATTGATGGTTGAGGATTGACGATTGAGAATTGAGGATTGATGATTGAGTATTGAGGGTTGAAGATTGAGGATTGAGGATTGAGGATTGAGGATTGAGGATTGAAGATTGAGGTTTGGGGACTGAGTGTTGAGGGTTGTGTGATTAGAATTGATGTTTGTGGATAGATATTTGAAGATTGCAGATTGCGCATTGAGTATTGAAAACTGTGAATTGATGATATTCTATTGAGGATTGAGAATTGACAGCTGATTGTTGAGGACTGAGGGCTGAAGATTGAGGATTCAGGATTGAGAATTCAGAATTGAGGATTGATGACTGAGGACTGAGGATTGAAGATTGAGTATTGAGGATTGAAGTTTGAGGATTAAGGATTGAGGATTGGGGATTGAGGATCTAGGATTGAAGATTGATTACGGAGGATTCAATATTGAGGATTGAGGATTGAGGATTGAGGACTGAAGGTTGAGAATTGAGGATTGAAGATTGAGGGTTGAGGATTGAGATTTGAGAATTGAGGATGACGACTGAGGGTTGAGGATTGTGGTTTGAGGAGCGAGGATTGAGGATTGAGGATTGCGGGCTGAGGGTTGACGATTGAGTATTGAAGATTGAGGATTAATGACTGAGGACTGAGGATTGAGGATTGAAGATTGAGAATTGAGGATTGAAGGTTGAGGATTGAGGAATGAGGATTGAGGATTCAGGATCAGGGCTGAGGGTTTGAAGGTTGAGGTTTTAGGACTGAGGACTGAGGATTGAGTATTGAGAATTGAGGATTGAGGATTGAGGATTGAAGATTGAGGATTGGGTATTGAGGATTGAAGAATGAGGATTGAGGATTGAGGATTGAGGATTGAGGATTGAGGATTGAGGGTTGAAGGTTGAGGATTGGGGATTGGGGATTGACGATCGAGTATTGAGGATTGAGGATTGAGAATTGAGGATTGAGGATTGAATGTTGAGTATTCAGGATTGAAGATTGAGGATTGAGGGTTGAGGATTGAAGATTGAGGATTGAAGATTTAGTGTTGATGAGTGAAGATTGAGGATTGAGGATTGAGTGTTGAGGATTGAGGACGAGGACTGACGGTTGAGGGTTGAGGTTTGTGGATTGAGGATTGAGGATTGATGACTGGGGATTGAGGATTGAGGATTGAGCATTGAGGATTGAAGATTGAGGACTGGGGATTGAGGACTGAAGAATGAGGATTGAGGATTGAGGATTGATGATTGGGGATTGTAGATTGAGCATTCAGGATTGAAGATTGAGTATTGATGATTGAAGATTGAGGATTGAGGATTGAGTGTTGAGGACGAGGTCTGACGGTTGAGGATTGAGGTTTGAGGATTGAGGGTTGAGGACTGAGGACTGAGGATTGAGGATTGAGGATGGAGGATTGAAGAGAGAGGACTGAGTGTTGAGGATTGAGTGTTGAGAATTGATGTTTGAGGGTTGAGATTTGATTATTGATTTTTGTGGATTGAGTATTGAACGATGAGTATTCAGGGTACTCTATTGAGTATTGAGAATTGAGGATTGATGGTTGAGTATTGAGGATTGATGGTTGAGGGTTGTGTGTTGAATATTGAGGATCGAGTATTGAGGATTGAGGATTGAGGATTGAGGATTGAAGATTGAGTATTGAGGATTGAAGGTTGAGTATTGAGGATTGAGAATTGACGATTGAGGATTGAAGATTGAGGATTGGGGATTGAGGATTGACGATTGGGGATTGAGTATCCACGATTGAGAATTGAGGATTGATGATTGAAGATTGAGTATTGAGGATTGAAGATTGAGGATTGAGGATTGAGGATTGAGGACTGAAGACTGAGGATTGAGGATTGAGGATTGAGCATTGAGGATTGAGAATTGAAAATTGAGTATTGAGGATTGAAGGTTGAGGACTGAGGAATATGGGTTGAGGATTGAGGATGAGGGCTGAGGGTTGAGGATTGAGGATTGAGGATTGAATATTGAGGATTGGGGACTGTGTGTTGAGGGTTGAGTGATGAGAATTAATGTTTGTGGATAGAGATTTCAAGATTGCAGATTGAGTATCGAGTATTGAAAACTGTGAATTGAGGATATTCTATTGAGGATTGAGGATTGACAATTGACTGTCGAGGACTGAGGGCTGAAGATTGAGGATTCAGGATTGAGGATTCAGAATTGAGGTTTGAGGACTTAGGATTGAGGATTGAATATTGAGTATTGAGGATTGAAGATTGAGGATTGAGGATTGAGGATGGAGGATTGAAGAGAGAGGACTGAGTGTTGAGGATTGAGTGTTGAGAATTGATGTTTGAGGGTTGAGATTTGATTATTGATTTTTGTGGATTGAGTATTGAACGATGAGTATTCAGGGTATTCTATTGAGTATTGAGAATTGAGGATTGATGGTTGAGTATTGAGGATTGACGGTTGAGGGTTGTGTGTTGAATATTGAGGATTGAGGATTGAGGACTGAGGATTGATGATTGCGGATTGAGTATTGAAAATTGAGTATTGAGGATTGAATATTGAGGTTTGAGGATTGAGGATTGAGGATTGAAGGTTGAGTATTGTGGACTGAAGATTGAGGATTGAGGATTGACGATTGAGGATTGAGGATTGAGGTTTGAGGATTGACGATGAGGGCTGAGGGTTGAGGATTGAGGTTTGAGGTCTGAGGACTGAGGAGTGAGGATTGAGAATTGAGGATTGAGGATTGAGGATTGAAGATTGAGGATTGGGAATTGAGGATTGAAGAATGAGGATTGAGGATTGAGGATTGAGGATTGGGGACTGAGGATTGGATATTCAGGATTGAGGATTGAGGATTAAGGATTGAGGATTGAGGATTGAAGATTCAGTATTGAGGATCGAAGATTGAGAATTGAGGATTGAGGATTGAACATTGAGGACTGAGTGTTGAGGGTTGAGTGATGAGAATTGATGTTTCTGGATAGAGATTTGAAGATTGCTGATTGAGTATTGAGTATTGAAAACTGTGAATTGAGGATATTATACAGAGGATTGAGGACTGACAACTGGTTGTTGAGGACTGAGTGCTGAAGATTGAGGATTCAGGGTTGAGGATTCAGAATTGAGGTTTGAGGACTGAGGATTGAGGATTGAAGATTGAGTATTGAGGATTGAAGATTGAGGATTTAGGTTGAGGATTGAGGATTGAGGATGAGGGCTGAGGGTTGAGGATTGAGGTTTGAGGACTGAGGTCTGAGGATTGAGTATTGAGAATTGATGATAGAGGATAGAGGATTGAAGATTGAGGATTGGGTATTGAGGATTGAAGAATGAGGATTGAGGATTGAGGATCCAGGATTGAGGATTGAATATTGAGTATTGAGGATTGAAGACTGACGATTGAGGATTGAGGATTAAGGATTGAGGATTGAGAATTGAGGATTGATGATTGAGTATTGATGATCGAAGATTGAGCATTGAGGATTGAGAATTGAAAATTGAGTATTGAGGATTGAAGGTTGAGGACTGAGGAATATGGGTTGAGGATTGAGGATGAGGGCTGAGGGTTGAGGATTGAGGATTGAGGATTGAATATTGAGGATTGGGGACTGTGTGTTGAGGGTTGAGTGATGAGAATTAATGTTTGTGGATAGAGATTTCAAGATTGCAGATTGAGTATCGAGTATTGAAAACTGTGAATTGAGGATATTCTATTGAGGATTGAGGATTGACAATGGACTGTCGAGGACTGAGGGCTGAAGATTGAGGATTCAGGATTGAGGATTCAGAATTGAGGTTTGAGGACTTAGGATTGAGGATTGAATATTGAGTATTGAGGATTGAAGATTGAGGATTGAGGATTGAGGATGGAGGATTGAAGAGAGAGGACTGAGTGTTGAGGATTGAGTGTTGAGAATTGATGTTTGAGGGTTGAGATTTGATTATTGATTTTTGTGGATTGAGTATTGAACGATGAGTATTCAGGGTATTCTATTGAGTATTGAGAATTGAGGATTGATGGTTGAGTATTGAGGATTGACGGTTGAGGGTTGTGTGTTGAATATTGAGGATTGAGGATTGAGGACTGAGGATTGATGATTGCGGATTGAGTATTGAAAATTGAGTATTGAGGATTGAATATTGAGGTTTGAGGATTGAGGATTGAGGATTGAAGGTTGAGTATTGTGGACTGAAGATTGAGGATTGAGGATTGACGATTGAGGATTGAGGATTGAGGTTTGAGGATTGACGATGAGGACGAGGACTGAGGGTTGAGTATTGATATTTGAGGTCTGAGGATTAAGGTTTGAGGAATGAGGATTGAGGATTGAGGATTGAGGATTGAAGATTGAGTATTGATGATTGAAGATTGAGGATTGAGGATTGAGGGTTGAGGATTGAGGACGAGGACAGACAGTTGAGGGTTGTGGTTTGAGGATTGAGGGTTGAGGATTGAGAATTGAGGATGAGGACTGAGGTTTGAGGATTGAGGTGTGAGGAATGAGGACTGAGGATTGAGGATTGAGGATTGAGGATTGAGGATTGAGTATCGAAGGTTGAGGATTGATGACTGAGGGTGGAGGATTGCGGATTGAAGATTGAGGATTGAGGATTGTGGGTTGAAGGTTGAGTGTGGAGGATTGAAGGTTGAGGATTGACGATTGAGGATTGAGGATTGAGGATGATTGCTGAGGTTTGAGGTTTGAGGTTTGAGTATTGAATCCTGAGAATTCAGGATGTTCTATTGAGTATTGAGAATTGAGGACTGATTCTTTAGTATTGGGGATTCAGGATTGAGGATTGAGGATTGAGTATTGAAGATTGAGGATTGATGATTGAGGATTTAGGATTGAGGATTACGGATTGAGGATTGAGGATTGAGGACTGAGGATTGAGGATTGAGGATTGAGCATTGAGGATTGAAGATTGAGGACTGGGTATTGAGGATTGAAGATTGAGGATTAAGGATTGAGGATTGGGGACTGGGGATCTAGGATTGGAGATTGATTATTGAGGATTGAAGATAGAGGGTTGAGGATTGATGGTTGAGAATTGAGAATTGTGGATGGGGACTGAGGGTTGAGGATTGAGGTTTGAGATACGAGGATTGAGGTTTGAGATACGAGGATTGAGGATCGAGGATTGTGGACTGAGGATTGACGACTGAGTATTGAAGATTGAGGATTGATGACTGAGGATTGTGGATTGAGGATTGATGATTGCGGATTGAGGATTGAATATTGAGTATTGAGGATTGAATATTGAGGATTGAGGATTGAGGGTTGAGGATTGAAGATTGAGAATTGACGATTGAGGATCGAAGATTGAGTATTGAGGATTGAAGATTGAGGATTGAGGATTGAGGTTTGAATATTAAGGACTGAGTGTTGAGGATTGAGAGATGAGAATTGATGTTTGTGGATGGAGATTTGAAGATTGAGGATTGAGTATTGATGATTGAGGATTGAGTATTGAGGATTGAAGATTGAGTATTGAGGATTGAAGATTGAGGATTGAGGATTGAGGATTGAAGATTGAGAATTGACGATTGAGGATTGAAGATTGAGTATTGAGGATTGAAGATTGAGGATTGAGGGTTGAGGTTTGTATATTAAGGACTGAGTGTTGAGGATTGAGAGATGAGGATTGATGTTTGTGGATGGAGATTTGAAGATTGAAGATTGAGGATTGAGTATTGATGATTGAGGATTGAGTATTGAGGATTGAGGATTAAAGATTGAGGATTGGGTATTGAGGATTGAAGAATGAGGATTGAGGATTGAGTATTGAGGATTGAGGATTGAAGATTGAGTATTGAGGATTGAAGATTGAGGATTTAGGTTGAGGATTGAGGATTGAGGATGAGGGCTGAGGGTTGAGGATTGAGGTTTGAGGACTGAGGTCTGAGGATTGAGTATTGAGAATTGATGATAGAGGATAGAGGATTGAAGATTGAGGATTGGGTATTGAGGATTGAAGAATGAGGATTGAGGATTGAGGATCCAGGATTGAGGATTGAATATTGAGTATTGAGGATTGAAGACTGACGATTGAGGATTGAGGATTGAGGATTGAGGATTGAGAATTGAGGATTGATGATTGAGTATTGATGATCGAAGATTGAGCATTGAGGATTGAGAATTGAAAATTGAGTATTGAGGATTGAAGGTTGAGGACTGAGGAATATGGGTTGAGGATTGAGGATGAGGGCTGAGGGTTGAGGATTGAGGATTGAGGATTGAATATTGAGGATTGGGGACTGTGTGTTGAGGGTTGAGTGATGAGAATTAATGTTTGTGGATAGAGATTTCAAGATTGCAGATTGAGTATCGAGTATTGAAAACTGTGAATTGAGGATATTCTATTGAGGATTGAGGATTGACAATGGACTGTCGAGGACTGAGGGCTGAAGATTGAGGATTCAGGATTGAGGATTCAGAATTGAGGTTTGAGGACTTAGGATTGAGGATTGAATATTGAGTATTGAGGATTGAAGATTGAGGATTGAGGATTGAGGATGGAGGATTGAAGAGAGAGGACTGAGTGTTGAGGATTGAGTGTTGAGAATTGATGTTTGAGGGTTGAGATTTGATTATTGATTTTTGTGGATTGAGTATTGAACGATGAGTATTCAGGGTATTCTATTGAGTATTGAGAATTGAGGATTGATGGTTGAGTATTGAGGATTGACGGTTGAGGGTTGTGTGTTGAATATTGAGGATTGAGGATTGAGGACTGAGGATTGATGATTGCGGATTGAGTATTGAAAATTGAGTATTGAGGATTGAATATTGAGGTTTGAGGATTGAGGATTGAGGATTGAAGGTTGAGTATTGTGGACTGAAGATTGAGGATTGAGGATTGACGATTGAGGATTGAGGATTGAGGTTTGAGGATTGACGATGAGGACGAGGACTGAGGGTTGAGTATTGATATTTGAGGTCTGAGGATTGAGGTTTGAGGAATGAGGATTGAGGATTGAGGATTGAGGATTGAAGATTGAGTATTGATGATTGAAGATTGAGGATTGAGGATTGAGGGTTGAGGATTGAGGACGAGGACAGACAGTTGAGGGTTGTGGTTTGAGGATTGAGGGTTGAGGATTGAGAATTGAGGATGAGGACTGAGGTTTGAGGATTGAGGTGTGAGGAATGAGGACTGAGGATTGAGGATTGAGGATTGAGGATTGAGGATTGAGTATCGAAGGTTGAGGATTGATGACTGAGGGTGGAGGATTGCGGATTGAAGATTGAGGATTGAGGATTGTGGGTTGAAGGTTGAGTGTGGAGGATTGAAGGTTGAGGATTGACGATTGAGGATTGAGGATTGAGGATGATGGCTGAGGTTTGAGGTTTGAGGTTTGAGTATTGAATCCTGAGAATTCAGGATGTTCTATTGAGTATTGAGAATTGAGGATTGATTCTTTAGTATTGGGGATTCAGGATTGAGGATTGAGGATTGAGTATTGAAGATTGAGGATTGATGATTGAGGATTTAGGATTGAGGATTACGGATTGAGGATTGAGGATTGAGGACTGAGGATTGAGGATTGAGGATTGAGCATTGAGGATTGAAGATTGAGGACTGGGTATTGAGGATTGAAGATTGAGGATTAAGGATTGAGGATTGGGGACTGGGGATCTAGGATTGGAGATTGATTATTGAGGATTGAAGATAGAGGGTTGAGGATTGATGGTTGAGAATTGAGAATTGTGGATGGGGACTGAGGGTTGAGGATTGAGGTTTGAGATACGAGGATTGAGGTTTGAGATACGAGGATTGAGGATCGAGGATTGTGGACTGAGGATTGACGACTGAGTATTGAAGATTGAGGATTGATGACTGAGGATTGTGGATTGAGGATTGATGATTGCGGATTGAGGATTGAATATTGAGTATTGAGGATTGAATATTGAGGATTGAGGATTGAGGGTTGAGGATTGAAGATTGAGAATTGACGATTGAGGATCGAAGATTGAGTATTGAGGATTGAAGATTGAGGATTGAGGATTGAGGTTTGAATATTAAGGACTGAGTGTTGAGGATTGAGAGATGAGAATTGATGTTTGTGGATGGAGATTTGAAGATTGAGGATTGAGTATTGATGATTGAGGATTGAGTATTGAGGATTGAAGATTGAGTATTGAGGATTGAAGATTGAGGATTGAGGATTGAGGATTGAAGATTGAGAATTGACGATTGAGGATTGAAGATTGAGTATTGAGGATTGAAGATTGAGGATTGAGGGTTGAGGTTTGTATATTAAGGACTGAGTGTTGAGGATTGAGAGATGAGGATTGATGTTTGTGGATGGAGATTTGAAGATTGAAGATTGAGGATTGAGTATTGATGATTGAGGATTGAGTATTGAGGATTGAGGATTAAAGATTGAGGATTGGGTATTGAGGATTGAAGAATGAGGATTGAGGATTGAGTATTGAGGATTGAGGATTGAAGATTGAGTATTGAGGATTGAAGGTTGAGGATTGAGGATTGAGGATTGAGGATTGAGGATTGAAGATTGAGGATTGGGGACTGAGTGTTGAGGGTTGAGTGATGAGAATTGATGTTTGTGGATGGAGATTTGAAGATTGAAGATTGAGGATTAAGGATTGAGGATTGGGGATTCAGGATCTAGGATTGAAAATTGATAATATGGGATTGAAGATTGAGGATTGAGGATTGAGGATTGAGAATTGAGAATTGAGGATAAGGACTGAGGGTTGAGGATTGAAGATTGATTATTGAGGATTGAGGATTGAGGATTGAGGATTGAGGAATGAGGGTAGAGGATAGAGGATTGAAGATTGAGGATTGGGGACTGAGTGTTGAGGGTTGAGTGTGAGGATTGATGTTTGTGGATAGAGATTCGAAGATTGCAGATTGAGAATTTAGTATTGAAAACTGTGAATTGATGATATTCTATTGAGGATTGAGGATTGACAACTGATTGTTGAGGTCTGAAGTCTGAAGGTTGAGTACTGAGGATTGAGGTTTCAGGATTGAGGTTTGCGGACTGAGGATTGAGGATTAAGGATTGACGCTTGACGATTGAGGATTGAGGTTTGAAGATTGAGGATTGAGGATCCAGGATGAGGGCTGAAGGTTGAGGATTGAGGATTGAGGGCTGAGGACTGAGGATTGAGGGTTGAGAATTAAGGATTGAGGATCGAGGATTGAAGATTGAGGTTTGGGTATTGAGGATTGCAGAATGAGGATTGAGGATTGAGTATTGAGGATTGAGGATTGAAGATTGAGGATTGAGGATTGAAGACTGACGATTGAGGATTGAGGATTGAGGGTTGAGGATTTAGGATTGAGAATTGAGGATTGAGGATTGAAGATTGAGGATTGGGTATTGATGATTGAAGAATGAGGACTGAGGATTGAGGATTGGGGATTGAGGATTGAAGATTGAGTGTTGAGGATTGAGGGTTGAGGTTTGAGGATTGAGTATTGAGGATTGAGGATGAGGGCTGAGGTTTGAGGTTTGAGTTTTGAGTATTGAATCCTGAGAATTCAGGATATTCTATTGAGTATTGAGAATTGACGATTGATGGTTGAGCATTGAGGATTGAGGATTGAGGATTGAGGATTGAGTATTGAAGATTGAGGATTGATGATTGAGTATTGAGGATTGAAGATTGAGGATTGAGGATTGAGGATTGAATATTAAGGACTGAGTGTTGAGGATTGAGAGATGAGAATTGATGTTTGTGGATGGAGATTTGAAGATTGAAGATTGAGGATTGAGGATTGAGGATTGAGGATTGAGTATTGAGGATTGAAGATTGAGTATTGAGGATTGAAGATTGAGGATTGAGGATTGAGGATTGAGGATTGAGGATTGAGGATTGAGGATTGAGGATTGAGGATAGCGGATTGAATATTGAGGATTGGGGACTGAGTGTTGAGGGTTGAGTGATGAGGATTGATGTTTGTGGATAGAGATTCGAAGATTGCAGATTGAGAATTTAGTATTGAAAACTGTGATTTGATGATATTCTATTGAGGATTGAGGATTGACAACTGATTGTTGAGGTCTGAAGTCTGAAGGTTGAGGACTGAGGATTGAGGATTCAGGATTGAGGTTTGAGGACTGAGGATTGAGGATTGAGGATTGAGGCTTGAGGATTGAAGTTTGAGGACTGAGGAATAAGGGTTGAGGATTGAGGATGAGGGCTGAGGGTTGAGGATTGAGGATTGAGGATTGAAGATAGAGGATTGAGGATTGAGGGCTGAAGATTGAATATTGATGATGCAAGATTGAGGATTGAGGATTGAGGGTTGTGGATTGAGGACGAGGACTGAGGGTTGAGTATTGATATTTGAGGTCTGAGGATTGAGGTTTGAGGAATGAGGATTGAGGATTGAGGATTGAGGATTGAAGATTGAGTATTGATGATTGAAGATTGAGGATTGAGGATTGAGGGTTGAGGATTGAGGACGAGGACAGACAGTTGAGGGTTGTGGTTTGAGGATTGAGGGTTGAGGATTGAGAATTGACGATGAGGACTGAGGTTTGAGGATTGAGGTGTGAGGAATGAGGACTGAGGATTGAGGATTGAGGATTGAGGATTGAGGATTGAGTATCGAAGGTTGAGGATTGATGACTGAGGGTGGAGGATTGCGGATTGAAGATTGAGGATTGAGGATTGTGGGTTGAAGGTTGAGTGTGGAGGATTGAAGGTTGAGGATTGACGATTGAGGATTGAGGATTGAGGATGATGGCTGAGGTTTGAGGTTTGAGGTTTGAGTATTGAATCCTGAGAATTCAGGATGTTCTATTGAGTATTGAGAATTGAGGATTGATTCTTTAGTATTGGGGATTCAGGATTGAGGATTGAGGATTGAGTATTGAAGATTGAGGATTGATGATTGAGGATTTAGGATTGAGGATTACGGATTGAGGATTGAGGATTGAGGACTGAGGATTGAGGATTGAGGATTGAGCATTGAGGATTGAAGATTGAGGACTGGGTATTGAGGATTGAAGATTGAGGATTAAGGATTGAGGATTGGGGACTGGGGATCTAGGATTGGAGATTGATTATTGAGGATTGAAGATAGAGGGTTGAGGATTGATGGTTGAGAATTGAGAATTGAGGATGGGGACTGAGGGTTGAGGATTGAGGTTTGAGATACGAGGATTGAGGTTTGAGATACGAGGATTGAGGATCGAGGATTGTGGACTGAGGATTGACGACTGAGTATTGAAGATTGAGGATTGATGACTGAGGATTGTGGATTGAGGATTGATGATTGCGGATTGAGGATTGAATATTGAGTATTGAGGATTGAATATTGAGGATTGAGGATTGAGGGTTGAGGATTGAAGATTGAGAATTGACGATTGAGGATCGAAGATTGAGTATTGAGGATTGAAGATTGAGGATTGAGGATTGAGGTTTGAATATTAAGGACTGAGTGTTGAGGATTGAGAGATGAGAATTGATGTTTGTGGATGGAGATTTGAAGATTGAGGATTGAGTATTGATGATTGAGGATTGAGTATTGAGGATTGAAGATTGAGTATAGAGGATTGAAGATTGAGGATTGAGGATTGAGGATTGAAGATTGAGAATTGACGATTGAGGATTGAAGATTGAGTATTGAGGATCGAAGATTGAGGATTGAGGGTTGAGGTTTGAATATTAAGGACTGAGTGTTGAGGATTGAGAGATGAGGATTGATGTTTGTGGATGGAGATTTGAAGATTGAAAATTGAGGATTGAGTATTGATGATTGAGGATTGAGTATTGAGGATTGAGGATTAAAGATTGAGGATTGGGTATTGAGGATTGAAGAATGAGGATTGAGGATTGAGTATTGAGGATTGAGGATTGAAGATTGAGTATTGAGGATTGAAGGTTGAGGATTGAGGATTGAGGATTGAGGATTGAGGATTGAAGATTGAGGATTGGGGACTGAGTGTTGAGGGTTGAGTGATGAGAATTGATGTTTGTGGATGGAGATTTGAAGATTGAAGATTGAGGATTAAGGATTGAGGATTGGGGATTCAGGATCTAGGATTGAAAATTGATAATATGGGATTGAAGATTGAGGATTGAGGATTGAGGATTGAGAATTGAGAATTGAGGATAAGGACTGAGGGTTGAGGATTGAAGATTGAGTATTGAGGATTGAGGATTGAGGATTGAGGATTGAGGAATGAGGGTAGAGGATAGAGGATTGAAGATTGAGGATTGGGGACTGAGTGTTGAGGGTTGAGTGTGAGGATTGATGTTTGTGGATAGAGATTCGAAGATTGCAGATTGAGAATTTAGTATTGAAAACTGTGAATTGATGATATTCTATTGAGGATTGAGGATTGACAACTGATTGTTGAGGTCTGAAGTCTGAAGGTTGAGGACTGAGGATTGAGGATTCAGGATTGAGGTTTGAGGACTGAGGATTGAGGATTGAGGATTGAGGCTTGAGGATTGAAGTTTGAGGACTGAGGAATAAGGGTTGAGGATTGAGGATGAGGGCTGAGGGTTGAGGATTGAGGATTGAGGATTGAGGGCTGAAGATTGAATATTGATGATGCAAGATTGAGGATTGAGGATTGAGGGTTGTGGATTGAGGACGAGGACTGAGGGTTGAGTATTGATATTTGAGGTCTGAGGATTGAGGTTTGAGGAATGAGGATTGAGGATTGAGGATTGAGGATTGAAGATTGAGTATTGATGATTGAAGATTGAGGATTGAGGATTGAGGGTTGAGGATTGAGGACGAGGACAGACAGTTGAGGGTTGTGGTTTGAGGATTGAGGGTTGAGGATTGAGAATTGAGGATGAGGACTGAGGTTTGAGGATTGAGGTGTGAGGAATGAGGACTGAGGATTGAGGATTGAGGATTGAGGATTGAGGATTGAGTATCGAAGGTTGAGGATTGATGACTGAGGGTGGAGGATTGCGGATTGAAGATTGAGGATTGAGGATTGTGGGTTGAAGGTTGAGTGTGGAGGATTGAAGGTTGAGGATTGACGATTGAGGATTGAGGATTGAGGATGATGGCTGAGGTTTGAGGTTTGAGGTTTGAGTATTGAATCCTGAGAATTCAGGATGTTCTATTGAGTATTGAGAATTGAGGATTGATTCTTTAGTATTGGGGATTCAGGATTGAGGATTGAGGATTGAGTATTGAAGATTGAGGATTGATGATTGAGGATTTAGGATTGAGGATTACGGATTGAGGATTAAGGATTGAGGACTGAGGATTGAGGATTGAGGATTGAGCATTGAGGATTGAAGATTGAGGACTGGGTATTGAGGATTGAAGATTGAGGATTAAGGATTGAGGATTGGGGACTGGGGATCTAGGATTGGAGATTGATTATTGAGGATTGAAGATAGAGGGTTGAGGATTGATGGTTGAGAATTGAGAATTGAGGATGGGGACTGAGGGTTGAGGATTGAGGTTTGAGATACGAGGATTGAGGTTTGAGATACGAGGATTGAGGATCGAGGATTGTGGACTGAGGATTGACGACTGAGTATTGAAGATTGAGGATTGATGACTGAGGATTGTGGATTGAGGATTGATGATTGCGGATTGAGGATTGAATATTGAGTATTGAGGATTGAATATTGAGGATTGAGGATTGAGGGTTGAGGATTGAAGATTGAGAATTGACGATTGAGGATCGAAGATTGAGTATTGAGGATTGAAGATTGAGGATTGAGGATTGAGGTTTGAATATTAAGGACTGAGTGTTGAGGATTGAGAGATGAGAATTGATGTTTGTGGATGGAGATTTGAAGATTGAGGATTGAGTATTGATGATTGAGGATTGAGTATTGAGGATTGAAGATTGAGTATAGAGGATTGAAGATTGAGGATTGAGGATTGAGGATTGAAGATTGAGAATTGACGATTGAGGATTGAAGATTGAGTATTGAGGATTGAAGATTGAGGATTGAGGGTTGAGGTTTGAATATTAAGGACTGAGTGTTGAGGATTGAGAGATGAGGATTGATGTTTGTGGATGGAGATTTGAAGATTGAAGATTGAGGATTGAGTATTGATGATTGAGGATTGAGTATTGAGGATTGAGGATTAAAGATTGAGGATTGGGTATTGAGGATTGAAGAATGAGGATTGAGGATTGAGTATTGAGGATTGAGGATTGAAGATTGAGTATTGAGGATTGAAGGTTGAGGATTGAGGATTGAGGATTGAGGATTGAGGATTGAAGATTGAGGATTGGGGACTGAGTGTTGAGGGTTGAGTGATGAGAATTGATGTTTGTGGATGGAGATTTGAAGATTGAAGATTGAGGATTAAGGATTGAGGATTGGGGATTCAGGATCTAGGATTGAAAATTGATAATATGGGATTGAAGATTGAGGATTGAGGGTTGAGGATTGAGAATTGAGAATTGAGGATAAGGACTGAGGGTTGAGGATTGAAGATTGAGTATTGAGGATTGAGGATTGAGGATTGAGGATTGAGGAATGAGGGTAGAGGATAGAGGATTGAAGATTGAGGATTGGGGACTGAGTGTTGAGGGTTGAGTGTGAGGATTGATGTTTGTGGATAGAGATTCGAAGATTGCAGATTGAGAATTTAGTATTGAAAACTGTGAATTGATGATATTCTATTGAGGATTGAGGATTGACAACTGATTGTTGAGGTCTGAAGTCTGAAGGTTGAGTACTGAGGATTGAGGTTTCAGGATTGAGGTTTGCGGACTGAGGATTGAGGATTAAGGATTGAGGCTTGACGATTGAGGATTGAGGTTTGAAGATTGAGGATTGAGGATCCAGGATGAGGGCTGAAGGTTGAGGATTGAGGTTTGAGGACTGAGGTCTGAGGATTGAGGGTAGAGAATTAAGGATTGAGGATTGAGGATTGAAGATTGAGCATTGATAATTGAGTATTGAGGATTGAAGGTGGAGTACTGAGGAATAAGTATTGAGGATTGAGGATTGAGGATTGAGGATTGAGGATTGAAGATTGAGGATTGGGGACTGAGTGTTGAGGGTTGAGTGATGAGAATTAATGTTTGTGGGTAGAGATTTGGAGATTGCAGATTGAGTATCGAGTATTGAAAACTGTGAATTGAGGATATTCTATTGAGGATTGAGGATTGACAATTGATTGTTGAGGACTGAGGGCAGAAGATTGAGGATTCAGGATTGAGGATTCAGAACTGAGGTTTGAGGACTGAGGGTTGAGGATTGAAGATTGAGTATTGAGGATTGAGGATTGAGGATTGAGGATTGATGATTGAGTATCGAGGATTGAAGATTGAGGATTGAGGATTGAGGATTGAATATTAAGGACTGAGTGTTGAGGATTGAGAGATGAGAATTGATGTTTGTTGATGGAGATTTGAAGATTGAAGATTGAGGATTGAGTATTGAGGATTGAGGATTGAGTATTGATGATTGAAGATTGGGTATTGAGGATTGAAGATTGAGGATTGAGGATTGAGGATTGAGGATTGAGGATTGAGAATTGAGGATTCAGGATAGCGGATTGAAGATTGAGGATTGGGGATTGGGTATTGAGGATTGCAGAATGAGGATTGAGGATTGAGTATTGAGGATTGAGGATTGAAGATTGAGGATTGAGGATTGAAGACTGACGATTGAGGATTGAGGATTGAGGGTTGAGGATTTAGGATTGAGAATTGAGGATTGAGGATTGAGGATTGAAGATTGAGGATTGGGTATTGATGATTGCAGAATGAGGATTGAGGATTGAGTATTGAGGATTGAGGATTGAAGATTGAGGATTGAGGATTGAAGACTGACGATTGAGGATTGAGGATTGAGGGTTGAGGATTTAGGATTGAGAATTGAGGATTGAGGATTGAGGATTGAAGATTGAGGATTGGGTATTGATGATTGAAGAATGAGGACTGAGGATTGAGGATTGGGGATTGGGGATCTAGGATTGGAGATTGATTATTGAGGATTGAAGATAGAGTGTTGAGGATTGAGGATTGAGAATTGAGGATTGAGGATAGAGGATTGAAGATTGAAGATTGGGGACTGAGTGTTGAGGGTTGAGTGATGAGGATTGATGTTTGTGGATAGATATTCGAAGATTGCAGATTGAGAATTTAGTATTGAAAACTGTGAATTGATGATATTCTATTGAGGATTGAGGATTGACAACTGATTGTTGAGGTCTGAAGTCTGAAGGTTGAGGACTGAGGATTGAGGATTCGGGATTGAGGTTTGAGGACTGAGGATTGAGGATTGAGGATTGAGGCTTGAGGATTGAGGATTGAGGATTGAAGATTGAGGATTGAGGATCCAGGATGAGGGCTGAAGGTTGAGGATTGAGGTTTGAGGAATGAGGACTGAGGATTGAGGGTTGAGAATTAAGGATTGAGGATCGAGGATTGAAGATTGAGGATTGGGTATTGAGGATTGCAGAATGAGGATTGAGGATTGAGTATTGAGGATTGAGGATTGGAGATTGAGGATTGAGGATTGAAGACTGACGATTGAGGATTGAGGATTGAGGGTTGAGGATTTAGGATTGAGAATTGAGGATTGAGGATTGAGGATTGAAGATTGAGGATTGGGTATTGATGATTGAAGAATGAGGACTGAGGATTGAGGATTGGGGATTGAGGATTGAAGATTGAGTGTTGAGGATTGAGGGTAGAGGTTTGAGGATTGAGTATTGAGGATTGAGGATGAGGGCTGAGGTTTGAGGTTTGAGTTTTGAGTATTGAATCCTGAGAATTCAGGATATGCTATTGAGTATTGAGAATTGACGATTGATGGTTGAGCATTGAGGATTGAGGATTGAGGATTGAGGATTGAGTATTGAAGATTGAGGGTTGATGATTGAGTATTGAGGATTGAAGATTGAGGATTGAGGATTGAGGATTGAATATTAAGGACTGAGTGTTGAGGATTGAGAGATGAGAATTGATGTTTGTGGATGGGGATTTGAAGATTGAAGATTGAGGATTGAGTATTGAGGATTGAGGATTGAGTATTGATGATTGAAGATTGAGTATTGAGGATTGAAGATTGAGGATTGAGGATTGAGGATTGAGGATTGAGGATTGAGGATTGAGGACTGAGGATAGCGGAATGAAGATTGAGGATTGGGGACTGAGTGTTGAGGGTTGAGTGATGAGAATTGATGTTTGTGGATGGAGATTTGAAGATTGAAGATTGAGGATTAAGGATTGAGGATTGGGGATTCAGGATCTAGGATTGAAAATTGATTATATGGGATTGAAGATTGAGGATTGAGGATTGAGGATTGAGAATTGAGAATTGAGGATAAGGACTGAGGGTTGAGGATTGAAGATTGAGTATTGAGAATTTTGGATTGATGGTTGTGTATTGAGGATTGATGGCTGAGGGTTGTGTGTTGAATATTGAGGATTGGCGGATTGAGTATTGAAGATTGAGGACTGAAGACTGAGGATTGATTATTGAGGATTGAGGACTGAGTATTGAGGATTGAGAATTGAAGATTGAGTATTGATGAGTGAAGATTGCGGATTGATTATTGAGGGTTGAGGATTGAGGACGAGGACTGAGTGCTGAGGATTGAGGTTTGAGGACAGAGGATTGAGGATTGAGGATTGAGAATTGATAATTGAGGGTTGAGGATTGAAGATTTAGGATTGGGTATTGAGGATTGAGGATTGGGGATTGAGGATCTAGTATTGGAGACTGATTATATAGGATTGAAGATAGAGGGTTGAGGATTGAGGATTGAGGATTGAGAATTGAAAATTGCGGATGAGGGCTGAGGTTTGAGGATTGAGGTTTAAGGAATGAGGATTGAGGATTGAGGTTTGAGGATTGAGGATTGAGGATTGAGTATTGAAGGTTGAGGATTGGTGACTGAGGATTGAGGATTGAGGATTGAGGATTGAGGATTGAGGATTGAAGATTGAGTGTTGAGGATTGAGGGTTGAGGATTGAGGATTGAGTATTGAGGATTGAGGATGAGTGCTGAGGTTTGAGGTTTGAGGTTTGAGTATTGAATCCTGAGAATTCAGGATATTCTATTGAGTACTGAGAATTGACGATTGATGGTTGAGTATTGAGGATTGAGGATGGAGGATTGAGGATTGAGTATTGAAGATTGAGGATTGATGACTGAGGATTGAGGATTGCGGATTGACGATTGAGGATTGGGGATTGAGGATTGAAGGTTGAGTGTTGAGGATTGAAGGTTGAGGATTGACGATTGAGGATTGAGGATTGAGGATGATGGCTGAGGTTTGAGGTTTGAGGTTTTAGTATTGAATCCTGAGAATTCAGGATGTTCTATTGAGTATTGAGAATTGAGGATTGATGGTTTAATATTGAGGATTCAGGATTGAGGATTGAGGATTGAGTATTGAAGATTGAGGATTGATGATTGAGGATTTAGGATTGAGGATAGAGGATTGAGGATTGAGGATTGAAAATTGCGTATTGAGGATTGAAGGTTGAGGACTGAGGAATAAGGATTGAGGATTGAGGATGAGGGCTGATGGTTGAGGATTGAGGTTTGAGGACTGAGGACTGAGGATTGAGGATTGAGAATTGAGGATTGAGGATTGAGGATTGAAGATTGAGGATTGGGTATTGAGGATTGAAGAATGAGGATTGAGGATTGAGGATTGAGGATTGAAGATTCAGTATTGAGGATTGAAGATTGAGTGTTGAGGATTGAGGATTGAACATTGAGGACTGAGTGTTGATGGTTGAGTGATGAGAATTGTTGTTTGTGGATAGAGATTTGAAGATTGCAGATTGAGTATTGAGAATTGAAAACTGTGAATTGTGGATATTCTATTGAGGATTGAGGATTGACAACTGACTGTTGAGGACTGAGGTCTGAAGATTGAGGATTCAGGATTGAGGATTCAGAATTGAGGTTTGAGGACTGAGGATTGAGGATTGAAGATTGAGTATTGAGGATTGAAGATTGAGGATTGAGGTTGAGGATTGAGGATTGAGGATGAGGGCTGAGGGTTAAGGATTGAGGTTTGAGGACTGAGGTCTGAGGATTGAGTATAGAGAATCGAGGATTGAGGATTGAGGATTGAAGATTGAGGATTGGGTATTGAGGATTGAAGAATGAGGATTGAGGACTGAGGATTCAGGATTGAGGATTGAAGATTGAGTATTGAGGATTGAAGACTGACGATTGATGATTGAGGGTTGAGGATTGAGGATTGAGAATTGAGGATTGATGATTGAGTATTGAGGATTGAAGGTTGAGGATTGAGGATAGAGGATTGAGGATTGAGGATTGAGGATTGAGAAATGAAGATTGAGGATTGATGATTGAGGATTTAGGATTGGGGATTGAGGATTGAGGATGATGGCAGAGGTTTGAGGTTTGAGGTTTGAGTATTGAATCCTGAGAATTCAGGATGTTCTATTGAGTATTGAGAATTGAGGATTGGTGGTTTAGTATTGAGGATTCAGGATTGAGTATTGAGGATTGAGTATTGAAGATTGAGGATTGATGATTGAGGATTTAGGATTGAGGATTGAGGATTGAGGATTGAGGAATGAGGATTGAAGATTGGGTATTGAGGATTGAAGGTTGAGGATTGAGGATTGAGGATTGAGGATTGAAGATTGAGGATTGGGGATTCAGGATTGGCGATTGAGGATTGAGTATTGACGATTGAGAATTGAGGATTGAGGATTGAAGATTGAGTATTGAGGATTGAAGATTGAGGATTGAGGATTGAGGATTGAGGATTGAGGATTGAGGACTGAGGATTGAGGATTGAGGATTGAGCATTGAGGATTGAATATTGTGGACCGGGGATTGAGGATTCAAGATTGAGGATTAAGGATTGAGGATTGAGGATTGAGGTTTGAGGAATGAGGATTGAGTATTGACGATTGAGAATTGAGGATTGAGGATTGAAGATTGAGTATTGGGGATTGAAGATTGACGATTGAGTATTGAGGATTGAGGATTGAGGATTGAGGATTAAGGTTGAGTATTGAAGGTTGAGGTTTGATGACTGAGGATTGAGGATTGCGGATTGACGACTGAGGATTGAGGATTGAGGGTTGAATTTTGAGAGCTGAGGATTGAAGGTTGGGGATTGACGATTGAGGATTGAGGATTGAGGATTGAGGATTGAAGATTGATTATTGAGGATTGAAGATTGAGGATTGAGTATTGAGGATTGAGGATTGAGGATTGAATATTGAGGATTGGGGACTGAGTGTTGAGGGTTGAGTGATGAGAATTAATGTTTGTGGATAGAGATTTCAAGATTGCAGATTGAGTATCGAGTATTGAAAACTGTGAATTGGGGATATTCTATTGAGGATTGAGGATTGACAATTGATTGCCGAAGACTGAGGGCTGAAGATTGAGGATTCAGGATTAAGGATTCAGAATTGAGGTTTGAGGACTGAGGATTGAGGATTGAATATTGAGTATTGAGGATTGATGGTTGATGGTTGTGTGTTGAATATTGAGGATTGGCGGATTGAGTATTGAAGATTGAGGACTGAGGACTGGGGATTGAGTATTGAGGATTGAGGATTGAGTATTGAGGATTGAGGATTGAAGATTGAGTATTGATGATTGAAGATTGCGTATTGATTATTGAGGGTTGAGGATTGATGAGGAGGACTGAGGGTTGAGGATTGAGGACTGAGGATTGAGGATTGAGGACTGGGCATTGAGGATTGATGATTGAGGACTGGGGATTGAGGATTGAGGATTGAGGATTGAGGATTGAGAAATGAAGATTGAGGATTGATGATTGAGGATTTAGGATTGGGGATTGAGGATTGAGGATGATGGCAGAGGTTTGAGGTTTGAGGTTTGAGTATTGAATCCTGAGAATTCAGGATGTTCTATTGAGTATTGAGAATTGAGGATTGGTGGTTTAGTATTGAGGATTCAGGATTGAGTACTGAGGATTGAGTATTGAAGATTGAGGATTGATGATTGAGGATTTAGGATTGAGGATTGAGGATTGAGGATTGAGGATTGAGGATTGAAGATTGGGTATTGAGGATTGAAGTTTGAGGATTGAGGATTGAGGATTGAGGATTGAAGATTGAGGATTCGGGATTCAGGATTGGCGATTGAGGATTGAGTATTGACGATTGAGAATTGAGGATTGAGGATTGAAGATTGAGTATTGAGGATTGAAGATTGAGGATTGACGATTGAGGATTGAGGATTGAGGACTGAGGATTGAGGATTGAGGATTGAGCATTGAGGATTGAATATTGTGGACTGGGGATTGAGGATTCAAGATTGAGGATTAAGGATTGAGGATTGAGGATTGAGGTTTGAGGAATGAGGATTGAGTATTGACGATTGAGAATTGAGGATTGAGGATTGAAGATTGAGTATTGGGGATTGAAGATTGAGGATTGAGTATTGAGGATTGAGGATTGAGGATTGAGGATTAAGGTTGAGTATTGAAGGTTGAGGTTTGATGACTGAGGATTGAGGATTGCGGATTGACGACTGAGGATTGAGGATTGAGGGTTGAATATTGAGTGTTGAGGATTGAAGGTTGGGGATTGACGATTGAGGATTGAGGATTGAGGATTGAGGATTGAAGATTGATTATTGAGGATTGAAGATTGAGGATTGAGTATTGAGGATTGAGGATTGAGGATTGAATATTGAGGATTGGGGACTGAGTGTTGAGGGTTGAGTGATGAGAATTAATGTTTGTGGATAGAGATTTCAAGATTGCAGATTGAGTATCGAGTATTGAAAACTGTGAATTGGGGATATTCTATTGAGGATTGAGGATTGACAATTGATTGTCGAGGACTGAGGGCTGAAGATTGAGGATTCAGGGTTGAGGATTCAGAATTGAGGTTTGAGGACTGAGGATTAAGGATTGAGGATTGTAGATTGAGTATTGAGGATTGATGATTGAGGATTGAGCATTGACGATTGAGGATTGAGGATAGAGGTTTGAGGTTTGACGATGAGGGCTGAGGGTTGAGGATTGACGTTCGAGGTCTGAGGTCTGAGGGTTGAGGATTGAGAATTGAGTATTGAGGATTGAAGATTGAGGATTGAGGATTGAGGACTGGGCATTGAGGATTGAAGATTGAGGACTGGGGATTGAGGATTGAAGATTGAGGATTAAGGATTTAGGATTGGGGATTGGGGATCTAGGATTGGAGATTGACTATTGAGGATTGAAGCTTGCGGGTTGAGGATTGAGGATTGAGGATTGAGAATTGAGGATTGAGGACTGAGGATTGACGATTGAGTATTGAAGATTGAGGATTGATGACTGAGGATTCAGGATTGAGGATTGATGATTGCGAATTGAGTATTGAAAATTGAGTATTGAGGATTGAATATTGAGGATTGAGGATTGAGGATTGAGGATTGAAGGTTGAGTATTGTGGAGTGAAGATTGAGGATTAAGGATTGACGATTGAGGATTGAGGATGAGGGCTGAGGGTTGAGGATTGAGGTTTGAGGACTGAGGACTGGGGATTGAGGATTGAGAATTGAGGATTGATGATTGAGTATTAAAGATTGAGGATTGGGTATTGAGGATTGAAGAATGAGGATTGAGGATTGAGGATTGAGGATTGAGGATTGAGTATTGAGGATTGAGGATTGAGGATTGAGGATTGAGGATTGAGGTTTGAGGTCTGAGGACTGAGGATTGAGGATTGAGGATTGAGTATTGAGGGTTGAAGATTGAGGATTAAGGATTGAGGATTGGGGATTGAGGATCTAGGATTGAAAATTGATTATTTGGGATTGAAGGTTGAGGATTGAGGATTGAGGATTGAGAATTGAGAATTGAGCATAAGGACTGAGGGTTGAGGATTGAGGTTTGAGGTATGAGGATTGAGGATAGAGGATTGAGGATTGAAGATTGAGTACTGATGATTGAAGATTGAGGTTTGAGGATTGAGGGTTGAGGATTGAGGACGAGGACTGACAGTTGAGGTTTGTGGTTTGAGGATTGAGGGTTGAGGATTGAGAATTCAGGATGAGGACTTAGGTTTGAGGATTGATGACTGAGGATTGAGGATTGAGGATTGATGATTGCCGATTGAGGATTGAAGATTGAGTATTGAGGATTGAATATTGAGGATTGAGGATTGAGTATTGAGGATTGAAGATTGAGTATTGAGGATTGAAGATTGAGGATTGAGGATTGAGGATTGAGGATTGAGGATTGAGGAATGAGGGTTGAGGATAGAGGATTGAAGATTGAGGATTGGGGACTGAGTGTTGAGGGTTGAGCGATGAGGATTGATGTTTGTGGATAGAGATTCGAAGATTGCAGATTGAGAATTTAGTATTGAAAACTGTGAATTGATGATATTCTATTGAGGATTGAGGATTGACAACTGATTGTTGAGGTCTGAAGTCTGAAGGTTGAGTACTGAGGATAGAGGTTTCAGGATTGAGGTTTGAGGACTGAGGATTGAGGATTGAGGATTGAGGCTTGAGGATTGAGGATTGAGGACTGAAGATTGAGTATTGAGGATTGAAGATTGGGGATTGAGGATTGAGGATTGAGGATTGAGGATTGAGGATTGAGGATTGAAGATTGAGGATTGGGGACTGAGTGTTGAGGGTTGAGTGATGAGAATTAATGTTTGTGGATAGAGATTTGAAGATTGCAGATTGAGTATCGAGAATTGAAAGCTGGGAATTGAGGATATTCTATTGAGCATTGAGGATTGACAATTGATTGTTGAGGTCTGAAGTATGAAGGTTGAGGACTGAGGATTGAGGATTCAGGATTGAGGTTTGAGGACTGAGGATTGAGGATTGAGGATTGAGGCTTGAGGATTGAGTATTGAGGATTGAGGATTGAGGATTGAGGATCCAGGATGAGGGCTGAAGGTTGAGGATTGAGGTTTGAGGGCTGAGGACTGAGGAATGAGGATTGAGGGTTGAGAATTAAGGATTGAGGATTGAGGATTGAAGATTGAGTATTGAGGATTGAAGGTTGAGGATTGAGGATTGAGGATTGAGGATTGAGGATTGAAGATTGAGGATTGGGGACTGAGTGTTGAGGGTTGAGTGATGAGAATTGATGTTTGTGGATGGAGATTTGAAGATTGAAGATTGAGGATTAAGGATTGAGGATTGGGGATTCAGGATCTAGGATTGAAAATTGATTATATGGGATTGAAGATTGAGGATTGAGGATTGAGGATTGAGAATTGAGAATTGAGGATAAGGACTGAGGGTTGAGGATTGAAGATTGAGTATTGAGGATTGAGGATTGAGGATTGAGGATTGAGGAATGAGGGTAGAGGATAGAGGAATGAAGATTGAGGATTGGGGACTGAGTGTTGAGGGTTGAGTGTGAGGATTGATGTTTGTGGATAGAGATTCGAAGATTGCAGATTGAGAATTTGGTATTGAAAACTGTGAATTGATGATATTCTATTGAGGATTGAGGATTGACAACTGATTGTTGAGGTCTGAAGTCTGAAGGTTGAGGACTGAGGATTGAGGATTCAGGATTGAGGTTTGAGGACTGAGGATTGAGGATTGAGGATTGAGGCTTGACGATTGAGGATTGAGGATTGAGGATTGAGGATTGAGGATCCAGGATGAGGGCTGAAGGTTGAGGATTGAAGGTTGAGGACTGAGGAATAAGGATTGAGGATTGAGGATGAGGGCTGATGGTTGAGGATTGAGGTTTGAGGACTGAGGACTGAGGATTGAGGATTGAGAATTGAGGATTGAGGATTGAGGATTGAAGATTGAGGATTGGGTATTGAGGATTGAAGAATGAGGATTGAGGATTGAGGATTGAGGTTTGAGGTACGAGGATTGAGGATTGAGGATTGAGGATTGAGGACTGAGGACTGACGATTGAGTATTGAGGACTGAGGATTGACCATTGAGTATTGAAGATTGAGGATTGATGACTGAGGATTGAGGATTGAGGTATGATGATTGCGGATTGAGTATTGAAAATTGGGTATTGAGGATTGAATATTGAGGATTGAGGATTGAGTATTGAGGATTGAAGATTGAGTATTGAGGATTGAAGATTGAGGATTGAGGATAGACGATTGAGGATTGAGGATTGAGGTTTGAGGACTGACGATGAGGGCTGAGGGTTGAGGATTGATGTTTGAGGTCTGAGGACTGAGGATTGAGGATTGAGAATTGAGGATTGAGGATTGATGATTGAAGATTGAGTATTGATGAGTGAAGATTGCGGATTGATTATTGAGGGTTGAGGTTTGAGGACGAGGACTGAGGGTTGAGGATTGAGATTTGAGGACAGAGGATTGAGGATTGAGGATTGAGAATTGATAATTGAGGATTGAGGATTGAAGATTTAGGATTGGGTATTGAGGATTGAGGATTGGGGATTGAGGATCTAGTATTGGAGATTGATTATTTCGGATTGAAGATAGAGGGTTGAGGATTGAGGATTGAGGATTGAGAATTGAGAATTGAGGATGAGGGCTGAGGTTTGAGGATTGATGATTGAGGATTGGGGATTAAAGATTGAGGATTGAGGATCCAGGATGAGGGCTGAAAGCTGAGGATTGAGGTTTGAGGACTGAGTTCTGAGGATTGAGGGTTGAGAATTAAGGATTGAGGATTGAGGATTGAAGATTGAGCATTGATAATTGAGTATTGAGGATTGAAGGTGGAGGACTGAGGAATAAGGATTGAGGATTGAGGATGAGGGCTGAGGGTTGAGGATTGGGGTTTGAGGAGTGGGGACCGAGGATTGAGGATTGAGAATTGAGGATTGAGGGTTGAGGATTGAAGATTGAGGATTGGGTAATGAGGATTGAAGAATGAGGATTGAGGATTGAGGATTGAGGATTGAGGATTGAAGATTGAGTATTGAGGATTGAAGATTGAGGATTGAGGATGGAGGATTGAGGATTGAGGATTGAGGATTGAGGATTGAAAATTGAGGATTGGGGACTGAGTGTTGAGGGTTGAGTGATGAGAATTAATGTTTGTGGATAGAGATTTGAAGATTGCAGATTGAGTATCGAGTATTGAAAGCTGTGAATTGAGGATATTCTATTGAGGATTGAGGATTGACAATTGATTGTCGAGGACTGAGGGCTGAAGTTGAGGATTCAGGATTGAGGATTCAGAAATGAGGTTTGAGGACTGAGGACTGAGGATTGAAGATTGAGTATTGAGGATTGAAGATTGAGGATTAAGGATTGAGGATTGGGGATTGGGGATCTAGGATTGAAAATTGATTATTTGGGATTCAAGATTGAGGATTGAGGATTGAGGATTGAGAACTGAGAATTGAGGATGAGGGCTGAGGTCTGAGGATTGAGGGTTGAGAATTAAGGATTGGGGATTGAGGATTGAAGATTGAGCATTGATAATTGAGTATTGAGGATTGAAGGTGGAGGACTGAGGAATAAGGATTGAGGATTGAGGATGAGGGCTGAGGGTTGAGGATTGGGGTTTGAGGAGTGAGGACCGAGGATTGAGGATTGAGAATTGAGGATTGAGGATTGAGGATTGAAGATTGTGGATTGGGTATTGAGGATTGAAGAATGAGGATTGAGGATTGAGGATTGAGGATTGAGGATTGAAGTTTGAGTATTGAGGATTGAAGATTGAGGATTGAGGATTGAGGATTGAGGATTGATGATTGAGGATTGAGAATTGAGGATGAGGACTGAGGTTTGAGGATTGAGGTTTGAGGAATGAGGATTGAGGATTGAGGATTGAGGACTGAAGATTGAGGATTGGGGACTGAGTGTTGAGGGTTGAGTGATGAGAATTGATGTCTGTGGATGGAGATTTGAAGATTGAAGATTGAGGATTGAGTATTGAAATCTGAGAATTCAGAATATTCTGTCGAGTATTGAGAATTTTGGATTGATGGTTGTGTATTGAGGATTGATGGCTGAGGGTTGTGTGTTGAATATTGAGGATTGGCGGATTGAGTATTGAAGATTGAGGACTGAAGACTGAGGATTGATTATTGAGGATTGAGGACTGAGTATTGAGGATTGAGAATTGAAGATTGAGTATTGATGAGTGAAGATTGCGGATTGATTATTGAGGGTTGAGGATTGAGGACGAGGACTGAGTGCTGAGGATTGAGGTTTGAGGACAGAGGATTGAGGATTGAGGATTGAGAATTGATAATTGAGGGTTGAGGATTGAAGATTTAGGATTGGGTATTGAGGATTGAGGATTGGGGATTGAGGATCTAGTATTGGAGACTGATTATATAGGATTGAAGATAGAGGGTTGAGGATTGAGGATTTAGGATTGAGAATTGAAAATTGAGGATGAGGGCTGAGGTTTGAGGATTGAGGTTTAAGGAATGAGGATTGAGGATTGAGGTTTGAGGATTGAGGATTGAGGATTGAGTATTGAAGGTTGAGGATTGGTGACTGAGGATTGAGGATTGAGGATTGAGGACTGGGCATTGAGGATTGAAGATTGAGGACTGGGGATTGAGGATTGAAGATTGAGGATTAAGGATTTAGGATTGGGGATTGGGGATCTAGGATTGGAGATTGACTATTGAGGATTGAAGCTTGCGGGTTGAGGATTGAGGATTGAGGATTGAGAATTGAGGATTGAGGACTGAGGATTGACGATTGAGTATTGAAGATTGAGGATTGATGACTGAGGATTCAGGATTGAGGATTGATGATTGCGAATTGAGTATTGAAAATTGAGTATTGAGGATTGAATATTGAGGATTGAGGATTGAGGATTGAGGATTGAAGGTTGAGTATTGTGGAGTGAAGATTGAGGATTAAGGATTGACGATTGAGGATTGAGGATGAGGGCTGAGGGTTGAGGATTGAGGTTTGAGGACTGAGGACTGGGGATTGAGGATTGAGAATTGAGGATTGATGATTGAGGATTAAAGATTGAGGATTGGGTATTGAGGATTGAAGAATGAGGATTGAGGATTGAGGATTGAGGATTGAGGATTGAGTATTGAGGATTGAGGATTGAGGATTGAGGATTGAGGATTGAGGTTTGAGGTCTGAGGACTGAGGATTGAGGATTGAGGATTGAGTATTGAGGGTTGAAGATTGAGGATTAAGGATTGAGGATTGGGGATTGAGGATCTAGGATTGAAAATTGATTATTTGGGATTGAAGGTTGAGGATTGAGGATTGAGGATTGAGAATTGAGAATTGAGCATAAGGACTGAGGGTTGAGGATTGAGGTTTGAGGTATGAGGATTGAGGATAGAGGATTGAGGATTGAAGATTGAGTACTGATGATTGAAGATTGAGGTTTGAGGATTGAGGGTTGAGGATTGAGGACGAGGACTGACAGTTGAGGTTTGTGGTTTGAGGATTGAGGGTTGAGGATTGAGAATTCAGGATGAGGACTTAGGTTTGAGGATTGATGACTGAGGATTGAGGATTGAGGATTGATGATTGCCGATTGAGGATTGAAGATTGAGTATTGAGGATTGAATATTGAGGATTGAGGATTGAGTATTGAGGATTGAAGATTGAGTATTGAGGATTGAAGATTGAGGATTGAGGATTGAGGATTGAGGATTGAGGATTGAGGAATGAGGGTTGAGGATAGAGGATTGAAGATTGAGGATTGGGGACTGAGTGTTGAGGGTTGAGCGATGAGGATTGATGTTTGTGGATAGAGATTCGAAGATTGCAGATTGAGAATTTAGTATTGAAAACTGTGAATTGATGATATTCTATTGAGGATTGAGGATTGACAACTGATTGTTGAGGTCTGAAGTCTGAAGGTTGAGTACTGAGGATAGAGGTTTCAGGATTGAGGTTTGAGGACTGAGGATTGAGGATTGAGGATTGAGGCTTGAGGATTGAGGATTGAGGACTGAAGATTGAGTATTGAGGATTGAAGATTGGGGATTGAGGATTGAGGATTGAGGATTGAGGATTGAGGATTGAGGATTGAAGATTGAGGATTGGGGACTGAGTGTTGAGGGTTGAGTGATGAGAATTAATGTTTGTGGATAGAGATTTGAAGATTGCAGATTGAGTATCGAGAATTGAAAGCTGGGAATTGAGGATATTCTATTGAGCATTGAGGATTGACAATTGATTGTCGAGGACTGAGGGCTGAAGATTGAGGATTGACAATTGATTGTCGAGGACTGAGGGCTGAAGATTGAGGATTCAGGATTGAGGATTCAGAATTGAGATTTGAGGACTGAGGATTGAGGATTGAAGATTGAGTAATGAGGATTGAAGATTGAGGATTGAGGATTGAGGATGGAGGATTGAAGGGAGAGGACTGAGTGTTGAGGATTGAGTGTTGAGGATTGATGTTTGAGGATTGAGATTTGATTATTGATTTTTGTGGATTGTGTATTGAAGGATGAGAATTCAGGGTATTCTATTGAGTATTGAGAATTGAGGATTGATTGTTGAGTATTGAGGATTGATGGTTGAGGGTTTTGTGTTGAATATTGAGGATTGACGATTGAGGATTGAGGATTGAGGATTGAGGATTGAGGATTGAAGATTGAGTATTGAGGATTGAAGGTTGAGGATTGAGGATTGAGTATTGAGGATTGAGGATTGAGGATTGAGGATTGAAGATTGAGTATTGAGGATTGAGGATTGAGGGTTGAGGATTGACGATTGAGGATTGAGGATTGAGGTTTGAGGATTGACCATGAGGGCTGAGGGTTGAGGATTGAGGTTTGAGGACAGAGGATTGATGATTGAGGATTGAGAATTGATAATTGAGGATTGAGGATTGAAGATTTAGGATTGGGTATTGAGGATTGAGGATTGGGGATTGAGGATCTAGTATTGGAGATTGATTATTTAGGATTGAAGATAGAGGGTTGAGGATTGAGGATTGAGGATTGAGGATTGAGGATTGAAGATTGAGTATTGAGGATTGAGGATTGAGAATTGAGGATGAGGACTGAGGATTGAGAATTGAGGATGAGGACTGAGGGTTGAGGATTGAGGTTTGAGATACGAGGATTGAGGATTGAGGGTAGTGGACTGAGGATTGACGATTGAGGATTGAGGATTGAGGATGATGGCTGAGGTTTGAGGTTTGAGGTTTGAGTATTGAATCCTGAGAATTCAGGATGTTCTATTGAGTATTGAGAATTGAGGATTGATGCTTTAGTATTGAGGATTCAGGATTGAGGATTGAGGATTGAGTATTGAAGATTGAGGATTGATGATTGAGGATTTAGGATTGAGGATTGAGGATTGAGGATTGAGGATTGAGGACTGAGGATTGAGGATTGAGGATTGAACATTGAGTATTGAATATTGAGGACTGGGGATTGAGGATTGAAGATTGAGGATTAAGGATTGAGGATTGGGGACTGGGGATCTAGGATTGGAGATTGATTACTGAGGATTGAAGATTGAGGGTTGAGGATTGAGTGTTGAGAATTGAGAATTGAGGATGGGGACTGAGGGTTGAGGATTGAGGTTTGAGATACGAGGATTGAGGATTGAGGGTTGTGGACTGAGGATTGACGATTGAGTATTGGAGATTGTGGATTGGTGACTGAGGATTGATAATTGAGGATTGATGATTGCGGATTGAGGATTGAAGATTGAGTATTCAGGATTGAATATTGAGGATTGAGGATTGAGGGTTGAGGATTGAAGACTGAGAATTGACGATTGAGGATTGAAGATTGAGTATTGAGGATTGAAGATTGAGGATTGAGGATTGAGGATTGAATATTGAGGACTGAGTGTTGAGGGTTGAGAGATGAGAATTGATGTTTGTGGATGGAGATTTGAAGATTGAAGATTGAGGATTGAGTATTGAAAACTGAGAATTCAGGATATTCTACTGAGTATTGAGAATTGAGGATTGATGGTTGAGTATTGAGGATTGATGGTTGAGGGTTGTGTGTTGAATATTGAGGATTGGCGGATTGAGTATTGAAGATTGAGGACTGAGGACTGGGGATTGAGTATTGAGGATTGAGGATTGAGTATTGAGGATTGAGGATTGAAGATTGAGTATTGATGATTGAAGATTGCGGATTTATTATTGAGGGTTGAGGATTGATGACGAGGGCTGAGGGTTGAGGATTAAGGACTGAGGATTGAGGATTGAGGACTGGGCATTGAGGATTGAAGATTGAGGACTGGGGATTGAGGATTGAAGATTGAGGATTAAGGATTGAGGATTGGGGATTGGGGATCTAGGATTGGAGATTGATTATTGAGGATTGAAGCTTGAGGGTTGAGGATTGAGGATTGAGGATTGAGAACTGAGGGTGAGGCCTGAGGGTTGAGGATTGAGGTTTGAGGTACGAGGATTGAGGATTGAGGATTGAGGACTGAGGATTGACGATTGAGTATTGAAGATTGAGGATTGATGACTGAGGATTCAGGATTGAGGATTGATGATTGCGAATTGAGTATTGAAAATTGAGTATTGAGGGTTGAATATTGAGGATTGATGATTGAGGATTGAGGATTGAAGGTTGAGTATTGTGGACTGAAGATTGAGGATTGAGGATTGACGATTGAGGATTGAGGATTGAGGTTTGAGGATTGACGATGAGGGCTGAGGGCTGAGGATTGAGGTTTGAGGTCTGAGGACTGAGGATTGAGGATTGAGAATTGAGGATTGAGGATTGAGGATAGAAGATTGAGGATTGGGTATTGAGGATTGAAGGATGAGGATTGAGGATTGAGGATTGAGGATTGGGGACTGAGGATTGAATATTCAGGATTGAGGATTGAGGATTGAGGATTGAGGATTGAGGATTGAAGATACAGTATTGAGGATCGAAGATTGAGAATTGAGGATTGAGGATTGAACATTGAGGACTGAGTGTTGAGGGTTGAGTGATGAGAATTGATGTTTGTGGTTAGAGATTTCGAGATTGCAGATTGGGTATTGAGTATTGAAAACTGTGAATTGAGGATATTACACTGAGGATTGAGGATTGACAACTGATTGTTGAGGACTGAGGGCTGATGATTGAGGATTCAGGGTTGAGGATTCAGAATTGAGGTTTGAGGACTGAGGATTGAGGATTGAAGATTGAGTATTGAGGATTGAAGATTGAGGATTGAGGATTGAGGATTGAGGATTGAGGATTGAGGATTGAAGATTGAGGATTGGGGACTGAGTGTTGAGGGTTGCGTGATGAGAATTGATGTTTGTGGATAGATATTTGAAGATTGCAGATTGAGCATTGAGTATTGAAAACTGTGAATTGATGATATTCTATTGAGGATTGAGAATTGACAGCTGATTGTTGAGGACTGAGGGCTGAAGATTGAGGTTTCAGGATTGAGAATTCAGAATTGAGGATTGAGGACTGAGGACTGAGGATTGAAGATTGAGTATTGAGGATTGAAGATTGAGGATTAAGGATTGAGGATTGGGGATTGAGGATCTAGGATTGAAAATTGATTATTGAGGATTGAAGATTGATGATTGAGGATTGAGTATTGAGAATTGAGAATTGAGGATAAGGACTGAGGGTTGAGGATTGAGGTTTGAGGAATGAGGATTGAGGATTGAGGATTGAGGATTGAAGATTGAGTATTGATGATTGGAGATTGAGAATTGAGGATTGAGGGTTGAGGATTGAGGACGAGAACTGACATTTGAGGATTGTGGTTTGAGGATTGAGGAATGAGGATTGAGGATTGAAGATTGAGTATTGATGATTGAAGATTCAGGATTGAGGATTGAGTGTTGAGGGTTGAGGACGAGGACTGGCGGTTGAGGACTGTGGTTTGAGGATTGAGGATTGAGGATTGAGGATTGAGGACTGAGGATTGAGGTTTGAGGATTGAGCATTGAGGATTGAAGATTGAGGACTGGGGATTGAGGATTGAATATTGAGGATTAAGGATTGAGGATTGGGGACTGGGGATCTAGGATTGAAGATTGATTATTGAGGATTGAAGATTGAAGGTTGAGGATTGAGGGTTGAGAATTGAGAACTGAGGATGGGGACTGAGGGTTGAGGATTGAGGTTTGAGATACGAGGATTGACGGTTGAGGATTGTGGACTGAGGATTGACGATTGAGTATTGGAGATTGAGGATTGATGACTGAGGATTGAGGATTGAGGATTGATGATTGCGGATTGAGGATTGAAGATTGAGTATTGAGGATTGAATATTGAGGATTGAGGATTTAGGGTTGAGGATTGAAGATTGAGAATTGACGATTGAGGATTGAAGATTGAGTATTGAGGATTGAAGATTGAGGATTGAGGATTGAGGATTGAATATTGAGGACTGAGTGTTGAGGGTTGAGAGATGGGAATTGATGTTTGTGGATGGAGATTTGAAGATTGAAGATTGAGGATTGAGTATTGAAAACTGAGAACTCAGGATATTCTACTGATTATTGAGAATTGAGGATTGATGGTTGAGTATTGAGGATTGATGGTTGAGGGTTGTGTGTTGAATATTGAGGATTGGCGGATTGAGTATTGAAGATTGAGGACTGAGGACTGGGGATTGAGTATTGAGGATTGAGGATTGAGGATTGAGTATTGAGGATTGAGGATTGAAGATTGAGTATTGATGATTGAAGATTGCGGATTGATTATTGAGGGTTGAGGATTGATGACGAGGGCTGAGGGTTGAGGATTGAGGACTGAGGATTGAGGATTGAGGACTGGGCATTGAGGATTGAAGATTGAGGACTGGGGATTGAGGATTGAAGATTGAGGATTAAGGATTGAGGATTGGGGATTGGGGATCTAGGATTGGAGATTGATTATTGAGGATTGAAGCTTGAGGGTTGAGGATTGAGGATTGAGGATTGAGAACTGAGGATGAGGCCTGAGGGTTGAGGATTGAGGTTTGAGGTACGAGGATTGAGGATTGAGGATTGAGGACTGAGGATTGACGATTGAGTATTGAAGATTGAGGATTGATGACTGAGGATTCAGGATAGAGGATTGAGTATTGAGGATTGAGGATTGAAGATTGAGTATTGATGATTGAAGATTGCGGATTTATTATTGAGGGTTGAGGATTGATGACGAGGGCTGAGGGTTGAGGATTGAGGATTGAGGACTGAGGATTGAGGATTGAGGACTTGGCATTGAGGATTGAAGATTGAGGACTGGGGATTGAGGATTGAAGATTGAGGATTAAGGATTGAGGATTGGGGATTGGGGATCTAGGATTGGAGATTGATTATTGAGGATTGAAGCTTGAGGGTTGAGGATTGAGGATTGAGGATTGAGAACTGAGGATGAGGCCTGAGGGTTGAGGATTGAGGTTTGAGGTACGAGGATTGAGGATTGAGGATTGAGGACTGAGGATTGACGATTGAGTATTGAAGATTGAGGATTGATGACTGAGGATTCAGGATTGAGGATTGATGATTGCGAATTGAGTATTGAAAATTGAGTATTGAGGGTTGAATATTGAGGATTGATGATTGAGGATTGAGGATTGAAGGTTGAGTATTGTGGACTGAAGATTGAGGATTGAGGATTGACGATTGAGGATTGAGGATTGAGGTTTGAGGATTGACGATGAGGGCTGAGGGTTGAGGATTGAGGTTTGAGGTCTGAGGACTGAGGATTGAGGATTGAGTATTGAGGATTGAGGATTGAGGATAGAAGATTGAGGATTGGGTATTGAGGATTGAAGGATGAGGATTGAGGATTGAGGATTGAGGATTGGGGACTGAGGATTGAATATTCAGGATTGAGGATTGAGGATTGAGGATTGAGGATTGAGGATTGAAGATACAGTATTGAGGATCGAAGATTGAGAATTGAGGATTGAGGATTGAACATTGAGGACTGAGTGTTGAGGGTTGAGTGATGAGAATTGATGTTTGTGGTTAGAGATTTGGAGATTGCAGATTGGGTATTGAGTATTGAAAACTGTGAATTGAGGATATTATACTGAGGATTGAGGATTGACAACTGATTGTTGAGGACTGAGGGCTGATGATTGAGGATTCAGGGTTGAGGATTCAGAATTGAGGTTTGAGGACTGAGGATTGAGGATTGAAGATTGAGTATTGAGGATTGAAGATTGAGGATTGAGGATTGAGGATTGAGGATTGAGGATTGAAGATTGAGGATTGGGGACTGAGTGTTGAGGGTTGCGTGATGAGAATTGATGTTTGTGGATAGATATTTGAAGATTGCAGATTGAGCATTGAGTATTGAAAACTGTGAATTGATGATATTCTATTGAGGATTGAGAATTGACAGCTGATTGTTGAGGACTGAGGGCTGAAGATTGAGGTTTCAGGATTGAGAATTCAGAATTGAGGATTGAGGACTGAGGACTGAGGATTGAAGATTGAGTATTGAGGATTGAAGATTGAGGATTAAGGATTGAGGATTGGGGATTGAGGATCTAGGATTGAAAATTGATTATTGAGGATTGAAGATTGATGATTGAGGATTGAGTATTGAGAATTGAGAATTGAGGATAAGGACTGAGGGTTGAGGATTGAGGTTTGAGGAATGAGGATTGAGGATTGAGGATTGAGGATTGAAGATTGAGTATTGATGATTGGAGATTGAGAATTGAGGATTGAGGGTTGAGGATTGAGGACGAGAACTGACATTTGAGGATTGTGGTTTGAGGATTGAGGAATGAGGATTGAGGATTGAAGATTGAGTATTGATGATTGAAGATTCAGGATTGAGGATTGAGTGTTGAGGGTTGAGGACGAGGACTGGCGGTTGAGGACTGTGGTTTGAGGATTGAGGATTGAGGATTGAGGATTGAGGACTGAGGATTGAGGTTTGAGGATTGAGCATTGAGGATTGAAGATTGAGGACTGGGGATTGAGGATTGAATATTGAGGATTAAGGATTGAGGATTGGGGACTGGGGATCTAGGATTGAAGATTGATTATTGAGGATTGAAGATTGAAGGTTGAGGATTGAGGGTTGAGAATTGAGAACTGAGGATGGGGACTGAGGGTTGAGGATTGAGGTTTGAGATACGAGGATTGACGATTGAGGATTGTGGACTGAGGATTGACGATTGAGTATTGGAGATTGAGGATTGATGACTGAGGATTGAGGATTGAGGATTGATGATTGCGAATTGAGGATTGAAGATTGAGTATTGAGGATTGAATATTGAGGATTGAGGATTTAGGGTTGAGGATTGAAGATTGAGAATTGACGATTGAGGATTGAAGATTGAGTATTGAGGATTGAAGATTGAGGATTGAGGATTGAGGATTGAATATTGAGGACTGAGTGTTGAGGGTTGAGAGATGGGAATTGATGTTTGTGGATGGAGATTTGAAGATTGAAGATTGAGGATTGAGTATTGAAAACTGAGAACTCAGGATATTCTACTGATTATTGAGAATTGAGGATTGATGGTTGAGTATTGAGGATTGATGGTTGAGGGTTGTGTGTTGAATATTGAGGATTGGCGGATTGAGTATTGAAGATTGAGGACTGAGGACTGGGGATTGAGTATTGAGGATTGAGGATTGAGGATTGAGTATTGAGGATTGAGGATTGAAGATTGAGTATTGATGATTGAAGATTGCGGATTGATTATTGAGGGTTGAGGATTGATGACGAGGGCTGAGGGTTGAGGATTGAGGACTGAGGATTGAGGATTGAGGACTGGGCATTGAGGATTGAAGATTGAGGACTGGGGATTGAGGATTGAAGATTGAGGATTAAGGATTGAGGATTGGGGATTGGGGATCTAGGATTGGAGATTGATTATTGAGGATTGAAGCTTGAGGGTTGAGGATTGAGGATTGAGGATTGAGAACTGAGGATGAGGCCTGAGGGTTGAGGATTGAGGTTTGAGGTACGAGGATTGAGGATTGAGGATTGAGGACTGAGGATTGACGATTGAGTATTGAAGATTGAGGATTGATGACTGAGGATTCAGGATAGAGGATTGATGATTGCGAATTGAGTATTGAAAATTGAGTATTGAGGATTGAATATTGAGGATTGATGATTGAGGATTGAGGATTGAAGGTTGAGTATTGTGGACTGAAGATTGAGGATTGAGGATTGACGATTGAGGATTGAGGATTGAGGTTTGAGGATTGACGATGAGGGCTGAGGGTTGAGGATTGAGGTTTGAGGTCTAAGGACTGAGGATTGAGGATTGAGAATTGAGGATTGAGGATTGAGGATTGAAGATTGAGTATTGGGTATTGAGGATTGAAGGATGAGGATTGAGGATTGAGGATTGAGGATTGGGGACTGAGGATTGAATATTCAGGATTGAGGATTGAGGATTGAGGATTGAGGATTGAGGATTGAAGATACAGTATTGAGGATCGAAGATTGAGAATTGAGGATTGAGGATTGAACATTGAGGACTGAGTGTTGAGGGTTGAGTGATGAGAATTGATGTTTGTGGTTAGAGATTTGGAGATTGCAGATTGGGTATTGAGTATTGAAGACTGTGAATTGAGGATATTATACTGAGGATTGAGGATTGACAACTGATTGTTGAGGACAGAGGGCTGATGATTGAGGATTCAGGGTTGAGGATTCAGAATTGAGGTTTGAGGACTGAGGATTGAGGATTGAAGATTGAGTATTGAGGATTGAAGATTGAGGATTGAGGATTGAGTATTGAGGATTGAAGATTGAGGATTGAGGATTGAGGATTGAATATTGAGGACTGAGTGTTGAGGGTTGAGAGATGAGAATTGATGTTTGTGGATGGATATTTGAAGATTGAAGATTGAGGATTGAGTATTGAAAACTGAGAATTCAGGATATTCTACTGAGTATTGAGAATTGAGGATTGATGGTTGAGTATTGAGGATTGATGGTTGAGGGTTGTGTGTTGAATATTGAGGATTGGCGGATTGAGTATTGAAGATTGAGGACTGAGGACTGGGGATTGAGTATTGAGGATTGAGGATTGAGTATTGAGGATTGAGGATTGAAGATTGAGTATTGATGATTGAAGATTGCGGATTTATTATTGAGGGTTGAGGATTGATGACGAGGGCTGAGGGTTGAGGATTGAGGATTGAGGACTGAGGATTGAGGATTGAGGACTTGGCATTGAGGATTGAAGATTGAGGACTGGGGATTGAGGATTGAAGATTGAGGATTAAGGATTGAGGATTGGGGATTGGGGATCTAGGATTGGAGATTGATTATTGAGGATTGAAGCTTGAGGGTTGAGGATTGAGGATTGAGGATTGAGAACTGAGGATGAGGCCTGAGGGTTGAGGATTGAGGTTTGAGGTACGAGGATTGAGGATTGAGGATTGAGGACTGAGGATTGACGATTGAGTATTGAAGATTGAGGATTGATGACTGAGGATTCAGGATTGAGGATTGATGATTGCGAATTGAGTATTGAAAATTGAGTATTGAGGGTTGAATATTGAGGATTGATGATTGAGGATTGAGGATTGAAGGTTGAGTATTGTGGACTGAAGATTGAGGATTGAGGATTGACGATTGAGGATTGAGGATTGAGGTTTGAGGATTGACGATGAGGGCTGAGGGTTGAGGATTGAGGTTTGAGGTCTGAGGACTGAGGATTGAGGATTGAGTATTGAGGATTGAGGATTGAGGATAGAAGATTGAGGATTGGGTATTGAGGATTGAAGGATGAGGATTGAGGATTGAGGATTGAGGATTGGGGACTGAGGATTGAATATTCAGGATTGAGGATTGAGGATTGAGGATTGAGGATTGAGGATTGAAGATACAGTATTGAGGATCGAAGATTGAGAATTGAGGATTGAGGATTGAACATTGAGGACTGAGTGTTGAGGGTTGAGTGATGAGAATTGATGTTTGTGGTTAGAGATTTGGAGATTGCAGATTGGGTATTGAGTATTGAAAACTGTGAATTGAGGATATTATACTGAGGATTGAGGATTGACAACTGATTGTTGAGGACTGAGGGCTGATGATTGAGGATTCAGGGTTGAGGATTCAGAATTGAGGTTTGAGGACTGAGGATTGAGGATTGAAGATTGAGTATTGAGGATTGAAGATTGAGGATTGAGGATTGAGGATTGAGGATTGAGGATTGAAGATTGAGGATTGGGGACTGAGTGTTGAGGGTTGCGTGATGAGAATTGATGTTTGTGGATAGATATTTGAAGATTGCAGATTGAGCATTGAGTATTGAAAACTGTGAATTGATGATATTCTATTGAGGATTGAGAATTGACAGCTGATTGTTGAGGACTGAGGGCTGAAGATTGAGGTTTCAGGATTGAGAATTCAGAATTGAGGATTGAGGACTGAGGACTGAGGATTGAAGATTGAGTATTGAGGATTGAAGATTGAGGATTAAGGATTGAGGATTGGGGATTGAGGATCTAGGATTGAAAATTGATTATTGAGGATTGAAGATTGATGATTGAGGATTGAGTATTGAGAATTGAGAATTGAGGATAAGGACTGAGGGTTGAGGATTGAGGTTTGAGGAATGAGGATTGAGGATTGAGGATTGAGGATTGAAGATTGAGTATTGATGATTGGAGATTGAGAATTGAGGATTGAGGGTTGAGGATGGAGGACGAGAACTGACATTTGAGGATTGTGGTTTGAGGATTGAGGAATGAGGATTGAGGATTGAAGATTGAGTATTGATGATTGAAGATTCAGGATTGAGAATTGAGTGTTGAGGGTTGAGGACGAGGACTGGCGGTTGAGGACTGTGGTTTGAGGATTGAGGATTGAGGATTGAGGATTGAGGACTGAGGATTGAGGTTTGAGGATTGAGCATTGAGGATTGAAGATTGAGGACTGGGGATTGAGGATTGAAGATTGAGGATTAAGGATTGAGGATTGGGGACTGGGGATCTAGGATTGAAGATTGATTATTGAGGATTGAAGATTGAAGGTTGAGGATTGAGGGTTGAGAATTGAGAACTGAGGATGGGGACTGAGGGTTGAGGATTGAGGTTTGAGATACGAGGATTGACGATTGAGGATTGTGGACTGAGGATTGACGATTGAGTATTGGAGATTGAGGATTGAAGACTGAGGATTGAGGATTGAGGATTGATGATTGCGGATTGAGGATTGAAGATTGAGTATTGAGGATTGAATATTGAGGATTGAGGATTTAGGGTTGAGGATTGAAGATTGAGAATTGACGATTGAGGATTGAAGATTGAGTATTGAGGATTGAAGATTGAGGATTGAGGATTGAGGATTGAATATTGAGGACTGAGTGTTGAGGGTTGAGAGATGGGAATTGATGTTTGTGGATGGAGATTTGAAGATTGAAGATTGAGGATTGAGTATTGAAAACTGAGAACTCAGGATATTCTACTGATTATTGAGAATTGAGGATTGATGGTTGAGTATTGAGGATTGATGGTTGAGGGTTGTGTGTTGAATATTGAGGATTGGCGGATTGAGTATTGAAGATTGAGGACTGAGGACTGGGGATTGAGTATTGAGGATTGAGGATTGAGTATTGAGGATTGAGGATTGAAGATTGAGTATTGATGATTGAAGATTGCGGATTGATTATTGAGGGTTGAGGATTGATGACGAGGGCTGAGGGTTGAGGATTGAGGACTGATTATTGAGGATTGAGGACTGGGCATTGAGGATTGAAGATTGAGGACTGGGGATTGAGGATTGAAGATTGACGATTAAGGATTGAGGATTGGGGATTGGGGATCTAGGATTGGAGATTGATTATTGAGGATTGAAGCTTGAGGGTTGAGGATCGAGGATTGAGGATTGAGAACTGAGGATGAGGCCTGAGGGTTGAGGATTGAGGTTTGAGGTACGAGGATTGAGGATTGAGGATTGAGGACTGAGGATTGACGATTGAGTATTGAAGATTGAGGATTGATGACTGAGGATTCAGGATTGAGGATTGACGATTGCGAATTGAGTATTGAAAATTGAGTATTGAGGGTTGAATATTGAGGATTGATGATTGAGGATTGAGGATTGAAGGTTGAGTATTGTGGACTGGAGATTGAGGATTGAGGATTGACGATTGAGGATTGAGGACTGAGGTTTGAGGATTGACGATGAGGGCTGAGGGTTGAGGATTGAGGTTTGAGGTCTGAGGACTGAGGATTGAGGATTGAGAATTGAGGATTGAGGATTGAGGATTGACGATTGAGGATTGAGGATTGAGGTTTGAGGATTGACGATGAGGGCTGAGGGTTGAGGATTGAGGTTTGAGGTCTAAGGGCTGAGGATTGAGGATTGAGAATTGAGGATTGAGGATTGAGGATTGAAGATTGAGGATTGGGTATTGAGGATTGAAGGATGAGGATTGAGGATTGAGGATTGAGGATTGGGGACTGAGGATTGAATATTCAGGATTGAGGATTGAGGATTGAGGATTGAGGATTGAGGATTGAAGATACAGTATTGAGGATCGAAGATTGAGAATTGAGGATTGAGGATTGAACATTGAGGACTGAGTGTTGAGGGTTGAGTGATGAGAATTGATGTTTGTGGTTAGAGATTTGGAGATTGCAGATTGGGTATTGAGTATTGAAGACTGTGAATTGAGGATAATATACTGAGGATTGAGGATTGACAACTGATTGTTGAGGACAGAGGGCTGATGATTGAGGATTCAGGGTTGAGGATTCAGAATTGAGGTTTGAGGACTGAGGATTGAGGATTGAAGATTGAAGATTGAGTATTGAGGATTGAAGATTGAGGATTGAGGATTGAGGATTGAGGATTGAGGATTGTAGATTGAGGATTGGGGACTGAGTGTTGAGGGTTGCGTGATGAGAATTGATGTTTGTGGATAGATATTTGAAGATTGCAGATTGAGTATTGAGTATTGAAAACTGTGAATTGATGATATTCTATTGAGGATTGAGAATTGACAACTGATTGTTGAGGACTGAGGGCTGAAGATTGAGGTTTCAGGATTGAGAATTCAGAATTGAGGATTGAGGACTGAGGACTGAGGATTGAAGATTGAGTATTGAGGATTGAAGATTGAGGATTAAGGATTGAGGATTGGGGTTTGAGGATCTAGTATTGAAAATTGATTATTGAGGATTGAAGATTGAGGATTGAGGATTGAGTATTGAGAATTGAGAATTGAGGATAAGGACGAAGGGTTGTGGATTGAGGTTTGAGGAATGAGGATTGAGGATTGAGGATTGAGGTTGAAGATTGAGTATTGATGATTGAAGATTGAGAATTGAGGATTGAGGGTTGAGGATTGAGGACGAGGACTGACATTTGAGGATTGTGGTTTGAGGATTGAGGATTGAGGATTGAGGATTGAAGATTGAGTATTGATGATTGAAGATTCAGGATTGAGGATTGAGGGTTGAGGGTTGAGGACGAGGACTGGCGGTTGAGGACTGTGGTTTGAGGATTGAGGATTGAGGATTGAGGACTGAGGATTGAGGATTGAGGATTGAGCATTGAGGATTGAAGATTGAGGACTGGGGATTGAGGATTGAAGATTGAGGATTAAGGATTGAGGATAGGGGACTGGGGATCTAGGATTGGAGATTGATTATTGAGGATTGAAGATTGAGGGTTGAGGATTGAGGGTTGAGAATTGAGAACTGAGGATGGGGACTGAGGGTTGAGGATTGAGGTTTGAGGTACGAGGATTGAGGATTGAGGATTGTGGACTGAGGATTGACGATTGAGTATTGGAGATTGAGGATTGATGACTGAGGATTGAGGATTGAGGATTGATGATTGCGGATTGAGGATTGAAGATTGAGTATTGAGGATTGAATATTGAGGATTGAGGATTGAGGGTTGAGGATTGAAGATTGAGAATTGACGATTGAGGATTGAAGATTGAGTATTGAGGATTGAAGATTGAGGATTGAGGATTGAGGATTGAATATTGAGGACTGAGTGTTGATGGTTGAGAGATGGGAATTGATGTTTGTGGATGGAGATTTGAAGATTGAAGATTGAGGATTGAGTATTGAAAACTGAGAATTCAGGATATTCTACTGAGTATTGAGAATTGAGGATTGATGGTTGAGTATTGAGGATTGATGGTTGAGGGTTGTGTGTTGAATATTGAGGATTGGCGGATTGAGTATTGAAGATTGAGGACTGAAGACTGGGGATTGAGTGTTGAGGATTGAGGATTGAGTATTGAGGATTGAGGATTGAAGATTGAGTATTGATGATTGAAGATTGCGGATTGATGACGAGGGCTGAGGGTTGAGGATTGAGGACTGAGGATTGAGGATTGAGGACTTGGCATTGAGGATTGAAGATTGAGGACTGGGGATTGAGGATTGAAGATTGAGGATTAAGGACTGAGGATTGGGGATTGGGGATCTAGGATTGGAGATTGATTATTGAGGGTTGAAGCTTGAGGGTTGAGGATTGAGGATTGAGGATTGAGGATTGAAGATACAGTATTGAGGATCGAAGATTGAGAATTGAGGATTGAGGATTGAACATTGAGGACTGAGTGTTGAGGGTTGAGTGATGAGAATTGATGTTTGTGGATAGAGATTTGAAGATTGCAGATTGGGTATTGAGTATTGAAAACTGTGAATTGATGATATTCTATTGAGGATTGAGGATTGACAACTGATTGTTGAGGTCTGAAGTCTGAAGGTTGAGGACTGAGGATTGAGGATTCAGGATTGAGGTTTGAGGACTGAGGATTGAGGATTGAGGTTTGAGGAGTGAGGACCGAGGATTGAGGATTGAGAATTGAGGATTGAGGACTGAGGATTGAGGACTGAGGATTGAAGATTGAGGATTGGGTATTGAGGATTGAAGAATGAGGATTGAGGAATGAGGATTGAGGATTGAGGATTGAATATTGAGGATTGAAAATTGAGTATTGAGGATTGAAGGTTGAGGATTGACGATTGAGGATTGGGGATTGAGGATGATGACTGAGGTTTGAGGTTTGAGGTTTTAGTGTTGAATCCTGAGAATTCAGGATGTTCTATTGTGTATTAAGAATTGAGGATTGATGGTTTAGTATTGAGGATTCAGGATTGAGGATTGAGGATTGAGTATTGAAGATTGAGGATTGATGATTGAGGATTTAGGATTTAGGATTGAATATTGAGGATTGAGGATTGAGTATTGAGGATTGAAGATTGAGTATTGAGGATTGAAGATTGAGGATTGAGGATTGACGATTGAGGATTGAGGATTGAGGTTTGAGGACTGACGATGAGGGCTGAGGGTTGAGGATTGAGGTTTGAGGTCTGAGGACTGGGGATTGAGGATTGAGAATTGAGGATTGAGGATTAAGGATTGAGGATTGGGGATTGAGGATCTAGGATTGAAAATTGATTATTTGGGATTGAGGATTGAGGATTGAGGATTGAGGATTGAGAATTGAGAATTGAGGATAAGGACTGAGGGTTGAGGATTGAGGTTTGAGGAATGAGGATTGAGGATTGAGCATTGAGGATTGAAGATTGAGTATTGATGATTGAAGATTGAGGTTTGAGGATTGAGGGTTGAGGATTGAGGAAGAGGACTGACAGTTGAGGATTGTGGTTTGAGGATTGAGGGTTGCGGATTGAGAATTGAGGATGAGGACTGAGGTTTGAGGATTGATGACTGAGGATTGAGGATTGAGGATTGATGATTGCGGATTGAGGATTGAAGATTGAGTATTGAGGATTGAATATTGAGGATTGAGGATTGAGTATTGAGGATTGAAGATTGAGTATTGAGGATTGAAGGTTGAGGATTGAGGATTGAGGATTGAGGATTGAGGATTGAGGAATGAGGGTTGAGGATAGAGGATTGAAGATTGAGGATTGGGGACTGAGTGTTGAGGGTTGAGTGATGAGGATTGATGTTTGTGGATAGAGATTCGAAGATTGCAGATTGAGAATTTAGTATTGAAAACTGTGAATTGATGATATTCTATTGAGGATTGAGGATTGACAACTGATTGTTGAGGTCTGATGTCTGAAGGTTGAGTACTGAGGATTGAGGTTTCGGGATTGAGGTTTGAGGACTGAGGATTGAGGATTGAGGATTGAGGCTTGAGGATTGAGGATTGAGGTTTGAAGATTGAAGATTGAGCATTGATAATTGAGTATTGAGGATTGAAGGTGGTGGACTGAGGAATAAGGATTGAGGATTGAGGATGAGGGCTGAGGGTTGAGGATTGAGGTTTGAGGAGTGAGGACCGAGGATTGAGGATTGAGAATTGAGGATTGAGTATTGAGGATTGAAGATTGAGGATTGGGTGTTGAGGATTGAAGAATGAGGATTGAGGATTGAGGATTGAGGATTGACGATTGAAGACTGAGTATTGAGGATTGAGATGGAGAATTGAGGATGAGTACTGAGGATTGAGGATTGAGGATTGAAGATTGAGTATTGAGGATTGATGATTGAGGATTGAGCATTGACGATTGAGGATTGAGGATTGAGGTTTGAGGATTGACGATGAGGGCTGAGGGTTGAGGATTGAGGTTCGATGTCTGAGGTCTGAGGGTCGAGGATTGAGAAATGAGGATTGAGGATTGAGGATTGAAGATTGAGGATTGAGGATTGAGTATTGAGGATTGAGTATTGAAGGTTGAGGATTGATGACTAAGGATTGAGGATTGCGGATTGACGATTGAGGATTGGGGATTGAGGGTTGAAGGTTCAGTGTTGAGGATTGAACGTTGAGGATTGACGATTGAGGATTGAGGATTGAGGATGATGACTGAGGTTTGAGGTTTGAGGTTTTAGTATTGAATCCTGAGAATTCAGGATGTTCTATTGAGTATTGAGAATTGAGGATTGATGGTTTAGTATTGAGGATTCAGGATTGAGGATTGAGGATTGAGTATTGAAGATTGAGGATTGATGATTGAGGATTTAGGATTGAGGATTGAGGATTGAGGATTGAGGATTGAAAATTGAGTATTGAGGATTGAAGGTTGAGGACAGAGGAATAAGGATTGAGGATTGAGGATGAGGGCTGATGGTTGAGGATTGAGGTTTGAGGACTGAGGGCTGAGGATTGAGGATTGAGAATTGATGATTGAGGATTGAGGATTGAGGATTGAGGATTGACGATTGAGGATTGAGGATTGAGGTTTGAGGACTGACGATGAGGGCTGAGGGTTGAGGATTGAGGTTTGAGGTCTGAGGACTGAGGATTGAGGATTGAGAATTGAGGATTGAGGATTGAGGATTGAAGATTGAGGATTGGGTATTGAGGATTGAAGAATGAGGATTGAGGATTGAGCATTGAGGATTGGGGTCTGAGGATTGAGGATTGAGGATTGACGATTGCGGATTGAAGATTCAGTATTGAGGATTGAAGATTGAGAGTTGAGGATTGAGGATTGAACATTGAGGACTGAGTGTTGATGGTTGAGTGATGAGAATTAATGTTTGTGGATAGAGATTTGAAGATTGCAGATTGAGTATTGGGTATTGAAAACTGTGAATTGTGGATATTCTGTTGAGGATTGAGGATTGACAACTGATTGTTGAGGACTGAGGGCTGAAGATTGAGGATTCAGGATTGAGGATTCAGAATTGAGGTTTGAGGACTGAGGATTGAGGATTGAAGATTGAGTATTGAGGATTGAAGATTGAGGATTGAGGACTGAGGATGGAGGATTGAAGAGAGAGGACTGAGTGTTGAGGATTGAGGGCTGAAGATTGAGGATTCAGTATTGAGGATTCAGAATTGAGGTTTGAGGACTGAGGATTGAGGATGGAGGATCGAAGATTGAGTATTGAGTGTTGAAGATTGAGGATTGAGGATTGAGGATGAGGGCTGAGGGTTGAGGATTGAGGTTTAAGGACTGAGGACTGAGGATTGAGGATTGAGAGTTGAGGATTGAGGATTGAGGATTGAAGATTGAGGATTTGGTATTAAGGATTGAAGAATGAGGACTGAGGATTGGAGATTGATTATTGAGGATTGAAGATGGAGTGTTGAGGATTGAGGTTTGAGAATTGAGAATTGAGGATGAGGACTGAGGGTTGAGGATTGAGGTTTGAGGTACGAGGATTGAGGATTGAGGACTGAGGACTGAGGATTGACGATTGAGTATTGAAGGTTGAGGATTGATGACTGAGGATTGAGGATTGAGGATTGATGATTGCGGATTGAGTATTGAGAATTGATTATTGAGGATTGAATATTGAGGATTGAGGATTGAGGATTGGGGATTGAAGATTGAGTATTGAGGATTGAAGAATGAGGATTGAGGATTGACGATTGAGGATTGAGGATTGAGGTTTGAGGATAGACGATAAGGGCTGAGGGTTGAGGATTGAGGTTTGAGGTCTGAGGACTGAGGATTGAGGATTGAGAATTGAGGATTGAGGATTGAGGATTGAAGATTGAGGATTGGGTATTGAGGATTGAAGAGTGAGGATTGAGGATTGAGGATTGAGGATTGGCGACTGAGGATTGAAGATTCAGGATTGAGGATTGAGGATTGAGGATTGAGGATTGAGGACTGAAGATTCAGTATTGAGGATTGAAGATTGAGAATTCAGGATTGAGGATTGAACATTGAGGACTGAGTGTTGAGGGTTGAGTGATGAGAATTGATATTTGTGGATAGAGATTTGAAGATTGCAGATAGAGTATTGAGTATTGGAAACTGTAAATTGAGGATATTCTATTGAGGATTGAGAATTGACAACTGATTGTTGAGGACTGAGGGCTGAAGATTGAGGATTCAGGACTGAGAATTCAGAATTGATGATTGAGGACTGAGGACTGATGATTGAAGATTGAGTATTGAGGATTGAAGATTGAGGATTAAGGATTGAGGATTGGGGATTGAGGATCTAGGATTGAGAATTGATTATTGAGTATTGAAGATTGAGGATTGAGGATTGAGGATTGAGAATTGAGAATTGAGGATAAGGACTGAGGGTTGAGGATTGAGGTTTGAGGAATGAGGATTGAGGATTGAAGATTGAGGTTTGAGGATTGAGGATTGAGAATTGAGAAATGAGGATGAGGACTGAGGGTTGAAGAATGAGGATTGAGGATTGAGGATTCAAGATTGAGGATTGAAGATTGAGTATTGAGGATTGAAGACTGACGATTGAGGATTGAGGATTGAGGATTGAGGATTGAGAATTGAAGATTGATGATTGAGCATTGAGGATTGAAGATTGAGGATTGAGGATTGAGGATTGAGGATTGTGGATTGAGGAATGAAGATTGAGGATTGGGGACTGAGTGTTGAGGGCTGTGTGATGAGAATTGATATTTGTGGATAGATATTTGGATATAGCAGATTGAGAATTGAGTATTGAAAGCTGTGAATTGATGATATTCTATTGTGGATTGAGAATTGACAACTGATTGTTGAGGGCTGAGGGCTGAAGATTGAGGATTCAGGATTGAGAATTCAGAATTGACGATTGAGGACTGAGGACTGAGGATTGAACATAGAGTATTGAGGATTGAAGATTGAGGATTAAGGATTGAGGATTGGGGATTGAGGATCTAGGATTGAGAATTGATGATTGAGGACTGAGGACTGAGGTTTCAAGATTGAGTATTGAGGATTGAAGATTGAGGATTGAGGATTGAGGATTCAGGATTGAGGATTGAGGATTGAGGATTGAGGACTGAGGATTGAGGATTGAGGGTTGAGCATTGAGGATTGAAGATTGAGGACTGGGGATTGAGGATTGAAGATTGAGGATTAAGAATTGAGGATTGGGGACTGGGGATCTAGGATTGGAGATTGATTATTGAGGATTGAAGATTGAGGGTTGAGGATTGAGGGTTGAGAATTGAGAACTGAGGATGGGGACCGAGGGTTGAGGATTGAGGTTTGAGATACGAGGATTGAGGATTGAGGATTGTGGACTGAGGATTGACGATTGAGTATTGGAGATTGAGGATTGATTACTGAGGATTGAGGATTGAGGATTGATGATTGCGGATTGAGGATTGAAGATTGAGTATTGAGGATTGAATATTGAGGATTGAGGATTGAGGGTTGAGGATTGAAGATTGAGAATTGACGATTGAGGATTGAAGACTGAGTATTGAGGATTGAAGATTGAGGATTGAGGATTGAGGATTGAATATTGAGGACTGAGTGTTGAGGGTTGAGAGATGAGAATTGATGTTTGTGGATGGAGATTTGAAGATTGAAGAATGAGGATTGAGTATTGAAAACTGAGAATTCAGGATATTCTACTGAGTATTGAGAATTGAGGATTGATGGTTGAGTATTGAGGATTGATGGTTGAGGTTTGAGGATTGAGGTTTGAGGATTGACGATGAGGGCTGAGGGTTGAGGATTGAGGTTTGAGTTCTGAGGACTGAGGATTGAGGATTGAGAATTGAGGATTGAGGATTGAGGATTGAAGATTGAGGATTGGGTATTGAGGATTGAAGGATGAGGATTGAGGATTGAGGATTGAGGATTGGGGACTGAGGATTGAGGATTGAAGATTGAGTATTGAGGATTGAAGATTGAGGATTGAGGACTGAGGATGGAGGATTGAAGAGAGAGGACTGAGTGTTGAGGATTGAGTGTTGAGAATTGATGTTTGAGGGTTGAGATTTGATTATTAATTTTTGTGGATTGAGTATTGAACGATGAGAATTCAGGGTATTCTATTGAGTATTGAGAATTGAGGATTGATTGTTGAATATTGAGGATTGATGTTTGAGCGTTTTGTGTTGAATATTGAGGATTGAGGATTGAGGATTGAGGATTGAGGATTGTGGATTGAGGATTGAAGATTGAGTATTGAGGATTGAATGTTGAGGATTGAGGATTGAGGATTGAGGATTGAGGATTGAGGGTTGAGAATTGGGGATTGAGGATTCAGGATTGAAGATTGAGGATTGGGTATTGAGGATTGAAGAATGAGGATTGAGGATTGAGGATTGAGGATTGAGGATTGAAAGTTGAGTATTGAGGATTGAAGATTGAGGATTGATGATTGAGGATTAAGGATTGGGTATTGAGGGTTGAGGGTTGATGATTGCGGATTGATGATTGAGGATTGAGGATTGAGTATTGAGGACTGAGGATTGAAGATTGCGGATTGATTATTGAGGGTTGAGGTTTGAGGACGAGGACTGAGGGTTGAGGATTGAGGTTTGAGGACAGAGGATTGAGGATTGAGGATTGAGAATTGATAATTGAGAATTGAGGATTGAAGATTTAGGATTGGGTATTGAGGATTGAGGATTGAAGCTTGAGGGTTGAGGATTGAGGATTGAGGATTGAGGATTGAGGATTGTGGATTGAGAATTGAGGATTGAGGGTTGAGGATTGAAGATTGAGGATTGGGTATTGAGGATTGAAGAATGAGGATTGAGGATTGAGGATTGAGGATTGAAGATTCAGTATTGAGGATTGAAGATTGAGAATTGAGAATTGAGGATTGAACATTGAGGACTGAGTGTTGAGGGTTGAGTGATGAGAATTGATGTTTGTTAATAGATATTTGAAGATTGCAGATTGAGCATTGAGTATTGAAAACTGTGAATTGATGATATTCTATTGAGGATTGAGAATTGACAACAGATTGTTGAGGACTGAGGGCTGAAGATTGGGGATTCAGGATTGAGAATTCAGAATTGAGGATTGAGGACTGAGGACTGAGGATTGAAGATTGGGAATTGAGTATTGAAGATTGAGGATTAAGGATTGAGGATTGGGGATTGAGTATCTAGGATTGAAAATTGATTATTTGGGATTGAAGATTGAGGATTGAGGATTGAGGATTGAGAATTGAGAATTGAGGATAAGGACTGAGGGTTGAGGATTGAGGTTTGAGGAATGAGGATTGAGGATTGAAGATTGAGGATTGATGATTGCGGATTGAGGATTGAAGATTGAGTATTGCGGATTGAATATTGAGGATTGAGGATTGAGCATTGAGGATTGAAGATTGAGTTTTGAGGATTGAAGATTGAGGATTGAGGATTGAGGATTGAGGATTGAGCATTGAGGAATGAGGGTTGAGGATAGAGGATTGAAGATTGAGGATTGGGGACTGAGTGTTGAGGGTTGAGTGATGAGGATTGATGTTTGTGGATAGAGATTCGAAGAATGCAGATTGAGAATTTAGTATTGAAAACTGTGAATTGATGATATTCTATTGAGGATTGAGGATTGACAACTGAATGTTGAGGTCTGAAGTCTGAAGGTTGAGTACTGAGGATTGAGGATTCAGGATTGAGGTTTGAGGACTGAGGATTGAGGATTGAAGATTGAGTATTGAGGATTCATGATTGAGGATTGAGGGCTGTGGACTGAGGATTGACGATTGAGTATTGGAGATTGTGGATTGGTGACTGAGGATTGATAATTGAGTATTGATGATTGCGGATTGAGGATTGAAGATTGAGTATTGAGGATTGAATATTGAGGATTGAGGATTGAGGGTTGAGGATTGAAGACTGAGAATTGACGATTGAGGATTGAAGATTGAGTATTGAAGACTGAGTATTGATGATTGAAGATTCAGGATTGAGGATTGAGGGTTGAGGATTGAGGACGAGGACTGACGGTTGAGGATTGTGGTTTGAGGATTGAGGATTGAGGATTGAGAATTGAGGATGAGGACTGAGGTTTGAGGATTGAGGTTTGAGGAATATGGATTGAGGATTGGGGATTGAGGATTGAGGATTGAGTATTGAGTATTGAAGGTTGAGGATTGATGACTGAGGATGGAGGATTGCGGATTGACGATTGAGGATTGAGGATTGAGGGTTGAAGATTGAGTATTGAGGATTCATGATTGAGGATTGAGGATAGACGATTGAGGATTGAGGATTGAGGTTTGAGGATTGACGATGAGGGCTGAGGGTTGAGGATTGAGGTTTGAGGTCTGAGGTCTGAGGGTTGAGGATTGAGAATTGAGGATTGAGGATTGAGGATTGAAGATTGAGGATTGAGGATTGAGGATTGAGAATTGAGGATGAGGACTGAGGTTTGCGGATCTAGGTTTGAGGAATGGGGATTGAGGATTGAGGATTGAGGATTGAGGATTGAGGATTGAGAATTGAAGGTTGAGGATTGATGACTGAGGATTGAGGATTGCGGCTTGACGATTGAGGATTGGGAATTGAGGGTCGAAGGTTGAGTGTTGAGGATTGAAGGTTGAGGATTGACGATTGAGGATTGAGGATTTAGGATCATGACTGAGGTTTGAGGTTTGAGGTTTTAGTATTGAATCCTGAGTATTCAGGACGTTCTGATGAGTATTGAGAATTGAGGATCGATGGTTTAGTATTGAGGATTCAGGATTGAGGATTGAGGATTGAGTATTGAAGATTGAGGATTAATGATTGAGGATTTAGGATTGAGGATTGAGGATTGAGGATTGAGGATTGAAAATTGAGTATTGAGTATTGAAGGTTGAGGACTGAGGAATAAGGATTGAGGATTGAGGATGAGGGCTGATGGTTGAGGATTGAGGATTGAGGATTGAGGTTTGAGGAATGAGGATTGAGGATTGAGGATTGAGGATTGAAGATTGAGTATTGATGATTGAAGATTGAGGATTGAGGATTGAGGATTGAGGATTGAGGATTGAAGATTGAGTATTGATGATAGAAGATTCAGGATTGAGGATTGAGGGTTGAGGATTGAGGACGAGGACTGACGGCTGAGGATTGTGGTTTGAGGATTGAGGATTGAGGATTGAGAATTGAGGATGAGGACTGAGGTTTGAGGATTGAGGTTTGAGGTATGAGGATTGAGGTTTGGGGATTGAGGATTGAGGATTGAGTATTGAGTATTGAAGGTTGAGGATTGATGACTGAGGATGGAGGACTGCGGATTGACGATTGAGGATTGAGCATTGAGGGTTGAAGGTTGAGTGTGGAGGATTGAAGGTTGAAGATTGACGATTGAGGATTGAGGATTGAGGATGATGGCTGAGGTTTGAGTATTGAATCCCGAGAATTCAGGATGTTCTATTGAGTATTGAGAATTGAGGATTGATGCTTTAGTATTGAGGATTCAGGATTGAGGATTGAGGATTGAGTATTGAAGATTGAGGATTGATGATTGAGGATTTAGGATTGAGGATTGAGGATGAGGATTGAGGATTGAGGATGGAGGATTGAAGAGAGAGGACTGAGTGTTGAGGATTGAGTGTTGAGGATTGATGTTTGAGGGTTGAGATTTGATTATTGATTTTTGTGGATTGAGTATTGAAAGATGAGAATTCAGGGTATTCTATTGAGTATTGAGAATTGAGGATTGATTGTTGAGTATTGAGGGTTGATGGTTGAGGGTTTTGTGTTGAATATTGAGGATTGAGGATTGAGAATTGAGGATTGATGATTGAGGATTGAGGATTGAAAATTGAGTATTGAGGATTGAAGGTTGAGGATTGAGGATTGAGTATTGAGGATTGAGGATTGAAGATTGAGGATTGGGGATTGAGGATTGACGATTGAGGATTGAGTATTGACGATTGAGAATTGAGGATTGAGGATTGAAGATTGAGTATTGAGGATTGAAGATTGACGATTGAGGATTGAGGATTGAGGATTGAGGACTGAGGATTGAGGATTGAGGATTGAGCATTGAGGATTGAAGATTGGGGACTGGGGATTGAGGATTGAAGATTGAGGATTAAGGATTGAGGATTGGGGATTGGGGATCTAGGATTGGAGATTGATTATTGAGGATTGAAGATTGAGGGTTAAGGATTGAGGATTGAGATGGAGAATTGAGGATGAGGACTGAGGGTTGAGGATTGAGGTTTGAGGTACGAGGATTGAGGATTGAGGATTGAGGACTGAGGATTGACGATTGAGTATTGAAGATTGAGGATTGATGATTGAGGATTTAGGATTGAGGATTGAGGATTGAGGATTGAGGATTGAAAATTGAGTATTGAGTATTGAAGGTTGAGGACTGAGGAATAAGGATTGAGGATTGAGGATGAGGGCTGATGGTTGAGGATTGAGGATTGAGGATTGAGGTTTGAGGAATGAGGATTGAGGATTGAGGATTGAGGAATGAAGATTGAGTATTGATGATTGAAGATTCAGGATTGAGGATTGAGGATTGAGGATTGAGGATTGAGGATTGAAGACTGAGTATTGATGATTGAAGATTCAGGATTGATGATTGAGGGTTGAGGATTGAGGACGAGGACTGACGGTTGAGGATTGTGGTTTGAGGATTGAGGATTGAGGATTGAGAATTGAGGATGAGGACTGAGGTTTGAGGATTGAGGTTTGAGGAATATGGATTGAGGATTGGGGATTGAGGATTGAGGATTGAGTATTGAGTATTGAAGGTTGAGGATTGATGACTGAGGATGGAGGATTGCGGATTGACGATTGAGGATTGAGGATTGAGGGTTGAAGGTTGAGTGTGGAGGATTGAATGTTGAGGATTGACGACTGAGGATTGAGGATTGAGGATGACGGCTGAGGTTTGAGGTTTGAGGTTTGAGTATTGAATCCTGAGAATTCAGGATGTTCTATTGAGTATTGAGAATTGAGGATTGATGCTTTAGTATTGAGGATTCAGGATTGAGGATTGAGGATTGAGTATTGAAGATTGAGGATTGATGATTGAGGATTTAGGATTGAGGATTGAGGATTGAGGATTGAGGATTGAGGACTGAGGATTGAGGATTGAGGATTGAGCATTGAGGATTGAAGATTGAGGACTGGGGATTGAGGATTGAAGATTGAGGATTAAGGATTGAGGATTGGGGACTGGGGATCTAGAATTGGAGATTGATTATTGAGGATTGAAGATAGAGGGTTGAGTATTGAGGATTGAGATGGAGAATTGAGGATGAGGACTGAGGGTTGAGGATTGAGGTTTGAGGTACGAGGATTGAGGATTGAGGATTGAGGATTGAGGACTGAGGATTGAGGATTGAAGATTGAGTACTGAGGATTGAAGATTGAGGATTGAGGATTGAGGATGGAGGATTGAAGAGAGAGGACTGAGTGTTGAGGATTGAGTGTTGAGTATTGATGTTTGAGGGTTGAGATTTGATTATTGATTTTTGTGGATTGAGTATTGAACGATGAGAATTCAGGGTATTCTATTGAGTATTGAGAATTGAGTATTGATTGTTGAGTATTGAGGGTTGATGGTTGAGGGTTTTGTGTTGAATATTGAGGATTGAGGATTGAGGATTGAGGATTGAGGATTGAGGATTGAGGATTGAAAATTGAGTATTGAGGATTGAAGGTTGATGATTGAGGATTGAGGATTGAGGATTGAGGATTGAAGATTGAGGATTGGGGATTGAGGATTGAGTATTGAGGATTGAGGATTGAAGATTGAGTATTGATGATTGATGATTGCGGAATGATTATTGAGGGTTGAGGATTGATGACGAGGGCTGAGGATTGAGGATTGAGGACTGAGGGTTGAGGATTGAGGACTGGGCATTGAGGATTGAAGATTGAGGACTGGGGATTGAGGATTGAAGATTGAGGATTAAGGATTGATGATTGGGGATTGGGGATCTAGGATTGGAGATTGATTATTGAGGATTGAAGCTTGAGGGTTGAGGATTGAGGATTGAGGATTGAGAATTGAGGATGAGGCCTGAGGGTTGAGGATTGAGGTTTGAGGTACGAGGATTGAGGATTGAGGATTGAGGACTGAGGATTGACGATTGAGTATTGAAGATTGAGGATTGATAACTGAGGATTCAGGATTGAGTATTGATGATTGCGAATTGAGTATTGAAAATTGAGTATTGAGGATTGAATATTGAGGATTGATGATTGAGGATTGAGGATTGAAGGTTGAGTATTGTGGACTGAAGATTGAGGATTGAGGATTGACGATTGAGGTTTGAGGATTGAGGTTTGAGGATTGACGATGAGGGCTGAGGGTTGAGGATTGCGGTTTGAGGTCTGAGGACTGAGGATTGAGGATTGAGGAATGAGGATTCAGGATTGAGGATTGAAGATTGAAGATTGAGTATTGAGGATTGAAGGTTGAGGATTGATGACTGAGGATGGAGGGTTGCGGATTGACGATTGAGGATTGAGGATTGAGGGTTGAAGGTTGAGTGTTGAGGATTGAGGATTGAGGATTGAGGATTGAGGATTGTGGATTGAGAATTGAGGGTTGAGGATTGAGGATTGAAGATTGAGGATTGGGTATTGAGGATTGAAGAATGAGGATTGAGGATTGAGGATTGAGGATTGAGGATTGAAAGTTGAGTATTGAGGATTGAAGATTGAGGATTGATGATTGAGGATTAAGGATTGGGTATTGAAGGTTGAGGGTTGATGATTGGGGATTGATGATTGAGGATTGAGGATTGAGTATTGAGGACTGAGGATTGAAGATTGCGGATTGATTATTGAGGGTTGAGGTTTGTGGACGAGGACTGAGGGTTGAGGATTGAGGTTTCAGGACAGAGGATTGAGGATTGAGGATTGAGAATTGATAATTGAGGATTGAGGATTGAAGATTTAGGATTGGGTATTGAGGATTGAGGATTGAAGCTTGAGGGTTGAGGATTGAGGATTGAGGATTGAGGATTGTGGATTGAGAATTGAGGATTGAGGATTGAGGATTGAAGCTTGAGGGTTGAGGATTGAGGATTGAGGATTGAAGATTGAGGATTGGGGATTGAGGATTGACGATTGAGGATTGAGTATTGACGATTGAGAATCGAGGATTGAGGATTGAAGATTGAGTATTGAGGATTGAAGATTGAGGACTGAGGATTGAGGATTGAGGATTGAGGACTGAGGATTGAGGATTGAGGATTGAGCATTGAGGATTGAAGATTGGGGACTGGGGATTGAGGACTGAAGATTGAGGATTAAGGATTGGGGATTGGGGATTGGGGATCTAGGATTGTAGATTGATAATTGAGGATTGAATATTGAGGGTTCAGTATTGAGGATTGAGATGGAGAATTGAGGATGAGGACTGAGGCTTGAGGATTGAGGTTTGAGGTACGAGGATTGAGGATTGAGGAATGAGGATTGAGGATTGAGTATTGAAGATTGAGGATTGAAGATTGAGGATTGAGGATTGATGACTGAGGATTGAGGATTGAAGATTGAGTATTGAGGATTGAAGATTGAGGATTGAGGATTGAGGATGGAGTATTGAAGAGAGAGGACTGAGTGTTGAGGATTGAGTGTTGAGGATTGATGTTTGAGTGTTGAGATTTGATTATTGATTTTTGTGGATTGAGTATTGAACGATGAGAATTCAGGGTATTCTATTGAGTATTGAGAATTGAGGATTGATTGTTGAGTATTGAGGGTTGATGGTTGAGGGTTTTGTGTTGAATATTGAGGATTGAGGATTGAGGATTGAGGATTGAGGATTGAGGATTGAGGATTGAGTATTGAAGATTGAGGATTGAAGATTGAGGTTGAGGATTGAGGACTGAGGATTGAGGATTGAAGATTGAGTATTGAGGATTGAAGATTGAGGATTGAGGATTGAGGATGGAGGATTGAAGAGAGAGGACTGAGTGTTGAGGATTGAGTGTTGAGGATTAATGTTTGAGGGTTGAGATTTGATTATTGATTTTTGTGGATTGAGTATTGAACGAAGAGAATTCAGGGTATTCTATTGAGTATTGAGAATTGAGGATTGATTGTTGAGTATTGAGGGTTGATGGTTGAGGGTTTTGTGTTGAATATTGAGGATTGAGTATTGAGGATTGAGGATTGAGGATTGAGGATTGAAAATTGAGTATTGAGGATTGAAGGTTGAGGATTGAGGATTGAGGATTGAGGATTGAGGATTGAAGATTGAGGATTGGGGACTGAGTGTTGAGGGTTGAGTGATGAGAATTAATGTTTGTGGATAGAGATTTGAAGATTGCAGATTGAGTATCGAGAATTGAAAGCTGTGAATTGAGGATATTCTATTGAGGATTGAGGATTGACAATTGATTGTCGAGGACTGAGGGCTGAAGATTGAGGATTGACAACTGATTGTCGAGGACTGAGGGCTGAAGATTGAGGATTCAGGATTGAGGATTCAGAATTGAGGTTTGAGGACTGAGGATTGAGGATTGAAGATTGAGTATTGAGGATTGAATATTGAGGATTGAGGATTGAGGATGGAGGATTGAAGAGAGAGGACTGAATGTTGAGGATTGAGTGTTAAGGATTGATGTCTGAGGGTTGAGATTTGATTATTGATTTTTGTGGATTGAGTATTGAACGATGAGAATTCAGGGTATTCTATTGAGTATTGAGAATTGAGGATTGATTGTTGAGTATCGAGGGTTGATGGTTGAGGGTTTTGTGTTGAATATTGAGGATTGAGGATTGAGGATTGAGGATTGAGGATTGAGGATTGAGGATTGAAAATTGAGTATTGAGGATTGAAGGTTGAGTATTGAGGATTGAGGATTGAGGATTGAGGATTGAAGATTGAGGATTGGGGATTGAGGATTGACGATTGAGGATTGAGTATTGACGATTGAGAATTGAGGATTGAGGATTGAAGATTGAGTATTGAGGATTGAAGATTGAGGATTGAGGATTGAGGATTGAGGATTGAGGACTGAGGATTGAGGATTGAGGATTGAGCATTGAGGATTGAAGATTGGGGACTGGGGATTGAGGATTGAAGATTGAGGATTAAGGACTGAGGATTGGGGATTGGGGATCTAGGATTGGAGATTGATTATTGAGGATTGAAGATTGAGGGTTAAGGATTGAGGATTGAGATGGAGAATTGAGGATGAGGACTGAGGGTTGAGGATTGAGGTTTGAGGTACGAGGATTGAGGATTGAGGATTGAGGACTGAGGATTGACGATTGAGTATTGAAGATTGAGGATTGATGACTGAGGGTTGAGGATTGAGGATTGATGATTGAGGATTGAGTATTGAAAATTGAGTATTGAGGATTGAATATTGAGGATTGAGGATTGAGGATTGAGGATTGAAGATTGAGTATTGAGGATTGATGATTGAGGATTGAGGATTGACGATTGAGGATTGAGGATTGAGGTTTGGGGATTGACGATGAGGGCTGAGGGCTGAGGATTGAGGTTTGAGGTCTGAGGTCTGAGGGTTGACGATTGAGAATTGAGGATTGAGGATTGAGGATTGAAGATTGAGGATTGAGGATTGAGGATTGAGAATTGAGGATGAGGACTGAAGTTTGAGGATCTAGGTTTGAGGAATGGGGATTGAGGATTGAGGATTGAGGATTGAGGATTGAGGATTGAGAATTGAAGGTTTAGGATTGATGACTGAGGATTGAGGATTGCGGATTGACGATTGAGGATTGGGGATTGAGTGTCGAAGGTTGAGTGTTGAGGATTGAAGGTTGAGGATTGACGATTGAGGATTGAGGATTGAGGATGATGACTGAGGTTTGAGGTTTGAGGTTTTAGTATTGAATCCTGAGAATTCAGGATGTTCTGATGAGTATTGAGAATTGAGAATTGATGGTTTAGTATTGAGGATTCAGGATTGAGGATTGAGTATTGAGTATTGAAGATTGAGGATTGATGATTGAGGATTTAGGATTGAGGATTGAGGATTGAGGATTGAGGATTGAAAATTGAGTATTGAGGATTGAAGGCTGAGGACTGAGGAATAAGGATTGAGGATTGAGGATGAGGGCTGATGGTTGAGGATTGAGGATTGAGGATTGAGGTTTGAGGAATGAGGATTGAGGATTGAGGATTGAGGATTGAAGATTGAGTTTTGATGATTGAAGATTCAGGATTGAGGATTGAGGATTGAGGATTGAGGATTGAAGATTGAGTATTGATGATTGAAGATTCAGGATTGAGGATTGGGGGTTGAGGATTGAGGACGAGGACTGACGGTTGAGGGTTGTGGTTTGAGGATTGAGGATTGAGGATTGAGAATTGAGGATGAGGACTGAGGTTTGAGGATTGAGGTTTGAGGAATGAGGATTGAGGATTGAGGATTGAGGATTGAGGATTGAGGATTGAGGATTGAAGATTGAGGATTGGGGACTGAGTGTTGAGGGTTGAGTGATGAGAATTAATGTTTGTGGATAGAGATTTGAAGATTGCAGATTGAGTATCGAGTATTGAAAACTGTGAATTGAGGATATTCTATTGAGGATTGAGGATTGACAATTGATAGTCGAGGACTGAGGGCTGAAGATTGAGGATTCAGGATTGAGGATTCAGAATTGAGGTTTGAGGACTGAAGATTGAGGATTGAAGATTGAGGATTGAGGATTGAAGATTGAGGATTGAGGATTGAGGATTGAGGATTGAAGAGAGAGGACTGAGTGTTGAGGGTTGAGAGTTGAGAATTGATGTTTGAGGGTTGTGATATGATTATTGATTTTTGTGGATTGAGTATTGAACGATGAGAATTCAGGGTATTCTATTGAGTATTGAGAATTGAGGATTGATTGTTGAGTATTGAGGATTGATGGTTGAGGGTTTTGTGTTGAATATTGAGGATTGGGGATTGAGGATTGAGGATTGAGGATTGAGGATTGAGGATTGAGGATTGAGGATTGAGGATTGAGTATTGAAGGTTGAGGGTTGATGACTGAGGATTGAGGATTGCGGATTGACGATTAAGGATTGGGGATTGAGGGTTGAAGGTTGAGTGTTGAGGATTGTGGTTTGAGGATTGAGGATTGAGGATTGAGAATTGAGGATGTGGACTGAGGTTTGGGGATTGAGGTTTGAGGAATGAGGATTGAGGATTGGGGATTGAGGATTGAGGATTGAGGATTGAGTATTGAAGGTTGAGGATTGATGACTGAGGATGGAGGATTGCGGATTGACGATTGAGGATTGATGTTTGAGGGTTGAAGGTTGAGTGTTGAGGATTGAAGGTTGAGGATTGACGATTGAGGATTGAGGATTGAGGATGATGGCTGAGGTTTGAGGTTTGAGGTTTGAGTATTCAATCCTGAGAATTCAGGATGTTCTATTGAGTATTGAGAATTGAGGATTGATGCTTTAGTATTGAGGATTCAGGATTGAGGATTGAGGATTGAGTATTGAAGATTGAGGATTGATGATTGAGGATTTAGGATTGAGGATTGAGGATTGAGGATTGAGGATTGAGGACTGAGGATTGAGGATTGAGGATTGAGCATTGAGTATTGAAGATTGAGGACTGGGGATTGAGGATTGAAGATTGAGGATTAAGGATTGAGGATTGGGGACTGGGGATCTAGGATTGGAGATTGATTATTGAGGATTGAAGATTGAGGGTTGAGGATTGAGGGTTGAGAATTGAGAATTGAGGATGGGGACTGAGGGTTGAGGATTGAGGTTTGAGATACGAGGATTGAGGATTGAGGGTTGTGGATTGAGGATTGACGATTGAGTATTGGAGATTGAGGATTGATGACTGAGGATTGAGGATTGAGGATTAATGATTGCGGATTGAGGATTGAAGATTGAGTATTGAGGATTGAATATTGAGGATTGAGGATTGAGGGTTGAGGATTGAAGATTGAGAATTGACGATTGAGGATTGAAGATTGAGTATTGAGGATTGAAGATTGAGGATAGCGGATTGAGGATTGAATATTGAGGACTGAGTGTTGAGGGTTGAGAGATGAGAATTGATGTTTGTGGATGGAGATTTGAAGATTGAGGATTGAGGATTGAGTATTGAAAACAGAGAATTCAGGATATTCTACTGAGTATTGAGAATTGAGGATTGATGGTTGAGTATTGAGGATTGATGGTTGAGGGTTGTGTGTTGAATATTGAGGATTGGCGGATTGAGTATTGAAGATTGAGGACTGAGGACTGGGGATTGAGTATTGAGGATTGAGGATTGAGTATTGAGGATTGAGGATTGAAGATTGAGTATTGATGATTGAAGATTGCGGATTGATTATTGAGGGTTGAGGATTGATGACGAGGGCTGAGGGTTGAGGATTGAGGACTGAGGATTGAGGATTGAGGACTGGGCATTGAGGATTGAAGGTGGAGGACTGAGGAATAAGGATTGAGGATTGAGGATGAGGGCTGAGGGTTGAGGATTGAGGTTTGAGGAGTGAGGACCGAGGATTGAGGATTGAGAATTGAGGATTGTGGATTGAGGATTGAAGATTGTGGATTGGGTATTGAGGATTGAAGAATGAGGATTGAGGATTGAGGATTGAGGATTGAGGATTGAAGATTGAGTATTGAGGATTGAGGATTGAGGATTGAGGATTGAGGATTGAGGATTGAGGATTGAGGATTGAGGATTGAGTATTGAGGATTGAAGATTCAGGATTGGGGACTGAGTGTTGAGGGTTGAGTGATGAGAATTAATGTTTGTGGTTAGAGATTTGAAGATTGCAGATTGAGTATCGAGTATTGAAAACTGTGAATTGAGGATATTCTATTGAGGATTGAGGATTGACAATTGATAGTCGAGGACTGAGGGCTGAAGATTGAGGATTCAGGATTGAGGATTCAGAATTGAGGTTTGAGGACTGAAGATTGAGGATTGAAGATTGAGTATTGGGGATTGAAGATTGAGGATTGAGGATTGAGGATTGAGGATTGAAGAGAGAGGACTGAGTGTTGAGGATTGAGAGTTGAGAATTGATGTTTGAGGGTTGAGATTTGATTATTGATTTTTGTGGATTGAGTATTGAACGATGAGAATTCAGGGTATTCTATTGAGTATTGAGAATTGAGGATTGATTGTTGAGTATTGAGGATTGATGGTTGAAGGTTTTGTGTTGAATATTGAGGATTGGGGATTGAGGATTGGGGATTGAGGATTGAGGATTGAGGATTGAAGATTGAGTATTGAGGATTGAAGATTGAGTATTGAGGATTGAGGATTGAGGATTGAGGATTGAAGATTGAGGGTTAAGGATTGAGGATTGAGATGGAGAATTGAGGATGAGGACTGAGGATTAAGGATTGAGGATTGAAGATTGAGTATTGAGGATTGATGATGGAGGATTGAGCATTGACGATTGAGGATTGAGGATTGAGGTTTGAGGATTGACAATGAGGGCTGAGGGTTGAGGATTGAGGTTCGAGGTCTGAGGTCTGAGGGTTGAGGATTGAGAATTGAGGATTGAGGATTGAGGATTGAAGATTGAGGATTGACGATTGAGGATTGAGAATTGAGGATGAGGACTGAGGTTTGAGGATTGAGGTTTGAGGAATGAGGATTGAGGATTGAGGATTGAGGATTGAGGATTGAGGATTGAGTATTGAAGGTTGAGGGTTGATGACTGAGGATTGAGGATTGCGGATTGACGATTGAGGATTGGGGATTGAGGGTTGAAGGTTGAGTGTTGAGGATTGTGGTTTGAGGATTGAGGATTGAGGATTCAGAATTGAGGATGTGGACTGAGGTTTGGGGATTGAGGTTTGAGGAATGAGGATTGAGGATTGGGGATTGAGGATTGAGGATTGAGGATTGAGTATTGAAGGTTGAGGATTGATGACTGAGGATGGAGGATTGCGGATTGACGATTGAGGATTGATGTTTGAGGGTTGAAGGTTGAGTGTTGAGGATTGAAGGTTGAGGATTGACGATTGAGGATTGAGGATTGAGGATGATGGCTGAGGTTTGAGGTTTGAGGTTTGAGTATTTAATCCTGAGAATTCAGGATGTTCTGTTGAGTATTGAGAATTGAGGATTGATGCTTTAGTATTGAGGATTCAGGATTGAGGATTGAGGATTGAGTATTGAAGATTGAGGATTGATGATTGAGGATTTAGGATTGAGGATTGAGGATTGAGGATTGAGGATTGAGGACTGAGGATTGAGGATTGAGGATTGAGCATTGAGGATTGAAGATTGAGGACTGGGGATTGAGGATTGAAGATTGAGGATTAAGGATTGAGGATTGGGGACTGGGGATCTAGGATTGGAGATTGATTATTGAGGATTGAAGATTGAGGGTTGAGGACTGAGTGTTGAGAATTGAGAATTGAGGATGGGTTACTGAGGGTTGAGGGTTGAGGATTGAGGGTTGTGGATTGAGGATTGACGATTGAGTATTGGAGATTGAGGATTGATGACTGAGGATTGAGGATTGAGGATTAATGATTGCGGATTGAGGATTGAAGATTGAGTATTGAGGATTGAATATTGAGGATTGAGGATTGAGGGTTGAGGATTGAAGATTGAGAATTGACGATTGAGGATTGAAGATTGAGTATTGAGGATTGAAGATTGAGGATAGAGTATTGAGGATTGAATATTGAGGACTGAGTGTTGAGGGTTGAGAGATGAGTATTGATGTTTGTGGATGGAGATTTGAAGATTGAGGATTGAGGATTGAGTATTGAAAACAGAGAATTCAGGATATTCTACTGAGTATTGAGAATTGAGGATTGATGGTTGAGTATTGAGGATTGATGGTTGAGGGTTGTGTGTTGAATATTGAGGATTGGCGGATTGAGTATTGAAGATAGAGGACTGAGGACTGGGGATTGAGTATTGAGGATTGAGGATTGAGTATTGAGGATTGAGGATTGAAGATTGAGTATTGATGATTGAAGATTGCGGATTGATTATTGAGGGTTGAGGATTGATGACGAGGGCTGAGGGTTGAGGATTGAGGACTGAGGATTGAGGATTGAGGACTGGGCATTGAGGATTGAAGGTGGAGGACTGAGGAATAAGGATTGAGGATTGAGGATGAGGGCTGAGGGTTGAGGATTGAGGTTTGAGGAGTGAGGACCGAGGATTGAGGATTGAGAATTGAGGATTGTGGATTGAGGATTGAAGATTGTGGATTGGGTATTGAGGATTGAAGAATGAGGATTGAGGATTGAGGATTGAGGATTGAGGATTGAAGATTGAGTATTGAGGATTGAGGATTGAGGATTGAGGATTGAGGATTGAGGATTGAGGATTGAGGATTGAGGATTGAAGATTGAGGATTGGGGACTGAGTGTTGAGGGTTGAGTGATGAGAATTAATGTTTGTGGATAGAGATTTGAAGATTGCAGATTGAGTATCGAGAATTGAAAGCTGTGAATTGAGGATGTTCTCTTGAGGATTGAGGATTGACAATTGATTGTCGAGGACTGAGGGCTGAAGATTGAGGATTGACAATTGATTGTCGAGGACTGAGGGCTGAAGATTGAGGATTCAGGATTGAGGATTCAGAATTGAGGTTTGAGGACTGAGGATTGAGGATTGAAGATTAAGTATTGAGGATTGAAGATTGAGGATTGAGGATTGAGGATGGAGGATTGAAGAGAGAGGACTGAGTGTTGAGGATTGAGTGTTGAGGATTGATGTTTGAGGATTGAGATTTGATTATTGATTTTTGTGGAATAATTATTGAACGATGAGAATTCAGGGTATTCTATTGAGTATCGAGAATTGAGGATTGATTGTTGAGTATTGAGGATTGATGGTTGAGGGTTTTGTGTTGAATATTGAGGATTGAGGATTGAGGATTGGGGATTGAGGATTGAGGATTGAGGATTGAGGATTGAAGATTGAGTATTGAGGATTGAAGGTTGAGGATCGAGGATTGAGTATTGAGGATTGAGGACTGAAGATTGAGGATTGGGGATTGAGGATTGACGATTGAGGATTGAGTATTGACGATTGAGAATCGAGGATTGAGGATTGAAGATTGAGTATTGAGGATTGAAGATTGAGGATTGAGGATTGAGGATTGAGGATTGAGGACTGAGGATTGAGGATTGAGGATTGAGCATTGAGGATTGAAGATTGGGGACTGGGGATTGAGGATTGAGGATTGAGCATTGAGGATTGAAGATTGGGGACTGGGGATTGAGGATTGAGGATTGAGGATTGAGGACTGAGGATTGAGGATTGAGGATTGAGCATTGAGGATTGAAGATTGGGGACTGGGGATTGAGGATTGAAGATTGAGGATTAAGGACTGAGGATTGGGGATTGGGGATCTAGGATTGGAGATTGATTATTGAGGATTGAAGATTGAGGGTTAAGGATTGAGGATTGAGATGGAGAATTGAGGATGAGGACTGAGGGTTGAGGATTGAGGTTTGAGGTACGAGGATTGAGGATTGAGGATTGAGGACTGAGGATTGACGATTGAGTATTGAAGATTGAGGATTGATGACTGAGGGTTGAGGATTGAGGATTGATGATTGAGGATTGAGTATTCAAAATTGAGTATTGAGGATTGAATATTGAGGATTGAGGATTGAGGATTGAGGATTGAAGATTGAGTATTGAGGATTGATGATTGAGGATTGAGGATTGACGATTGAGGATTGAGGATTGAGGTTTGAGGATTGACGATGAGGGCTGAGGGCTGAGGATTGAGGTTTGAGGTCTGAGGTCTGAGGGTTGACGATTGAGAATTGAGGATTGAGGATTGAGGATTGAAGATTGAGGATTGAGGATTGAGGATTGAGAATTGAGGATGAGGACTGAAGTTTGAAGATCTAGGTTTGAGGAATGGGGATTGAGGATTGAGGATTGAGGATTGAGGATTGAGGATTGAGGATTGAGAATTGAAGGTTTAGGATTGATGACTGAGGATTGAGGATTGCGGATTGACGATTGAGGATTCGGGATTGAGTGTCGAAGGTTGAGTGTTGAGGATTGAAGGTTGAGGATTGACGATTGAGGATTGAGGATTGAGGATGATGACTGAGGTTTGAGGTTTGAGGTTTTAGTATTGAATCCTGAGAATTCAGGATGTTCTGATGAGTATTGAGAATTGAGAATTGATGGTTTAGTATTGAGGATTCAGGATTGAGGATTGAGTATTGAGTATTGAAGATTGAGGATTGATGATTGAGGATTTAGGATTGAGGATTGAGGATTGAGGATTGAGGATTGAAAATTGAGTATTGAGGATTGAAGGCTGAGGACTGAGGAATAAGGATTGAGGATTGAGGATGAGGGCTGATGGTTGAGGATTGAGGATTGAGGATTGAGGTTTGAGGAATGAGGATTGAGGATTGAGGATTGAGGATTGAAGATTGAGTTTTGATGATTGAAGATTCAGGATTGAGGATTGAGGATTGAGGATTGAGGATTGAAGATTGAGTATTGATGATTGAAGATTCAGGATTGAGGATTGGGGGTTGAGGATTGAGGACGAGGACTGACGGTTGAGGGTTGTGGTTTGAGGATTGAGGATTGAGGATTGAGAATTGAGGATGAGGACTGAGGTTTGAGGATTGAGGTTTGAGGAATGAGGATTGAGGGTTGAGGATTGAGGATTGAGGATTGAGGATTGAGGATTGAAGATTGAGGATTGGGGTCTGAGTGTTGAGGGTTGAGTGATGAGAATTAATGTTTGTGGATAGAGATTTGAAGATTGCAGATTGAGTATCGAGTATTGAAAACTGTGAATTGAGGATATTCTATTGAGGATTGAGGATTGACAATTGATAGTCGAGGACTGAGGGCTGAAGATTGAGGATTCAGGATTGAGGATTCAGAATTGAGGTTTGAGGACTGAAGATTGAGGATTGAAGATTGAGTATTGGGGATTGAAGATTGAGGATTGAGGATTGAGGATTGAGGATTGAAGAGAGAGGACTGAGTGTTGAGGATTGAGAGTTGAGAATTGATGTTTGAGGGTTGAGATTTGATTATTGATTTTTGTGGATTGAGTATTGAACGATGAGAATTCAGGGTATTCTATTGAGTATTGAGAATTGAGGATTGATTGTTGAGTATTGAGGATTGATGGTTGAAGGTTTTGTGTTGAATATTGAGGATTGGGGATTGAGGATTGAGGATTGAGGATTGAGGATTGAGGATTGAAGATTGAGTATTGAGGATTGAAGATTGAGTATTGAGGATTGAGGATTGAGGATTGAGGATTGAAGATTGAGGGTTAAGGATTGAGGATTGAGATGGAGAATTGAGGATGAGGACTGAGGATTAAGGATTGAGGATTGAAGATTGAGTATTGAGGATTGATGATGGAGGATTGAGCATTGACGATTGAGGATTGAGGATTGAGGATTGAGGATTGAAGATTGAGTATTGATGATAGAAGATTCAGGATTGAGGATTGAGGGTTGAGGATTGAGGACGAGGACTGACGGCTGAGGATTGTGGTTTGAGGATTGAGGATTGAGGATTGAGAATTGAGGATGAGGACTGAGGTTTGAGGATTGAGGTTTGAGGTATGAGGATTGAGGTTTGGGGATTGAGGATTGAGGATTGAGTATTGAGTATTGAAGGTTGAGGATTGATGACTGAGGATGGAGGACTGCGGATTGACGATTGAGGATTGAGCATTGAGGGTTGAAGGTTGAGTGTGGAGGATTGAAGGTTGAGGATTGACGATTGAGGATTGAGGATTGAGGATGATGGCTGAGGTTTGAGTATTGAATCCCGAGAATTCAGGATGTTCTATTGAGTATTGAGAATTGAGGATTGATGCTTTAGTATTGAGGATTCAGGATTGAGGATTGAGGATTGAGTATTGAAGATTGAGGATTGATGATTGAGGATTTAGGATTGAGGATTGAGGATGAGGATTGAGGATTGAGGATGGAGGATTGAAGAGAGAGGACTGAGTGTTGAGGATTGAGTGTTGAGGATTGATGTTTGAGGGTTGAGATTTGATTATTGATTTTTGTGGATTGAGTATTGAAAGATGAGAATTCAGGGTATTCTATTGAGTATTGAGAATTGAGGATTGATTGTTGAGTATTGAGGGTTGATGGTTGAGGGTTTTGTGTTGAATATTGAGGATTGAGGATTGAGAATTGAGGATTGATGATTGAGGATTGAGGATTGAAAATTGAGTATTGAGGATTGAAGGTTGAGGATTGAGGATTGAGTATTGAGGATTGAGGATTGAAGATTGAGGATTGGGGATTGAGGATTGACGATTGAGGATTGAGTATTGACGATTGAGAATTGAGGATTGAGGATTGAAGATTGAGTATTGAGGATTGAAGATTGACGATTGAGGATTGAGGATTGAGGATTGAGGACTGAGGATTGAGGATTGAGGATTGAGCATTGAGGATTGAAGATTGGGGACTGGGGATTGAGGATTGAAGATTGAGGATTAAGGATTGAGGATTGGGGATTGGGGATCTAGGATTGGAGATTGATTATTGAGGATTGAAGATTGAGGGTTAAGGATTGAGGATTGAGATGGAGAATTGAGGATGAGGACTGAGGGTTGAGGATTGAGGTTTGAGGTACGAGGATTGAGGATTGAGGATTGAGGACTGAGGATTGACGATTGAGTATTGAAGATTGAGGATTGATGATTGAGGATTTAGGATTGAGGATTGAGGATTGAGGATTGAGGATTGAAAATTGAGTATTGAGTATTGAAGGTTGAGGACTGAGGAATAAGGATTGAGGATTGAGGATGAGGGCTGATGGTTGAGGATTGAGGATTGAGGATTGAGGTTTGAGGAATGAGGATTGAGGATTGAGGATTGAGGAATGAAGATTGAGTATTGATGATTGAAGATTCAGGATTGAGGATTGAGGATTGAGGATTGAGGATTGAGGATTGAAGACTGAGTATTGATGATTGAAGATTCAGGATTGATGATTGAGGGTTGAGGATTGAGGACGAGGACTGACGGTTGAGGATTGTGGTTTGAGGATTGAGGATTGAGGATTGAGAATTGAGGATGAGGACTGAGGTTTGAGGATTGAGGTTTGAGGAATATGGATTGAGGATTGGGGATTGAGGATTGAGGATTGAGTATTGAGTATTGAAGGTTGAGGATTGATGACTGAGGATGGAGGATTGCGGATTGACGATTGAGGATTGAGGATTGAGGGTTGAAGGTTGAGTGTGGAGGATTGAATGTTGAGGATTGACGACTGAGGATTGAGGATTGAGGATGACGGCTGAGGTTTGAGGTTTGAGGTTTGAGTATTGAATCCTGAGAATTCAGGATGTTCTATTGAGTATTGAGAATTGAGGATTGATGCTTTAGTATTGAGGATTCAGGATTGAGGATTGAGGATTGAGTATTGAAGATTGAGGATTGATGATTGAGGATTTAGGATTGAGGATTGAGGATTGAGGATTGAGGATTGAGGACTGAGGATTGAGGATTGAGGATTGAGCATTGAGGATTGAAGATTGAGGACTGGGGATTGAGGATTGAAGATTGAGGATTAAGGATTGAGGATTGGGGACTGGGGATCTAGAATTGGAGATTGATTATTGAGGATTGAAGATAGAGGGTTGAGTATTGAGGATTGAGATGGAGAATTGAGGATGAGGACTGAGGGTTGAGGATTGAGGTTTGAGGTACGAGGATTGAGGATTGAGGATTGAGGATTGAGGACTGAGGATTGAGGATTGAAGATTGAGTACTGAGGATTGAAGATTGAGGATTGAGGATTGAGGATGGAGGATTGAAGAGAGAGGACTGAGTGTTGAGGATTGAGTGTTGAGTATTGATGTTTGAGGGTTGAGATTTGATTATTGATTTTTGTGGATTGAGTATTGAACGATGAGAATTCAGGGTATTCTATTGAGTATTGAGAATTGAGTATTGATTGTTGAGTATTGAGGGTTGATGGTTGAGGGTTTTGTGTTGAATATTGAGGATTGAGGATTGAGGATTGAGGATTGAGGATTGAGGATTGAGGATTGAAAATTGAGTATTGAGGATTGAAGGTTGATGATTGAGGATTGAGGATTGAGGATTGAGGATTGAAGATTGAGGATTGGGGATTGAGGATTGAGTATTGAGGATTGAGGATTGAAGATTGAGTATTGATGATTGATGATTGCGGAATGATTATTGAGGGTTGAGGATTGATGACGAGGGCTGAGGATTGAGGATTGAGGACTGAGGGTTGAGGATTGAGGACTGGGCATTGAGGATTGAAGATTGAGGACTGGGGATTGAGGATTGAAGATTGAGGATTAAGGATTGATGATTGGGGATTGGGGATCTAGGATTGGAGATTGATTATTGAGGATTGAAGCTTGAGGGTTGAGGATTGAGGATTGAGGATTGAGAATTGAGGATGAGGCCTGAGGGTTGAGGATTGAGGTTTGAGGTACGAGGATTGAGGATTGAGGATTGAGGACTGAGGATTGACGATTGAGTATTGAAGATTGAGGATTGATAACTGAGGATTCAGGATTGAGTATTGATGATTGCGAATTGAGTATTGAAAATTGAGTATTGAGGATTGAATATTGAGGATTGATGATTGAGGATTGAGGATTGAAGGTTGAGTATTGTGGACTGAAGATTGAGGATTGAGGATTGACGATTGAGGTTTGAGGATTGAGGTTTGAGGATTGACGATGAGGGCTGAGGGTTGAGGATTGCGGTTTGAGGTCTGAGGACTGAGGATTGAGGATTGAGGAATGAGGATTCAGGATTGAGGATTGAAGATTGAAGATTGAGTATTGAGGATTGAAGGTTGAGGATTGATGACTGAGGATGGAGGGTTGCGGATTGACGATTGAGGATTGAGGATTGAGGGTTGAAGGTTGAGTGTTGAGGATTGAGGATTGAGGATTGAGGATTGAGGATTGTGGATTGAGAATTGAGGGTTGAGGATTGAGGATTGAAGATTGAGGATTGGGTATTGAGGATTGAAGAATGAGGATTGAGGATTGAGGATTGAGGATTGAGGATTGAAAGTTGAGTATTGAGGATTGAAGATTGAGGATTGATGATTGAGGATTAAGGATTGGGTATTGAAGGTTGAGGGTTGATGATTGGGGATTGATGATTGAGGATTGAGGATTGAGTATTGAGGACTGAGGATTGAAGATTGCGGATTGATTATTGAGGGTTGAGGTTTGTGGACGAGGACTGAGGGTTGAGGATTGAGGTTTCAGGACAGAGGATTGAGGATTGAGGATTGAGAATTGATAATTGAGGATTGAGGATTGAAGATTTAGGATTGGGTATTGAGGATTGAGGATTGAAGCTTGAGGGTTGAGGATTGAGGATTGAGGATTGAGGATTGTGGATTGAGAATTGAGGATTGAGGATTGAGGATTGAAGCTTGAGGGTTGAGGATTGAGGATTGAGGATTGAAGATTGAGGATTGGGGATTGAGGATTGACGATTGAGGATTGAGTATTGACGATTGAGAATCGAGGATTGAGGATTGAAGATTGAGTATTGAGGATTGAAGATTGAGGACTGAGGATTGAGGATTGAGGATTGAGGACTGAGGATTGAGGATTGAGGATTGAGCATTGAGGATTGAAGATTGGGGACTGGGGATTGAGGACTGAAGATTGAGGATTAAGGATTGGGGATTGGGGATTGGGGATCTAGGATTGTAGATTGATAATTGAGGATTGAATATTGAGGGTTCAGTATTGAGGATTGAGATGGAGAATTGAGGATGAGGACTGAGGCTTGAGGATTGAGGTTTGAGGTACGAGGATTGAGGATTGAGGAATGAGGATTGAGGATTGAGTATTGAAGATTGAGGATTGAAGATTGAGGATTGAGGATTGATGACTGAGGATTGAGGATTGAAGATTGAGTATTGAGGATTGAAGATTGAGGATTGAGGATTGAGGATGGAGTATTGAAGAGAGAGGACTGAGTGTTGAGGATTGAGTGTTGAGGATTGATGTTTGAGTGTTGAGATTTGATTATTGATTTTTGTGGATTGAGTATTGAACGATGAGAATTCAGGGTATTCTATTGAGTATTGAGAATTGAGGATTGATTGTTGAGTATTGAGGGTTGATGGTTGAGGGTTTTGTGTTGAATATTGAGGATTGAGGATTGAGGATTGAGGATTGAGGATTGAGGATTGAGGATTGAGTATTGAAGATTGAGGATTGAAGATTGAGGTTGAGGATTGAGGACTGAGGATTGAGGATTGAAGATTGAGTATTGAGGATTGAAGATTGAGGATTGAGGATTGAGGATGGAGGATTGAAGAGAGAGGACTGAGTGTTGAGGATTGAGTGTTGAGGATTAATGTTTGAGGGTTGAGATTTGATTATTGATTTTTGTGGATTGAGTATTGAACGAAGAGAATTCAGGGTATTCTATTGAGTATTGAGAATTGAGGATTGATTGTTGAGTATTGAGGGTTGATGGTTGAGGGTTTTGTGTTGAATATTGAGGATTGAGTATTGAGGATTGAGGATTGAGGATTGAGGATTGAAAATTGAGTATTGAGGATTGAAGGTTGAGGATTGAGGATTGAGGATTGAGGATTGAGGATTGAAGATTGAGGATTGGGGACTGAGTGTTGAGGGTTGAGTGATGAGAATTAATGTTTGTGGATAGAGATTTGAAGATTGCAGATTGAGTATCGAGAATTGAAAGCTGTGAATTGAGGATATTCTATTGAGGATTGAGGATTGACAATTGATTGTCGAGGACTGAGGGCTGAAGATTGAGGATTGACAACTGATTGTCGAGGACTGAGGGCTGAAGATTGAGGATTCAGGATTGAGGATTCAGAATTGAGGTTTGAGGACTGAGGATTGAGGATTGAAGATTGAGTATTGAGGATTGAATATTGAGGATTGAGGATTGAGGATGGAGGATTGAAGAGAGAGGACTGAATGTTGAGGATTGAGTGTTAAGGATTGATGTCTGAGGGTTGAGATTTGATTATTGATTTTTGTGGATTGAGTATTGAACGATGAGAATTCAGGGTATTCTATTGAGTATTGAGAATTGAGGATTGATTGTTGAGTATCGAGGGTTGATGGTTGAGGGTTTTGTGTTGAATATTGAGGATTGAGGATTGAGGATTGAGGATTGAGGATTGAGGATTGAGGATTGAAAATTGAGTATTGAGGATTGAAGGTTGAGTATTGAGGATTGAGGATTGAGGATTGAGGATTGAAGATTGAGGATTGGGGATTGAGGATTGACGATTGAGGATTGAGTATTGACGATTGAGAATTGAGGATTGAGGATTGAAGATTGAGTATTGAGGATTGAAGATTGAGGATTGAGGATTGAGGATTGAGGATTGAGGACTGAGGATTGAGGATTGAGGATTGAGCATTGAGGATTGAAGATTGGGGACTGGGGATTGAGGATTGAAGATTGAGGATTAAGGACTGAGGATTGGGGATTGGGGATCTAGGATTGGAGATTGATTATTGAGGATTGAAGATTGAGGGTTAAGGATTGAGGATTGAGATGGAGAATTGAGGATGAGGACTGAGGGTTGAGGATTGAGGTTTGAGGTACGAGGATTGAGGATTGAGGATTGAGGACTGAGGATTGACGATTGAGTATTGAAGATTGAGGATTGATGACTGAGGGTTGAGGATTGAGGATTGATGATTGAGGATTGAGTATTGAAAATTGAGTATTGAGGATTGAATATTGAGGATTGAGGATTGAGGATTGAGGATTGAAGATTGAGTATTGAGGATTGATGATTGAGGATTGAGGATTGACGATTGAGGATTGAGGATTGAGGTTTGAGGATTGACGATGAGGGCTGAGGGCTGAGGATTGAGGTTTGAGGTCTGAGGTCTGAGGGTTGACGATTGAGAATTGAGGATTGAGGATTGAGGATTGAAGATTGAGGATTGAGGATTGAGGATTGAGAATTGAGGATGAGGACTGAAGTTTGAGGATCTAGGTTTGAGGAATGGGGATTGAGGATTGAGGATTGAGGATTGAGGATTGAGGATTGAGAATTGAAGGTTTAGGATTGATGACTGAGGATTGAGGATTGCGGATTGACGATTGAGGATTGGGGATTGAGTGTCGAAGGTTGAGTGTTGAGGATTGAAGGTTGAGGATTGACGATTGAGGATTGAGGATTGAGGATGATGACTGAGGTTTGAGGTTTGAGGTTTTAGTATTGAATCCTGAGAATTCAGGATGTTCTGATGAGTATTGAGAATTGAGAATTGATGGTTTAGTATTGAGGATTCAGGATTGAGGATTGAGTATTGAGTATTGAAGATTGAGGATTGATGATTGAGGATTTAGGATTGAGGATTGAGGATTGAGGATTGAGGATTGAAAATTGAGTATTGAGGATTGAAGGCTGAGGACTGAGGAATAAGGATTGAGGATTGAGGATGAGGGCTGATGGTTGAGGATTGAGGATTGAGGATTGAGGTTTGAGGAATGAGGATTGAGGATTGAGGATTGAGGATTGAAGATTGAGTTTTGATGATTGAAGATTCAGGATTGAGGATTGAGGATTGAGGATTGAGGATTGAAGATTGAGTATTGATGATTGAAGATTCAGGATTGAGGATTGGGGGTTGAGGATTGAGGACGAGGACTGACGGTTGAGGGTTGTGGTTTGAGGATTGAGGATTGAGGATTGAGAATTGAGGATGAGGACTGAGGTTTGAGGATTGAGGTTTGAGGAATGAGGATTGAGGATTGAGGATTGAGGATTGAGGATTGAGGATTGAGGATTGAAGATTGAGGATTGGGGACTGAGTGTTGAGGGTTGAGTGATGAGAATTAATGTTTGTGGATAGAGATTTGAAGATTGCAGATTGAGTATCGAGTATTGAAAACTGTGAATTGAGGATATTCTATTGAGGATTGAGGATTGACAATTGATAGTCGAGGACTGAGGGCTGAAGATTGAGGATTCAGGATTGAGGATTCAGAATTGAGGTTTGAGGACTGAAGATTGAGGATTGAAGATTGAGGATTGAGGATTGAAGATTGAGGATTGAGGATTGAGGATTGAGGATTGAAGAGAGAGGACTGAGTGTTGAGGATTGAGAGTTGAGAATTGATGTTTGAGGGTTGTGATATGATTATTGATTTTTGTGGATTGAGTATTGAACGATGAGAATTCAGGGTATTCTATTGAGTATTGAGAATTGAGGATTGATTGTTGAGTATTGAGGATTGATGGTTGAGGGTTTTGTGTTGAATATTGAGGATTGGGGATTGAGGATTGAGGATTGAGGATTGAGGATTGAGGATTGAGGATTCAGAATTGAGGATGTGGACTGAGGTTTGGGGATTGAGGTTTGAGGAATGAGGATTGAGGATTGGGGATTGAGGATTGTGGATTGAGGATTGAGTATTGAAGGTTGAGGATTGATGACTGAGGATGGAGGATTGCGGATTGACGATTGAGGATTGATGTTTGAGGGTTGAAGGTTGAGTGTTGAGGATTGAAGGTTGAGGATTGACGATTGAGGATTGAGGATTGAGGATGATGGCTGAGGTTTGAGGTTTGAGGTTTGAGTATTTAATCCTGAGAATTCAGGATGTTCTATTGAGTATTGAGAATTGAGGATTGATGCTTTAGTATTGAGGATTCAGGATTGAGGATTGAGGATTGAGTATTGAAGATTGAGGATTGATGATTGAGGATTTAGGATTGAGGATTGAGGATTGAGGCCTGAGGATTGAGGACTGAGGATTGAGGATTGAGGATTGAGCATTGAGGATTGAAGATTGAGGACTGGGGATTGAGGATTGAAGATTGAGGATTAAGGATTGAGGATTGGGGACTGGGGATCTAGGATTGGAGATTGATTATTGAGGATTGAAGATTGAGGGTTGAGGACTGAGTGTTGAGAATTGAGAATTGAGGATGGGTGACTGAGGGTTGAGGGTTGAGGATTGAGGGTTGTGGATTGAGGATTGACGATTGAGTATTGGAGATTGAGGATTGATGACTGAGGATTGAGGATTGAGGATTAATGATTGCGGATTGAGGATTGAAGATTGAGTATTGAGGATTGAATATTGAGGATTGAGGATTGAGGGTTGAGGATTGAAGATTGAGAATTGACGATTGAGGATTGAAGATTGAGTATTGAGGATTGAAGATTGAGGATAGAGTATTGAGGATTGAATATTGAGGACTGAGTGTTGAGGGTTGAGAGATGAGAATTGATGTTTGTGGATGGAGATTTGAAGATTGAGGATTGAGGATTGAGTATTGAAAACAGAGAATTCAGGATATTCTACTGAGTATTGAGAATTGAGGATTGATGGTTGAGTATTGAGGATTGATGGTTGAGGGTTGTGTGTTGAATATTGAGGATTGGCGGATTGAGTATTGAAGATAGAGGACTGAGGACTGGGGATTGAGTATTGAGGATTGAGGATTGAGTATTGACGATTGAGGATTGAAGATTGAGTTTTGATGATTGAAGATTGCGGATTGATTATTGAGGGTTGAGGATTGATGACGAGGGCTGAGGGTTGAGGATTGAGGACTGAGGATTGAGGATTGAGGACTGGGCATTGAGGATTGAAGGTGGAGGACTGAGGAATAAGGATTGAGGATTGAGGATGAGGGCTGAGGGTTGAGGATTGAGGTTTGAGGAGTGAGGACCGAGGATTGAGGATTGAGAATTGAGGATTGTGGATTGAGGATTGAAGATTGTGGATTGGGTATTGAGGATTGAAGAATGAGGATTGAGGATTGAGGATTGAGGATTGAGGATTGAAGATTGAGTATTGAGGATTGAGGATTGAGGATTGAGGATTGAGGATTGAGGATTGAGGATTGAGGATTGAGGATTGAAGATTGAGGATTGGGGACTGAGTGTTGAGGGTTGAGTGATGAGAATTAATGTTTGTGGATAGAGATTTGAAGATTGCAGATTGAGTATCGAGAATTGAAAGCTGTGAATTGAGGATGTTCTCTTGAGGATTGAGGATTGACAATTGATTGTCGAGGACTGAGGGCTGAAGATTGAGGATTGACAATTGATTGTCGAGGACTGAGGGCTGAAGATTGAGGATTCAGGATTGAGGATTCAGAATTGAGGTTTGAGGACTGAGGATTGAGGATTGAAGATTAAGTATTGAGGATTGAAGATTGAGGATTGAGGATTGAGGATGGAGGATTGAAGAGAGAGGACTGAGTGTTGAGGATTGAGTGTTGAGGATTGATGTTTGAGGATTGAGATTTGATTATTGATTTTTGTGGAATAATTATTGAACGATGAGAATTCAGGGTATTCTATTGAGTATTGAGAATTGAGGATTGATTGTTGAGTATTGAGGATTGATGGTTGAGGGTTTTGTGTTGAATATTGAGGATTGAGGATTGAGGATTGGGGATTGAGGATTGAGGATTGAGGATTGAGGATTGAAGATTGAGTATTGAGGATTGAAGGTTGAGGATCGAGGATTGAGTATTGAGGATTGAGGATTGAAGATTGAGGATTGGGGATTGAGGATTGACGATTGAGGATTGAGTATTGACGATTGAGAATCGAGGATTGAGGATTGAAGATTGAGTATTGAGGATTGAAGATTGAGGATTGAGGATTGAGGATTGAGGATTGAGGACTGAGGATTGAGGATTGAGGATTGAGCATTGAGGATTGAAGATTGGGGACTGGGGATTGAGGATTGAGGATTGAGCATTGAGGATTGAAGATTGGGGACTGGGGATTGAGGATTGAGGATTGAGGATTGAGGACTGAGGATTGAGGATTGAGGATTGAGCATTGAGGATTGAAGATTGGGGACTGGGGATTGAGGATTGAAGATTGAGGATTAAGGACTGAGGATTGGGGATTGGGGATCTAGGATTGGAGATTGATTATTGAGGATTGAAGATTGAGGGTTAAGGATTGAGGATTGAGATGGAGAATTGAGGATGAGGACTGAGGGTTGAGGATTGAGGTTTGAGGTACGAGGATTGAGGATTGAGGATTGAGGACTGAGGATTGACGATTGAGTATTGAAGATTGAGGATTGATGACTGAGGGTTGAGGATTGAGGATTGATGATTGAGGATTGAGTATTGAAAATTGAGTATTGAGGATTGAATATTGAGGATTGAGGATTGAGGATTGAGGATTGAAGATTGAGTATTGAGGATTGATGATTGAGGATTGAGGATTGACGATTGAGGATTGAGGATTGAGGTTTGAGGATTGACGATGAGGGCTGAGGGCTGAGGATTGAGGTTTGAGGTCTGAGGTCTGAGGGTTGACGATTGAGAATTGAGGATTGAGGATTGAGGATTGAAGATTGAGGATTGAGGATTGAGGATTGAGAATTGAGGATGAGGACTGAAGTTTGAAGATCTAGGTTTGAGGAATGGGGATTGAGGATTGAGGATTGAGGATTGAGGATTGAGGATTGAGGATTGAGAATTGAAGGTTTAGGATTGATGACTGAGGATTGAGGATTGCGGATTGACGATTGAGGATTCGGGATTGAGTGTCGAAGGTTGAGTGTTGAGGATTGAAGGTTGAGGATTGACGATTGAGGATTGAGGATTGAGGATGATGACTGAGGTTTGAGGTTTGAGGTTTTAGTATTGAATCCTGAGAATTCAGGATGTTCTGATGAGTATTGAGAATTGAGAATTGATGGTTTAGTATTGAGGATTCAGGATTGAGGATTGAGTATTGAGTATTGAAGATTGAGGATTGATGATTGAGGATTTAGGATTGAGGATTGAGGATTGAGGATTGAGGATTGAAAATTGAGTATTGAGGATTGAAGGCTGAGGACTGAGGAATAAGGATTGAGGATTGAGGATGAGGGCTGATGGTTGAGGATTGAGGATTGAGGATTGAGGTTTGAGGAATGAGGATTGAGGATTGAGGATTGAGGATTGAAGATTGAGTTTTGATGATTGAAGATTCAGGATTGAGGATTGAGGATTGAGGATTGAGGATTGAAGATTGAGTATTGATGATTGAAGATTCAGGATTGAGGATTGGGGGTTGAGGATTGAGGACGAGGACTGACGGTTGAGGGTTGTGGTTTGAGGATTGAGGATTGAGGATTGAGAATTGAGGATGAGGACTGAGGTTTGAGGATTGAGGTTTGAGGAATGAGGATTGAGGATTGAGGATTGAGGATTGAGGATTGAGGATTGAGGATTGAAGATTGAGGATTGGGGTCTGAGTGTTGAGGGTTGAGTGATGAGAATTAATGTTTGTGGATAGAGATTTGAAGATTGCAGATTGAGTATCGAGTATTGAAAACTGTGAATTGAGGATATTCTATTGAGGATTGAGGATTGACAATTGATAGTCGAGGACTGAGGGCTGAAGGTTGAGGATTCAGGATTGAGGATTCAGAATTGAGGTTTGAGGACTGAAGATTGAGGATTGAAGATTGAGTATTGGGGATTGAAGATTGAGGATTGAGGATTGAGGATTGAGGATTGAAGAGAGAGGACTGAGTGTTGAGGATTGAGAGTTGAGAATTGATGTTTGAGGGTTGAGATTTGATTATTGATTTTTGTGGATTGAGTATTGAACGATGAGAATTCAGGGTATTCTATTGAGTATTGAGAATTGAGGATTGATTGTTGAGTATTGAGGATTGATGGTTGAAGGTTTTGTGTTGAATATTGAGGATTGGGGATTGAGGATTGAGGATTGAGGATTGAGGATTGAGGATTGAAGATTGAGTATTGAGGATTGAAGATTGAGTATTGAGGATTGAGGATTGAGGATTGAGGATTGAAGATTGAGGGTTAAGGATTGAGGATTGAGATGGAGAATTGAGGATGAGGACTGAGGATTAAGGATTGAGGATTGAAGATTGAGTATTGAGGATTGATGATGGAGGATTGAGCATTGACGATTGAGGATTGAGGATTGAGGTTTGAGGATTGACAATGAGGGCTGAGGGTTGAGGATTGAGGTTCGAGGTCTGAGGTCTGAGGGTTGAGGATTGAGAATTGAGGATTGAGGATTGAGGATTGAAGATTGAGGATTGACGATTGAGGATTGAGAATTGAGGATGAGGACTGAGGTTTGAGGATTGAGGTTTGAGGAATGAGGATTGAGGATTGAGGATTGAGGATTGAGGATTGAGGATTGAGTATTGAAGGTTGAGGGATGATGACTGAGGATTGAGGATTGCGGATTGACGATTGAGGATTGGGGATTGAGGGTTGAAGGTTGAGTGTTGAGGATTGTGGTTTGAGGATTGAGGATTGAGGATTCAGAATTGAGGATGTGGACTGAGGTTTGGGGATTGAGGTTTGAGGAATGAGGATTGAGGTTTGGGGATTGAGGATTGTGGATTGAGGATTGAGTATTGAAGGTTGAGGATTGATGACTGAGGATGGAGGATTGCGGATTGACGATTGAGGATTGATGTTTGAGGGTTGAAGGTTGAGTGTTGAGGATTGAAGGTTGAGGATTGACGATTGAGGATTGAGGATTGAGGATGATGGCTGAGGTTTGAGGTTTGAGGTTTGAGTATTTAATCCTGAGAATTCAGGATGTTCTATTGAGTATTGAGAATTGAGGATTGATGCTTTAGTATTGAGGATTCAGGATTGAGGATTGAGGATTGAGTATTGAAGATTGAGGATTGATGATTGAGGATTTAGGATTGAGGATTGAGGATTGAGGCCTGAGGATTGAGGACTGAGGATTGAGGATTGAGGATTGAGCATTGAGGATTGAAGATTGAGGACTGGGGATTGAGGATTGAAGATTGAGGATTAAGGATTGAGGATTGGGGACTGGGGATCTAGGATTGGAGATTGATTATTGAGGATTGAAGATTGAGGGTTGAGGACTGAGTGTTGAGAATTGAGAATTGAGGATGGGTTACTGAGGGTTGAGGGTTGAGGATTGAGGGTTGTGGATTGAGGATTGACGATTGAGTATTGGAGATTGAGGATTGATGACTGAGGATTGAGGATTGAGGATTAATGATTGCGGATTGAGGATTGAAGATTGAGGATTGAGGATTGAGGATTGAGGATTGAGGATTGAGGATTGAGGATTGAAGATTGAGTATTGGGGACTGAGAGTTGAGGGTTGAGTGATGAGAATTAATGTTTGTGGATAGAGATTTGAAGATTGCAGATTGAGTATCGAGAATTGAAAGCTGTCAATTGAGGATATTCTATTGAGGATTGAGGATTGACAATTGATTGTCGAGGACTGAGTGCTGAAGTTTGAGGATTGACAATTGATGGTCGAGGACAGAGGGCTGAAGATTGAGGATTCAGGATTGAGGATTCAGAATTGAGGTTTGAGGACTGAGGATTGAGGATTGAAGATTGAGTATTGAGGATTGAAGACTGGGGATTGAGGATTGAGGATGGAGGATTGAAGAGAGAGGACTGAGTGTTGAGGATTGAGTGTTGAGAATTGATGTTTGAGGATTGAGATTTGATTATTGATCTTTGTGGATTGAGTATTGAACGATGAGAATTCAGGGTATTCTATTGAGTATTGAGAATTGAGGATTGATTGTTGAGTATTGAGGATTGATGGTTGAGGGTTTTGTGTTGAATATTGAGGATTGAGGATTGAGGATTGGGGATTGAGGATTGAGGATTGAGGATTGAGGATTGAAGATTGAGTATTGAGGATTGAAGGTTGAGGATCGAGGATTGAGTATTGAGTATTGAGGATTGAAGATTGAGGATTGGGGATTGAGGATTGACGATTGAGGATTGAGTATTGACGATTGAGAATCGAGGATTGAGGATTGAAGATTGAGTATTGAGGATTGAAGATTGAGGATTGAGGATTGAGGATTGAGGATTGAGGACTGAGGATTGAGGATTGAGGATTGAGCATTGAGGATTGAAGATTCGGGACTGGGGATTGAGGATTGAGGATTGAGCATTGAGGATTGAAGATTGGGGACTGGGGATTGAGGATTGAGGATTGAGGATTGAGGACTGAGGATTGAGGATTGAGGATTGAGCATTGAGGATTGAAGATTGGGGACTGGGGATTGAGGATTGAAGATTGAGGATTAAGGACTGAGGATTGGGGATTGGGGATCTAGGATTGGAGATTGATTATTGAGGATTGAAGATTGAGGGTTAAGGATTGAGGATTGAGATGGAGAATTGAGGATGAGGACTGAGGGTTGAGGATTGAGGTTTGAGGTACGAGGATTGAGGATTGAGGATTGAGGACTGAGGATTGACGATTGAGTATTGAAGATTGAGGATTGATGACTGAGGGTTGAGGATTGAGGATTGATGATTGAGGATTGAGTATTGAAAATTGAGTATTGAGGATTGAATATTGAGGATTGAGGATTGAGGATTGAGGATTGAAGATTGAGTATTGAGGATTGATGATTGAGGATTGAGGATTGACGATTGAGGATTGAGGATTGAGGTTTGAGGATTGACGATGAGGGCTGAGGGCTGAGGATTGAGGTTTGAGGTCTGAGGTCTGAGGGTTGACGATTGAGAATTGAGGATTGAGGATTGAGGATTGAAGATTGAGGATTGAGGATTGAGGATTGAAGATTGAGTATTGAGGATTGAAGGTTGAGGATTGAGGATTGAGTATTGAGGATTGAGGATTGAAGATTGAGGATTGGGGATTGAGGATTGACGATTGAGGATTGAGTATTGACGATTGAGAATCGAGGATTGAGGATTGAAGATTGAGTATTGAGGATTGAAGATTGAGGATTGAGGATTGAGGATTGAGGATTGAGGATTGAGGACTGAGGATTGAGGATTGAGGATTGAGCATTGAGGATTGAAGATTGGGGACTGGGGATTGAGGATTGAAGATTGAGGATTAAGGATTGAGGATTGGGGATTGGGGATCTAGGATTGGAGATTGATTATTGAGGATTGAAGATTGAGGGTTAAGTATTGAGGATTGAGATGGAGAATTGAGGATGAGGACTGAGGGTTGAGGATTGAGGTTTGACGTACGAGGATTGAGGATTGAGGATTGAGGATTGAGGATTGAGTATTGAAGATTGAGGATTGAAGATTGAGGATTGAGGATTGAGGACTGAGGATTGAGGATTGAAGATTGAGTATTAAGGATTGAAGATTGAGGATTGAGGATTGAGGATGGAGGATTGAAGAGAGAGGACTGAGTGTTGAGGATTGAGTGTTGAGGATTTATGTTTGAGGGTTGAGATTTGATTATTGATTTTTGTGGATTGAGTATTGAACGATGAGAATTCAGGGTATTCTATTGAGTATTGAGAATTGAGGATTGATTGTTGAGTATTGAGGGTTGATGGTTGAGGGTTTTGTGTTGAATATTGAGGATTGAAGATTGAGGATTGAGGATTGAGGATTGAGGACTGAAGATTGAGTATTGATGATTGAAGATTCGGGATTGAGGATTGAGGATTGAGGATTGAGGATTGAAGATTGAGTATTGAGGATTGAAGATTGAGGATTGAGGATTGAGGATGGAGGATTGAAGAGAGAGGACTGAGTGTTGAGGATTGAGTGTTGAGGATTGATGTTTGAGGGTTGAGGTTTGATTATTGATTTTTGTAGATTGAGTATTGAACGAAGAGAATTCAGGGTATTCTATTGAGTATTGAGAATTGAGGATTGATTGTTGAGTATGGAGGGATGATGGTTGAGGGTTTTGTGTTGAATATTGAGGATTGAGGATTGAGGATTGAGGATTGAGGATTGAGGATTGAGGATTGAAGATTGAGTATTGAGGATTGAAGGTTGAGGATTGAGGATTGAGGATTGAGGATTGAGGATTGAAGATTGAGGATTGGGGATTGAGGATTGACGATTGAGGATTGAGTATTGACGATTGAGAATTGAGGATTGAGGATTGAAGGTTGAGTATTGTGGACTGAAGATTGAGGATTGAGGATTGACGATTGAGGATTGAGGATTGAGGTTTGAGGATTGACGATGAGGGCTGAGGGTTGAGGATTGAGGTTTGAGGTCTGAGGACTGAGGATTGAGGATTGAGGATTGAGTATTGAGGATTGAAGATTGAGGATTAAGGATTGAGTATTGGGGATTGAGGATCTAGAATTGAAAATTGACTATTTGGGATTGAAGATTGAGGATTGAGGATTGAGGATTGAGAATTGAGAATTGAGGATAAGGACTGAGGGTTGAGGATTGAGGTTTGAGGAATGAGGATTGAGGATAGAGGATTGAGGATGAGGGCTGAGTGTTGAGGATTGAGGTTTGAGGAGTGAGGACCGAGGCTTGAGGATTGAGAATTGAGGATTGTGGATTGAGGATTGAAGATTGTGGATTGGGTATTGAGGATTGAAGAATGAGGATTGAGGATTGAGGATTGAGGATTGAGGATTGAAGATTGAGTATTGAGGATTGAAGATTGAGGATTGAGGATTGAGGATTGAGGATTGAGGATTGAGGTTTGAGGATTGAGGATTGAGGATTGAGGATTGAAGGTTGAGTATGGAGGATAGAAGATTGAGTATTGAGGATTGAAGATTGAGGATTGAGGATTGAGGATTGAGGATTGAGGATTGAGGAATGAGGGTTGAGGATCGAGGATTGAAGATTGAGGATTGGGGACTGAGTGTTGAGGGTTGAGCGATGAGGATTGATGTTTGTGGATAGAGATTCGAAGATTGCAGGTAGAGAATTTAGTATTGAAAACTGTGAATTGATGATATTCTATTGAGGATTGAGGATTGACAACTGATTGTTGAGGTCTGAAGTCTGAAGGTTGAGTACTGAGGATAGAGCTTTCAGGATTGAGGTTTGAGGACTGAGGATTGAGGATTGAGGATTGAGGATTGAGGATTGAGGATTGAGGATTGAAGATTGAGGATTGAGGATCCAGGATGAGGGCTGAAGGTTGAGGATTGAGGTTTGAGGACTGAGGTCTGAGGATTGAGGGTAGAGAATTAAGGATTGAGGATTGAGGATTGAAGATTGAGCATTGATAATTGAGTATTGAGGATTGAAGGTGGAGGACTGAGGAATAAGTATTGAGGATTGAGGATGAGGGCTGAGGGTTGAGGATTGAGGTTTGAGGAGTGAGGACCGAGGATTGAGGATTGAGCATTGAGGATTGTGGATTGAGGATTGAAGATTGTGGATTGGGTATTGAGGATTGAAGAATGAGGATTGAGGATTGAGGATTGAGGATTGAAGATTGAGTATTGGGGATTGAGGATTGAGGATTGAGGATTGAGGATTGAGGATTGAGGATTGAGGATTCAGGAATTGAAGATTGAGGATTGGGGACTGAGTGTTGAGGGTTGAGTGATGAGAATTAATGTTTGTGGATAGAGATTTGAAGATTGCAGATTGAGTATCGAGAATTGAAAGCTGTGAATTGAGGATATTCTATTGAGGACTGAGGATTGACAATTGATTGTCGAGGACTGAGGGCTGAAGATTGAGGATTGACAATTGATTGGCGAGGACTGAGGGCTGAAGATTGAGGATTCAGGAATGAGGATTCAGAATTGAGGTTTGAAGACTGAGGGTTGAGGATTGAAGATTGAGTATTGAGGATTGAAGATTGAGGATTGAGGATTGAGGATGGAGGATTGAAGAGAGAGGACTGAGTGTTGAGGATTGAGTGTTGAGGATTGATGTTTGAGGATCGAGATTTGATTATTGATTTTTGTGGATTGAGTATTGAACGATGAGAATTCAGGGTATTCTATTGAGTATTGAGAATTGAGGATTGATTGTTGAGTATTGAGGATTGATTGTTTAGGGTTTTGTGTTGAATATTGAGGATTGAGGATTGAGGATTGAGGATTGAGGATTGAGGATTGAGGATTGAAGATTGAGTATTGAGGATTGAAGGTTGAGGATCGAGGATTGAGTATTGAGGATTGAGGATTGAAGATTGAGGATTGGGGATTGAGGATTGACGATTGAGGATTGAGTATTGACGATTGAGAATCGAGGATTGAGGATTGAAGATTGAGTATTGAGGATTGAAGATTGAGGATTGAGGATTGAGGATTGAGGATTGAGGACTGAGGATTGAGGATTGAGGATTGAGCATTGAGGATTGAAGATTGGGGACTGGGGATTGAGGATTGAGGATTGAGCATTGAGGATTGAAGATTGGGGACTGGGGATTGAGGATTGAGGATTGAGGATTGAGGACTGAGGATTGAGGATTGAGGATTGAGCATTGAGGATTGAAGATTGGGGACTGGGGATTGAGGATTGAAGATTGAGGATTAAGGACTGAGGATTGGGGATTGGGGATCTAGGATTGGAGATTGATTATTGAGGATTGAAGATTGAGGGTTAAGGATTGAGGATTGAGATGGAGAATTGAGGATGAGGACTGAGGGTTGAGGATTGAGGTTTGAGGTACGAGGATTGAGGATTGAGGATTGAGGACTGAGGATTGACGATTGAGTATTGAAGATTGAGGATTGATGACTGAGGGTTGAGGATTGAGGATTGATGATTGAGGATTGAGTATTGAAAATTGAGTATTGAGGATTGAATATTGAGGATTGAGGATTGAGGATTGAGGATTGAAGATTGAGTATTGAGGATTGATGATTGAGGATTGAGGATTGACGATTGAGGATTGAGGATTGAGGTTTGAGGATTGACGATGAGGGCTGAGGGCTGAGGATTGAGGTTTGAGGTCTGAGGTCTGAGGGTTGACGATTGAGAATTGAGGATTGAGGATTGAGGATTGAAGATTGAGGATTGAGGATTGAGGATTGAGAATTGAGGATGAGGACTGAAGTTTGAAGATCTAGGTTTGAGGAATGGGGATTGAGGATTGAGGATTGAGGATTGAGGATTGAGGATTGAGGATTGAGAATTGAAGGTTTAGGATTGATGACTGAGGATTGAGGATTGCGGATTGACGATTGAGGATTCGGGATTGAGTGTCGAAGGTTGAGTGTTGAGGATTGAAGGTTGAGGATTGACGATTGAGGATTGAGGATTGAGGATGATGACTGAGGTTTGAGGTTTGAGGTTTTAGTATTGAATCCTGAGAATTCAGGATGTTCTGATGAGTATTGAGAATTGAGAATTGATGGTTTAGTATTGAGGATTCAGGATTGAGGATTGAGTATTGAGTATTGAAGATTGAGGATTGATGATTGAGGATTTAGGATTGAGGATTGAGGATTGAGGATTGAGGATTGAAAATTGAGTATTGAGGATTGAAGGCTGAGGACTGAGGAATAAGGATTGAGGATTGAGGATGAGGGCTGATGGTTGAGGATTGAGGATTGAGGATTGAGGTTTGAGGAATGAGGATTGAGGATTGAGGATTGAGGATTGAAGATTGAGTTTTGATGATTGAAGATTCAGGATTGAGGATTGAGGATTGAGGATTGAGGATTGAAGATTGAGTATTGATGATTGAAGATTCAGGATTGAGGATTGGGGGTTGAGGATTGAGGACGAGGACTGACGGTTGAGGGTTGTGGTTTGAGGATTGAGGATTGAGGATTGAGAATTGAGGATGAGGACTGAGGTTTGAGGATTGAGGTTTGAGGAATGAGGATTGAGGATTGAGGATTGAGGATTGAGGATTGAGGATTGAGGATTGAAGATTGAGGATTGGGGTCTGAGTGTTGAGGGTTGAGTGATGAGAATTAATGTTTGTGGATAGAGATTTGAAGATTGCAGATTGAGTATCGAGTATTGAAAACTGTGAATTGAGGATATTCTATTGAGGATTGAGGATTGACAATTGATAGTCGAGGACTGAGGGCTGAAGGTTGAGGATTCAGGATTGAGGATTCAGAATTGAGGTTTGAGGACTGAAGATTGAGGATTGAAGATTGAGTATTGGGGATTGAAGATTGAGGATTGAGGATTGAGGATTGAGGATTGAAGAGAGAGGACTGAGTGTTGAGGATTGAGAGTTGAGAATTGATGTTTGAGGGTTGAGATTTGATTATTGATTTTTGTGGATTGAGTATTGAACGATGAGAATTCAGGGTATTCTATTGAGTATTGAGAATTGAGGATTGATTGTTGAGTATTGAGGATTGATGGTTGAAGGTTTTGTGTTGAATATTGAGGATTGGGGATTGAGGATTGAGGATTGAGGATTGAGGATTGAGGATTGAAGATTGAGTATTGAGGATTGAAGATTGAGTATTGAGGATTGAGGATTGAGGATTGAGGATTGAAGATTGAGGGTTAAGGATTGAGGATTGAGATGGAGAATTGAGGATGAGGACTGAGGATTAAGGATTGAGGATTGAAGATTGAGTATTGAGGATTGATGATGGAGGATTGAGCATTGACGATTGAGGATTGAGGATTGAGGTTTGAGGATTGACAATGAGGGCTGAGGGTTGAGGATTGAGGTTCGAGGTCTGAGGTCTGAGGGTTGAGGATTGAGAATTGAGGATTGAGGATTGAGGATTGAAGATTGAGGATTGACGATTGAGGATTGAGAATTGAGGATGAGGACTGAGGTTTGAGGATTGAGGTTTGAGGAATGAGGATTGAGGATTGAGGATTGAGGATTGAGGATTGAGGATTGAGTATTGAAGGTTGAGGGATGATGACTGAGGATTGAGGATTGCGGATTGACGATTGAGGATTGGGGATTGAGGGTTGAAGGTTGAGTGTTGAGGATTGTGGTTTGAGGATTGAGGATTGAGGATTCAGAATTGAGGATGTGGACTGAGGTTTGGGGATTGAGGTTTGAGGAATGAGGATTGAGGATTGGGGATTGAGGATTGTGGATTGAGGATTGAGTATTGAAGGTTGAGGATTGATGACTGAGGATGGAGGATTGCGGATTGACGATTGAGGATTGATGTTTGAGGGTTGAAGGTTGAGTGTTGAGGATTGAAGGTTGAGGATTGACGATTGAGGATTGAGGATTGAGGATGATGGCTGAGGTTTGAGGTTTGAGGTTTGAGTATTTAATCCTGAGAATTCAGGATGTTCTATTGAGTATTGAGAATTGAGGATTGATGCTTTAGTATTGAGGATTCAGGATTGAGGATTGAGGATTGAGTATTGAAGATTGAGGATTGATGATTGAGGATTTAGGATTGAGGATTGAGGATTGAGGCCTGAGGATTGAGGACTGAGGATTGAGGATTGAGGATTGAGCATTGAGGATTGAAGATTGAGGACTGGGGATTGAGGATTGAAGATTGAGGATTAAGGATTGAGGATTGGGGACTGGGGATCTAGGATTGGAGATTGATTATTGAGGATTGAAGATTGAGGGTTGAGGACTGAGTGTTGAGAATTGAGAATTGAGGATGGGTTACTGAGGGTTGAGGGTTGAGGATTGAGGGTTGTGGATTGAGGATTGACGATTGAGTATTGGAGATTGAGGATTGATGACTGAGGATTGAGGATTGAGGATTAATGATTGCGGATTGAGGATTGAAGATTGAGGATTGAGGATTGAGGATTGAGGATTGAGGATTGAGGATTGAGGATTGAAGATTGAGGATTGGGGACTGAGAGTTGAGGGTTGAGTGATGAGAATTAATGTTTCTGGATAGAGATTTGAAGATTGCAGATTGAGTATCGAGAATTGAAAGCTGTCAATTGAGGATATTCTATTGAGGATTGAGGATTGACAATTGATTGTCGAGGACTGAGTGCTGAAGTTTGAGGATTGACAATTGATGGTCGAGGACAGAGGGCTGAAGATTGAGGATTCAGGATTGAGGATTCAGAATTGAGGTTTGAGGACTGAGGATTGAGGATTGAAGATTGAGTATTGAGGATTGAAGACTGGGGATTGAGGATTGAGGATGGAGGATTGAAGAGAGAGGACTGAGTGTTGAGGATTGAGTGTTGAGAATTGATGTTTGAGGATTGAGATTTGATTATTGATCTTTGTGGATTGAGTATTGAACGATGAGAATTCAGGGTATTCTATTGAGTATTGAGAATTGAGGATTGATTGTTGAGTATTGAGGATTGATGGTTGAGGGTTTTGTGTTGAATATTGAGGATTGAGGATTGAGGATTGGGGATTGAGGATTGAGGATTGAGGATTGAGGATTGAAGATTGAGTATTGAGGATTGAAGGTTGAGGATCGAGGATTGAGTATTGAGGATTGAGGATTGAAGATTGAGGATTGGGGATTGAGGATTGACGATTGAGGATTGAGTATTGACGATTGAGAATCGAGGATTGAGGATTGAAGATTGAGTATTGAGGATTGAAGATTGAGGATTGAGGATTGAGGATTGAGGATTGAGGACTGAGGATTGAGGATTGAGGATTGAGCATTGAGGATTGAAGATTGGGGACTGGGGATTGAGGATTGAGGATTGAGCATTGAGGATTGAAGATTGGGGACTGGGGATTGAGGATTGAGGATTGAGGATTGAGGACTGAGGATTGAGGATTGAGGATTGAGCATTGAGGATTGAAGATTGGGGACTGGGGATTGAGGATTGAAGATTGAGGATTAAGGACTGAGGATTGGGGATTGGGGATCTAGGATTGGAGATTGATTATTGAGGATTGAAGATTGAGGGTTAAGGATTGAGGATTGAGATGGAGAATTGAGGATGAGGACTGAGGGTTGAGGATTGAGGTTTGAGGTACGAGGATTGAGGATTGAGGATTGAGGACTGAGGATTGACGATTGAGTATTGAAGATTGAGGATTGATGACTGAGGGTTGAGGATTGAGGATTGATGATTGAGGATTGAGTATTGAAAATTGAGTATTGAGGATTGAATATTGAGGATTGAGGATTGAGGATTGAGGATTGAAGATTGAGTATTGAGGATTGATGATTGAGGATTGAGGATTGACGATTGAGGATTGAGGATTGAGGTTTGAGGATTGACGATGAGGGCTGAGGGCTGAGGATTGAGGTTTGAGGTCTGAGGTCTGAGGGTTGACGATTGAGAATTGAGGATTGAGGATTGAGGATTGAAGATTGAGGATTGAGGATTGAGGATTGAAGATTGAGTATTGAGGATTGAAGGTTGAGGATTGAGGATTGAGTATTGAGGATTGAGGATTGAAGATTGAGGATTGGGGATTGAGGATTGACGATTGAGGATTGAGTATTGACGATTGAGAATCGAGGATTGAGGATTGAAGATTGAGTATTGAGGATTGAAGATTGAGGATTGAGGATTGAGGATTGAGGATTGAGGATTGAGGACTGAGGATTGAGGATTGAGGATTGAGCATTGAGGATTGAAGATTGGGGACTGGGGATTGAGGATTGAAGATTGAGGATTAAGGATTGAGGATTGGGGATTGGGGATCTAGGATTGGAGATTGATTATTGAGGATTGAAGATTGAGGGTTAAGTATTGAGGATTGAGATGGAGAATTGAGGATGAGGACTGAGGGTTGAGGATTGAGGTTTGACGTACGAGGATTGAGGATTGAGGATTGAGGATTGAGGATTGAGTATTGAAGATTGAGGATTGAAGATTGAGGATTGAGGATTGAGGACTGAGGATTGAGGATTGAAGATTGAGTATTAAGGATTGAAGATTGAGGATTGAGGATTGAGGATGGAGGATTGAAGAGAGAGGACTGAGTGTTGAGGATTGAGTGTTGAGGATTTATGTTTGAGGGTTGAGATTTGATTATTGATTTTTGTGGATTGAGTATTGAACGATGAGAATTCAGGGTATTCTATTGAGTATTGAGAATTGAGGATTGATTGTTGAGTATTGAGGGTTGATGGTTGAGGGTTTTGTGTTGAATATTGAGGATTGAAGATTGAGGATTGAGGATTGAGGATTGAGGACTGAAGATTGAGTATTGATGATTGAAGATTCGGGATTGAGGATTGAGGATTGAGGATTGAGGATTGAAGATTGAGTATTGAGGATTGAAGATTGAGGATTGAGGATTGAGGATGGAGGATTGAAGAGAGAGGACTGAGTGTTGAGGATTGAGTGTTGAGGATTGATGTTTGAGGGTTGAGGTTTGATTATTGATTTTTGTAGATTGAGTATTGAACGAAGAGAATTCAGGGTATTCTATTGAGTATTGAGAATTGAGGATTGATTGTTGAGTATGGAGGGATGATGGTTGAGGGTTTTGTGTTGAATATTGAGGATTGAGGATTGAGGATTGAGGATTGAGGATTGAGGATTGAGGATTGAAGATTGAGTATTGAGGATTGAAGGTTGAGGATTGAGGATTGAGGATTGAGGATTGAGGATTGAAGATTGAGGATTGGGGATTGAGGATTGACGATTGAGGATTGAGTATTGACGATTGAGAATTGAGCATTGAGGATTGAAGGTTGAGTATTGTGGACTGAAGATTGAGGATTGAGGATTGACGATTGAGGATTGAGGATTGAGGTTTGAGGATTGACGATGAGGGCTGAGGGTTGAGGATTGAGGTTTGAGGTCTGAGGACTGAGGATTGAGGATTGAGGATTGAGTATTGAGGATTGAAGATTGAGGATTAAGGATTGAGTATTGGGGATTGAGGATCTAGAATTGAAAATTGACTATTTGGGATTGAAGATTGAGGATTGAGGATTGAGGATTGAGAATTGAGAATTGAGGATAAGGACTGAGGGTTGAGGATTGAGGTTTGAGGAATGAGGATTGAGGATAGAGGATTGAGGATGAGGGCTGAGTGTTGAGGATTGAGGTTTGAGGAGTGAGGACCGAGGCTTGAGGATTGAGAATTGAGGATTGTGGATTGAGGATTGAAGATTGTGGATTGGGTATTGAGGATTGAAGAATGAGGATTGAGGATTGAGGATTGAGGATTGAGGATTGAAGATTGAGTATTGAGGATTGAAGATTGAGGATTGAGGATTGAGGATTGAGGATTGAGGATTGAGGTTTGAGGATTGAGGATTGAGGATTGAGGATTGAAGGTTGAGTATGGAGGATTGAAGATTGAGTATTGAGGATTGAAGATTGAGGATTGAGGATTGAGGATTGAGGATTGAGGATTGAGGAATGAGGGTTGAGGATCGAGGATTGAAGATTGAGGATTGGGGACTGAGTGTTGAGGGTTGAGCGATGAGGATTGATGTTTGTGGATAGAGATTCGAAGATTGCAGGTAGAGAATTTAGTATTGAAAACTGTGAATTGATGATATTCTATTGAGGATTGAGGATTGACAACTGATTGTTGAGGTCTGAAGTCTGAAGGTTGAGTACTGAGGATAGAGCTTTCAGGATTGAGGTTTGAGGACTGAGGATTGAGGATTGAGGATTGAGGATTGAGGATTGAGGATTGAGGATTGAAGATTGAGGATTGAGGATCCAGGATGAGGGCTGAAGGTTGAGGATTGAGGTTTGAGGACTGAGGTCTGAGGATTGAGGGTAGAGAATTAAGGATTGAGGATTGAGGATTGAAGATTGAGCATTGATAATTGAGTATTGAGGATTGAAGGTGGAGGACTGAGGAATAAGTATTGAGGATTGAGGATGAGGGCTGAGGGTTGAGGATTGAGGTTTGAGGAGTGAGGACCGAGGATTGAGGATTGAGCATTGAGGATTGTGGATTGAGGATTGAAGATTGTGGATTGGGTATTGAGGATTGAAGAATGAGGATTGAGGATTGAGGATTGAGGATTGAAGATTGAGTATTGGGGATTGAGGATTGAGGATTGAGGATTGAGGATTGAGGATTGAGGATTGAGGATTCAGGAATTGAAGATTGAGGATTGGGGACTGAGTGTTGAGGGTTGAGTGATGAGAATTAATGTTTGTGGATAGAGATTTGAAGATTGCAGATTGAGTATCGAGAATTGAAAGCTGTGAATTGAGGATATTCTATTGAGGACTGAGGATTGACAATTGATTGTCGAGGACTGAGGGCTGAAGATTGAGGATTGACAATTGATTGGCGAGGACTGAGGGCTGAAGATTGAGGATTCAGGAATGAGGATTCAGAATTGAGGTTTGAAGACTGAGGGTTGAGGATTGAAGATTGAGTATTGAGGATTGAAGATTGAGGATTGAGGATTGAGGATGGAGGATTGAAGAGAGAGGACTGAGTGTTGAGGATTGAGTGTTGAGGATTGATGTTTGAGGATCGAGATTTGATTATTGATTTTTGTGGATTGAGTATTGAACGATGAGAATTCAGGGTATTCTATTGAGTATTGAGAATTGAGGATTGATTGTTGAGTATTGAGGATTGATTGTTTAGGGTTTTGTGTTGAATATTGAGGATTGAGGATTGAGGATTGAGGATTGAGGATTGAGGACTGAGGATTGAAGATTGAGTATTGAGGATTGAAGGTTGAGGATTGAGGATTGAGTATTGAGGATTGAGGATTGAAGATTGAGGATTGGGGATTGAGGATTGACGATTGAGGATTGAGTATTGACGATTGAGAATCGAGGATTGAGGATTGAAGATTGAGTATTGAGGATTGAAGATTGAGGATTGAGGATTGAGGATTGAGGATTGAGGACTGGGGATTGAGGATTGAGGATTGAGCATTGAGGATTGAAGATTGGGGACTGGGGATTGAGGATTGAAGATTGAGGATTAAGGATTGGGGATTGGGGATTGGGGATCTAGGGTTGTAGATTGATAATTGAGGATTGAAGATTGAGGGTTAAGTATTGAGAATGGAGATGGAGAATTGAGGATGAGGACTGAGGGTTGAGGATTGAGGTTTGAAGTACGAGGATTGAGGATTGAGGATTGAGGATTGAGGATTGAGTATTGAAGATTGAGGATTGAAGATTGAGGATTGTGGATTGACGATTGAGGATTGAGTATTGACGATTGAGAATTGAGGATTGAGGATTGAAGGTTGAGTATTGTGGACTGAAGATTGAGGATTGAGGATTGACGATTGAGGATTGAGGATTGAGGTTTGAGGATTGACGATGAGGGCTGAGGGTTGAGGATTGAGGATTGAGGTCTGAGGACTGAGGACTGAGGATTGAGGATTGAGGATTGAGTATTGAGGATTGAAGATTGAGGATTAAGGATTGAGGATTGGGGAGTGAGGATCTAGGATTGAAAATTGATTATTTGGGATTGAAGATTGAGGATTGAGGATTGAGGATTGAGAATTGAGAATTGAGGATAAGGACTGAGGGTTGAGGATTGAGGATTGAGGAATGAGGATTGAGGATAGAGGATTGAGGATTGAAGATTGAGAACTGATGATTGAAGATTGAGGTTTGAGGATTGAGGGTTGAGGATTGAGGACGAGGACTGACAGTTGAGGTTTGTGGTTTGAGGATTGAGGGTTGAGGATTGAGAATTGAGGATGAGGACTGAGGTTTGAGGATTGATGACTGAGGATTGAGGATTGAGGATTGATGATTGCGTATTGAGGATTGAAGATTGAGTATTGAGGATTGAATATTGAGGATTGAGGATTGTGTATTGAGGATTGAAGATTGAGTATTGAGGATTGAAGATTGAGGATTGAGGATTGAGGATTGAGGATTGAGGATTGAGGAATGAGGGTTGAGGATAGAGGATTGAAGATTGAGGATTGGGGACTGAGTGTTGAGGGTTGAGCGATCAGGATTGATGTTTGTGGATAGACATTCGAAGATTGCAGATTGAGAATTTAATATTGAAAACTGTGAATTGATGATATTCTATTGAGGATTGAGGATTGACAACTGATTGTTGAGGTCTGAAGTCTGAAGGTTGAGTACTGAGGATTGAGGATTGAGGATTGAGGACTGAGGATTGAGGATTGAGGATTGAGCATTGAGGATTGAAGATTGGGGACTGGGGATTGAGGATTGAAGATTGAGGATTAAGGATTGAGGATTGGGGATTTGGGATCTAGGATTGGAGATTGATTATTGAGGATTGAAGATTGAGGGTTAAGTATTGAGGATTGAGATGGAGAATTGAGGATGAGGACTGAGGGTTGAGGATTGAGGTTTGAGGTACGAGGATTGAGGATTGAGGATTGAGTATTGAGGATTGAGGATTGAGGATTGAGTATTGAAGATTGAGGATTGGGGATTGAGGATTGACGATTGAGTATTCAGTATTGAGGATTGAGAATTGAGGACTGAGGATTGAAGATTGAGTATTGAGGATTGAAGATTGAGGATTGAGGATTGAGGATTGAGGATTGACTATGAGGGCTGAGGGTTGAGGATTGAGGATTGAGGATTGAGTATTGAAGATTGAGTATTGAGGATTGAATGTAGGGGATTGAGGGTTGAGGACTGAGGATTAAGGATTGAAGATTGAGGACTGGGGACTGAGTATTGAGGGTTGAGTGATGAGAATTGGTGTTTGTGGATAGAGATTTAAAGATTGCAGATTGAGTATTGAGTATTGAAAACTGTGAATTGATGATATTCTATTGAGGATTGAGAATTTACAACTGATTGTTGAGGGCTGAGGGCTGCAAATTGAGGATTCAGGATTGAGGATTCAGAATTGACGTTTGAGGACTGAGGATTGAGGGTTGAAGACTGATTATTGAGGATTGAAGATTCAAGATTGAGGATTGAGGAATGAGGATTGAGGATGAGGGCTGAGGGTTCAGGATTGAGGTTTGAGGATTGAGGACTGAGGATTGAGGATTGAGGATTGATGATTGAGTATTGAGGATTGAAGATTGAGGATTGAGGATTGAGGATTGAGGATTGAGGATTGAAGATTGAGGATTGGGGACTGAGTGTTGAGTGTAGAGTGATGAGAATTGATGTTCGTGGATAGAGATTTAAAGATAGCAGATTGAGTATTGAGTATTGAAAGCTGTGAATTGATGATGTTCTATTGAGGATTGAGAATTGACAACTGATTTTTGAGCACTGAGGTCTGAAGATTGAGGATTCAGGATTGAGGATTCAGGATTGAGGATTCAGGATTGACGTTTGAGTACTGAGGATTGAGGATTGAGGATTGGGGATTGAGGATTGAGGATTGAGGATTGAGGATTGAAGATTGAGGATTGGGTATTGCTGACTGAACATTGAGGATTGAGGATTGAGGATTGAGTATTGAGGATTGAGGACTGAAGATTGAATATTGATGATTGAAGATTGAGGATTCAGGATTGAGGGCTGTGGATTGAGGACGAGGACTGAGGGTTCAGTATTGATGTCTGAGGTCTGAGGATTGAGGATTGAGGATTGAGGATTGAAGATTGAGTATTGAGGTTTGAAGATTGAGGATTTTGGATTGAGGATTGAGGATTGAGTATTGAAGATTGAGGATTGGGGATTGAGGATTGACGATTGAGGATTCAGTATTGAGGATTGAGAATTGAGGATAGAGGATTGAAGGTTGAGTATTGAGGATTGAAGATTGAGGATTGAGGATTGAGGATTGAGGTTTGACTATGAGGGCTGAGGGTTGAGGATTGAGGCTTGAGGACTGAGGACTGAGGATTGAGGATTGAGAATTGAGGATTGAGGATTGAGGATTGAAGGTTGAGGATTGGGTATTGAGGATCGAAGACTGAGGATTGAGGATTGAGGATTGAGGATTGAGGATTGAAGATTGAGGATTGAGGATTGAGGATTGAGGATTGAAGATTGAGTATTGAAGATTGAAGATTGAGGATTGAGGATTGAGGATTGATGATTGAGTATTGAGGATTGAAGATTGAGGATTGTGGATTGAGGATTGAGAACTGAGGATTGATGATTGAGGATTGGTGATTGAGTATTTAGGATTGAAGATTGAGGATTGAGGATTGAGGATTAAGGATTGAGTGTTGAGGATTGAGAATTGAGGATTGAGGGTTGACGATTGTGTATTCAGGATTGAAGATTGAGGATTGAGGATTGAGGATTGAGGATTGACGATGAGGGCTGAGGGTTGAGGATTGAGGTATGAGGACTGAGGACAGAGGATTGAGGATTGAGAATTGAGGATTGAGGATTGAGGATTGAAGATTGAGGATTGGGTATTGAGGATTGAAGAATGGGGATTGAGGATTGAGGACTGAGGATTGGGTATTGAAGATTGAGGACTGAGGATTGAGGATTGAGGATTGAGGATTGAGTATTGGGGATTGAGGATTGAAGATTGGGGACTGGGGACTGAGTATTGAGTGTTGAGTGATGAGAATTGGTGTTTGTGGATAGAGATTTAAAGATTGCAGATTGAGTATTGAGTATTGAAAACTGTGAATTGATGATATTCTATTGAGGATTGAGAAATTACAACTGATTGTTGGGGACTGAGGTCTGAAGATTGAGGATTCAGGTTTGAGGATCCAGGATTGAGGTTTGAGGACTGAAGATTGAGGATTGAGGATTGAGGATTGAGGATTGTGGATTGAGGATTGAAGATTGAGGATTGGGTATTGCTGACTGAACATTGAGGATTGAGGATTGAGGATTGAGTGTTGAGGATTGAGGACTGAAGATTGAATATTGATGATTGAATATTGAGGATTGAGGATTGAGGGCTGTGGATTGAGGACGAGGACTGAGGGTTCAGTATTGTTGTCTGAGGTCTGAGGATTGAGGATTGAGGAATGAGGATTGAAGATTGAGTATTGAGGATTGAAGATTGAGGATTGAGGATTGAGGATTGAGGATTGAGGATTGATGATTGAGTATTGAGGATTTTGGATTGAGGATTGAGTATTGAGGATTTTGGATTGAGGATTGAGGATTGAGTATTGAACATTGAGGATTGGGGATTGAGGATTGACGATTGAGGATTCAGTATTGAGGATTGAGAATTGAGGATTGAGGATTGAAGGTTGAGTATTGAGGATTGAAGATTGAGGATTGAGGATTGAGTATTGAGGATTGACTATGAGGGCTGAGGGTTGAGGATTGAGGTTTGAGGACTGAGGACTGAGGATTGAGGATTGAGAATTGAGGATTGAGGATTGAGGATTGAAGATTGAGGATTGGGTATTGAGGATCGAAGACTGAGGATTGACGATTGAGGATTGAGGATTGAGGATTGAAGATTGAGGATTGAGGATTGAGGATTGAGGATTGAAGATTGAGTATTGAGGATTGAAGATTGAGGATTGAGGATTGAGGATTGATGATTGAGTATTGAGGATTGAAGACTGAGGATTGAGGATTGAGGATTGAGGACTGAGGATTGATGATTGAGGATTGATGATTGAGTATTGAGGGTTGAAGATTGAGGATTGAGGATTGAGGATTGAGGATTGAGTTTTGAGGATTGAGAATTGAGGATTGAGGGTTGAAGATTGTGTATACAGGATTGAAGATTGAGGATTGAGGATTGAAGATTGAGGATTGAGGATTGAGGATTGAGGATTGAGTATTGAAGATTGAGTATTGAGGATTGAATGTAGGGGATTGAGGGTTGAGGATTGAGGATTGAGGATTGAAGATTGAGGACTGGGGACTGAGTATTGAGTGTTGAGTGATGAGAATTGGTGTTTGTGGATAGAGATTTAAAGATTGCAGATTGAGTATTGAGTATTGAAAACTGTGAATTGATGATACTCTATTGAGGATTGAGAATTTACAACTGATTGTTGAGGACTGAGGTCTGAAGATTGAGGATTCAGGATTGAGGATCCAGGATTGAAGTTTGAGGACTGAGGATTGAGGATTGAGGATTGAGGATTGAGGATTGAGGATTGAGGATTGAGGATTGGGGATTGAAGATTGAGGATTGGGTATTGCGTATTGAACATTGAGGATTGAGGATTGAGGATTGAGGATTGAGGATTGGGTATTGAGGACTGAAGACTGAGGATTGAGGATTGAGGATTGAGGATTGAGGATTGAAGATTGAGGATTGAGGATTGAGGATTGAGGATTGAAGATTGTGTATTGAGGATTGAAGATTGAGGATTGAGGATTGAGGATTGAAGATTGAGTATTGAGGATTGAGAATTGAGGATTGAGGGTTGAAGATTGTGTATTCAGGATTGAAGATTGAGGATTGAGGATTGAGGATTGAGGATTGACGATGAGGGCTGAGGGTTGAGGATTGAGGTTTGAGGACTGAGGACTGAGGATTGAGGATTGAGAATTGAGGATTGAGGATTGAGGATTGAAGATTGAGGATTGGGTATTGAGGATTGAAGAATGAGGATTGAGGATTGAGGACTGAGGATTGAGGATTGAAGATTGAGGATTGAGGATTGAGGATTGAGGATTGAGGATTGAGTATTGAAGATTGAGTATTGAGGATTGAGGATTGAAGATTGGGGACTGGGGACTGAGTATTGAGGGTTGAGTGATGAGAACTGGTGTTTGTGGATAGAGATTTAAAGATTGCAGATTGAGTATTGAGTATTGAAAACTGTGAATTGATGATATTCTATTGAGGATTCAGGATTGACAACTGATTGTTGAGGACTCAGGGCTGAAGATTGAGGATTGAGGATTGAGGATTGAGGATTGACCGTGAGGGCTGAGGGTTGAGGATTGAGGTTTGAGGACTGAGGACTGAGGATTGAGGATTGAGAATCGAGAATTGAGGATTGAGGATTGAAGATTGAGGATCGAGTATTGAGGATTGAAGATTGAGGATTGAGGACTGAGGATTGAGGATTGAGGATTTAGGATTGAGGATTGAGTATTGAGGATTGAGGATTGAAGATTGAGTATTGAGGATTGAAGATTGAGGATTGAGGATGGAGGATTGAGGATTGAGGATTGAGGATTGAGAATTGAGGATTGAGGATTGAGGATTGGAGATTGAGGATTGGGGTTTGAGGATTACAGATTGAGTATTGAGTATTGAAGATTGAGGATTGATGATTGAGGATTGAGGATTGAGTATTGAGGATTGAGGATTGAGTATTGAAGATTGAGGATTGATGATTGAGGATTGAGGATTGAGGATTGAGGATTGAGGATTGAGTATGGAGGATTGAGGATTGAGGATTGAGGATTGAAGATTGAGTATTGAGGATTGAAGATTGAGGATTGAGGATGGAGGATTGAGGATTGAGGATTGAAGATTGAGGATTGAGGATTGAGGATTGAAGATAGTGGATTTGGTATTGAGGATTGAGGATTGAGGGCTCTGGATTGAGGACGAGGACTGAGGGTTCAGTATTGATGTCTGAGGTCTGAGGATTGAGGATTGAGGATTGAGGATTGAAGATTGAGGATTGAGGATTGAGGATTAAGGATTGAGTGTTGAGGATTGAGAATTGAGGATTGAGGGTTGAAGATTGTGTATTCAGGATTGAAGGTTCAGGATTGAGGATTGAGGATTGAGGATTGACGATGAGGGCTGAGGGTTGAGGATTGAGGTTTGAGGACTGAGGACTGAGGATTGAGGATTGAGAATTGAGGATTGAGGATTGAGGATTGAAGATTGAGGATTGGGTATAGAGGATTGAAGAATGAGGATTGAGGATTGAGGACTGAGGATTGAGGATTGAAGATTGAGGATTGAGGATTGAGGATTGAGGATTGAGGATTGAGTATTGAAGATTGAGTATTGAGGATTGAGGATTGAAGATTGGGGACTGGGGACTGAGTATTGAGGGTTGAGTGATGAGAATTGGTGTTTGTGGATAGAGATTTAAAGATTGCAGATTGTGTATTGAGTATTGAAAACTGTGAATTGATGATATTCTATTGAGGATTGAGAATTTACAACTGATTGTTGAGGACTGAGGTCTGAAGATTGAGGATTCAGGATTGAGGATCCAGGATTGAGGTTTGAGGACTGAGGATTGAGGACTGAGGATCGAGGATTGAGGATTGATGATTGAGTACTGAGGATTGAAGATTGAGGATTGAGGATTGAGGATTGAGGATTGAGGATTGGGGATTGAAGATTGAGGATTGGGGAATGAGTGTTGAGGGTTGAGTGATGAGAATTGATGTTTGTGGATAGAGATTTAAAGATAGCAGATTGAGTATTGAGTATTGAAAGCTGTGAGTTGATGATATTCTATTGAGGATTGAGAATTGACAACTGATTTTTGAGCACTGAGGTCTGAAGATTGAGGATTCAGGATTGAGGATTCAGGATTGAGGCTTGAGTACTGAGGATTGATGATTGAGGGTTGAGGATTGAGGATTGAGGATTGAGGATTGAGGATTGAAGATTGAGGATTGGGTATTGCTGACCGAACATTGAGGATTGAGGATTGAGGATTGAGTATTGAGGATTGAGGACTGAAGATTGAATATTGATGACTGAAGATTGAGGATTGAGGATTGAGGGCTGTGGATTGAGGACGAGGACTGAGGGTTCAGTATTGATGTCTGAGGTCTGAGGATTGAGGATTGAGGGTTGATAATTGAAGATTGAGTATTGAGGTTTGAAGATTGAGGATTTTGGATTGAGGATTGAGGATTGAGTATTGAAGATTGAGGATTGGGGATTGAGGATTGAAGATTGAGTATTGAGGATTGAAGATTGAGGATTGAGGATTGAGGATTGATGATTGAGTATTGAGGATTGAAGATTGAGGATTGAGGATTGAGGATTGAGAATTGAGGATTGAGGATTGAGGATTGGAGATTGAGGATTGGGGTTTGAGGATTACAGATTGAGTATTGAGTATTGAAGATTGAGGATTGATGATTGAGGATTGAGGATTGAGTATTGAGGATTGAGGATTGAGTATTGAAGATTGAGGATTGATGATTGAGGATTGAGGATTGAGGATTGAGGATTGAGGATTGAGTATGGAGGATTGAGGATTGAGGATTGAGGATTGAAGATTGAGTATTGAGGATTGAAGATTGAGGATTGAGGATGGAGGATTGAGGATTGAGGATTGAAGATTGAGGATTGAGGATTGAGGATTGAAGATAGTGGATTTGGTATTGAGGATTGAGGATTGAGGGCTCTGGATTGAGGACGAGGACTGAGGGTTCAGTATTGATGTCTGAGGTCTGAGGATTGAGGATTGAGGATTGAGGATTGAAGATTGAGGATTGAGGATTGAGGATTAAGGATTGAGTGTTGAGGATTGAGAATTGAGGATTGAGGGTTGAAGATTGTGTATTCAGGATTGAAGGTTCAGGATTGAGGATTGAGGATTGAGGATTGACGATGAGGGCTGAGGGTTGAGGATTGAGGTTTGAGGACTGAGGACTGAGGATTGAGGATTGAGAATTGAGGATTGAGGATTGAGGATTGAAGATTGAGGATTGGGTATAGAGGATTGAAGAATGAGGATTGAGGATTGAGGACTGAGGATTGAGGATTGAAGATTGAGGATTGAGGATTGAGGATTGAGGATTGAGGATTGAGTATTGAAGATTGAGTATTGAGGATTGAGGATTGAAGATTGGGGACTGGGGACTGAGTATTGAGGGTTGAGTGGTGAGAATTGGTGTTTGTGGATAGAGATTTAAAGATTGCAGATTGTGTATTGAGTATTGAAAACTGTGAATTGATGATATTCTATTGAGGATTGAGAATTTACAACTGATTGTTGAGGACTGAGGTCTGAAGATTGAGGATTCAGGATTGAGGATCCAGGATTGAGGTTTGAGGACTGAAGATTGAGGATTGAGGATTGAGGATTGAGGATTGAGGATTGAGGATTGAGGATTGGGGATTGAAGATTGAGGATTGGGTATTGCGTATTGAACATTGAGGATTGAGGATTGAGGATTGAGGATTGAGGATTGGGTATTGAGGATTGAAGACTGAGGATTGAGGATTGAGGATTGAGGATTGAGGATTGAAGATTGAGGATTGTGGATTGAGGATTGAGGATTGAAGATTGAGTATTGAGGATTGAAGGTTGAGGATTGAGGATTGAGGATTGATGATTGAGTATTGAGGATTGAAGATTGAGGATTGAGGATTGAGTATTGAGGACTGAGGATTGGTGATTGAGGATTGATGATTGAGTATTGAGGATTGAAGATTGAGGATTGAGGATTGAGGATTGAGAATTGAGTATTGAGGATTGAGAATTGAGGATTGAGGATTGAGGGTTGAAGATTGTGTATTCAGGATTGAAGATTGAGGATTGAGGATTGAGGGTTGTGGATTGATGATGAGAGCTGAGGGTTGAGGATTGAGGTTTGAGGACTGAGGACTGAGGATTGAGGATTCAGAATTGAGGATTGAGGATTGAGGATTGAAGATTGAGGATTGGGTATTGAGGATTGAAGAATGAGGATTGAGGATTGAGGACTGAGGATTGAGGATTGAAGATTGAGGATTGAGGATTGAGGATTGAGGATTGAAGGTTGAGTATTGAGGATTGAAGGTAGGGGATTGAGGATTGAGGATTGAGGATTGAGGATTGAAGATTGAGGACTGGGGACTGAGTATTGAGGGCTGAGTGATGAGAATTGATGTTTGTGGATAGAGATTTAAAGATTGCAGATTGAGTATTGAGTATTGAAAACTGTGAATTGATGATATTCTATTGAGGATTGAGGATTTACAACTGATTGTTGAGGACTGAGGTCTGAAGATTGAGGATTTAGGATTGAGGATCCAGGATTGAGGTTTGAGGAGTGAGGATTGAGGATTGAGGATTGAAGATTGAGGTTTGAGGGTTGAGGATTGATGGTTGAGGACTGAGGATTGAGGATTGAGGATTGAGCATTGACGATTGAAGATTGAAAACTGTGGATTGAGGATTGAAAATTGACGATTGAGGATTGTGGATTGAGGATTGAGGATTGAACGTTGAGGACTGAGTGTTGAGGGTTGAGTGATGAGAATTGATGTTTGTGGATAGAGGCTTGAAGGTTGCAGATTGTGTATTGAGTATTGAAAACTGTGAATTGAGGATATTCTATTGAGGATTCAGGATTGACAACTGATTGTTGAGGACTCAGGGCTGAAGATTGAGGATTGAGGATTGAGGATTGAGGATTGACGGTGAGGGCTGAGGGTTGAGGATTGAGGTTTGAGGACTGAGGACTGAGGATTGAGGATTGAGAATCGAGGATTGAGGATTGAGGATTGAAGATTGAGGATCGAGTATTGAGGATTGAAGATTGAGGATTGAGGACTGAGGATTGAGGATTGAGGATTTAGGATTGAGGATTGAGGATTGAGGATTGAGGATTGAATATTGAGTATTGAGGATTGAAGATTGAGGATTGAGGATGGAGGATTGAGGATTGAGGATTGAGGATTGAGGAATGAGGATTGAGGATTGAGGATTGGAGATTGAGGATTGGGGTTTGAGGATTACAGATTGAGTATTGAGTATTGAAGATTGAGGATTGATGATTGAGGATTGAGGATTGAGTATTGAGGATTGAGGATTGAGTACTGAAGATTGAGGATTGATTATTGAGGATTGAGGATTGAGGATTGAGGATTGAGTATGGAGGATTGAGGATTGAGGATTGAGGATTGAAGAATGAGTATTGAGGATTGAAGATTGAGGATTGAGGATGGAGGATTGAGGATTGAGGATTGAAGATTGAGGATTGAGGATTGAGGATTGAAGATAGTGGATTTGGTATTGAGGATTGAGGATTGAGGGCTGTGGATTGAGGACGAGGACTGAGGGTTCAGTATTGATGTCTGAGGTCTGAGGATTGAGGATTGAGGATTGAGGATTGAAGATTGAGGATTGAGGATTGAGGATTAAGGATTGAGTGTTGAGGATTGAGAATTGAGGATTGAGGGTTGAAGATTGTGTATTCAGGATTGAAGATTGAGGATTGAGGATTGAGGATTGAGGATTGACGATGAGGGCTGAGGGTTGAGGATTGAGGTTTGAGGACTGAGGACTGAGGATTGAGGATTGAGAATTGAGGATTGAGGATTGAGGATTGAAGATTGAGGATGGGGTATTGAGGATTGAAGAATGAGGATTGAGGATTGAGGACTGAGGATTGAGGATTGAAGATTGAGGATTGAGGATTGAGGATTGAGTATTGAGGATTGAGTATTGAAGATTGAGTATTGAGGATTGAGGATTGAAGATTGGGGACTGGGGACTGAGTATTGAGGGTTGAGTGATGAGAATTGGTGTTTGTGGATAGAGATTTAAAGACTGCAGATTGAGTATTGAGTATTGAAAACTGTGAATTGATGATATTCTATTGAGGATTGAGAATTTACAACTGATTGTTGAGGGCTGAGGGCTGAAAATTGAGGATTCAGGATTGAGGATTCAGAATTGAGGTTTGAGGACTGAGGATTGAGGACTGAGGATCGAGGATTGAGGATTGATGATTGAGTACTGAGGATTGAAGATTGAGGATTGAGGATTGAGGATTGAGGATTGAGGATTGGGGATTGAAGATTGAGGATTGGGGAATGAGTGTTGAGGGTTGAGTGATGAGAATTGATGTTTGTGGATAGAGATTTAAAGATAGCAGATTGAGTATTGAGTATTGAAAGCTGTGAGTTGATGATATTCTATTGAGGATTGAGAATTGACAACTGATTTTTGAGCACTGAGGTCTGAAGATTGAGGATTCAGGATTGAGGATTCAGGATTGAGGCTTGAGTACTGAGGATTGAGGATTGAGGGTTGAGGATTGAGGATTGAGGATTGAGGATTGAGGATTGAGGATTGAAGATTGAGGATTGGGTATTGCTGACCGAACATTGAGGATTGAGGATTGAGGATTGAGTATTGAGGATTGAGGACTGAAGATTGAATATTGATGATTGAAGATTGAGGATTGAGGATTGAGGGCTGTGGATTGAGGACGAGGACTGAGGGTTCAGTATTGATGTCTGAGGTCTGAGGATTGAGGATTGAGGGTTGATAATTGAAGATTGAGTATTGAGGTTTGAAGATTGAGGATTTTGGATTGAGGATTGAGGATTGAGTATTGAAGATTGAGGATTGGGGATTGAGGATTGAAGATTGAGTATTGAGGATTGAAGATTGAGGATTGAGGATTGAGGATTGATGATTGAGTATTGAGGATTGAAGATTGAGGATTGAGGATTGAGGATTGAGGATTGAGGACTGAGGATTGATGATTGAGGATTGATGATTGAGTATTGAGGATTGAAGATTGAGGATTGAGGATTGAGGATTAAGGATTGAGTGTTGAGGATTGAGAATTGAGGATAGAGGGTTCAAGATTGTGTATTCAGGATTGAAGATTGAGGATTGAGGATTGAGGATTGAGGATTGAGGATTGACGATGAGGGCTGAGGGTTGAGGATTGAGGTTTGAGGACTGAGGACTGAGGATTGAGGATTGAGTATTGAGGATTGAGGATTGAGGATTGAAGATTGAGGATTGGGTATTGAGGATTGAAGAATGAGGATTGAGGATTGAGGACTGAGGATAGGGGATTAAAGATTGAGGACTGAGGATTGAGGATTGAGGATTGAGGATTGAGGATTGAGGATTGAGGATTGAGGATTGAAGATTCAGTATTGAGGTTTGAAGATTGAGGATTTTGGATTGAGGATTGAGGATTGAGTATTGAACATTGAGGATTGGGGATTGAGGATTGACGATTGAGGATTCAGTATTGAGGATTGAGAATTGAGGATTGAGGATTGAAGGTTGAGTATTGAGGATTGAAGATTGAGGATTGAGGATTGAGTATTGAGGATTGACTATGAGGGCTGAGGGTTGAGGATTGAGGTTTGAGGACCGAGGACTGAGGATTGAGGATTGAGAATTGAGGATTGAGGATTGAGGATTGAAGATTGAGGATTGGGTATTGAGGATCGAAGACTGAGGATTGACGATTGAGAATTGAGGATTGAGGATTGAAGATTGAGGATTGAGGATTGAGGATTGAGGATTGAAGATTGAGTATTGAGGATTGAAGATTGAGGATTGAGGATTGAGGTTTGATGATTGAGTATTGAGGATTGAAGATTGAGGATTGAGGATTGAGGATTGAGGACTGAGGATTGATGATTGAGGATGGATGATTGAGTATTGAGTATTGAAGATTGAGTATTGAGGATTGAATTTAGGGGATTGAGGGTTGAGGATTGAGGATTGAGGATTGAAGATTGAGGACTGGGGACTGAGTATTGAGTGTTGAATGATGAGAATTGGTGTTTGTGGATAGAGATTTAAAGATTGCAGATTGAGTATTGAGTATTGCAAACTGTGAATTGATGATACTCTATTGAGGATTGAGAATTTACAACTGATTGTTGAGGACTGCGGTCTGAAGATTGAGGATTCAGGATTGAGGATCCAGGATTGGGGTTTGAGAACTGAGGATTGAGGATTGAGGATTGAGGATTGAGGATTGAGGATTGAGGATTGAGGATTGAGGATTGGGGATTGAAGATTGAGGATTGGGTATTGCGTATTGAACATTGAGGATTGCGGATTGAGGATTGAGGATTGAGGATTGAGGTTTGAGGACTGAGGACTGAGGATTGAGGATTGAGAATTGAGGATTGAGGATTGAGGATTGAAGATTGAGGATTGGGTATTGAGGATTGAAGAAGGAGGATTGAGGATTGAGGACTGAGGATTGAGGATTGAAGATTGAGGATTGAGGATTGAGGATAGAGGATTGAGGATTGAGTATTGAAGATTGAGTATTGAGTATTGAGGATTGAAGATTGGGGACTGGGGACTGAGTATTGAGGGTTGAGTGATGAGAATTGGTGTTTGTGGATAGAGATTTAAAGATTGCAGATTGAGTATTGAGTATTGAAAACTGTGAATTGATGATATTCTATTGAGGATTGAGAATTTACAACTGATTGTTGAGGACTGAGGTCTGAAGGATGAGGATTCAGGATTGAGGATCCAGGATTGAGGTTTGAGGAGTGAGGATTGAGGATTGAGGATTGAAGATTGAGGTTTGAGGGTTGAGGATTGACGGTTGAGGACTGTGGGATTGAGGATTGAGGATCGAGCATTGACGATTGAAGATTGAAGACTGTGGATTGAGGATTGAAAATTGACGATTGAGGATTGTGGATTGAGGATTGAGGATTGAACATTGAGGACTGAGTGTTGAGGGTTGAGTGATGAGAATTGATGTTTGTGGATAGAGGCTTGAAGGTTGCAGATTGTGTATTGAGTATTGAAAACTGTGAATTGATGATATTCTATTGAGGATTGAGAATTTACAACTGATTGTTGAGGGCTGAGGGCTGAAAATTGAGGATTCAGGATTGAGGATTCAGAATTGAGGTTTGAGGACTGAGGATTGAGGGTTGAAGATTGATTATTGAGGATTGAAGATTGAAGATTGAGGAATGAGGAATGAGGATTGAGGATGAGGGCTGAGGGTTGAGGATTGAGGTTTGAGGATTGAGGACTGAGGATCGAGGATTGAGGATTGATGATTGAGTATTGAGGATTGAAGATTGAGGATTGAGGATTGAGGATTGAGGATTGAGGATTGAGGATTGAAGATTGAGGATTGGGGACTGAGTGTTGAGGGTTGAGTGATGAGAATTGATGTTTGTGGATAGAGATTTAAAGATAGCAGATTGAGTATTGAGTATTGAAAGCTGTGAATTGATGATATTCTATTGAGGATTGAGAATTGACAACTGATTTTTGAGCACTGAGGTCTGAAGATTGAGGATTCAGGATTGAGGATTCCGGATTGAGGCTTGAGTACTGAGGATTGAGGATTGAGGATTGAGGATTGAGGATTGAGGATTGAGGATTGAAGATTGAGGATTGGGTATTGCTGACTGAACATTGAGGATTGAGGATTGAGGATTGAGTATTGAGGACTGAGGACTGAAGATTGAATATTGATGATTGAAGATTGAGGATTGAGGATTGAGGGCTGTGGATTGAGGACGAGGACTGAGGGTTCACTATTGATGTCTGAGGTCTGAGGATTGAGGATTGAGGGTTGATAATTGAAGTTTGAGTATTGAGGTTTGAAGATTGAGGATTTTGGATTGAGGATTGAGGATTGAGTATTGAAGATTGAGGATTGGGGATTGAGGATTGAAGATTGAGTATTGAGGATTGAAGATTGAGGATTGACGATTGAGGATTGATGATTGAGTATTGAGGATTGAAGATTGAGGATTGAGGATTGAGGATTAAGGATTGAGTGTTGAGGATTGAGAATTGAGGTTTGAGGGTTGAAGATTGTGTATTCAGGATTGAAGATTGAGGATTGAAGATTGAGGATTGAGGATTGACGATGAGGCCTGAGGGTTGAGGATTGAGGTTTGAGGACTGAGGACTGAGGATTGAGGATTGAGAATTGAGGATTGAGGATTGAGGATTGAAGATTGAGGATTGGGTATTGAGGATTGAAGAATGAGGATTGAGGATTGCGGACTGAGGATAGGGGATTGAAGATTGAGGACTGAGGATTGAGGATTGAGGATTGAGGATTGAGGATTGAGGATTGAGGATTGAAGATTCAGTATTGAGGTTTGAAGATTGAGGATTTTGGATTGAGGATTGAGGATTGAGTATTGAACATTGAGGATTGGGGATTGAGGATTGACGATTGAGGATTCAGTATTGAGGATTGAGAATTGAGGATTGAGGATTGAAGGTTGAGTATTGAGGATTGAAGATTGAGGATTGAGGATTGAGTATTGAGGATTGACTATGAGGGCTGAGGGTTGAGGATTGAGGTTTGAGGACTGAGGACTGAGGATTGAGGATTGAGAATTGAGGATTGAGGATTGAGGATTGAAGATTGAGGATTGGGTATTGAGGATCGAAGACTGAGGATTGACGATTGAGGATTGAGGATTGAGGATTGAAGATTGAGGATTGAAGATTGAGGATTGAGGATTGAAGATTGAGTATTGAGGATTGAAGATTGAGGATTGAGGATTGAGGTTTGATGATTGAGTATTGAGGATTGAAGATTGAGGATTGAGGATTGAGGATTGAGGACTGAGGATTGATGATTGAGGATTGATGATTGAGTATTGAGTATTGAAGATTGAGTATTGAGGATTGAATTTAGGGGCTTGAGGGTTGAGGATTGAGGATTGAGGATTGAAGATTGAGGACTGGGGACTGAGTATTGAGTGTTGAATGATGAGAATTGGTGTTTGTGGATAGAGATTTAAAGATTGCAGATTGAGTATTGAGTATTGAAAACTGTGAATTGATGATACTCTATTGAGGATTGAGAATTTACAACTGATTGTTGAGGACTGAGGTCTGAAGATTGAGGATTCAGGATTGAGGATCCAGGATTAGGGTTTGAGGACTGAGGATTGAGGATTGAGGATTGAGGATTGAGGATTGAGGATTGAGGATTGAGGATTGGGGATTGAAGATTGAGGATTGGGTATTGCGTATTGAACATTGAGGATTGCGGATTGAGGATTGAGGATTGAGGATTGGGTATTGAGGATTGAAGACTGAGGATTGAGGATTGAGGATTGAGGATTGAGGATTGAAGATTGAGGATTGAGGATTGAGGATTGAGGATTGAAGATTGAGAATTGAGGATTGAAGATTGAGGATTGAGGATTGAGGATTGAGGATTGAGTATTGAGGATTGAGAATTGAGGATTGACGGTTGAAGATTGTGTATTCAGGATTGAAGATTGAGGATTGAGGATTGAGGATTGAGGATTGAGGATTGAGGATTGACGATGAGGGCTGAGGGTTGAGGATTGAGGTTTGAGGACTGAGGACTGAGGATTGAGGATTGAGAATTGTGGATTGAGGATTGAGGATTGAAGATTGAGGATTGGGTATTGAGGATTGAAGAATGAGGATTGAGGATTGAGGACTGAGGATTGAGGATTGAAGATTGAGGATTGAGGATTGAGGATTGAGGATTGAGGATTGTGTATTGAAGATTGAGTATTGAGGATTGAGGATTGAAGATTGGGGACTGGGAACTGAGTATTGAGGGTTGAGTGATGAGAATTGGTGTTTGTGGATAGAGATTTAAAGATTGCAGATTGAGTATTGAGTATTGAAAACTGTGAATTGATGATATTCTATTGAGGATTGAGAATTTACAACTGATTGTTGAGGACTGAGGTCTGAAGGATGAGGATTCAGGATTGAGGATCCAGGATTGAGGTTTGAGGACTGAAGATTGAGGATTGAGGATTGAGGATTGAGGATTGAGGATTGTGGATTGAGGGTTGGGGATTGAAGATTGAGGATTGGGTATTGCGTATTGAACATTGAGGATTGAGGGTTGAGGATTGAGGATTGAGGATTGGGTATTGAGGATTGAAGACTGAGGATTGAGGATTGAGGATTGAGGATTGAGGATTGAGGATCGAAGATTGAGGATTGTGGATTGAGGATTGAGGATTGAAGATTGAGTATTGAGGATTGAAGGTTGAGGATTGAGGATTGAGGATTGATGATTGAGTATTGAGGATTGAAGATTGAGGATTGAGTATTGAGGATTGAGGACTGAGGATTGGTGATTGAGGATTGATGATTGAGTATTGAGGACTGAAGATTGAGGATTGAGGATTGAGGATTGAGGATTGAGTATTGAGGATTGAGAATTGAGGATTGAGGATTGAGGGTTGAAGATTGTGTATTCAGGATTGAAGATTGAGGATTGAGGATTGAGGATTGTGGATTGACGATGAGGGCTGAGGGTTGAGGATTGAGGTTTGAGGACTGAGGACTGAGGATTGAGGATTCAGAATTGAGGATTGAGGATTGAGGATTGAAGACTGAGGATTGAGGATTGAGGATTGAGGATTGAGGATTGAAGATTGAGGATTGTGGATTGAGGATTGAGGATTGAAGATTGAGTATTGAGGATTGAAGGTTGAGGATTGAGGATTGAGGATTGACGATTGAGTATTGAGGATTGAAGATTGAGGATTGAGGATTGAGGATTGAGGACTGAGGATTGGTGATTGAGGATTGAAGAATGAGGATTGAGGATTGAGGACTGAGGATTGAGGATTGAGGATTGAGGATTGAGGATTGAGTATTGAAGATTGAGTATTGAGGATTGAATGTAGGGGATTGAGGGTTGAGGATTGAGGATTGAGGATTGAAGATTGAGGACTGGGGACTGAGTATTGAGTGTTGAGTGATGAGAATTGGTGTTTGTGGATAGAGATTTAAAGATTGCAGATTGAGTATTGAGTATTGAAAACTGTGAATTGATGATATTCTATTGAGGATTGAGAATTTACAACTGATTGTTGAGGACTGAGGTCTGAAGATTGAGGATTCAGGATTGGGGATCCAGGATTGAGGATTGAGGACTGAGGATTGAGGATTGAGGATTGAGGATTGAGGATTGAGGATTGAGGATTGAGGATTGAGGATTGGGGATTGAAGATTGAGGATTGGGTATTGCGTATTGAACATTGAGGATTGAGGATTGAGGATTGAGGATTGAGGATTGGGTATTGAGGATTGAAGACTGAGGATTGAGGATTGAGGATTGAGGATTGAGGATTGAAGATTGAGGATTGAGGATTCAGGATTGAGGATTGAGGATTGACGATTGAAGATTGAGTATTGAGGATTGAAGATTGAGGATTGAGGATTGAGGTTTGATGATTGAGTATTGAGGATTGAAGATTGAGGATTGAGGATTGAGGATTGAGGACTGAGGATTGATGATTGAGGATTGATGATTGAGTATTGAGTATTGAAGATTGAGTATTGAGGATTGAATTTAGGGGATTGAGGGTTGAGGATTGAGGATTGAGGATTGAAGATTGAGGACTGGGGACTGAGTATTGAGTGTTGAATGATGAGAATTGGTGTTTGTGGATAGAGATTTAAAGATTGCAGATTGAGTATTGAGTATTGCAAACTGTGAATTGATGATACTCTATTGAGGATTGAGAATTTACAACTGATTGTTGAGGACTGCGGTCTGAAGATTGAGGATTCAGGATTGAGGATCCAGGATTGGGGTTTGAGAACTGAGGATTGAGGATTGAGGATTGAGGATTGAGGATTGAGGATTGAGGATTGAGGATTGAGGATTGGGGATTGAAGATTGAGGATTGGGTATTGCGTATTGAACATTGAGGATTGCGGATTGAGGATTGAGGATTGAGGATTGAGGTTTGAGGACTGAGGACTGAGGATTGAGGATTGAGAATTGAGGATTGAGGATTGAGGATTGAAGATTGAGGATTGGGTATTGAGGATTGAAGAAGGAGGATTGAGGATTGAGGACTGAGCATTGAGGATTGAAGATTGAGGATTGAGGATTGAGGATAGAGGATTGAGGATTGAGTATTGAAGATTGAGTATTGAGGATTGAGGATTGAAGATTGGGGACTGGGGACTGAGTATTGAGGGTTGAGTGATGAGAATTGGTGTTTGTGGATAGAGATTTAAAGATTGCAGATTGAGTATTGAGTATTGAAAACTGTGAATTGATGATATTCTATTGAGGATTGAGAATTTACAACTGATTGTTGAGGACTGAGGTCTGAAGGATGAGGATTCAGGATTGAGGATCCAGGATTGAGGTTTGAGGAGTGAGGATTGAGGATTGAGGATTGAAGATTGAGGTTTGAGGGTTGAGGATTGAGGGTTGAGGACTGTGGGATTGAGGATTGAGGATCGAGCATTGACGATTGAAGATTGAAGACTGTGGATTGAGGATTGAAAATTGACGATTGAGGATTGTGGATTGAGGATTGAGGATTGAACATTGAGGACTGAGTGTTGAGGGTTGAGTGATGAGAATTGATGTTTGTGGATAGAGGCTTGAAGGTTGCAGATTGTGTATTGAGTATTGAAAACTGTGAATTGATGATATTCTATTGAGGATTGAGAATTTACAACTGATTGTTGAGGGCTGAGGGCTGAAAACTGAGGATTGAGGATTGAGGATTGAGGATTGAGTATTGAAGGTTGAGTATTGAGGATTGAATGTAGGGGATTGAGGGTTGAGGTCTGAGGATTGAGGATTGAGGGTTGATAATTGAAGATTGAGTATTGAGGTTTGAAGATTGAGGATTTTGGATTGAGGATTGAGGATTGAGTATTGAAGATTGAGGATTGGGGATTGAGGATTGAAGATTGAGTATTGAGGATTGAAGATTGAGGATTGAGGATTGAGGATTAAGGATTGAGTGTTGAGGATTGAGAATTGAGGTTTGAGGGTTGAAGATTGTGTATTCAGGATTGAAGATTGAGGATTGAGGATTGAGGATTGAGGATTGACGATGAGGCCTGAGGGTTGAGGATTGAGGTTTGAGGACTGAGGACTGAGGATTGAGGATTGAGAATTGAGGATTGAGGATTGAGGATTGAAGATTGAGGATTGGGTATTGAGGATTGAAGAATGAGGATTGAGGATTGAGGACTGAGGATAGGGGATTGAAGATTGAGCACTGAGGATTGAGGATTGAGGATTGAGAATTGAGGATTGAGGATTGAGGATTGAAGATTCAGTATTGAGGTTTGAAGATTGAGGATTTTGGATTGAGGATTGAGGATTGAGTATTGAACATTGAGGATTGGGGATTGAGGATTGACGATTGAGGATTCAGTATTGAGGATTGAGAATTGAGGATTGAGGATTGAAGGTTGAGTATTGAGGATTGAAGATTGAGGATTGAGGATTGAGTATTGAGGATTGACTATGAGGGCTGAGGGTTGAGGATTGAGGTTTGAGGACTGAGGACTGAGGATTGAGGATTGAGAATTGAGGATTGAGGATTGAGGATTGAAGATTGAGGATTGGGTATTGAGGATCGAAGACTGAGGATTGACGATTGAGGATTGAGGATTGAGGATTGAAGATTGAGGATTGAAGATTGAGGATTGAGGATTGAAGATTGAGTATTGAGGATTGAATATTGAGGATTGAGGATTGAGGTTTGATGATTGAGTATTGAGGATTGAAGATTGAGGATTGAGGATTGAGGATTGAGGACTGAGGATTGATGATTGAGGATTGATGATTGAGTATTGAGTATTGAAGATTGAGTATTGAGGATTGAATTTAGGGGCTTGAGGGTTGAGGATTGAGGATTGAGGATTGAAGATTGAGGACTGGGGACTGAGTATTGAGTGTTGAATGATGAGAATTGGTGTTTGTGGATAGAGATTTAAAGATTGCAGATTGAGTATTGAGTATTGAAAACTGTGAATTGATGATACTCTATTGAGGATTGAGAATTTACAACTGATTGTTGAGGACTGAGGTCTGAAGATCGAGGATTCAGGATTAAGGATCCAGGATTAGGGTTTGAGGACTGAGGATTGAGGATTGAGGATTGAGGATTGAGGATTGAGGATTGAGGATTGAGGATTGGGGATTGAAGATTGAGGATTGGGTATTGCGTATTGAACATTGAGGATTGCGGATTGAGGATTGAGGATTGAGGATTGGGTATTGAGGATTGAAGATTGAGGATTGAGGATTGAGGATTGAGGATTGAGTATTGAGGATTGAGAATTGAGGATTGACGGTTGAAGATTGTGTATTCAGGATTGAAGACTGAGGATTGAGGATTGAGGATTGAGGATTGAGGATTGACGATGAGGGCTGAGGGTTGAGGATTGAGGTTTGAGGACTGAGGACTGAGGATTGAGGATTGAGAATTGAGGATTGAGGATTGAGGATTGAAGATTGAGGATTGGGTATTGAGGATTGAAGAATGAGGATTGAGGATTGAGGACTGAGGATTGAGGATTGAAGATTGAGGATTGAGGATTGAGGATTGAGGATTGAGGATTGTGTATTGAAGATTGAGTATTGAGGATTGAGGATTGAAGATTGGGGACTGGGAACTGAGTATTGAGGGTTGAGTGATGAGAATTGGTGTTTGTGGATAGAGATTTAAAGATTGCAGATTGAGTATTGAGTATTGAAAACTGTGAATTGATGATATTCTATTGAGGATTGAGAATTTACAACTGATTGTTGAGGACTGAGGTCTGAAGGATGAGGATTCAGGATTGAGGATCCAGGATTGAGGATTGTGGATTGAGGGTTGGGGATTGAAGATTGAGGATTGGGTATTGCGTATTGAACATTGAGGATTGAGGGTTGAGGATTGAGGATTGAGGATTGGGTATTGAGGATTGAAGACTGAGGATTGAGGATTGAGGATTGAGGATTGAGGATTGAGGATCGAAGATTGAGGATTGTGGATTGAGGATTGAGGATTGAAGATTGAGTATTGAGGATTGAAGGTTGAGGATTGAGGATTGAGGATTGATGATTGAGTATTGAGGATTGAAGATTGAGGATTGAGTATTGAGGATTGAGGACTGAGGATTGGTGATTGAGGATTGATGATTGAGTATTGAGGACTGAAGATTGAGGATTGAGGATTGAGGATTGAGGATTGAGTATTGAGGATTGAGAATAGAGGATTGAGGATTGACGGTTGAAGATTGTGTATTCAGGATTGAAGATTGAGGATTGAGGATTGAGGATTGTGGATTGACGATGAGGGCTGAGGGTTGAGGATTGAGGTTTGAGGACTGAGGACTGAGGATTGAGGATTCAGAATTGAGGATTGAGGATTGAGGATTGAAGACTGAGGATTGAGGATTGAGGATTGAGGATTGAGGATTGAAGATTGAGGATTGTGGATTGAGGATTGAGGATTGAAGATTGAGTATTGAGGATTGAAGGTTGAGGATTGAGGATTGAGTATTGAGGACTGAGGATTGAGGATTGAGGATTGGGGATTGAGGATTGAGTATTGAAGATTGAGTATTGAGGATTGAATGTAGGGGATTGAGGGTTGAGGATTGAGGATTGAGGATTGAAGATTGAGGACTGGGGACTGAGTATTGAGTGTTGAGTGATGAGAATTGGTGTTTGTGGATAGAGATTTAAAGATTGCAGATTGAGTATTGAGTATTGAAAACTGTGAATTGATGATATTCTATTGAGGATTGAGAATTTACAACTGATTGTTGAGGACTGAGGTCTGAAGATTGAGGATTCAGGATTGAGGATCCAGGATTGAGGTTTGAGGACTGAGGATTGAGGATTGAGGATTGAGGATTGAGGATTGAGGATTGAGGATTGAGGATTGAGGATTGGGGATTGAAGATTGAGGATTGGGTATTGCGTATTGAACATTGAGGATTGAGGATTCAGGATTGAGGATTGAGGATTGGGTATTGAGGATTGAAGACTGAGGATTGAGGATTGAGGATTGAGGATTGAGGGTTGAGGATTGAGGATTGAGGATTGAAGATTGAGGACTGGGGACAGAGTATTGAGGGTTGAGTGATGAGAATTGGTGTTTGTGAATAGAGATTTAAAGATTGCAGATTGAGTATTGAGTATTGAAAGCTGTGAATTGATGATATTCTATTGAGGATTGAGAATTTACAACTGATTGTTGAGGGCTGAGGGCTGAAAATTGAGGTTTCAGGATTGAGGATTCAGAATTGAGGTTTGAGGACTGAGGATTGAGGGTTGAAGATTGATTATTGAGGATTGAAGATTGAAGATTGAGGATTGAGGAATGAGGATTGAGGATGAGGGCTGAGGGTTGAGGATTGAGGTTTGAGGATTGAGGACTGAGGATTGAGGATTGAGGATTGATGATTGAGTATTGAGGATTGAAGATTGAGGATTGAGGATTGAGGATTGAGGATTGAGGATTGAAGATTGAGGATTGGGGATGAGTGTTGAGTGTTGAGTGATGAGAATTGATGTTTGTGGATAGAGATTTAAAGATAGCAGATTGTGTATTGAGTATTGAAAACTGTGAATTGATGATATTCTATTGATAATTGAGAATTGACAAATGATTTTTGAGAACTGAGGTCTGAAGATTGAGGATTCAGGATTGAGGACTCAGGATTCAGGTTTGAGTACTGAGGATTGAGGATTGAGGATTGAGGATTGAGGATTGAAGATTGAGTATTGAGGTTTGAAGATTGAGGATTTTGGATTGGGGATTGAGGATTGAGTACTGAAGATTGAGGATTGGGGGTTGAGGATTGAGGATTGAAGATTGAGGATTGGGTATTGAGGATTGAAGAATGAGGACTGAGGATTGAGGACTGAGGATTGAGGATTGAAGATTGAGGATTGAGGATTGAGGATTGAGGATTGAGGATTGAGTATTGAAGATTCAGTATTGAGGATTGAGGATTGAAGATTGGGGACTGGGGACTGAGTATTGAGGGTTGAGTGATGAGAATTGGTGTTTGTGGATAGAGATTTAAAGATTGCAGATTGTGTATTGAGTATTGAAAACTGTGAATTGATGATATTCTATTGAGGATTGAGAATTTACAACTGATTGTTGAGGACTGAGGTCTGAAGATTGAGGATTCAGGATTGAGGATCCAGCATTGAGGTTTGAGGACTGAAGATTGAGGATTGAGTATTGAGGATTGAGGATTGAGGATTGAGGATTGAGGATTGGGGATTGAAGATTGAGGATTGGGTATTGCGTATTGAACATTGAGGATTGAGGATTGAGGATTGAGGATTGAGGATTGGGTATTGAGGATTGAAGACTGAGGATTGAGGATTGAGGATTGAGGATTGAGGATTGAAGATTGAGGATTGAGGATTGAGGATTGAGGATTGAAGATTGAGTATTGAGGATTGAATATTGGGGATTGAGGATTGAGGATTGAGGATTGAGTATTGAGGATTGAGAATTGAGGATTGAAGGTTGAAGATTGTGTATTCAGGATTGAAGATTGAGGATTGAGAATTGAGGATTGAGGATTGACGATGAGGGCTGAGGGTTGAGGATTGAGGTTTGAGGTCTGAGGACTGAGGATTGAGGATTGAGAATTGAGGATTGAGGATTGAGGATTGAAGATTGAGGATTGGGTATTGAGGATTGAAGAATGAGGATTGAGGATTGAGGACTGAGGATTGAGGATTGAAGATTGAGGATTGAGGATTGAGGATTGAGGATTGAGGATTGAGGATTGAGTATTGAAGATTGAGTATTGAGGATTGAGGATTGAAGATTGGGGACTGGGGACTGAGTATTGAGGGTTGAGTGATGAGAATTGGTGTTTGTGGATAGAGATTTAAAGATTGCAGATTGAGTATTGAGTATTGAAAACTGTGAATTGATGATATTCTATTGAGGATTGAGAATTTACAACTGATTGTTGAGGACTGAGGACTGAAGGATGAGGATTCAGGATTGAGGATCCAGGATTGAGGTTTGAGGACTGAAGATTGAGGATTGAGGATTGAGGATTGAGGATTGAGGATTGTGGATTGAGGATTGGGGATTGAAGATTGAGGATTGGGTATTGCGTATTGAACATTGGGGATTGAGTGTTGAGGATTGAGGATTGAGGATTGGGTATTGAGGATTGAAGACTGAGGATTGAGGATTGAGGATTGAGGATTGAGGATTGAAGATTGAGGATTGTGTATTGAGGATTGAGTATTGAAGATTGAGTATTGAGTATTGAAGGTTGAGGATTGAGGATTGAGGATTGATGATTGAGTATTGAGAATTGAAGATTGAGGATTGAGGAATGAGGATTGAGGATTGAGGATTGGGGATTGAAGATTGAGGATTGGGTATTGCGTATTGAACATTGAGGATTGCGGATTGAGGATTGAGGATTGAGGATTGGGTATTGAGGATTGAAGACTGAGGATTGAGGATTGAGGATTGAGGATTGAGGATTGAAGATTGAGGATTGAGGATTGAGGATTGAGGATTGAAGATTGAGTATTGAGGATTGAAGATTGAGGATTGAGGATTGAGGATTGAGGATTGAGTATTGAGGATTGAGAATTGAGGATTGACGGTTGAAGATTGTGTATTCAGGATTGAAGATTGAGGATTGAGGATTGAGGATTGAGGATTGAGGATTGACGATGAGGGCTGAGGGTTGAGGATTGAGGTTTGAGGACTGAGGACTGAGGATTGAGGATTGAGAATTGAGGATTGAGGATTGAGGATTGAAGATTGAGGATTGGGTATTGAGGATTGAAGAATGAGGATTGAGGATTGAGGACTGAGGATTGAGGATTGAAGATTGAGGATTGAGGATTGAGGATTGAGGATTGAGGATTGTGTATTGAAGATTGAGTATTGAGGATTGAGGATTGAAGATTGGGGACTGGGAACTGAGTATTGAGGGTTGAGTGATGAGAATTGGTGTTTGTGGATAGAGATTTAAAGATTGCAGATTGAGTATTGAGTATTGAAAACTGTGAATTGATGATATTCTATTGAGGATTGAGAATTTACAACTGATTGTTGAGGACTGAGGTCTGAAGGATGAGGATTCAGGATTGAGGATCCAGGATTGAGGTTTGAGGACTGAAGATTGAGGATTGAGGATTGAGGATTGAGGATTGAGGATTGTGGATTGAGGGTTGGGGATTGAAGATTGAGGATTGGGTATTGCGTATTGAACATTGAGGATTGAGGGTTGAGGATTGAGGATTGAGGATTGGGTATTGAGGATTGAAGACTGAGGATTGAGGATTGAGGATTGAGGATTGAGGATTGAGGATCGAAGATTGAGGATTGTGGATTGAGGATTGAGGATTGAAGATTGAGTATTGAGGATTGAAGGTTGAGGATTGAGGATTGAGGATTGATGATTGAGTATTGAGGATTGAAGATTGAGGATTGAGTATTGAGGATTGAGGACTGAGGATTGGTGATTGAGGATTGATGATTGAGTATTGAGGACTGAAGATTGAGGATTGAGGATTGAGGATTGAGGATTGAGTATTGAGGATTGAGAATAGAGGATTGAGGATTGAGGGTTGAAGATTGTGTATTCAGGATTGAAGATTGAGGATTGAGGATTGAGGATTGTGGATTGACGATGAGGGCTGAGGGTTGAGGATTGAGGTTTGAGGACTGAGGACTGAGGATTGAGGATTCAGAATTGAGGATTGAGGATTGAGGATTGAAGACTGAGGATTGAGGATTGAGGATTGAGGATTGAGGATTGAAGATTGAGGATTGTGGATTGAGGATTGAGGATTGAAGATTGAGTATTGAGGATTGAAGGTTGAGGATTGAGGATTGAGTATTGAGGACTGAGGATTGAGGATTGAGGATTGAGGATTGAGGATTGAGTATTGAAGATTGAGTATTGAGGATTGAATGTAGGGGATTGAGGGTTGAGGATTGAGGATTGAGGATTGAAGATTGAGGACTGGGGACTGAGTATTGAGTGTTGAGTGATGAGAATTGGTGTTTGTGGATAGAGATTTAAAGATTCCAGATTGAGTATTGAGTATTGAAAACTGTGAATTGATGATATTCTATTGAGGATTGAGAATTTACAACTGATTGTTGAGGACTGAGGTCTGAAGATTGAGGATTCAGGATTGAGGATCCAGGATTGAGGTTTGAGGACTGAGGATTGAGGATTGAGGATTGAGGATTGAGGATTGAGGATTGAGGATTGAGGATTGAGGATTGGGGATTGAAGATTGAGGATTGGGTATTGCGTATTGAACATTGAGGATTGAGGATTGAGGATTGAGGATTGAGGATTGGGTATTGAGGATTGAAGACTGAGGATTGAGGATTGAGGATTGAGGATTGAGGATTGAAGATTGAGGATTGAGGATTCAGGATTGAGGATTGAAGATTGAGTATTGAGGATTGAAGATTGAGGATTGAGGATTGAGGATTGAGGATTGAGTATTGAGGATTGAGAATTGAGGATTGAGGGTTGAAGATTGTGTATTCAGGATTGAAGATTGAGGATTGAGGATTGAGGATTGAGGATTGACGATGAGGGCTGAGGGTTGAGGATTGAGGTTTGAGGACTGAGGACTGAGGATTGAGGATTGAGAATTGAGGAATGAGGATTGAGGATTGAAGATTGAGGATTGGGTATTGAGGATTGAAGAATGAGGATTGAGGATTGAGGACTGAGGATTGAGGATTGAAGATTGAGGATTGAGGATTGAGGATTGAGGATTGAGTATTGAAGATTGAGTTTTGAGGATTGAATGTAGGGGATTGAGGGTTGAGGATTGAGGATTGAGGATTGAAGATTGAGGACTGGGGACAGAGTATTGAGGGTTGAGTGATGAGAATTGGTGTTTGTGAATAGAGATTTAAAGATTGCAGATTGAGTATTGAGTATTGAAAACTGTGAATTGATGATATTCTATTGAGGATTGAGAATTTACAACTGATTGTTGAGGGCTGAGGGCTGAAAATTGAGGTTTCAGGATTGAGGATTCAGAATTGAGGTTTGAGGACTGAGGATTGAGGGTTGAAGATTGATTATTGAGGATTGAAGATTGAAGATTGGGGATTGAGGAATGAGGATTGAGGATGAGGGCTGAGGGTTGAGGATTGAGGTTTGAGGATTGAGGACTGAGGATTGAGGATTGAGGATTGATGATTGAGTATTGAGGATTGAAGATTGAGGATTGAGGATTGAGGATTGAGGATTGAGGATTGAAGATTGAGGATTGGGGATGAGTGTTGAGTGTTGAGTGATGAGAATTGATGTTTGTGGATAGAGATTTAAAGATAGCAGATTGTGTATTGAGTATTGAAAACTGTGAATTGATGATATTCTATTGAGAATTGAGAATTGACAAATGATTTTTGAGAACTGAGGTCTGAAGATTGAGGATTCAGGATTGAGGACTCAGGATTCAGGTTTGAGTACTGAGGATTGAGGATTGAGGATTGAGGATTGAGGATTGAAGATTGAGTATTGAGGTTTGAAGATTGAGGATTTTGGATTGAGGATTGAGGATTGAGTACTGAAGATTGAGGATTGGGGATTGAGGATTGAGGATTGAAGATTGAGGATTGGGTATTGAGGATTGAAGAATGAGGATTGAGGATTGAGGACTGAGGATTGAGGATTGAAGATTGAGGATTGAGGATTGAGGATTGAGGATTGAGGATTGAGTATTGAAGATTGAGTATTGAGGATTGAGGATTGAAGATTGGGGACTGGGAACTGAGTATTGAGGGTTGAGTGATGAGAATTGGTGTTTGTGGATAGAGATTTAAAGATTGCAGATTGAGTATTGAGTATTGAAAACTGTGAATTGATGATATTCTATTGAGGATTGAGAATTTACAACTGATTGTTGAGGACTGAGGTCTGAAGGATGAGGATTCAGGATTGAGGATCCAGGATTGAGGTTTGAGGACTGAAGATTGAGGATTGAGGATTGAGGATTGAGGATTGAGGATTGTGGATTGAGGGTTGGGGATTGAAGATTGAGGATTGGGTATTGCGTATTGAACATTGAGGATTGAGGGTTGAGGATTGAGGATTGAGGATTGGGTATTGAGGATTGAAGACTGAGGATTGAGGATTGAGGATTGAGGATTGAGGATTGAGGATCGAAGATTGAGGATTGTGGATTGAGGATTGAGGATTGAAGATTGAGTATTGAGGATTGAAGGTTGAGGATTGAGGATTGAGGATTGATGATTGAGTATTGAGGATTGAAGATTGAGGATTGAGTATTGAGGATTGAGGACTGAGGATTGGTGATTGAGGATTGATGATTGAGTATTGAGGACTGAAGATTGAGGATTGAGGATTGAGGATTGAGGATTGAGTATTGAGGATTGAGAATAGAGGATTGAGGATTGACGGTTGAAGATTGTGTATTCAGGATTGAAGATTGAGGATTGAGGATTGAGGATTGTGGATTGACGATGAGGGCTGAGGGTTGAGGATTGAGGTTTGAGGACTGAGGACTGAGGATTGAGGATTCAGAATTGAGGATTGAGGATTGAGGATTGAAGACTGAGGATTGAGGATTGAGGATTGAGGATTGAGGATTGAAGATTGAGGATTGTGGATTGAGGATTGAGGATTGAAGATTGAGTATTGAGGATTGAAGGTTGAGGATTGAGGATTGAGTATTGAGGACTGAGGATTGAGGATTGAGGATTGAGGATTGAGGATTGAGTATTGAAGATTGATTATTGAGGATTGAATGTAGGGGATTGAGGGTTGAGGATTGAGGATTGAGGATTGAAGATTGAGGACTGGGGACTGAGTATTGAGTGTTGAGTGATGAGAATTGGTGTTTGTGGATAGAGATTTAAAGATTGCAGATTGAGTATTGAGTATTGAAAACTGTGAATTGATGATATTCTATTGAGGATTGAGAATTTACAACTGATTGTTGAGGACTGAGGTCTGAAGATTGAGGATTCAGGATTGAGGATCCAGGATTGAGGTTTGAGGACTGAGGATTGAGGATTGAGGATTGAGGATTGAGGATTGAGGATTGAGGATTGAGGATTGAGGATTGGGGATTGAAGATTGAGGATTGGGTATTGCGTATTGAACATTGAGGATTGAGGATTGAGGATTGAGGATTGAGGATTGGGTATTGAGGATTGAAGACTGAGGATTGAGGATTGAGGATTGAGGATTGAGGATTGAAGATTGAGGATTGAGGATTCAGGATTGAGGATTGAAGATTGAGTATTGAGGATTGAAGATTGAGGATTGAGGATTGAGGATTGAGGATTGAGTATTGAGGATTGAGAATTGAGGATTGAGGGTTGAAGATTGTGTATTCAGGATTGAAGATTGAGGATTGAGGATTGAGGATTGAGGATTGACGATGAGGGCTGAGGGTTGAGGATTGAGGTTTGAGGACTGAGGACTGAGGATTGAGGATTGAGAATTGAGGAATGAGGATTGAGGATTGAAGATTGAGGATTGGGTATTGAGGATTGAAGAATGAGGATTGAGGATTGAGGACTGAGGATTGAGGATTGAAGATTGAGGATTGAGGATTGAGGATTGAGGATTGAGTATTGAAGATTGAGTTTTGAGGATTGAATGTAGGGGATTGAGGGTTGAGGATTGAGGATTGAGGATTGAAGATTGAGGACTGGGGACAGAGTATTGAGGGTTGAGTGATGAGAATTGGTGTTTGTGAATAGAGATTTAAAGATTGCAGATTGAGTATTGAGTATTGAAAGCTGTGAATTGATGATATTCTATTGAGGATTGAGAATTTACAACTGATTGTTGAGGGCTGAGGGCTGAAAATTGAGGTTTCAGGATTGAGGATTCAGAATTGAGGTTTGAGGACTGAGGATTGAGGGTTGAAGATTGATTATTGAGGATTGAAGATTGAAGATTGAGGATTGAGGAATGAGGATTGAGGATGAGGGCTGAGGGTTGAGGATTGAGGTTTGAGGATTGAGGACTGAGGATTGAGGATTGAGGATTGATGATTGAGTATTGAGGATTGAAGATTGAGGATTGAGGATTGAGGATTGAGGATTGAGGATTGAAGATTGAGGATTGGGGATGAGTGTTGAGTGTTGAGTGATGAGAATTGATGTTTGTGGATAGAGATTTAAAGATAGCAGATTGTGTATTGAGTATTGAAAACTGTGAATTGATGATATTCTATTGATAATTGAGAATTGACAAATGATTTTTGAGAACTGAGGTCTGAAGATTGAGGATTCAGGATTGAGGACTCAGGATTCAGGTTTGAGTACTGAGGATTGAGGATTGAGGATTGAGGATTGAGGATTGAAGATTGAGTATTGAGGTTTGAAGATTGAGGATTTTGGATTGAGGATTGAGGATTGAGTACTGAAGATTGAGGATTGGGGATTGAGGATTGAGGATTGAAGATTGAGGATTGGGTATTGAGGATTGAAGAATGAGGATTGAGGATTGAGGACTGAGGATTGAGGATTGAAGATTGAGGATTGAGGATTGAGGATTGAGGATTGAGGATTGAGTATTGAAGATTGAGTATTGAGGATTGAGGATTGAAGATTGGGGACTGGGGACTGAGTATTGAGGGTTGAGTGATGAGAATTGGTGTTTGTGGATAGAGATTTAAAGATTGCAGATTGTGTATTGAGTATTGAAAACTGTGAATTGATGATATTCTATTGAGGATTGAGAATTTACAACTGATTGTTGAGGACTGAGGTCTGAAGATTGAGGATTCAGGATTGAGGATCCAGCATTGAGGTTTGAGGACTGAAGATTGAGGATTGAGTATTGAAGATTGAGGATTGAGGATTGAGGATTGAGGATTGAAGATTGAGTATTGAGGATTGAATATTGAGGATTGAGGATTGAGGATTGAGGATTGAGTATTGAGGATTGAGAATTGAGGATTGAAGGTTGAAGATTGTGTATTCAGGATTGAAGATTGAGGATTGAGAATTGAGGATTGAGGATTGACGATGAGGGCTGAGGGTTGAGGATTGAGGTTTGAGGTCTGAGGACTGAGGATTGAGGATTGAGAATTGAGGATTGAGGATTGAGGATTGAAGATTGAGGATTGGGTATTGAGGATTGAAGAATGAGGATTGAGGATTGAGGACTGAGGATTGAGGATTGAAGATTGAGGATTGAGGATTGAGGATTGAGGATTGAGGATTGAGGATTGAGTATTGAAGATTGAGTATTGAGGATTGAGGATTGAAGATTGGGGACTGGGGACTGAGTATTGAGGGTTGAGTGATGAGAATTGGTGTTTGTGGATAGAGATTTAAAGATTGCAGATTGAGTATTGAGTATTGAAAACTGTGAATTGATGATATTCTATTGAGGATTGAGAATTTACAACTGATTGTTGAGGACTGAGGTCTGAAGATTGAGGATTCAGGATTGAGGATCCAGGATTGAGGTTTGAGGACTGAGGATTGAGGATTGAGGATTGAGGATTGAGGATTGAGGATTGAGGATTGAGGATTGAGGATTGGGGATTGAAGATTGAGGATTGGGTATTGCGTATTGAACATTGAGGATTGAGGATTGAGGATTGAGGATTGAGGATTGGGTATTGAGGATTGAAGACTGAGGATTGAGGATTGAGGATTGAGGATTGAGGATTGAAGATTGAGGATTGAGGATTCAGGATTGAGGATTGAAGATTGAGTATTGAGGATTGAAGATTGAGGATTGAGGATTGAGGATTGAGGATTGAGTATTGAGGATTGAGAATTGAGGATTGAGGGTTGAAGATTGTGTATTCAGGATTGAAGATTGAGGATTGAGGATTGAGGATTGAGGATTGACGATGAGGGCTGAGGGTTGAGGATTGAGGTTTGAGGACTGAGGACTGAGGATTGAGGATTGAGAATTGAGGAATGAGGATTGAGGATTGAAGATTGAGGATTGGGTATTGAGGATTGAAGAATGAGGATTGAGGATTGAGGACTGAGGATTGAGGATTGAAGATTGAGGATTGAGGATTGAGGATTGAGGATTGAGTATTGAAGATTGAGTTTTGAGGATTGAATGTAGGGGATTGAGGGTTGAGGATTGAGGATTGAGGATTGAAGATTGAGGACTGGGGACAGAGTATTGAGGGTTGAGTGATGAGAATTGGTGTTTGTGAATAGAGATTTAAAGATTGCAGATTGAGTATTGAGTATTGAAAACTGTGAATTGATGATATTCTATTGAGGATTGAGAATTTACAACTGATTGTTGAGGGCTGAGGGCTGAAAATTGAGGTTTCAGGATTGAGGATTCAGAATTGAGGTTTGAGGACTGAGGATTCAGGGTTGAAGATTGATTACTGAGGATTGAAGATTGAAGATTGGGGATTGAGGAATGAGGATTGAGGATGAGGGCTGAGGGTTGAGGATTGAGGTTTGAGGATTGAGGATTGAAGATTGAGTATTGAGGTTTGAAGATTGAGGATTTTGGATTGAGGATTGAGGATTGAGTACTGAAGATTGAGGATTGGGGATTGAGGATTGAGGATTGAAGATTGAGGATTGGGTATTGAGGATTGAAGAATGAGGATTGAGGATTGAGGACTGAGGATTGAGGATTGAAGATTGAGGATTGAGGATTGAGGATTGAGGATTGAGGATTGAGTATTGAAGATTGAGTATTGAGGATTGAGGATTGAAGATTGGGGATTTTGGATTGAGGATTGAGGATTGAGTACTGAAGATTGAGGATTGGGGATTGAGGATTGAGGATTGAAGATTGAGGATTGGGTATTGAGGATTGAAGAATGAGGATTGAGGATTGAGGACTGAGGATTGAGGATTGAAGATTGAGGATTGAGGATTGAGGATTGAGGATTGAGGATTGAGTATTGAAGATTGAGTATTGAGGATTGAGGATTGAAGATTGGGGACTGGGGACTGAGTATTGAGGGTTGAGTGATGAGAATTGGTGTTTGTGGATAGAGATTTAAAGATTGCAGATTGTGTATTGAGTATTGAAAACTGTGAATTGATGATATTCTATTGAGGATTGAGAATTTACAACTGATTGTTGAGGACTGAGGTCTGAAGATTGAGGATTCAGGATTGAGGATCCAGCATTGAGGTTTGAGGACTGAAGATTGAGGATTGAGTATTGAGGATTGAGGATTGAGGATTGAGGATTGAGGATTGGGGATTGAAGATTGAGGATTGGGTATTGCGTATTGAACATTGAGGATTGAGGATTGAGGATTGAGGATTGAGGATTGGGTATTGAGGATTGAAGACTGAGGATTGAGGATTGAGGATTGAGGATTGAGGATTGAAGATTGAGGATTGAGGATTGAGGATTGAGGATTGAAGATTGAGTATTGAGGATTGAATATTGAGGATTGAGGATTGAGGATTGAGGATTGAGTATTGAGGATTGAGAATTGAGGATTGAGGGTTGAAGATTGTGTATTCAGGATTGAAGATTGAGGATTGAGAATTGAGGATTGAGGATTGACGATGAGGGCTGAGGGTTGAGGATTGAGGTTTGAGGTCTGAGGACTGAGGATTGAGGATTGAGAATTGAGGATTGAGGATTGAGGATTGAAGATTGAGGATTGGGTATTGAGGATTGAAGAATGAGGATTGAGGATTGAGGACTGAGGATTGAGGATTGAAGATTGAGGATTGAGGATTGAGGATTGAGGATTGAGGATTGAGGATTGAGTATTGAAGATTGAGTATTGAGGATTGAGGATTGAAGATTGGGGACTGGGGACTGAGTATTGAGGGTTGAGTGATGAGAATTGGTGTTTGTGGATAGAGATTTAAAGATTGCAGATTGAGTATTGAATATTGAAAACTGTGAATTGATGATATTCTATTGAGGATTGAGAATTTACAACTGATTGTTGAGGACTGAGGACTGAAGGATGAGGATTCAGGATTGAGGATCCAGGATTGAGGTTTGAGGACTGAAGATTGAGGATTGAGGATTGAGGATTGAGGATTGAGGATTGTGGATTGAGGATTGGGGATTGAAGATTGAGGATTGGGTATTGCGTATTGAACATTGAGGATTGAGTGTTGAGGATTGAGGATTGAGGATTGGGTATTGAGGATTGAAGACTGAGGATTGAGGATTGAGGATTGAGGATTGAGGATTGAAGATTGAGGATTGTGTATTGAGGATTGAGGATTGAAGATTGAGTATTGAGTATTGAAGGTTGAGGATTGAGGATTGAGGATTGATGATTGAGTATTGAGAATTGAAGATTGAGGATTGAGGAATGAGGATTGAGGACTGACGATTGGTGATTGAGGATTGATGATTGAGTATTGAGGACTGAAGATTGAGGATTGAGGATTGAGGATTGAGGATCGAGTATTGAGGATTGAGAATTGAGGATTGAGGATTGAGGGTTGAAGATTGTGTATTCAGGATTGAAGATTGAGGATTGAGGATTGAGGATTGTGGATGGACGATGAGGGCTGAGGGTTGAGGATTGAGGTTTGAGGACTGAGGACTGAGGATTGAGGATTCAGAACTGAGGATTGAGGATTGAGGATTGAAGACTGAGGATTGAGGATTGAGGATTGAGGATTGAGGATTGAATATTGAGGATTGTGGATTGAGGATTGAGGATTGAAGATTGAGTATTGAGGATTGAAGGTTGAGGATTGAGGATTGAGGATTGATGATTGAGTATTGAGGATTGAAGATTGAGGATTGAGGATTGAGGATTGAGGACTGAGGATTGGTGATTGAGGATTGATGATTGAGTATTGAGGATTGAGGATTCAGTATTGAGGATTGAGAATTGATGATTGAGGATTGAGGGTTGAAGGTTGAGTATTCAGGATTGAAGATTGAGGATTGAGGATTGAGGATTGTGGATTGACGATGAGGGCTGAGGGTTGAGGATTGAGGTTTGAGGACTGAGGACTGAGGATTGAGGATTCAGAATTGAGGATTGAGGATTGAGGATTGAAGATTGAGGATTGGGTATTGAGGATTGAAGAATGAGGATTGAGGATTGAGGACTGAGGATTGAGGATTGAAGATTGAGGGTTGAGGATTGAGGATTGAGGATTGAAGATTGAGTATTGAGGATCGAAGGTAGGGGTTTGAGGATTGAGGATTGAGGATTGAGGATTGAAGATTGAGGACTGGGGACTGAGTATTGAGGGCTGAGTGATGAGAATTGATGTTTGTGGATAGAGATTTAAAGATTGCAGATTGAGTATTGACTATTGAAAACTGTGAATTGATGATATTCTATTGAGGATTGACAATTTACAACTGATTGTTGAGGGCTGAGGGCTGAAAATTGAGGATTCAGGATTGAGGATTCAGAATTGAGGTTTGAGGACTGAGGATTGAGGATTGAGGATTGAGGTTTGAGGACTGAGGATTGAGGATTGAGGATTGAGGATTGGATATTGAGGATTGGGGATTGAGGATTAAAGATTGAGTATTGAGTATTGAAGATTGAGTATTGATGATTGAGGATTGAGGATTGAGTATTGAGGATTGAGGATTGAGTATTGAAGATTGAGGATTGATGATTGTAGATTGAGGATTGAGGATTGAGGATTGAGGATTGAGGATTGTGGATTGACGATGAGGGCTGAGGGTTGAGGATTGAGGTTTGAGGACTGAGGACTGAGGATTGAGGATTGAGAATTGAGGATTGAGGATTGAGGATTGAGGATTGAGGATTGAGGATTGAAGATTGAGGATTGAGGATTGAGGATTGAGGATTGAGGATTGAAGATTGAGGATTGAGGATTCAGGATTGAGGATTGAAGATTGAGTATTGAGGATTGAAGATTGAGGATTGAGGATTGAGGATTGAGGATTGAGTATTGAGGATTGAGGATTGAGGATTGAGGGTTGAAGATTGTGTATTCAGGATTGAAGATTGAGGATTGAGGGTTGAGGATTGAGGATTGACGATGAGGGCTGAGGGTTGAGGATTGAGGTTTGAGGACTGAGGACTGAGGATTGAGGATTGAGAATTGAGGATTGAGGATTGAGGATTGAAGATTGAGGATTGGGTATTGAGGATTGAAGAATGAGGATTGAGGATTGAGGACTGAGGATTGAGGATTGAAGATTGAGGATTGAGGATTGAGGATTGAGGATTGAGTGTTGAAGATTGAGTATTGAGGATTGAATGTAGGGGATTGAGGGTTGAGGATTGAGGATTGAGGATTGAAGATTGAGGACTGGGGACTGAGTATTGAGGGTTGAGTGATGAGAATTGGTGTTTGTGAATAGAGATTTAAAGATTGCAGATTGAGTATTGAGTATTGAAAACTGTGAATTGATGATATTCTATTGAGGATTGAGAATCTACAACTGATTGTTGAGGGCTGAGGGCTGAAAATTGAGGATTCAGGATTGAGGATTCAGAATTGAGGTTTGAGGACTGAGGATTGAGGGTTGAAGATTGATTATTGAGGATTGAAGATTGAAGATTGAGGATTGAGGAATGAGGATTGAGGATGAGGGCTGAGGGTTGAGGATTGAGGTTTGAGGATTGAGGACTGAGGATTGAGGATTGAGGATTGATGATTGAGTATTGAGGATTGAAGATTGAGGATTGAGGATTGAGGATTGAGGATTGAGGATTGAAGATTGAGGATTGGGGACTGAGTGTTGAGGGTTGAGTGATGAGAATTGATGTTTGTGGATAGAGATTTAAAGATAGCGGATTGAGTATTGAGTATTGAAAACTGTGAATTGATGATATTCTATTGAGGATTGAGAATTGACAACTGATTTCTGAGAACTGAGGTCTGAAGATTGAGGATTCAGGATTGAGGATTCAGGATTCAGGTTTGAGTACTGAGGATTGAGGATTGAGGATTGAGTATTGAGGATTGAGGATTGAGGATTGAGGATTGAAGATTGAGGATTGGGTATTGCTGACTGAACATTGAGGATTGAGGATTGAGGATTGAGTATTGAGGATTGAGGACTGAAGATTGAATATTGATGATTGAAGATTAAGGATTGAGGATTGAGGGCTGTGGATTGAGGACGAGGACTGAGGGTTCAGTATTGATGTCTGAGGTCTGAGGATTGAGGATTGAGGATTGAGGTTTGAAGATTGAGTATTGAGGTTTGAAGATTGAGGATTTTGGATTGAGGATTGAGGATTGAGTATTGAAGATTGAGGATTGGGGATTGAGGATTGACGATTGAGGATTCAGTATTGAGGATTGAGAATTGAGGATAGAGGATTGAAGGTTGAGGATTGAGGATTGAAGATTGAGGATTGAGGATTGAGGATTGAGGATTCACTATGAGGGCTGAGGGTTGAGGATTGAGGTTTGAGGACTGAGGACTGAGGATTGAGGATTGAGAATCGAGGATTGAGGATTGAGGATTGAAGATTGAGGATTGGGTATTGAGGATTGAAGAATGAGGATTGAGGATTGAGGACTGAGGATTGAGGATTGAAGATTGAGGATTGAGGAATGAGGATTGAGGATTGAAGATTGAGTATTGAGGATTGAAGGTAGGGGATTGAGGATTGAGGATTGAGGATTGAGGATTGAAGATTGAGGACTGGGGCCAGAGTATTGAGGGTTGAGTGATGAGAATTGGTGTTTGTGGATAGAGATTTAAAGATTGCAGATTGAGTATTGAGTATTGAAAACTGTGAATTGATGATATTCTATTGAGGATTGAGAATTTACAACTGATTGTTGAGGACTGAGGTCTGAAGATTGAGGATTCAGGATTGAGGATCCAGGATTGAGGATTGAGGATTGAACATTGAGGACTGAGTGTTGAGGGTTGAGTGATGAGAATTGATGTTTGTGGATAGAGGCTTGAAGGTTGCAGATTGTGTATTGAGTATTGAAAACTGTGAATTGAGGATATTCTATTGAGGATACAGGATTGACAACTGATTGTTGAGGACTCAGGGCTGAAGATTGAGGATTGAGGATTGAGGATTGAGGATTGACTGTGAGGGCTGAGGGTTGAGGATTGAGGTTTGAGGACTGAGGACTGAGGATTGAGGATTGAGAATCGAGGATTGAGGATTGAGGATTGAAGATTGAGGATCGAGTATTGAGGATTGAAGATTGAGGATTGAGGACTGAGGATTGAGGATTGAGGATTTAGGATTGAGGATTGAGGATTGAGGATTGAGGATTGAAGATTGAGTATTGAGGATTGAAGATTGAGGATTGAGGATTGAGGATGGAGGATTGAGGATTGAGGATTGAGGATTGAGGATTGAGGATTGAGGATTGAGGATTGAGGATTGGAGATTGAGGATTGGGGATTGAGGATTAAACATTGAGTATTGAGTATTGAAGATTGAGGATTGATGATTGAGGATTGAGGATTGAGTATTGAGGATTGAGGATTGAGTATTGAAGATTGAGGATTGATGATTGAGGATTGAGGATTGAGGATTGACGATTGAGTATGGAGGATTGAGGATTGAGGATTGAGGATTGAAGATTGAGTATTGAGGATTGAAGATTGAGGATTGAGGATGGAGGATTGAGGATTGAGGATTGAAGTTTGAGGATTGAGGATTGAGGATTGAAGATAGAGGATTTGGTATTGAGGATTGAGGATTGAGGGCTCTGGATTGAGGACGAGGACTGAGGGTTCAGTATTGATGTCTGAGGTCTGAGGATTGAGGATTGAGGATTGTGGATTGAAGATTGAGGATTGAGGATTGAGGATTAAGGATTGAGTATTAAGGATTGAGAATTGAGGATTGAGGGTTGAAGATTGTGTATTCAGGATTGAAGATTGAGGATTGAGGATTGAGGATTGAGGATTGACGATGAGGGCTGAGGGTTGAGGATTGAGGATTGAGGACTGAGGACTGAGGATTGAGGATTGAGAATTGAGGATTGAGAATTGAGGATTGAAGATTGAGGATTGGGTATTGAGGATTGAAGAATGAGGATTGAAGATTGAGGACTGAGGATTGAGGATTGAGGATTGAGGATTGAGGATTGAGGATTGAGGATTGAGGATTGAGGATTGAAGATTGAGGATTGGGTATTGCTGACTGAACATTGAGGATTGAGGATTGAGGATTGAGTATTGAGGATTGAGGACTGAAGTTTGAATATTGATGATTGAAGATTGAGGATTGAGGATTGAGGGCTGTGGATTGAGGACGAGGACTGAGGGTTCAGTATTGATGTCTGAGGTCTGAGGATTGAGGATTGAGGGTTGATAATTGAAGATTGAGTATTGAGGTTTGAAGATTGAGGATTTTGGATTGAGGATTAAGGATTGGGTATTGAAGATTGAGGATTTGGGATTGAGGATTGACGACTGAGGATTCAGTATTGAGGATTGAGAATTGAGGATAGAGGATTGAAGGTTGAGTATTGAGGATTGAAGATTGAGGATTGAGGATTGAGGATTGAGGATTGACTATGAGGGCTGAGGGTTGAGGATTGTGGTTTGAGGACTGAGGACTGAGGATTGAGGATTGAGAATTGAGGATTGAGGATTGAGGATTGAAGATTGAGGATTGGGTATTGAGGATCGAAGACTGAGGATTGAGGATTGAGGATCGAGGATTGAGGATTGAAGATTGAGGATTGAGGATTGAGGATTGAGGATTGAAGATTGAGTATTGAGGATTGAAGATTGAGGATTGAGGGTTGAGGGTTGATGATTGAGTATTGAGGATTGAAGATTGAGGATTGAGGATTGAGGATTGAGGACTGAGGATTGATGATTGAGGATTGATGATTGAGTATTGAGGATTGAAGATTGAGGATTGAGGATTGAGGATTAAGGATTGAGTTTTGAGGATTGAGAATTGAGGATTGAGGGTTGAAGATTGTGTATTCAGGATTGAAGATTGAGGATTGAGGATTGAGGATTGAGGATTGACGATGAGGGCTGAGGGTTGAGGATTGAGGTTTGAGGACTGAGGACTGAGGATTGAGGATTGAGAATTGAGGATTGAGGATTGAGGATTGAAGATTGAGGATTGCGTATTGAGGATTGAAGAATGTGGATTGAGGATTGAGGACTGAGGATTGAGGATTGAAGATTGAGCATTGAGAATTGATGATTGAGGATTGAGGATTGAAGGTTGAGTATTGAGGATTGAAGATTGAGGATTGAGGATTGAGGATTGAGGATTGAGGATTGAGGATTGAGGATTGGGGATTGAAGATTGAGGATTGGGTATTGCGTATTGAACATTGAGGATTGAGGATTGAGGATTGAGGATTGAGGATTGGGTATTGAGGATTGAAGACTGAGGATTGAAGATTGAGGATTGAGGATTGAGGATTGAAGATTGAGGATTGAGGATTCAGGATTGAGGATTGAAGATTGAGTATTGAGGATTGAAGATTGAGGATTGAGGATTGAGGATTGAGGATTGAGTATTGAGGATTGAGAATTGAGGATTGAGGGTTGAAGATTGTGTATTCAGGATTGAAGATTGAGGATTGAGGATTGAGGATTGAGGATTGACGATGAGGGCTGAGGGTTGAGGATTGAGGTTTGAGGACTGAGGACTGAGGATTGAGGATTGAGAATTGAGGAATGAGGATTGAGGATTGAAGATTGAGGATTGGGTATTGAGGATTGAAGAATGAGGATTGAGGATTGAGGACTGAGGATTGAGGATTGAAGATTGAGGATTGAGGATTGAGGATTGAGGATTGAGTATTGAAGATTGAGTATTGAGGATTGAATGTAGGGGATTGAGGGTTGAGGATTGACGATTGAGGATTGAAGATTGAGGACTGGGGACAGAGTATTGAGGGTTGAGTGATGAGAATTGGTGTTTGTGAATAGAGATTTAAAGATTGCAGATTGAGTATTGAGTATTGAAAACTGTGAATTGATGATATTCTATTGAGGATTGAGAATTTACAACTGATTGTTGAGGGCTGAGGGCTGAAAATTGAGGTTTCAGGATTGAGGATTCAGAATTGAGGTTTGAGGACTGAGGATTGAGGGTTGAAGATTGATTATTGAGGATTGAAGATTGAAGATTGAGGATTGAGGAATGAGGATTGAGGATGAGGGCTGAGGGTTGAGGATTGAGGTTTGAGGATTGAGAACTGAGGATTGAGGATTGAGGATTGATGATTGAGTATTGAGGATTGAAGATTGAGGATTGAGGATTGAGGATTGAGGATTGAGGATTGAGGATTGTGGATTGAGGATTGGGGATTGAAGATTGAGGATTGGGTATTGCGTATTGAACATTGAGGATTGAGTGTTGAGGATTGAGGATTGAGGATTGGGTATTGAGGATTGAAGACTGAGGATTGAGTATTGAGGATTGAGAATTGAGGATTGAGGATTGAGGGTTGAAGATTGTGTATTCAGGATTGAAGATTGAGGATTGAGGATTGAGGATTGTGGATCGACGATGAGGGCTGAGGGTTGAGGATTGAGGTTTGAGGACTGAGGACTGAGGATTGAGGATTCAGAATTGAGGATTGAGGATTGAGGATTGAAGACTGAGGATTGAGGATTGAGGATTGAGGATTGAGGATTGAATATTGAGGATTGTGGATTGAGGATTGAGGATTGAAGATTGAGTATTGAGGATTGAAGGTTGAGGATTGAGGATTGAGGATTGATGATTGAGTATTGAGGATTGAAGATTGAGGATTGAGGATTGAGGATTGAGGACTGAGGATTGGTGATTGAGGATTGATGATTGAGTATTGAGGATTGAGGATTGAGTATTGAGGATTGAGAATTGAGGATTGAGGATTGAGGGTTGAAGATTGTGTATTCAGGATTGAAGATTGAGGATTGAGGATTGAGGATTGTGGATTGACGATGAGGGCTGAGGGTTGAGGATTGAGGTTTGAGGACTGAGGACTGAGGATTGAGGATTCAGAATTGAGGATTGAGGATTGAGGATTGAAGATTGAGGATTGGGTATTGAGGATTGAAGAATGAGGATTGAGGATTGAGGACTGAGGATTGAGGATTGAAGATTGAGGGTTGAGGATTGAGGATTGAGGATTGAAGATTGAGTATTGAGGATTGAAGGTAGGGGTTTGAGGATTGAGGATTGAGGATTGAGGATTGAAGATTGAGGACTGGGGACTGAGTATTGAGGGCTGAGTGATGAGAATTGATGTTTGGGGATAGAGATTTAAAGATTGCAGATTGAGTATTGACTATTGAAAACTGTGAATTGATGATATTCTATTGAGGATTGAGAATTTACAACTGATTGTTGAGGGCTGAGGGCTGAAAATGGAGGATTCAGGATTGAGGATTCAGAATTGAGGTTTGAGGACTGAGGATTGAGGATTGAGGATTGAGGTTTGAGGACTGAGGATTGAGGATTGAGGATTGAGGATTGAGGATTGAGGATTGAAGATTGAGGATTGAGGATTGAGGATTGGAGATTGAGGATTGGGGATTGAGGATTAAAGATTGAGTATTGAGTATTGAAGATTGAGGATTGATGATTGAGGATTGAGGATTGAGTATTGAGGATTGAGGATTGAGTATTGAAGATTGAGGATTGATGATTGTGGATTGAGGATTGAGGATTGAGGATTGAGGATTGAGGATTGTGGATTGACGATGAGGGCTGAGGGTTGAGGATTGAGGTTTGAGGACTGAGGACTGAGGATTGAGGATTGAGAATTGAGGATTGAGGATTGAGGATTGAGGATTGAGGATTGAGGATTGAAGATTGAGGATTGAGGATTGAGGATTGAGGATTGAGGATTGAAGATTGAGGATTGAGGATTCAGGATTGAGGATTGAAGATTGAGTATTGAGGATTGAAGATTGAGGATTGAGGATTGAGGATTGAGGATAGAGTATTGAGGATTGAGAATTGAGGATTGAGGGTTGAAGATTGTGTATTCAGGATTGAAGATTGAGGATTGAGGGTTGAGGATTGAGGATTGACGATGAGGGCTGAGGGTTGAGGATTGAGGTTTGAGGACTGAGGACTGAGGATTGAGGATTGAGAATTGAGGATTGAGGATTGAGGATTGAAGATTGAGGATTGGGTATTGAGGATTGAAGAATGAGGATTGAGGATTGAGGACTGAGGATTGAGGATTGAAGATTGAGGATTGAGGATTGAGGATTAAGGATTGAGTATTGAAGATTGAGTATTGAGGATTGAATGTAGGGGATTGAGGGTTGAGGATTGAGGATTGAGGATTGAAGATTGAGGACTGGGGACTGAGTATTGAGGGTTGAGTGATGAGAATTGGTGTTTGTGAATAGAGATTTAAAGATTGCAGATTGAGTATTGAGTATTGAAAACTGTGAATTGATGATATTCTATTGAGGATTGAGAATCTACAACTGATTGTTGACGGCTGAGGGCTGAAAATTGAGGATTCAGGATTGAGGATTCAGAATTGAGGTTTGAGGACTAAGGATTGAGGATTGAAGATTGAGGATTGAGGGTTGAGGATTGAGGATTGAAGATTGAGCATTGAGGATTGAAGGTTGAGGATTGAGGATTGAGGATTGATGACTGAGTATTGAGGATTGAAGATTGAGGATTGAGGATTGAGGATTGAGGACTGACGATTGATGATTGAGGATTGATGACTGAGTATTGAGGATTGAAGATTGAGGATTGAGGATTAAGGATTGAGGATTGAGTTTTGAGGATTGAGAATTGAGGATTGAGGGTTGAAGATTGTGTATACAGGATTGAAGATTGAGGATTGAGGATTGAGGATTGAGGATTGACGATGAGGTCTGAGGGTTGAGGACTGAGGATTGAGGAATGGGGATTGAAGATTGAGGATTGGGTATTGCATATTGAACATTGAACATTGAGGATTGAGGATTGAGGATTGAGGATTGAATGTAGGGGATTGAGGGTTGAGGATTGAGGATCGAGGATTGAAGATTGAGGACTGGGGACTGAGTATTGAGTGTTGAGTGATGAGGATTGGTGATTGTGGATAGAGATATAAAGATTGCAGATTGAGTATTGAGTATTGAAAACTGTGAATTGATGATATTCTATTGAGGATTGAGAATTTACAACTGATTGTTGAGGACTGAGGTCTGAAGATTGAGGATTCAGGATTGAGGTTTGAGGACTGAGGATTGAGGATTGAGGATTGAGGATTGAGGATTGAGGATTGAGGATCGAGGATTCGGGATTGAAGATTGAGGATTGGGTATTGCGTATTGAACATTGAGGATTGAGGATTGAGGATTGAGGATTGAGGATTGGGTATTGAGGATTGAAGACTGAGGATTGAGGATTGAGGATTGAGGATTGAGGATTGAAGATTGAGTATTGAGGATTGAAGATTGAGGATTGAGGATTGAGGATTGATGATTGAGTATTGAGGATTGAAGACCGAGGATTGAGGATTGAGGATTGAGGACTGAGGATTGGTGAATGAGGATTGATGATTGAGTATTGAGGATTGAAGATTGAGGATTGAGGATTGAGGATTGAGGATTGAGTATTGAGGATTGAGAATTGAGTATTGAGGGTCGAAGATTGTTTATTCAGGATTGAAGATTGAGGATTGAGGATTGAGGATTGTGGATTGACGATGAGGGCTGAGGGTTGAGGATTGAGGTTTGAGGACTGAGGACTGAGGATTGAGGATTGAGAATTGAGGATTGAGGATTGAGGATTGAGGATTGAGGATTGAAGATTGAGGATTGTGGATTGAGGATTGAGGATTGAAGATTGAGTATTGAGGATTGAAGATTGAGGATTGAGGATTGAGGATTGATGATTGAGTATTGAGGATTGAAGATTGAGGATTGAGGATTGAGGATTGAGGACTGAGGATTGGTGATTGAGGATTGATGATTGAGTATTGAGGATTGAAGATACAGGATTGAGGATTGAGGATTGAGGATTGAGTATTGAGGATTGAGAATTGAGGATTGAGGATTGAGAGTTGAAGATTGTGTATTCAGGATTGAAGACTGAGGATTGAGGATTGAGGATTGTGGATTGACGATGAGGGCTGAGGGTTGAGGATTGAGGTTTGAGGACTGAGGACTGAGGATTGAGGATTGAGGATTAAAGATTGAGTATTGAGGATTGAAGATTGAGGATTGATGATTGAGGATTGAGGATTGAGGATTGAGGATTGAGGATTGATTATTGAAGATTGCGGATTGATGATTGAGGATTGAGGATTGAGGATTGAGGATTGAGGATTGAGGATTGAGGATTGAAGATTGAGGATTGAGGATTGAGGATTGAAGATAGAGGGTTGAAGATTGAGGATTGGGGATTGAGGATTGACGATTGAGGATTGAGTATTGAGGATTGAGAATTGAGGATTGAGGATTGAAGATTGTGTATTCAGGATTGAGGATTGAGGACTGAAGATTGAATATTGATGATTGAAGATTGTGGATTGAGGATTGAGTGTTGTGGATTGAGGACGAGGACTGAGGGTTGAGTATTGATGTTTGAGGTCTGGGGATTGAGGATTGAGGATTGAGAATTGAGGATTGAGGATTGAGGATTGAAGATTGAGGATTGGGTATTGAGGATTGAAGGATGAGGATTGAGGATTGAGGATTGAGGATTGAGGATTGAATATTGAGTATTGAGGATTGAAGATTGAGAATTGAGGATTGAGGGTTGAGGATTGACGTTTGAGGAATGAGGATTGAGGTTTGAGGACTGAGGACTGAGGATTGAAGATTGAGAATTGAGGATTGAGGATTGAGGATTGAAGATTGAGGATTGGGTATAGAGTACTGAAGAATGAGGATTGAGGATTGAGGATCGAGGATTGAGTATCGAAGATTGAGGTTTGAGGATTGAGGATTGAGGATTGAGGATTGAAGATTGAGGACTGGGGACTCAGAGTTGAGGGTTGAGTGATGAGAATTGGTGTTTGTGGATAGAGGTTTGATGATTGCAGATTGAGCATTGAGTATTGAAAACTGTGAATTTAGGATATCCTATTGAGGATTGAGGATTGACAACTGATTGTTGAGGACTGAGAGCTGAAGATTGAGGATTCAGGATTGAGGATTCAGAATTGAGGTTTGAGGACTGAGGATTGAGGATTGAAGATTGATTCTTGAGGATTCAAGGTTGAGGATTCAGGATTGGGGATTGAGAATTGAGGGTGAGGGCTGAGGGTTGAGGATTGAGGTTTGAGGATTGAGGACTGAGGATTGAGGATTGGGGATTGATGATTGAGTATTGACGATTGAAGATTGAGGACTGGGGATTGAGGATTGAGGAAAGAGGATTGAGGATTGAGGATTGAAGATTGAGGATTGGGGACTGAGGATTGAGGATTGAGGATCGAGGATTGAGGATTGAAGATAGAAGATTGAGTATTGAGGATTGATTACTGAGGATTGAGGAATGAGGATTGAGGATTGAGTATTGAAGATTGAGGATTGGGGATTGAGGATTGACGATTGAGGATTGGGAATTGAGGATTGAGGATTGAGGACTGAAGATTGAGGATTGGGTATTGAGGATTGAAGGATGAGGATTGAGGATTGAGGATTGAGGATTGAGGATTGAAGATTGAGTATTGAGGATTGAAGATTGAGAATTGAGGATTGAGGGTTGAGAATTGACGTTTGAGGAATGAGGATTGAGGTTTGAGGACTGAGGACTGAGGATTTAGGATTCATGATTGAGGATTGAAGATTGAGTATTGAGGATTGAAGATTGAGGATTGAGGATTGAGGATTGAGGATTGAGGATTGAAGATTGAGGATCGGTGTTGAGGATTGACGATTGAGGATTGAGTATTGAGGATTGAGAATTGAGGATTGAGGATTGAACATTGAGTATTGTGGGCTGAAGATTGAGGATTGAGGATTGAGGATTGAGGATTGACGATTGAGGATTGAGTATTGAGGATTGAGAATTGAGGATTGAGGATTGAACATTGAGTATTGAGGGCTGAAGATTGAGGATTGAGGATTGAGGATTGAACATTGAGGACTTAGTGTTGACGGTTGAGTGATGGGAATTGACGTTTGTGGATTGAGATTTGAAGATTGAAGAATGGGGATTGAGTATTGAAAGCTGTGAATTGAGGATATTCTGTTGAGGATTGAGGATTAACAACTGATTGTTGAGGACTGAGGGCTGAAGATTGAGGATTCTGAATTGAGGATACAGAATTGAGGTTTGAGGACTAAGGATTGAGGATTGAAGATTTATTATTGAGGATTGAAGATTGAGGATTGAGGATTGAGGATCGAGGACTGAGGATGTGGGCTGAGGGTTGGGGATTGAGGTTTGAGGATTGAGGACTGAGGATTGAGGATTGATGATTGAGTATTGAGGACTGAAGACTGAGGACTGAGGATTGAGGATTGAGGATTGTGGATTGAGGACGAGGACTGAGGGTTGAGTATTGATGTTTGAGGTCTGAGGATTGAGGATAGAGGATTGAGAATTGAGGATTGAGGATTGAGGATTGAAGATTGAGGATTGGGTATTGAGGATTGAAGAGTGAGGACTGAGGATTGAGGATTGATGATTGAGTATTGAGGATTGAAGATTGAGGATTGAGGATTGAGGATTGAGGACTGAGGATTGGTGATTGAGGATTGATGATTGAGTATTGAGGATTGAGGATTGAGTATTGAGGATTGAGAATTGAGGATTGAGGATTGAGGGTTGAAGATTGTGTATTCAGGATTGAAGATTGAGGATTGAGGATTGAGGATTGTGGATTGACGATGAGGGCTGAGGGTTGAGGATTGAGGTTTGAGGACTGAGGACTGAGGATTGAGGATTCAGAATTGAGGATTGAGGATTGAGGATTGAAGATTGAGGATTGGGTATTGAGGATTGAAGAATGAGGATTGAGGATTGAGGACTGAGGATTGAGGATTGAAGATTGAGGGTTGAGGATTGAGGATTGAGGATTGAAGATTGAGTATTGAGGATTGAAGGTAGGGGTTTGAGGATTGAGGATTGAGGATTGAGGATTGAAGATTGAGGACTGGGGACTGAGTATTGAGGGCTGAGTGATGAGTATTGATGTTTGGGGATAGAGATTTAAAGATTGCAGATTGAGTATTGACTATTGAAAACTGTGAATTGATGATATTCTATTGAGGATTGAGAATTTACAACTGATTGTTGAGGACTGAGGTCTGAAGATTGAGGATTCAGGATTGAGGTTTGAGGACTGAGGATTGAGGATTGAGGATTGAGGATTGGGGATTGAGGATTGAGGATCGAGGATTCGGGATTGAAGATTGAGGATTGGGTATTGCGTATTGAACATTGAGGATTGAGGATTGAGGATTGAGGATTGAGGATTGGGTATTGAGGATTGAAGACTGAGGATTGAGGATTGAGGATTGAGGATAGAGGATTGAAGATTGAGTATTGAGGATTGAAGATTGAGGATTGAGGATTGAGGATTGATGATTGAGTATTGAGGATTGAAGACCGAGGATTGAGGATTGAGGATTGAGGACTGAGGATTGGTGAATGAGGATTGATGATTGAGTATTGAGGATTGAAGATTGAGGATTGAGGATTGAGGATTGAGGATTGAGTATTGAGGATTGAGAATTGAGTATTGAGGGTTGAAGATTGTTTATTCAGGATTGAAGATTGAGGATTGAGGATTGAGGATTGAGGATTGAGGATTGAGGATTGAGGATTGGGTATTGAGGATTGAAGACTGAGGATTGAGGATTGAGTATTGAGGATTGAAGACCGAGGATTGAGGATTGAGGATTGAGGACTGAGGATTGGTGAATGAGGATTGATGATTGAGTATTGAGGATTGAAGATTGAGGATTGAGGATTGAGGATTGAGGATTGAGTATTGAGGATTGAGAATTGAGTATTGAGGGTTGAAGATTGTTTATTCAGGATTGAAGATTGAGGATTGAGGATTGAGGATTGTGGATTGACGATGAGGGCTGAGGGTTGAGGATTGAGGTTTGAGGACTGAGGACTGAGGATTGAGGATTGAGAATTGAGGATTGAGGATTGAGGATTGAGGATTGAGGATTGAAGATTGAGGATTGTGGATTGAGGATTGAGGATTGAAGATTGAGTATTGAGGATTGAAGATTGAGGATTGAGGATTGAGGATTGATGATTGAGTATTGAGGATTGAAGATTGAGGATTGAGGATTGAGGATTGAGGACTGAGGATTGGTGATTGAGGATTGATGATTGAGTATTGAGGATTGAAGATAGAGGATTGAGGATTGAGGATTGAGGATTGAGTATTGAGGATTGAGAATTGAGGATTGAGGATTGAGAGTTGAAGATTGTGTATTCAGGATTGAAGATTGAGGATTGAGGATTGAGGATTGAGGATTGAGTATTGAGGATTGAGAATTGAGTATTGAGGGTTGAAGATTGTTTATTCAGGATTGAAGATTGAGGATTGAGGATTGAGGATTGTGGATTGACGATGAGGGCTGAGGGTTGAGGATTGAGGTTTGAGGACTGAGGACTGAGGATTGAGGATTGAGAATTGAGGATTGAGGATTGAGGATTGAGGATTGAGGATTGAAGATTGAGGATTGTGGATTGAGGATTGAGGATTGAAGATTGAGTATTGAGGATTGAAGATTGAGGATTGAGGATTGAGGATTGATGATTGAGTATTGAGGATTGAAGATTGAGGATTGAGGATTGAGGATTGAGGACTGAGGATTGGTGATTGAGGATTGATGATTGAGTATTGAGGATTGAAGATAGAGGATTGAGGATTGAGGATTGAGGATTGAGTATTGAGGATTGAGAATTGAGGATTGAGGATTGAGAGTTGAAGATTGTGTATTCAGGATTGAAGACTGAGGATTGAGGATTGAGGATTGTGGATTGACGATGAGGGCTGAGGGTTGAGGATTGAGGTTTGAGGACTGAGGACTGAGGATTGAGGATTGAGGATTAAAGATTGAGTATTGAGGATTGAAGATTGAGGATTGATGATTGAGGATTGAGGATTGAGGATTGAGGATTGAGGATTGATTATTGAAGATTGCGGATTGATGATTGAGGATTGAGGATTGAGGATTGAGGATTGAGGATTGAGGATTGAGGATTGAAGATTGAGGATTGAGGATTGAGGATTGAAGATAGAGGATTGAAGATTGAGGATTGGGGATTGAGGATTGACGATTGAGGATTGAGTATTGAGGATTGAGAATTGAGGATTGAGGATTGAAGATTGTGTATTCAGGATTGAGGGTTGAGGACTGAAGATTGAATATTGATGATTGAAGATTGTGGATTGAGGATTGAGTGTTGCGGATTGAGGACGAGGACTGAGGGTTGAGTATTGATGTTTGAGGTCTGGGGATTGAGGATTGAGGATTGAGAATTGAGGATTGAGGATTGAGGATTGAAGATTGAGGATTGGGTATTGAGGATTGAAGGATGAGGATTGAGGATTGAGGATTGAGGATTGAGGATTGAATATTGAGTATTGAGGATTGAAGATTGAGAATTGAGGATTGAGGGTTGAGGATTGACGTTTGAGGAATGAGGATTGAGGTTTGAGGACTGAGGACTGAGGATTGAAGATTGAGAATTGAGGATTGAGGATTGAGGATTGAAGATTGAGGATTGGGTATAGAGTACTGAAGAATGAGGATTGAGGATTGAGGATCGAGGATTGAGTATCGAAGATTGAGGTTTGAGGATTGAGGATTGAGGATTGAGGATTGAAGATTGAGGACTGGGGACTCAGAGTTGAGGGTTGAGTGATGAGAATTGGTGTTTGTGGATAGAGGTTTGATGATTGCAGATTGAGCATTGAGTATTGAAAACTGTGAATTTAGGATATCCTATTGAGGATTGAGGATTGACAACTGATTGTTGAGGACTGAGAGCTGAAGATTGAGGATTCAGGATTGAGGATTCAGAATTGAGGTTTGAGGACTGAGGATTGAGGATTGAAGATTGATTCTTGAGGATTCAAGGTTGAGGATTCAGGATTGGGGATTGAGAATTGAGGGTGAGGGCTGAGGGTTGAGGATTGAGGTTTGAGGATTGAGGACTGAGGATTGAGGATTGGGGATTGATGATTGAGTATTGACGATTGAAGATTGAGGACTGGGGATTGAGGATTGAGGAAAGAGGATTGAGGATTGAGGATTGAAGATTGAGGATTGGGGACTGAGGATTGAGGATTGAGGATCGAGGATTGAGGATTGAAGATAGAAGATTGAGTATTGAGGATTGATTACTGAGGATTGAGGAATGAGGATTGAGGATTGAGTATTGAAGATTGAGGATTGGGGATTGAGGATTGACGATTGAGGATTGGGAATTGAGGATTGAGGATTGAGGACTGAAGATTGAGGATTGGGTATTGAGGATTGAAGGATGAGGATTGAGGATTGAGGATTGAGGATTGAGGATTGAAGATTGAGTATTGAGGATTGAAGATTGAGAATTGAGGATTGAGGGTTGAGAATTGACGTTTGAGGAATGAGGATTGAGGTTTGAGGACTGAGGACTGAGGATTTAGGATTCATGATTGAGGATTGAAGATTGAGTATTGAGGATTGAAGATTGAGGATTGAGGATTGAGGATTGAGGATTGAGGATTGAAGATTGAGGATCGGTGTTGAGGATTGACGATTGAGGATTGAGTATTGAGGATTGAGAATTGAGGATTGAGGATTGAACATTGAGTATTGTGGGCTGAAGATTGAGGATTGAGGATTGAGGATTGACGATTGAGGATTGAGTATTGAGGATTGAGAATTGAGGATTGAGGATTGAACATTGAGTATTGAGGGCTGAAGATTGAGGATTGAGGATTGAGGATTGAACATTGAGGACTTAGTGTTGACGGTTGAGTGATGGGAATTGACGTTTGTGGATTGAGATTTGAAGATTGAAGAATGGGGATTGAGTATCGAAAGCTGTGAATTGAGGATATTCTGTTGAGGATTGAGGATTAACAACTGATTGTTGAGGACTGAGGGCTGAAGATTGAGGATTCTGGATTGAGGATACAGAATTGAGGTTTGAGGACTGAGGATTGAGGATTGAAGATTTATTATTGAGGATTGAAGATTGAGTATTGATGTTTGAGGTCTGAGGATTGAGGATAGAGGATTGAGAATTGAGGATTGAGGATTGAGGATTGAAGATTGAGGATTGAGGATTGAGGATTGAGGATTGAAGATTGAGTATTGAGGATTGAAGATTGAGGATTGAGGATTGAGGATTGAGGATTGAGGATTGAGGATTGAGGATTGAGGATTGAGGATTGAGGATTGAGGATTGAGGATTGAAGATTGAGGATTGAAGATTGAGGATTGAGGATTGAGGATTAAAGATTGAGTATTGAGGATTGAAGATTGAGGATTGATGATTGAGGATTGAGGATTGACGATTGAGGATTGAGTATTGAGGATTGAGAATTGAGGATTGAGGATTGAGGATTGTGTATTCAGGATTGAGGATTGAGGACTGAAGATTGAATATTAATGATTGAAGATTGTGGATTGAGGATTGAGGGTTGCGGATTGAGGACGAGGCCTGAGGGTTGAGTACTGATGTTTGAGATCTGGGGATTGAGGATTGAGGATTGAGAATTGAGGATTGAGGATTGAAGATTGAGTATTGAGGATTGAAGATTGTGGATTTTGGATTGAGGATTGAAGATTGAGTATTGAGGATTGAAGATTGAGTATTGAGGATTGAGGATTGAGGATTGAGGATTGACGATGAGGTCTGAGGGTTGAGGATTGAGGATTGACGATTGAGGATTGAGGATTGAAGATTGAGGATTGGGTATTGCGGATTGAACATTGTGGATTGAGCATTGAGGATTGAGTACTGAAGATTGAATATTGATGATTGAAGATCGATGATTGAGGATTGAGGGTTGTGGATTGAGGACGAGGACTGAGGGTCGAGTATTGATTTCTGAGGTCTGAGGATTGAGGATTGAGGATTGAGAATTGAGGATAGAGGATTGATGGTTGAAGATTGAGGATTGGGTATTGAGGATTGAGTATTGAAGATTGAGGATTGTGGATTGAGGATTGACGATTGAGGATTGAGTATTGAGGATTGAGAATTGAGGATTGAGGATTTAGGATTGATGATTGAGGATTGAAGATTGAGTATTGAGGATTGAAGATTGAGGATTGAGGATTGAGGATTAAGGATTGAGGATTGAAGATTGAGGATTGGTGTTGAGGATTGACGATTGAGGATTGAGTATCGACAATTGATTGTTGAGGACTGAGGGCTGAAGGTTGAGGATTCAGGATTGAGGATTCGGTATTGAGGTTTGTGGACTGAGGATTGAGGGTTGAGGATTGAGGATTGAGGATTGACGCTTGAGGATTGAGGGTTGAGGATGGAGGATTGAAGAGAGAGGACTGAGTGTTGAGGATTGAGTGTTTAGAATTGATGTTTGACGATTGAGATATGATTATTGAATATTACGGTTTGAGTATTGAACCACGAGAGTTCACGATATTCTATTGAGTATTGAGAATTGAGGATTGATTGTTGTGTATTGAGGATTGGTGGTTGAGGGTTGTGTGTTGAATATTGAGGATTGAGGATTGAGAATTGAGGATTGAGGATTGAGGATTGAGGATTGAAGATTGAGTATTGAGGATTGAAGATTGAGGATTGAGTACTGAGGATTGAGGATTGAGGATTGAGGGTTGAGGATTGAGGATTGAAGATTGAGTATTGAGGATTGAAGATTGAGGATTGTGGATTGAGGATTGAGGATTGAGTATTGAAGATTCAGGATTGGGGATTGAGGATTGACGATTGAGGATTGAATATTGAGGATTGAGAATTGAGGATTGAGGATTGAAGATGAGGTCTGAGGGTTGACGATTGAGGTTTGAGGACTGAGGGTTGAGGATTCAGGATTGAGAGTTGAGGATTGGGTATTGAGGATTGAAGAATGAGGACTGAGGATTGAGGATTGAGGATTGAGGATTGAAGATTGAGTATTGAGAATTGAAGATTGAGGATTGAGGATTGAGGATTGAGGATTTAGGATTGATGATTGAGGATTGAAGATTTAGTATTGAGGATTGAAGATTGAGGATTGAGGATTGAGGATTGAGGATTGAGGATTGAAGATTGAGGATTGGGGTTGAGGATTGACGATTGAGGATTGAGTATTGGGGATTGAGAATTGTGGATTGAGGATTGAACATTGAGTATTGTGGGCTGAAGATTGAGTATTGAGGATTGAGGATTGACGATTGAGGATTGAGTATTGAGGATTGAGAATTGAGGATTGAGGATTGAACATTGAGTATTGAGGGCTGAAGATTGAGGATTGAGGATTGAAGATTGAAGATTGAGGACTTAGTGTTGACGGTTGAGTGATGGGAATTGACGTTTGTGGATTGAGATTTGAAGATTGAAGAATGGGGATTGAGTATTGAAAGCTGTGAATTGAGGATATTCTGTTGAGGATTGAGGATTGACAATTGATTGTTGAGGACTGAGGGCTGAAGGTTGAGGATTCAGGATTGAGGATTCGGTATTGAGGTTTGAGGACTGAGGATTGAGGGTTGAGGATTGAGGATTGAGGATTGAAGATTGAGTTTTGAGGATTGAGAATTGAGGATTGAGGATTGAGGATTGAAGATTGAGGATTGGGTATTGAGGATTGAAGAATGAGGATTGATGATTGAGGATTGAGTATTGAGGATTGAAGATTGAGTATTGAGGATTGAATATTGATGATTGAGGATTGTGGATTGAGGATTGAGGATTGAACATTGAGGACTGAGTGTTGATGGTTGAGTGATGAGAATTGGTGTTTGTGGATAGAGGTTTGAAGATTGCAGATTGAGCGATGAGTATTGAGAAATGTGAATTGAGGATATTCTATTGAGGATTGAGGATTAACAACTGATTGTTGAGGACTGAGGTCTGAAGATTGAGGATTCAGGATTGAGGATTCGGTATTGAGGTTTGAGGACTGAGGATTGAGGGTTGAGGATTGAGGATTGAGGATTGAAGATTGAGTTTTGAGGATTGAGAATTGAGGATTGAGGATTGAGGATTGAAGATTGAGGATTGGGTATTGAGGATTGAAGAATGAGGATTGAGGATTGAGGATTGAGTATTGAGGATTGAAGATTGAGTATTGAGGATTGAATATTGATGATTGAGGATTGTGGGTTGAGGATCGACAATTGATTGTTGAGGACTGAGGGCTGAAGGTTGAGGATTCAGGATTGAGGATTCGGTATTGAGGTTTGAGGACTGAGGATTGAGGGTTGATGATTGAGGATTGAGGATTGACGCTTGAGGATTGAGGGTTGAGGATGGAGGATTGAAGAGAGAGGACTGAGTGTTGAGGATTGAGTGTTTAGAATTGATGTTTGACGATTGAGATATGATTATTGAATATTACGGTTTGAGTATTGAACCACGAGAGTTCACGATATTCTATTGAGTATTGAGAATTGAGGATTGATTGTTGTGTATTGAGGATTGGTTGTTGAGGGTTCTGTGTTGAATATTGAGGATTGAGGATTGAGAATTGAGGATTGAGGATTGAAGATTGAGTATTGAGGATTGAAGATTGTGGATTTTGGATTGAGGATTGAAGATTGAGTATTGAGGATTGAAGATTGAGTATTGAGGATTGAGGATTGAGGATTGAGGATTGACGATGAGGTCTGAGGGTTGAGGATTGAGGATTGAGGATTGAGGATTGAGGATGGAAGATTGAGGATTGTGTATTGCGGATTGAACATTGTGGATTGAGCATTGAGGATTGAGCACTGAAGATTGAATATTGATGATTGAAGATCGATGATTGAGGATTGAGGGTTGTGGATTGAGGACGAGGACTGAGGGTTGAGTATTGATTTCTGAGGTCTGAGGATTGAGGATTGAGGATTGAGGGTTGAAGATTGAGGATTGGGTATTGAGGATTGAAGAATGAGGATTGAGGATTGAGGATTGAGGATTGAGGATTGAGGATTGAAGATTGAGTATTGAGGATTGAAGATTGAGGATTGAGTACTGAGGATTGAGGATCGAGGATTGAGGGTTGAGGATTGAGGATTGAAGATTGAGTATTGAGGATTGAAGATTGAGGATTGTGGATTGAGGATTGAGGATTGAGTATTGAAGATTGAGGATTGGGGATTGAGGATTGACGATTGAGGATTGAGTATTGAGGATTGAGAATTGAGGATTGAGGATTGAAGATTGAGTATTGAGGATTGAAGATTGAGAATTGAGGAATGAGGATTGAGGATTGAAGATGAGGTCTGAGGGTTGACGATTGAGGTTTGAGGACTGAGGGTTGAGGATTCAGGATTGAGAGTTGAGGATTGAGGATTGAGGATTGAAGATTGAGGATTGGGTATTGAGGATTGAAGAATGAGCATTGAGGATTGAGGATTGAGGATTGAGGATTGAAGATTGAGGATTGAGGATTGAGGATTGAGGATTGAGGATTGAAGATTGAGTATTGAGGATTGAAGATTGAGGATTGAGGATTGAGGATTGAGGATTGAGGATTGAAGATTGAGGATTGGGGACTGAGTGTTGAGGGTTGAGTGATGAGAATTGATGTTTGTGGATAGAGATCTAAAGATAGCGGATTGAGTATTGAGTATTGAAAACTGTGAATTGATGATATTCTATTGAGGATTGAGAATTGACAACTGATTTTTGAGAACTGAGGTCTGAAGATTGAGGATTCAGGATTGAGGATTCAGGATTCAGGTTTGAGTACTGAGGATTGAGGATTGAGGATTGAGGATTGAGGATTGAGGATTGAGGATTCACTATGAGGGCTGAGGGTTGAGGATTGAGGTTTGAGGACTGAGGACTGAGGATTGAGGATTGAGAATCGAGGATTGAGGATTGAGGATTGAAGATTGAGGATTGGGTATTGAGGATTGAAGAATGAGGATTGAGGATTGAGGACTGAGGATTGAGGATTGAAGATTGAGGATTGAGGATTGAGGATTGAGGATTGAAGATTGAGTATTGAGGATTGAAGGTAGGGGATTGAGGATTGAGGATTGAGGATTGAGGATTGAAGATTGAGGACTGGGGACAGAGTATTGAGGGTTGAGTGATGAGAATTGGTGTTTGTGGATAGAGATTTAAAGATTGCAGATTGAGTATTGAGTATTGAAAACTGTGAATTGATGATATTCTATTGAGGATTGAGAATTTACAACTGATTGTAGAGGACTGAGGTCTGAAGATTGAGGATTCAGGATTGAGGATCCAGGATTGAGGTTTGAGGACTGAGGGTTGAGGATTGAGGATTGAGGATTGAGGATTGAGGATTGAGGATTGAGGATTGGCGATTGAAGATTGAGGATTGGGTATTGCGTATTGAACATTGAGGATTCAGGATTGAGGATTGAGGATTGAGGATTGAGGACTGAAGATAGAATATTGATGATTGAAGATTGAGTATTGAGGATTGAGGGTTGTGGATTGAGGACGGGGACTGAGGGTTGAGTATTGATGTCTGAGGTCTGAGGATTGAGGATTGAGGATTGAGAATTGACGATTGAGGATTGAGGATTGAAGATTGAGGATTGGGTATTGAGGATTGAAGAAAGAGGATTGAGGATTGAGGATTGAGGATTGAGGATTGAGGATTGAAGATCGAGTATTGAGTATTGAAGATTGAGGATTGAGGACTGAGGATTGAGGATTGAGGATTTAGGATTGAGGATAGAGGATTGAGGATTGAGGATTGAGTATTGAATATTGAGGATTGATGATTGAGGATTGAGGATTGAGGACTGAGGATTGAGTATGGAGGATTGAGGATTGAGGATTGAGGATGGAGGATTGAGGATTGAGGATTGAAGATTGAGGATTGAGGATTGAGGATTGAAGATAGAGGATTTGGTATTGAGGATTGAGGATTGAGGGCTGTGGATTGAGGACGAGGACTGAGGGTTCAGTATTGATGTCTGAGGTCTGAGGATTGAGGATTGAGGATTGAGGATTGAAGATTGAGGATTGAGGATTGATGATTAAGGATTGAGTGTTGAGGATTGAGAATTGAGTATTGAGGGTTGAAGATTGTGTATTCAGGATTGAAGATTGAGGATTGAGGATTGAGGATTGAGGATTGACGATGAGGGCTGAGGGTTGAGGATTGAGGTTTGAGGACAGAGGACTGAGGATTGAGGATTGAGAATTGAGGATTGAGAATTGAGGATTGAAGATTGAGGATTGGGTATTGAGGATTGAAGAATGAGGATTGAGGATTGAGGACTGAGGATTGAAGATTGAAGATTGAGGACTGAGGATTGAGGATTGAGGATTGAGGATTGAGGATTGAGGATTGAAGATTGAGTATTGAGGATTGAAGATTGAGGATTGATGATTGAGGATTGAGGATTGAGGATTGAGGATTGAGGATTGATTATTGAAGATTGCGGATTGATGATTGAGGATTGAGGATTGAGGATTGAGGATTGAGGATTGAGGATTGAGGATTGAAGATTGAGGATTGAGGATTGAGGATTGAAGATAGAGGATTGAAGATTGAGGATTGGGGATTGAGGATTGACGATTGAGGATTGAGTATTGAGGATTGAGAATTGAGGATTGAGGATTGAGGATTGTGTATTCAGGATTGAGGATTGAGGACTGAAGATTGAATATTGATGATTGAAGATTGTGGATTGAGGATTGAGTGTTGCGGATTGAGGACGAGGACTGAGGGTTGAGTATTGATGTTTGAGGTCTGGGGATTGAGGATTGAGGATTGAGAATTGAGGATTGAGGATTGAGGATTGAAGATTGAGGATTGGGTATTGAGGATTGAAGGATGAGGATTGAGGATTGAGGATTGAGGATTGAGGATTGAATATTGAGTATTGAGGATTGAAGATTGAGAATTGAGGATTGAGGGTTGAGGATTGACGTTTGAGGAATGAGGATTGAGGTTTGAGGACTGAGGACTGAGGATTGAAGATTGAGAATTGAGGATTGAGGATTGAGGATTGAAGATTGAGGATTGGGTATAGAGTACTGAAGAATGAGGATTGAGGATTGAGGATCGAGGATTGAGTATCGAAGATTGAGGTTTGAGGATTGAGGATTGAGGATTGAGGATTGAAGATTGAGGACTGGGGACTCAGAGTTGAGGGTTGAGTGATGAGAATTGGTGTTTGTGGATAGAGGTTTGATGATTGCAGATTGAGCATTGAGTATTGAAAACTGTGAATTTAGGATATCCTATTGAGGATTGAGGATTGACAACTGATTGTTGAGGACTGAGAGCTGAAGATTGAGGATTCAGGATTGAGGATTCAGAATTGAGGTTTGAGGACTGAGGATTGAGGATTGAAGATTGATTCTTGAGGATTCAAGGTTGAGGATTCAGGATTGGGGATTGAGAATTGAGGGTGAGGGCTGAGGGTTGAGGATTGAGGTTTGAGGATTGAGGACTGAGGATTGAGGATTGGGGATTGATGATTGAGTATTAACGATTGAAGATTGAGGACTGGGGATTGAGGATTGAGGAAAGAGGATTGAGGATTGAGGATTGAAGATTGAGGATTGGGGACTGAGGATTGAGGATTGAGGATCGAGGATTGAGGATTGAAGATAGAAGATTGAGTATTGAGGATTGATTACTGAGGATTGAGGAATGAGGATTGAGGATTGAGTATTGAAGATTGAGGATTGGGGATTGAGGATTGACGATTGAGGATTGGGAATTGAGGATTGAGGATTGAGGACTGAAGATTGAGGATTGGGTATTGAGGATTGAAGGATGAGGATTGAGGATTGAGGATTGAGGATTGAGGATTGAAGATTGAGTATTGAGGATTGAAGATTGAGAATTGAGGATTGAGGGTTGAGAATTGACGTTTGAGGAATGAGGATTGAGGTTTGAGGACTGAGGACTGAGGATTTAGGATTCATGATTGAGGATTGAAGATTGAGTATTGAGGATTGAAGATTGAGGATTGAGGATTGAGGATTGAGGATTGAGGATTGAAGATTGAGGATCGGTGTTGAGGATTGACGATTGAGGATTGAGTATTGAGGATTGAGAATTGAGGATTGAGGATTGAACATTGAGTATTGTGGGCTGAAGATTGAGGATTGAGGATTGAGGATTGACGATTGAGGATTGAGTATTGAGGATTGAGAATTGAGGATTGAGGATTGAACATTGAGTATTGTGGGCTGAAGATTGAGGATTGAGGATTGAGGATTGACGATTGAGGATTGAGTATTGAGGATTGAGGATTGAGGATTGAGGATTGAAGATTGAGTATTGAGGTTTGAAGATTGAGGATTTTGGATTGAGGATTGAGGATTGAGTATTGAACATTGAGGATTGGGGATTGATGATTGACGATTGAGGATTCAGTATTGAGGATTGAGAAATGAGGATTGAGGATTGAAGGTTGAGTATTGAGGATTGAAGATTGAGGATTGAGGATTGAGGATTGAGGATTGACTATGATGGCTGAGGGTTGAGGATTGAGGTTTGAGGACTGAGGACTGAGGATTGAGGATTGAGAATTGAGGATTGAGGAATGAGGATTGAAGATTGAGGATTGGGTATTGAAGATCGAAGACTGAGGATTGACGATAGAGGATTGAGGATTGAGGATTGAAGATTGAGGATTGAGGGTTGAGGATTGAGGATTGAAGATTGAGTATTGAGGATTGAAGGTTGAGGATTGAGGATTGAGGATTGATGACTGAGTATTGAGGATTGAAGATTGAGGATTGAGGATTGAGGATTGAGGACTGACGATTGATGATTGAGGATTGATGACTGAGTATTGAGGATTGAAGATTGAGGATTGAGGATTGAGGATTGAGGATTGAGTTTTGAGGATTGAGAATTGAGGATTGAGGGTTGAAGATTGTGTATACAGGATTGAAGATTGAGGATTGAGGATTGAGGATTGAGGATTGACGATGAGGTCTGAGGGTTGAGGATTGAGGATTGAGGAATGGGGATTGAAGATTGAGGATTGGGTATTGCATATTGAACATTGAGGATTGAGGATTGAGGATTGAGGATTGAGGATTGAGAATTGAGGATTGAGAATTGAGGATTGAAGATTGAGGATTGGGTATTGAGGATTGAAGAATGAGGATTGAGGATTGAGGACTGAGGATTGAAGATTGAAGATTGAGGACTGAGGATTGAGGATTGAGGATTGAGGATTGAGGATTGAGGATTGAAGATTGAGTATTGAGGATTGAAGATTGAGGATTGATGATTGAGGATTGGGGATTGAGGATTGAGGATTGAGGATTGATTATTGAAGATTGCGGATTGATGATTGAGGATTGAGGATTGAGGATTGAGGATTGAGGATTGAGGATTGAGGATTGAAGATTGAGGATTGAGGATTGAGGATTGAAGATAGAGGATTGAAGATTGAGGATTGGGGATTGAGGATTGACGATTGAGGATTGAGTATTGAGGATTGAGAATTGAGGATTGAGGATTGAAGATTGTGTATTCAGGATTGAGGATTGAGGACTGAAGATTGAATATTGATGATTGAAGATTGTGGATTGAGGATTGAGTGTTGCGGATTGAGGACGAGGACTGAGGGTTGAGTATTGATGTTTGAGGTCTGGGGATTGAGGATTGAGGATTGAGAATTGAGGATTGAGGATTGAGGATTGAAGATTGAGGATTGGGTATTGAGGATTGAAGGATGAGGATTGAGGATTGAGGATTGAGGATTGAGGATTGAATATTGAGTATTGAGGATTGAAGATTGAGAATTGAGGATTGAGGGTTGAGGATTGACGTTTGAGGAATGAGGATTGAGGTTTGAGGACTGAGGACTGAGGATTGAAGATTGAGAATTGAGGATTGAGGATTGAGGATTGAAGATTGAGGATTGGGTATAGAGTACTGAAGAATGAGGATTGAGGATTGAGGATCGAGGATTGAGTATCGAAGATTGAGGTTTGAGGATTGAGGATTGAGGATTGAGGATTGAAGATTGAGGACTGGGGACTCAGAGTTGAGGGTTGAGTGATGAGAATTGGTGTTTGTGGATAGAGGTTTGATGATTGCAGATTGAGCATTGAGTATTGAAAACTGTGAATTTAGGATATCCTATTGAGGATTGAGGATTGACAACTGATTGTTGAGGACTGAGATCTGAAGATTGAGGATTCAGGATTGAGGATTCAGAATTGAGGTTTGAGGACTGAGGATTGAGGATTGAAGATTGATTCTTGAGGATTCAAGGTTGAGGATTCAGGATTGGGGATTGAGAATTGAGGGTGAGGGCTGAGGGTTGAGGATTGAGGTTTGAGGATTGAGGACTGAGGATTGAGGATTGGGGATTGATGATTGAGTATTAACGATTGAAGATTGAGGACTGGGGATTGAGGATTGAGGAAAGAGGATTGAGGATTGAGGATTGAAGATTGAGGATTGGGGACTGAGGATTGAGGATTGAGGATCGAGGATTGAGGATTGAAGATAGAAGATTGAGTATTGAGGATTGATTACTGAGGATTGAGGAATGAGGATTGAGGATTGAGTATTGAAGATTGAGGATTGGGGATTGAGGATTGACGATTGAGGATTGGGAATTGAGGATTGAGGATTGAGGACTGAAGATTGAGGATTGGGTATTGAGGATTGAAGGATGAGGATTGAGGATTGAGGATTGAGGATTGAGGATTGAAGATTGAGTATTGAGGATTGAAGATTGAGAATTGAGGATTGAGGGTTGAGAATTGACGTTTGAGGAATGAGGATTGAGGTTTGAGGACTGAGGACTGAGGATTTAGGATTCATGATTGAGGATTGAAGATTGAGTATTGAGGATTGAAGATTGAGGATTGAGGATTGAGGATTGAGGATTGAGGATTGAAGATTGAGGATCGGTGTTGAGGATTGACGATTGAGGATTGAGTATTGAGGATTGAGAATTGAGGATTGAGGATTGAACATTGAGTATTGTGGGCTGAAGATTGAGGATTGAGGATTGAGGATTGACGATTGAGGATTGAGTATTGAGGATTGAGAATTGAGGATTGAGGATTGAACATTGAGTATTGTGGGCTGAAGATTGAGGATTGAGGATTGAGGATTGACGATTGAGGATTGAGTATTGAGGATTGAGGATTGAGGATTGAGGATTGAAGATTGAGTATTGAGGTTTGAAGATTGAGGATTTTGGATTGAGGATTGAGGATTGAGTATTGAACATTGAGGATTGGGGATTGATGATTGACGATTGAGGATTCAGTATTGAGGATTGAGAAATGAGGATTGAGGATTGAAGGTTGAGTATTGAGGATTGAAGATTGAGGATTGAGGATTGAGGATTGAGGATTGACTATGATGGCTGAGGGTTGAGGATTGAGGTTTGAGGACTGAGGACTGAGGATTGAGGATTGAGAATTGAGGATTGAGGAATGAGGATTGAAGATTGAGGATTGGGTATTGAAGATCGAAGACTGAGGATTGACGATAGAGGATTGAGGATTGAGGATTGAAGATTGAGGATTGAGGGTTGAGGATTGAGGATTGAAGGTTGAGTATTGAGGATTGAAGGTTGAGGATTGAGGATTGAGGATTGATGACTGAGTATTGAGGATTGAAGATTGAGGATTGAGGATTGAGGATTGAGGACTGACGATTGATGATTGAGGATTGATGACTGAGTATTGAGGATTGAAGATTGAGGATTGAGGATTGAGGATTGAGGATTGAGTTTTGAGGATTGAGAATTGAGGATTGAGGGTTGAAGATTGTGTATACAGGATTGAAGATTGAGGATTGAGGATTGAGGATTGAGGATTGACGATGAGGTCTGAGGGTTGAGGATTGAGGATTGAGGAATGGGGATTGAAGATTGAGGATTGGGTATTGCATATTGAACATTGAGGATTGAGGATTGAGGATTGAGGATTGAGGATTGAATGTAGGGGATTGAGGGTTGAGGATTGAGGATCGAGGATTGAAGATTGAGGACTGGGGACTGAGTATTGAGTGTTGAGTGATGAGGATTGGTGATTGTGGATAGAGATATAAAGATTGCAGATTGAGTATTGAGTATTGAAAACTGTGAATTGATGATATTCTATTGAGGATTGAGAATTTACAACTGATTGTTGAGGACTGAGGTCTGAAGATTGAGGATTCAGGATTGAGGTTTGAGGACTGAGGATTGAGGATTGAGGATTGAGGATTGAGGATTGAGGATTGAGGATCGAGGATTCGGGATTGAAGATTGAGGATTGGGTATTGCGTATTGAACATTGAGGATTGAGGATTGAGGATTGAGGATTGAGGATTGGGTATTGAGGATTGAAGACTGAGGATTGAGCATTGAGGATTGAGGATTGAGGATTGAAGATTGAGTATTGAGGATTGAAGATTGAGGATTGAGGATTGAGGATTGATGATTGAGTATTGAGGATTGAAGACCGAGCATTGAGGATTGAGGATTGAGGACTGAGGATTGGTGAATGAGGATTGATGATTGAGTATTGAGGATTGAAGATTGAGGATTGAGGATTGAGGATTGAGGATTGAGTATTGAGGATTGAGAATTGAGTATTGAGGGTTGAAGATTGTTTATTCAGGATTGAAGATTGAGGATTGAGGATTGAGGATTGTGGATTGACGATGAGGGCTGAGGGTTGAGGATTGAGGTTTGAGGACTGAGGACTGAGGATTGAGGATTGAGAATTGAGGATTGAGGATTGAGGATTGAGGATTGAGGATTGAAGATTGAGGATTGTGGATTGAGGATTGAGGATTGAAGATTGAGTATTGAGGATTGAAGATTGAGGATTGAGGATTGAGGATTGATGATTGAGTATTGAGGATTGAAGATTGAGGATTGAGGATTGAGGATTGAGGACTGAGGATTGGTGATTGAGGATTGATGATTGAGTATTGAGGATTGAAGATAGAGGATTGAGGATTGAGGATTGAGGATTGAGTATTGAGGATTGAGAATTGAGGATTGAGGATTGAGAGTTGAAGATTGTGTATTCAGGATTGAAGACTGAGGATTGAGGATTGAGGATTGTGGATTGACGATGAGGGCTGAGGGTTGAGGATTGAGGTTTGTGGACTGAGGACTGAGGATTGAGGATGGAGGATTAAAGATTGAGTATTGAGGATTGAAGATTGAGGATTGATGATTGAGGATTGAGGATTGAGGATTGAGGATTGAGGATTGATTATTGAAGATTGCGGATTGATGATTGAGGATTGAGGATTGAGGATTGAGGATTGAGGATTGAGGATTGAGGATTGAAGATTGAGGATTGAGGATTGAGGATTGAGGACTGAAGATTGAATATTGATGATTGAAGATTGTGGATTGAGGATTGAGTGTTGCGGATTGAGGACGAGGACTGAGGGTTGAGTATTGATGTTTGAGGTCTGGGGATTGAGGATTGAGGATTGAGAATTGAGGATTGAGGATTGAGGATTGAAGATTGAGGATTGGGTATTGAGGATTGAAGGATGAGGATTGAGGATTGAGGATTGAGGATTGAGGATTGAATATTGAGTATTGAGGATTGAAGATTGAGAATTGAGGATTGAGGGTTGAGGATTGACGTTTGAGGAATGAGGATTGAGGTTTGAGGACTGAGGACTGAGGATTGAAGATTGAGAATTGAGGATTGAGGATTGAGGATTGAAGATTGAGGATTGGGTATAGAGTACTGAAGAATGAGGATTGAGGATTGAGGATCGAGGATTGAGTATCGAAGATTGAGGTTTGAGGATTGAGGATTGAGGATTCAGGATTGAAGATTGAGGACTGGGGACTCAGAGTTGAGGGTTGAGTGATGAGAATTGGTGTTTGTGGATAGAGGTTTGATGATTGCAGATTGAGCATTGAGTATTGAAAACTGTGAATTTAGGATATCCTATTGAGGATTGAGGATTGACAACTGATTGTTGAGGACTGAGAGCTGAAGATTGAGGATTCAGGATTGAGGATTCAGAATTGAGGTTTGAGGACTGAGGATTGAGGATTGAAGATTGATTCTTGAGGATTCAAGGTTGAGGATTCAGGATTGGGGATTGAGAATTGAGGGTGAGGGCTGAGGGTTGAGGATTGAGGTTTGAGGATTGAGGACTGAGGATTGAGGATTGGGGATTGATGATTGAGTATTAACGATTGAAGATTGAGGACTGGGGATTGAGGATTGAGGAAAGAGGATTGAGGATTGAGGATTGAAGATTGAGGATTGGGGACTGAGGATTGAGGATTGAGGATCGAGGATTGAGGATTGAAGATAGAAGATTGAGTATTGAGGATTGATTACTGAGGATTGAGGAATGAGGATTGAGGATTGAGTATTGAAGATTGAGGATTGGGGATTGAGGATTGACGATTGAGGATTGGGAATTGAGGATTGAGGATTGAGGACTGAAGATTGAGGATTGGGTATTGAGGATTGAAGGATGAGGATTGAGGATTGAGGATTGAGGATTGAGGATTGAAGATTGAGTATTGAGGATTGAAGATTGAGAATTGAGGATTGAGGGTTGAGAATTGACGTTTGAGGAATGACGATTGAGGTTTGAGGACTGAGGACTGAGGATTTAGGATTCATGATTGAGGATTGAAGATTGAGTATTGAGGATTGAAGATTGAGGATTGAGGATTGAGGATTGAGGATTGAGGATTGAAGATTGAGGATCGGTGTTGAGGATTGACGATTGAGGATTGAGTATTGAGGATTGAGAATTGAGGATTGAGGATTGAACATTGAGTATTGTGGGCTGAAGATTGAGGATTGAGGATTGAGGATTGACGATTGAGGATTGAGTATTGAGGATTGAGAATTGAGGATTGAGGATTGAACATTGAGTATTGTGGGCTGAAGATTGAGGATTGAGGATTGAGGATTGACGATTGAGGATTGAGTATTGAGGATTGAGAATTGAGGATTGAGGATTGAACATTGAGTATTGAGGGCTGAAGATTGAGGATTGAGGATTGAGGATTGAAGATTGAGGACTTAGTGTTGACGGTTGAGTGATGGGAATTGACGTTTGTGGATTGAGATTTGAAGATTGAAGAATGGGGATTGAGTATTGAAAGCTGTGAATTGAGGATATTCTGTTGAGGATTGAGGATTAACAACTGATTGTTGAGGACTGAGGGCTGAAGATTGAGGATTCTGGATTGAGGATACAGAATTGAGGTTTGAGGACTGAGGATTGAGGATTGAAGATTTATTATTGAGGATTGAAGATTGAGGATTGAGGATTGAGGATCGAGGACTGAGGATGTGGGCTGAGGGTTGGGGATTGAGGTTTGAGGATTGACGCTTGAGGATTGAGGGTTGAGGATGGAGGATTGAAGAGAGAGGACTGAGTGTTGAGGATTGAGTGTTTAGAATTGATGTTTGACGATTGAGATATGTTTATTGAATATTACGGTTTGAGTATTGAACCACGAGAGTTCACGATATTCTATTGAGTATTGAGAATTGAGGATTGATTGTTGTGTATTGAGGATTGGTGGTTGAGGGTTGTGTGTTGAATATTGAGGATTGAGGATTGAGAATTGAGGATTGAGGATTGAGGATTGAGGATTGAAGATTGAGTATTGAGGATTGAAGATTGAGGATTGAGTACTGAGGATTGAGGGTTGAGGATTGAGGGTTGAGGATTGAGGATTGAAGATTGAGTATTGAGGATTGAAGATTGAGGATTGTGGATTGAGTATTGAGGATTGAGTATTGAAGATTCAGGATTGGGGATTGAGGATTGACGATTGAGGATTGAATATTGAGGATTGAGAATTGAGGATTGAGGATTGAAGATTGAGTATTGAGGATTGAAGATTGAGAATTGAGGATTGAGGATTGAGGATTGAGGATTGAGGATTGAAGATTGAGGATTTGGGTTGAGGATTGACGATTGAGGATTGAGTATTGAGGATTGAGAATTGAGGATTGAGGATTGAACATTGAGTATTGTGGGCTGAAGATTGAGTATTGAGGATTGAGGATTGACGATTGAGGATTGGTTACTGAGGATTGAGAATTGAGGATTGAGGATTGAACATTGAGTATTGAGGGCTGAAGATTGAGGATTGAGGATTGAGGATTGAAGATTGAGGACTTAGTGTTGACGGTTGAGTGATGGGAATTGACGTTTGTGGATTGAGATTTGAAGATTGAAGAATGGGGATTGAGTATTGAAAGCTGTGAATTGAGGATATTCTGTTGAGGATTGAGGATTGACAATTGATTGTTGAGGACTGAGGGCTGAAGGTTGAGGATTCAGGATTGAGGATTCGGTATTGAGGTTTGAGGACTGAGGATTGAGGGTTGAGGATTGAGGATTGAGGATTGAAGATTGAGTTTTGAGGATTGAGAATTGAGGATTGAGGATTGAGGATTGAAGATTGAGGATTGGGTATTGAGGATTGAAGGATGAGGATTGATGATTGAGGATTGAGTATTGAGGATTGAAGATTGAGTATTGAGGATTGAATATTGATGATTGAAGATTGTGGATTGAGGATTGAGGATTGAACATTGAGGACTGAGTGTTGAAGGTTGAGTGATGAGAATTGGTGTTTGTGGATAGAGGTTTGAAGATTGCAGATTGAGCGATGAGTATTGAGAAATGTGAATTGAGGATATTCTATTGAGGATTGAGGATTAACAACTGATTGTTGAGGACTGAGGGCTGAAGATTGAGGATTCAGGATTGAGGATTTGGTATTGAGGTTTGAGGACTGAGGATTGAGGGTTGAGGATTGAGGATTGAGGATTGAAGATTGAGTTTTGAGGATTGAGAATTGAGGATTGAGGATTGAGGATTGAAGATTGAGGATTGGGTATTGAGGATTGAAGAATGAGGACTGAGGATTGAGGATTGAGTATTGAGGATTGAAGATTGAGTATTGAGGATTGAATATTGATGATTGAGGATTGTGGGTTGAGTATCGACAATTGATTGTTGAGGACTGAGGGCTGAAGGTTGAGGATTCAGGATTGAGGATTCGGTATTGAGGTTTGAGGACTGAGGATTGAGGGTTGAGTATTGAGGATTGAGGATTGACGCTTGAGGATTGAGGGTTGAGGATGGAGGATTGAAGAGAGAGGACTGAGTGTTGAGGATTGAGTGTTTAGAATTGATGTTTGACGATTGAGATATGATTATTGAATATTACGGTTTGAGTATTGAACCACGAGAGTTCACGATATTCTATTGTGTATTGAGAATTGAGGATTGATTGTTGTGTATTGAGGATTGGTGGTTGAGGGTTGTGTGTTGAATATTGAGGATTGAGGATTGAGAATTGAGGATTGAGGATTGAAGATTGAGTATTGAGGATTGAAGATTGTGGAATTTGGATTGAGGATTGAAGATTGAGTATTGAGGATTGAAGATTGAGTATTGAGGATTGAGGATTGAGGATTGAGGATTGACGATGAGGTCTGAGGGTTGAGGATTGAGGATTGAGGATTGAGGATTGAGGATTGAAGATTGAGGATTGGGTATTGCGGATTGAACATTGTGGATTGAGCATTGAGGATTGAGTACTGAAGATTGAATATTGATGATTGAAGATCGATGATTGAGGATTGAGGGTTGTGGATTGAGGACGAGGACTGAGGGTTGAGTATTGCTTTCTGAGGTCTGAGGATTGAGGATTGAGGATTGAGAATTGAGGATTGAGGATTGAGGGTTGAAGATTGAGGATTGGGTATTGAGGATTGAAGAATGAGGATTGAGGATTGAGGATTGAGGATTGAGGATTGAGGATTGAAGATTGAGTATTGAGGATTGAATATTGAGGATTGAGTACTGAGGATTGAGGATTGAGGATTGAGGGTTGAGGATTCAGGATTGAAGATTGAGTATTGAGGATTGAAGATTGAGGATTGTGGATTGAGGATTGAGGATTGAGTATTGAAGATTGAGGATTGGGGATTGAGGATTGACGATTGAGGATTGAGTATTGAGGATTGAGAATTGAGGATTGAGGATTGAAGATTGAGTATTGAGGATTGAAGATTGAGAATTGAGGATTGAGGATTGAGGATTGAAGATGAGGTCTGAGGGTTGACGATTGAGGTTTGAGGACTGAGGGTTGAGGATTCAGGATTGAGAGTTGAGGATTGAGGATTGAGGATTGAAGATTGAGGATTGGGTATTGAGGATTGAAGAATGAGCATTGAGGATTGAGGATTGAGGATTGAGGACTGAAGATTGAGGATTGAGGATTGAGGATTGAGGATTGAGGATTGATGATTGAGTATTGAGGATTGAAGATTGAGGATTGAGGATTGAGGATTGAGGAATGACGATTGAAGATTGAGGATAGGGGACTGAGTGTTGATGGCTGAGTGATGAGAATTGATGTTTGTGGATAGAGATATGAAGGTTGCAGATTGAGTATTGCGTATGGAAAACTCTGAACTGAGGATATTCTAGTGAGGATTGAGGATTGACAACTGATTGTTGAGGACTGAGGGCTGAACATTGAGGATTCAGGATTGAGGATTCAGGACTGTGGTTTGAGGACTGAGGATTGAGGATTGAGGATTGGGGATTGAGGATTGAGGATCGAGGATTGAAGATTGAAGATTGGGTATTGAGGATTGAACATTGAGGATTGAGGATTGAGGATAGAGAATTGAGGGTTGAGGATTGAAGATTGAATATCGATGATTGAAGGTTGAGGATTGAGGATTGAGGGTTGTGGATTCAGGACGAGGACTGAGGGTTGAGTATTGATGTTTGAGGACTGAGGATTGAGGATAGAGGACTGAGAATTGAGGACTGAGTATTGAGGATTGAAGATTGAGGATTGAGGATTGAGGATCGAGGATTGAGGATGTGGGCTGAGGGTTGGGGATTGAGGTTTGAGGATTGAGGACTGAGGATTGAGGATTGATGATTGAGTATTGAGGATTGAAGACTGAGGACTGAGGATTGAGGATTGAGGATTGAGGATTGAGGATTGAGGATTGAAGATTGAGGACTGGGGACTGAGTGTTGAGGGTTGAGTGATGAGAATTGGTGTCTGTGGATAGAGATTTAAAGATTGCAGATTGAGTATTGCGTATGGAAAGCTCTGAACTGCGGGTATTCTAGAGAGGATTGAGGATTGACAACTGATTGTTGAGGCCTGAGGGCTGAAGATTGAGGATTCAGGATTGAGGATTCAGGATTGTGGTTTGAGGACTGAGGATTGAGGATTGAGGATTGGGGACTGAGGATTGAGGATCGAGGATTGAAGACTGAAGATTGGTTATTGAGGATTTAACATTGAGGATTGAGAATTGAGGATTGAGGATTGAGGATTGAGGATTGAGGATTGAGGATTGAAGATGAGGTCTGAGGGTTGACGATTGAGGTTTGAGGACTGAGGGTTGAGGATTCAGGATTGAGAGTTGAGGATTGGGTATTGAGGATTGAAGAATGAGGACTGAGGATTGAGGATTGAGGATTGAGGATTGAAGATTGAGTATTGAGGATTGAAGATTGAGGATTGAGGATTGAGGATTGAGGATTTAGGATTGATGATTGAGGATTGAAGATTTAGTATTGAGGATTGAAGATTGAGGATTGAGGATTGAGGATTGAGGATTGAGGATTGAAGATTGAGGATTGGGGTTGAGGATTGACGATTGAGGATTGAGTATTGAGGATTGAGAATTGAGGATTGAGGATTGAACATTGAGTATTGTGGGCTGAAGATTGAGTATTGAGGATTGAGGATTGACGATTGAGGATTGGTTACTGAGGATTGAGAATTGAGGATTGAGGATTGAACATTGAGTATTGAGGGCTGAAGATTGAGGATTGAGGATTGAGGATTGAAGATTGAGGACTTAGTGTTGACGGTTGAGTGATGGGAATTGACGTTTGTGGATTGAGATTTGAAGATTGAAGAATGGGGATTGAGTATTGAAAGCTGTGAATTGAGGATATTCTGTTGAGGATTGAGGATTGACAATTGATTGTTGAGGACTGAGGGCTGAAGGTTGAGGATTCAGGATTGAGGATTCGGTATTGAGGTTTGAGGACTGAGGATTGAGGGTTGAGGATTGAGGATTGAGGATTGAAGATTGAGTTTTGAGGATTGAGAATTGAGGATTGAGGATTGAGGATTGAAGATTGAGGATTGGGTATTGAGGATTGAAGGATGAGGATTGATGATTGAGGATTGAGTATTGAGGATTGAAGATTGAGTATTGAGGATTGAATATTGATGATTGAATATTGTGGATTGAGGATTGAGGATTGAACATTGAGGACTGAGTGTTGAAGGTTGAGTGATGAGAATTGGTGTTTGTGGATAGAGGTTTGAAGATTGCAGATTGAGCGATGAGTATTGAGAAATGTGAATTGAGGATATTCTATTGAGGATTGAGGATTAACAACTGATTGTTGAGGACTGAGGGCTGAAGATTGAGGATTCAGGATTGAGGATTTGGTATTGAGGTTTGAGGACTGAGGATTGAGGGTTGAGGATTGAGGATTGAGGATTGAAGATTGAGTTTTGAGGATTGAGAATTGAGGATTGAGGATTGAGGATTGAAGATTGAGGATTGGGTATTGAGGATTGAAGAATGAGGATTGAGGATTGAGGATTGAGTATTGAGGATTGAAGATTGAGTATTGAGGATTGAATATTGATGATTGAGGATTGTGGGTTGAGGATCGACAATTGATTGTTGAGGACTGAGGGCTGAAGGTTGAGGATTCAGGATTGAGGATTCGGTATTGAGGTTTGAGGACTGAGGATTGAGGGTTGAGGATTGAGGATTGAGGATTGACGCTTGAGGATTGAGGGTTGAGGATGGAGGATTGAAGAGAGAGGACTGAGAGTTGAGGATTGAGTGTTTAGAATTGATGTTTGACGATTGAGATATGATTATTGAATATTACGGTTTGAGTATTGAACCACGAGAGTTCACGATATTCTATTGAGTATTGAGAATTGAGGATTGATTGTTGTGTATTGAGGATTGGTGGTTGAGGGTTGTGTGTTGAATATTGAGGATTGAGGATTGAGAATTGAGGATTGAGGATTGAAGATTGAGTATTGAGGATTGAAGATTGTGGATTTTGGATTGAGGATTGAAGATTGAGTATTGAGGATTGAAGATTGAGTATTGAGGATTGAGGATTGAGGATTGAGGATTGACGATGAGGTCTGAGGGTTGAGGATTGAGGATTGAGGATTGAGGATTGAGGATTGAAGATTGAGGATTGGGTATTGCGGATTGAACATTGTGGATTGAGCATTGAGGATTGAGTACTGAAGATTGAATATTGATGATTGAAGATCGATGATTGAGGATTGAGGGTTGTGGATTGAGGACGAGGACTGAGGGTTGAGTATTGATTTCTGAGGTCTGAGGATGGAGGATTGAGGATTGAGAATTGAGGATTGAGGATTGAGGGTTGAAGATTGAGGATTGGGTATTGAGGATTGAAGAATGAGGATTGAGGATTGAGGATTGAGGATTGAGGATTGAGGATTGAAGATTGAGTATTGAGGATTGAATATTGAGGATTGAGTACTGAGGATTGAGGATTGAGGATTGAGGGTTGAGGATTCAGGATTGAAGATTGAGTATTGAGGATTGAAGATTGAGGATTGTGGATTGAGGATTGAGGATTGAGTATTGAAGATTGAAGATTGGGGATTGAGGATTGACGATTGAGGATTGAGTATTGAGGATTGAGAATTGAGGATTGAGGATTGAAGATTGAGTATTGAGGATTGAAGATTGAGAATTGAGGATTGAGGATTGAGGATTGAAGATGAGGTCTGAGGGTTGACGATTGAGGTTTGAGGACTGAGGGTTGAGGATTCAGGATTGAGAGTTGAGGATTGAGGATTGAGGATTGAAGATTGAGGATTGGGTATTGAGGATTGAAGAATGAGCATTGAGGATTGAGGATTGAGGATTGAGGACTGAAGATTGAGGATTGAGGATTGAGGATTGAGGATTGAGGATTGAAGATTGAGTATTGAGGATTGAAGATTGAGGATTGAGGATTGAGGATTGAGGAATGACGATTGAAGATTGAGGATAGGGGACTGAGTGTTGATGGCTGAGTGATGAGAGTTGATGTTTGTGGATAGAGATATGAAGGTTGCAGATTGAGTATTGCGTATGGAAAACTCTGAACTGAGGATATTCTAGTGAGGATTGAGGATTGACAACTGATTGTTGAGGACTGAGGGCTGAACATTGAGGATTCAGGATTGAGGATTCAGGACTGTGGTTTGAGGACTGAGGATTGAGGATTGAGGATTGGGGATTGAGGATTGAGGATCGAGGATTGAAGATTGAAGATTGGGTATTGAGGATTGAACATTGAGGATTGAGGATTGAGGATAGAGGATTGAGGGTTGAGGATTGAAGATTGAATATTGATGATTGAAGGTTGAGGATTGAGGATTGAGGGTTGTGGATTCAGGACGAGGACTGAGGGCTGAGTATTGATGTTTGAGGACTGAGGATTGAGGATAGAGGACTGAGAATTGAGGACTGAGGATTGAGAATTGAAGATTGAGGATTGAGGATTGAGGATCGAGGATTGAGGATGTGGGCTGAGGGTTGGGGATTGAGGTTTGAGGATTGAGGACTGAGGATTGAGGATTGATGATTGAGTATTGAGGATTGAAGACTGAGGACTGAGGATTGAGGATTGAGGATTGAGGATTGAGGATTGAGGATTGATGATTGAGGATTGAAGATTTAGTATTGAGGATTGAAGATTGAGGATTGAGGATTGAGGATTGAGGATTGAGGATTGAAGATTGAGGATTGGGGTTGAGGATTGACGATTGAGGATTGAGTATTGAGGATTGAGAATTGAGGATTGAGGATTGAACATTGAGTATTGTGGGCTGAAGATTGAGTATTGAGGATTGAGGATTGACGATTGAGGATTGGTTACTGAGGATTGAGAATTGAGGATTGAGGATTGAACATTGAGTATTGAGGGCTGAAGATTGAGGATTGAGGATTGAGGATTGAAGATTGAGGACTTAGTGTTGACGGTTGAGTGATGGGAATTGACGTTTGTGGATTGAGATTTGAAGATTGAAGAATGGGGATTGAGTATTGAAAGCTGTGAATTGAGGATATTCTGTTGAGGATTGAGGATTGACAATTGATTGTTGAGGACTGAGGGCTGAAGGTTGAGGATTCAGGATTGAGGATTCGGTATTCAGGTTTGAGGACTGAGGATTGAGGGTTGAGGATTGAGGATTGAGGATTGAAGATTGAGTTTTGAGGATTGAGAATTGAGGATTGAGGATTGAGGATTGAAGATTGAGGATTGGGTATTGAGGATTGAAGGATGAGGATTGATGATTGAGGATTGAGTATTGAGGATTGAAGATTGAGTATTGAGGATTGAATATTGATGATTGAAGATTGTGGATTGAGGATTGAGGATTGAACATTGAGGACTGAGTGTTGAAGGTTGAGTGATGAGAATTGGTGTTTGTGGATAGAGGTTTGAAGATTGCAGATTGAGCGATGAGTATTGAGAAATGTGAATTGAGGATATTCTATTGAGGATTGAGGATTAACAACTGATTGTTGAGGACTGAGGGCTGAAGATTGAGGATTCAGGATTGAGGATTTGGTATTGAGGTTTGAGGACTGAGGATTGAGGGTTGAGGATTGAGGATTGAGGATTGAAGATTGAGTTTTGAGGATTGAGAATTGAGGATTGAGGATTGAGGATTGAAGATTGAGGATTGGGTATTGAGGATTGAAGAATGAGGATTGAGGATTGAGGATTGAGTATTGAGGATTGAAGATTGAGTATTGAGGATTGAATATTGATGATTGAGGATTGTGGGTTGAGGATCGACAATTGATTGTTGAGGACTGAGGGCTGAAGGTTGAGGATTCAGGATTGAGGATTCGGTATTGAGGTTTGAGGACTGAGGATTGAGGGTTGAGGATTGAGGATTGAGGATTGACGCTTGAGGATTGAGGGTTGAGGATGGAGGATTGAAGAGAGAGGACTGAGTGTTGAGGATTGAGTGTTTAGAATTGATGTTTGACGATTGAGATATGATTATTGAATATTACGGTTTGAGTATTGAACCACGAGAGTTCACGATATTCTATTGAGTATTGAGAATTGAGGATTGATTGTTGTGTATTGAGGATTGGTGGTTGAGGGTTGTGTGTTGAATATTGAGGATTGAGGATTGAGAATTGAGGATTGAGGATTGAAGATTGAGTATTGAGGATTGAAGATTGTGGATTTTGGATTGAGGATTGAAGATTGAGTATTGAGGATTGAAGATTGAGTATTGAGGATTGAGGATTGAGGATTGAGGATTGACGATGAGGTCTGAGGGTTGAGGATTGAGGATTGAGGATTGAGGATTGAGGATTGAAGATTGAGGATTGGGTATTGCGGATTGAACATTGTGGATTGAGCATTGAGGATTGAGTACTGAAGATTGAATATTGATGATTGATGATCGATGATTGAGGATTGAGGGTTGTGGATTGAGGACGAGGACTGAGGGTTGAGTATTGATTTCTGAGGTCTGAGGATTGAGGATTGAGGATTGAGAATTGAGGATTGAGGATTGAGGGTTGAAGATTGAGGATTGGGTATTGAGGATTGAAGAATGAGGATTGAGGATTGAGGATTGAGGATTGAGAATTGAGGATTGAGGTTTGAAGATTGAGTATTGAGGATTGAAGATTGAGAATTGAGGATTGAGGATTGAGGATTGAAGATGAGGTCTGAGGGTTGACGATTGAGGTTTGAGGACTGAGGGTTGAGGATGCAGGATTGAGAGTTGAGGATTGAGGATTGAGGATTGAAGATTGAGGATTGGGTATTGAGGATTGAAGAATGAGCATTGAGGATTGAGGATTGAGGATTGAGGATTGAAGATTGAGGATTGAGGATTGAGGATTGAGGATTGAGGATTGAAGAATGAGTATTGAGGATTGAAGATTGAGGATTGAGGATTGAGGATTGAGGATTGACGATTGAAGATTGAGGATAGGGGACTGAGTGTTGATGGCTGAGTGATGAGAATTGATGTTTGTGGATAGAGATATGAAGGTTGCAGATTGAGTATTGCGTATGGAAAACTCTGAACTGAGGATATTCTAGTGAGGATTGAGGATTGACAACTGATTGTTGAGGACTGAGGGTTGAACATTGAGGATTTAGGATTGAGGATTCAGGACTGTGGTTTGAGGACAGAGGATTGAGGATTGAGGATTGGGGATTGAGGATTGAGGATCGAGGATTGAAGATTGAAGATTGGGTATTGAGGATTGAACATTGAGGATTGAGGATTGAGGATAGAGGATTGAGGGTTGAGGATTGAAGATTGAATATTGATGATTGAAGGTTGAGGATTGAGGATTGAGGGTTGTGGATTCAGGACGAGGACTGAGGGTTGAGTATTGATGTTTGAGGACTGAGGATTGAGGATAGAGGACTGAGAATTGAGGACTGAGGATTGAGGATTGAACATTGAGGATTGAGGATTGAGGATCGAGGATTGAGGATGTGGGCTGAGGGTTGGGGATTGAGGTTTGAGGATTGAGGACTGAGGATTGAGGATTGATGATTGAGTATTGAGGATTGAAGACTGAGGACTGAGGATTGAGGATTGAGGATTGAGGATTGAGGATTGAGGATTGAAGATTGAGGACTGGGGACTGAGTGTTGAGGGTTGAGTGATGAGAATTGGTGTCTGTGGATAGAGATTTAAAGATTGCAGATTGAGTATTGCGTATGGAAAGCTCTGAACTGCGGGTATTCTAGAGAGGATTGAGGATTGACAACTGATTGTTGAGGCCTGAGGGCTGAAGATTGAGGATTCAGGATTGAGGATTCAGGATTGTGGTTTGAGGACTGAGGATTGAGGATTGAGGATTGGGGACTGAGGATTGAGGATCGAGGATTGAAGACTGAAGATTGGTTATTGAGGATTTAACATTGAGGATTGAGAATTGAGGATTGAGGATTGAGGATTGAGGATTGAAGATTGAATATTGATGATTGAAGGTTGAGGATTGAGGATTGAGGGTTGTGGATTGAGGACGAGGACTGAGGGTTGAGTATTGATGTTTGAGGTCTGAGGATTGAGGATAGAGGATTGAGAATTGAGGATTGAGGATTGAGGATTGAAGACTGAGGATTGGGTATTGAGGATTGAAGAGTGAGGACTGAGGATTGAGGATTGAGGATTGAGGATTGAGGATTGTGGATTGAGGATTGAGGATTGAGGATTGAGGATTGAAGATTGAGGATTGAGGATTGAGGATTAAAGGTTGAGCATTGAGGATTGAAGATTGAGGATTGATGATTGAGGGTTGAGGATTGAGGATTGAGGATTGAGTATTGAAGATTGAGGATTGATGATTGAGGATTGAGGATTGAGGATTGAGGATTGAGAATTGAGGATTGAGGATTGAAGATTGAGGATTGAGGATCGGGGATTGAAGATTGAAGATTGGGTATTGAGGATTGAACATTGAGGATTGAGGATTGAGGATTGAGGATAGAGGGTTGAGGATTGAAGATTGAATATTGATGATTGAAGGTTGAGGATTGAGGATTGAGGGTTGTGGATTCAGGACGAGGACTGAGGGTTGAGTATTGATGTTTGAGGACTGAGGATTGAGGATAGAGGATTGAGAATTGAGGATTGAGGATTGAGGATTGAAGATTGAGGATTCTGTATTGAGGATTGAAGAATGAGGACTCAGGATTGAGAATTCGGTATTGAGGTTTGAGGACTGAGGATTGAGGGTTGAGGATTGAGGATTGAGGATTGAAGATTGAGCTTTGAGGATTGAGAATTGAGGATTGAGGATTGAGGATTGGAGATTGAGGATTGGGTATTGAGGATTGAAGAATGAGGATTGAGGATTGAGGATTGAGTATTGAGGATTGAAGATTGAGTATTGAGGATTGAATATTGATGATTGAGGATTGTGGGTTGAGGATCGACAATTGATTGTTGAGGACTGAGGGCTGAAGGTTGAGGATTCAGGATTGAGGATTCGGTATTGAGGTTTGAGGACTGAGGATTGAGGGTTGAGGATTGAGGGTTGTGGATTGACGCTTGAGGATTGAGGGTTGAGGATGGAGGATTGAAGAGAGAGGACTGAGTGTTGAGGATTGAGTGTTTAGAATTGATGTTTGACGATTGAGATATGATTATTGAATATTACGGTTTGAGTATTGAACCACGGGAGTTCTCGATATTCTATTGAGTATTGAGAATTGAGGATTGATTGTTGTGTATTGAGTATTGGTGGTTGAGGGTTGTGTGTTGAATATTGAGGATTGAGGATTGAGAATTGAGGATTGAGGATTGAAGATTGAGTATTGAGGATTGAAGATTGTGGATTTTGGATTGAGGATTGAAGATTGAGTATTGGGGATTGAAGATTGAGTATTGAGGATTGAGGATTGAGGATTGAGGATTGACGATGAGGTCTGAGGGTTGAGGATTGAGGATTGAGGATTGAGGATTGAGGATTGAAGATTGAGGATTGGGTATTGCGGATTGAACATTGTGGATTGAGCATTGAGGATTGAGTACTGAAGATTGAATATTGATGATTGAAGATCGATGATTGAGGATTGAGGGTTGTGGATTGAGGACGAGGACTGAGGGTCGAGTATTGATTTCTGAGGTCTGAGGATTGAGGATTGAGGATTGAGAATTGAGGATAGAGGATTGATGGTTGAAGATTGAGGATTGGGTATTGAGGATTGAGTATTGAAGATTGAGGATTGGGGATTGAGGATTCACGATTGAGGATTGAGTATTGAGGATTGAGAATTGAGGATTGAGGATTGAAGATTGAGTATTGAGGATTGAAGATTGAGAATTGAGGATTGAGGATTGAGGATTGAAGATGAGGTCTGAGGGTTGACGATTGAGGTTTGAGGACTGAGGGTTGAGGATTCAGGATTGAGAGTTGAGGATTGGGTATTGAGGATTGAAGAATGAGGACTGAGGATTGAGGATTGAGGATTGAGGATTGAAGATTGAGTATTGAGGATTGAAGATTGAGGATTGAGGATTGAGGATTGAGGATTTAGGATTGATGATTGAGGATTGAAGATTGAGTATTGAGGATTGAAGATTGAGGATTGAGGATTGAGGATTAAGGATTGAGGATTGAAGATTGAGGATTGGTGTTGAGGATTGACGATTGAGGATTGAGTATCGACAATTGATTGTTGAGGACTGAGGGCTGAAGGTTGAGGATTCAGGATTGAGGATTCGGTATTGAGGTTTGAGGACTGAGGATTGAGGGTTGAGGATTGAGGATTGAGGATTGACGCTTGAGGATTGAGGGTTGAGGATGGAGGATTGAAGAGAGAGGACTGAGTGTTGAGGATTGAGTGTTTAGAATTGATGTTTGACGATTGAGATATGTTTATTGAATATTACGGTTTGAGTATTGAACCACGAGAGTTCACGATATTCTATTGAGTATTGAGAATTGAGGATTGATTGTTGTGTATTGAGGATTGGTGGTTGAGGGTTGTGTGTTGAATATTGAGCATTGAGGATTGAGAATTGAGGATTGAGGATTGAGGATTGAGGATTGAAGATTGAGTATTGAGGATTGAAGATTGAGGATTGAGTACTGAGGATTGAGGATTGAGGATTGAGGGTTGAGGATTGAGGATTGAAGATTGAGTATTGAGGATTGAAGATTGAGGATTGTGGATTGAGTATTGAGGATTGAGTATTGAAGATTCAGCATTGGGGATTGAGGATTGACGATTGAGGATTGAATATTGAGGATTGAGAATTGAGGATTGAGGATTGAAGATTGAGTATTGAGGATTGAAGATTGAGAATTGAGGATTGAGGATTGAGGATTGAAGATGAGGTCTGAGGGTTGACGATTGAGGTTTGAGGACTGAGGGTTGAGGATTCAGGATTGAGAGTTGAGGATTGGGTATTGAGGATTGAAGAATGAGGACTGAGGATTGAGGATTGAGGATTGAGGATTGAAGATTGAGTATTGAGGATTGAAGATTGAGGATTGAGGATTGAGGATTGAGGATTTAGGATTGATGATTGAGGATTGAAGATTTAGTATTGAGGATTGAAGATTGAGGATTGAGGATTGAGGATTGAGGATTGAGGATTGAAGATTGAGGATTGGGGTTGAGGATTGACGATTGAGGATTGAGTATTGAGGATTGAGAATTGAGGATTGAGGATTGAACATTGAGTATTGTGGGCTGAAGATTGAGTATTGAGGATTGAGGATTGACGATTGAGGATTGGTTACTGAGGATTGAGAATTGAGGATTGAGGATTGAACATTGAGTATTGAGGGCTGAAGATTGAGGATTGAGGATTGAGGATTGAAGATTGAGGACTTAGTGTTGACGGTTGAGTGATGGGAATTGACGTTTGTGGATTGAGATTTGAAGATTGAAGAATGGGGATTGAGTATTGAAAGCTGTGAATTGAGGATATTCTGTTGAGGATTGAGGATTGACAATTGATTGTTGAGGACTGAGGGCTGAAGGTTGAGGATTCAGGATTGAGGATTCGGTATTGAGGTTTGAGGACTGAGGATTGAGGGTTGAGGATTGAGGATTGAGGATTGAAGATTGAGTTTTGAGGATTGAGAATTGAGGATTGAGGATTGAGGATTGAAGATTGAGGATTGGGTATTGAGGATTGAAGGATGAGGATTGATGATTGAGGATTGAGTATTGAGGATTGAAGATTGAGTATTGAGGATTGAATATTGATGATTGAAGATTGTGGATTGAGGATTGAGGATTGAACATTGAGGACTGAGTGTTGAAAGTTGAGTGATGAGAATTGGTGTTTGTGGATAGAGGTTTGAAGATTGCAGATTGAGCGATGAGTATTGAGAAATGTGAATTGAGGATATTCTATTGAGGATTGAGGATTAACAACTGATTGTTGAGGACTGAGGGCTGAAGATTGACGATTCAGGATTGAGGATTTGGTATTGAGGTTTGAGGACTGAGGATTGAGGGTTGAGGATTGAGGATTGAGGATTGAAGATTGAGTTTTGAGGATTGAGAATTGAGGATTGAGGATTGAGGATTGAAGATTGAGGATTGGGTATTGAGGATTGAAGAATGAGGATTGAGGATTGAGGATTGAGTATTGAGGATTGAAGATTGAGTATTGAGGATTGAATATTGATGATTGAGGGTTGTGGGTTGAGGATCGACAATTGATTGTTGAGGACTGAGGGCTGAAGGTTGAGGATTCAGGATTGAGGATTCGGTATTGAGGTTTGAGGACTGAGGATTGAGGGTTGAGGATTGAGGATTGAGGATTGACGCTTGAGGATTGAGGGTTGAGGATGGAGGATTGAAGAGAGAGGACTGAGTGTTGAGGATTGAGTGTTTGGAATTGATGTTTGACGATTGAGATATGATTATTGAATATTACGGTTTGAGTATTGAACCACGAGAGTTCACGATATTCTATTGAGTATTGAGAATTGAGGATTGATTGTTGTGTATTGAGGATTGGTGGTTGAGGGTTGTGTGTTGAATATTGAGGATTGAGGATTGAGAATTGAGGATTGAGGATTGAAGATTGAGTATTGAGGATTGAAGATTGTGGATTTTGGATTGAGGATTGAAGATTGAGTATTGAGGATTGAAGATTGAGTATTGAGGATTGAGGATTGAGGATTGAGGATTGACGATGAGGTCTGAGGGTTGAGGATTGAGGATTGAGGATTGAGGATTGAGGATTGAAGATTGAGGATTGGGTATTGCGGATTGAACATTGTGGATTGAGCATTGAGGATTGAGTACTGAAGATTGAATATTGATGATTGAAGATCGATGATTGAGGATTGAGGGTTGTGGATTGAGGACGAGGACTGAGGGTTGAGTATTGATTTCTGAGGTCTGAGGATTGAGGATTGAGGATTGAGAATTGAGGATTGAGGATTGAGGGTTGAAGATTGAGGATTGGGTATTGAGGACTGAAGAATGAGGATTGAGGATTGAGGATTGAGGATTGAGGATTGAGGATTGAAGATTGAGTATTGAGGATTGAATATTGAGGATTGAGTACTGAGGATTGAGGATTGAGGATTGAGGGTTCAGGATTCAGGATTGAAGATTGAGTATTGAGGATTGAAGATTGAGGATTGTGGATTGAGGATTGAGGATTGAGTATTGAAGATTGAGGATTGGGGATTGAGGATTGACGATTGAGGATTGAGTATTGAGGATTGAGAATTGAGGATTGAGGATTGAAGATTGAGTATTGAGGATTGAAGATTGAGAATTGAGGATTGAGGATTGAGGATTGAAGATGAGGTCTGAGGGTTGACGATTGAGGTTTGAGGACTGAGGGTTGAGGATTCAGGATTGAGAGTTGAGGATTGAGGATTGAGGATTGAAGATTGAGGATTGGGTATTGAGGATTGAAGAATGAGCATTGAGGATTGAGGATTGAGGATTGAGGACTGAAGATTGAGGATTGAGGATTGAGGATTGAGGATTGAGAATTGAAGATTGAGTATTGAGGATTGAAGATTGAGGATTGAGGATTGAGGATTGAGGAATGACGATTGAAGATTGAGGATAGGGGACTGAGTGTTGATGGCTGAGTGATGAGAATTGATGTTTGTGGATAGAGATATGAAGGTTGCAGATTGAGTATTGCGTATGGAAAACTCTGAACTGAGGATATTCTAGTGAGGATTGAGGATTGACAACTGATTGTTGAGGACTGAGGGCTGAACATTGAGGATTCAGGATTGAGGATTCAGGACTGTGGTTTGAGGACTGAGGATTGAGGATTGAGGATTGGGGATTGAGGATTGAGGATCGAGGATTGAAGATTGAAGATTGGGTATTGAGGATTGAACATTGAGGATTGAGGATTGAGGATAGAGGATTGAGGGTTGAGGATTGAAGATTGAATATTGATGATTGAAGGTTGAGGATTGAGGATTGAGGGTTGTGGATTCAGGACGAGGACTGAGGGTTGAGTATTGATGTTTGAGGACTGAGGATTGAGGATAGAGGACTGAGAATTGAGGACGGAGGATTGAGGATTGAAGATTGAGGATTGAGGATTGAGGATCGAGGATTGAGGATGTGGGCTGAGGGTTGGGGATTGAGGTTTGAGGATTGAGGACTGAGGATTGAGGATTGATGATTGAGTATTGAGGATTGAAGACTGAGGACTGAGGATTGAGGATTGAGGATTGAGGATTGAGGATTGAGGATTGAAGATTGAGGACTGGGGACTGAGTGTTGAGGGTTGAGTGATGAGAATTGGTGTCTGTGGATAGAGATTTAAAGATTGCAGATTGAGTATTGCGTATGGAAAGCTCTGAACTGCGGGTATTCTAGAGAGGATTGAGGATTGACAACTGATTGTTGAGGCCTGAGGGCTGAAGATTGAGGATTCAGGATTGAGGATTCAGGATTGTGGTTTGAGGACTGAGGATTGAGGATTGAGGATTGGGGACTGAGGATTGAGGATCGAGGATTGAAGACTGAAGATTGGTTATTGAGGATTTAACATTGAGGATTGAGAATTGAGGATTGAGGATTGAGGATTGAGGATTGAAGATTGAATATTGATGATTGAAGGTTGAGGATTGAGGATTGAGGGTTGTGGATTGAGGACGAGGACTGAGGGTTGAGTATTGATGTTTGAGGTCTGAGGATTGAGGATAGAGGATTGAGAATTGAGGATTGAGGATTGAGGATTGAAGACTGAGGATTGGGTATTGAGGATTGAAGAGTGAGGACTGAGGATTGAGGATTCAGGATTGAGGATTGAAGATTGAGTATTGAGGATTGAAGATTGAGGATTGAGGATTGAGGATTGAGGATTGAGGATTGAGGATTGAGGATTGAGGATTGCGGATTGAGGATTGAGGATTGAGGATTGAAGATTGAGGATTGAGGATTGAGGATTAAAGATTGAGTATTGAGGATTGAAGATTGAGAATTGATGATTGAGGATTGAGGATTGAGGATTGAGGATTGAGGATTGAGTATTGAAGATTGCGGATTGATGATTGAGGATTGAGGATTGAGGATTGAGGATTGAGTATTGAGGATTGAGGAAGGAAGATTGAGGATTGAGGATTGAGGATTGAAGATAGAGGATTGAAGATTGAGGATTGGGGATTGAGGATTGACGATTGAGGATTGAGTATTGAGGATTGAGAATTGAGGATTGAGGATTGAGGATTGTGTATTCAGGATTGAGGATTGAGGACTGAAGATTGAATATTGATGATTGAAGGTTGTGGATTGAGGATTGAGGGTTGCGGGTTGACCCCGAGGCCTGAGGGTTGAGTATTGATGTTTGAGATCTGGGGATTGAGGATTGAGGATTGAGAATCGAGGATTGAGGATTGTGGATTGAAGATTGAGGATTGGGTATTGAGGATTGAAGAATGAGGACTGAGGATTGAGGATTGAGGATTGAAGATTGAGCATTGAGGATTGAAGATTGAGGATTGAGGATTGAGGATTGAGGATTTAGGATTGATGATTGAGGATTGAAGATTGATTATTGAGGATTGAAGATTGAGGATTGAGGATTGAGGATTGAGGATTGAGGATTGAAGATTGAGGATTGGAGTTGAGGTTTGACGATTCAGGATTGAGTATTGAGGATTGAGAATTGAGGATTTAGGATTGAACATTGAGTATTGTGGGCTGAAGATTGAGGTTTGAGGATTGAGGATTGAAGATTGAGGACTTAGTGTTGAGGGTTGAGTGATGGGAATTGACGTTTGTGGATTGAGATTTGAAGATTGAAGAATGGGGATTGAGTATTGAAAGCTGTGAATTGAGGATATCCTGATGAGGATTGAGGATCGACAATTGATTGTTGAGGACTGAGGGCTGAAGGTTGAGGATTCAGGATTGAGGATTCGGTATTGAGGTTTGAGGACTGAGGATTGAGGGTTGAGGATTGAGGATTGAGGATTGACGCTTGAGGATTGAGGGTTGAGGATGGAGGATTGAAGAGAGAGGACTGAGTGTTGAGGATTGAGTGTTTAGAATTGATGTTTGACGATTGATATATGATTATTGAATATTACGGTTTGAGTATTGAACCACGAGAGTTCACGATATTCTATTGAGTATTGAGAATTGAGGATTGATTGTTCTGTATTGAGGATTGGTGGTTGAGGGTTGTGTGTTGAATATTGAGGATTGAGGACTGAGAATTGAGAATTGAGGATTGAAGATTGAGTATTGAGGATTGAAGATTGTGGATTTTGGATTGAGGATTGAAGATTGAGTATTGAGGATTGAAGGTTGAGTATTGAGGATTGAGGATTGAGGATTGAGGATTGACGATGTGGTCTGAGGGTTGAGGATTGAGGATTGAGGATGGAGGATTGAGTATAGAAGATTGATGATTGGGTATTGCGGATTGAACATTGTGGATTGAGCATTGAGGATTGAGTACTGAAGATTGAATATTGATGATTGAAGATCGATGATTGAGGATTGAGGGTTGTGGATTGAGGACGAGGACTGAGGGTTGAGTATTGATTTCTGAGGTCTGAGGATTGAGGATTGAGGATTGAGAATTGAGGATTGAGGATTGAGGGTTGAATATTGAGGATTGGGTATTGAGGATTGAAGAATGAGGATTGAGGATTGAGGATTGAGGATTGAGAATTGAGGATTGAGGATTGAAGATTGAGTATTGAGGATTGAAGATTGAGAATTGAGGATTGAGGATTGAGGATTGAAGATGAGGTCTGAGGGTTGACGATTGAGGTTTGAGGACTGAGGGTTGAGGATTCAGGATTGAGAGTTGAGGATTGAGGATTGAGGATTGAAGATTGAGGATTGGGTATTGAGGATTGAAGAATGAGCATTGAGGATTGAGGATTGAGGATTGAGGATTGAAGATTGAGGATTGAGGATTGAGGATTGAGGATTGAGGATTGAAGAATGAGTATTGAGGATTGAAGATTGAGGATTGAGGATTGAGGATTGAGGATTGACGATTGAAGATTGAGGATAGGGGACTGAGTGTTGATGGCTGAGTGATGAGAATTGATGTTTGTGGATAGAGATATGAAGGTTGCAGATTGAGTATTGCGTATGGAAAACTCTGAACTGAGGATATTCTAGTGAGGATTGAGGATTGACAACTGATTGTTGAGGACTGAGGGTTGAACATTGAGGATTTAGGATTGAGGATTCAGGACAGTGGTTTGAGGACAGAGGATTGAGGATTGAGGATTGGGGATTGAGGATTGAGGATCGAGGATTGAAGATTGAAGATTGGCTATTGAGGATTGAACATTGAGGATTGAGGATTGAGGATTGAGGATTGAGGATTGAGGGTTGAGGATTGAAGATTGAATATTGATGACTGAAGGTTGAGGATTGAGGATTGAGGGTTATGGATTCAGGACGAGGACTGAGGGTTGAGTATTGATTTTTGAGGACTGAGGATTGAGGATAGAGGATTGAGAATTGAGGATTGAGGATTGAGGATTGAAGATTGAGGATTCTGTATTGAGGATTGAAGAATGAGAACTGAGGATTGAGGATTGAGGATTGAGGATTGAAGATTGAGTATTGAGGATTGAAGATTGAGGATTGAGGATTGAAGATTGAGTATTGAGGATTGACGATTGAAGATTGAGGATAGGGGACTGAGTGTTGATGGCTGAGTGATGAGAATTGATGTTTGTGGATAGAGATATGAAGGTTGCAGATTGAGTATTGCGTATGGAAAACTCTGAACTGAGGATATTCTAGTGAGGATTGAGGATTGACAACTGATTGTTGAGGACTGAGGGCTGAACATTGAGGATTCAGGATTGAGGATTCAGGACTGTGGTTTGAGGACTGAGGATTGAGGATTGAGGATTGGGGATTGAGGATTGAGGATCGAGGATTGAAGATTGAAGATTGGGTATTGAGGATTGAACATTGAGTATTGAGGATTGAGGATTGAAGATTGAATATTGATGATTGAAGGTTGAGGATTGAGGATTGAGGGTTGTGGATTCAGGACGAGGACTGAGGGTTGAGTATTGATGTTTGAGGACTGAGGATTGAGGATAGAGGATTGAGAATTGAGGATTGAGGATTGAGGATTGAAGATTGAGGATTCTGTATTGAGGATTGAAGAATGAGGACTCAGGATTGAGGATTGAGGATTGAGGATTGAAGATTGAGTATTGAGGATTGAAGATTGAGGATTGAGGATTGAGGATTGAGAATTCAGGATTGTGGATTGAGGATTGAGGATTGATGATTGAGGGTTGAGGATTGAGGATTGAGGATTGAGTATTGAAGATTGAGGATTGATGATTGAGGATTGAGGATTGAGGATTGAGGATGGAGAATTGAGGATTGAGGATTGAAGATTGAGGATTGAGGATCGGGGATTGAAGATTGAAGATTGGGTATTGAGGATTGAACATTGAGGATTGAGGATTGAGGATTGAGGATAGAGGGTTGAGGATTGAAGATTGAATATTGATGATTGAAGGTTGAGGATTGAGGATTGAGGGTTGTGGATTCAGGACGAGGACTGAGGGTTGAGTATTGATGTTTGAGGACTGAGGATTGAGGATAGAGGATTGAGAATTGAGGATTGAGGATTGAGGATTGAAGATTGAGGATTCTGTATTGAGGATTGAAGAATGAGGACTCAGGATTGAGGATTGAGGATTGAGGATTGAAGATTGAGTATTGAGGATTGAAGATTGAGGATTGAGGATTGAGGATTGAGGATTGAGGATTGAGGATTGAAGATTGAGTATTGAGGATTGAAGATTGAGGATTGAGGATTGAGGATTGAGGATTGAGGATTGTGGATTGAGGATTGAGGATTGAGGATTGAGGATTGAAGATTGAGGATTGAGGATTGAGGATTGAGGATTGAGGGTTGAGGATTGAGGGTTGAGGATTGATGATTGAGGATTGAGGATTGAGGATTGAAGATTGAGTACTGAGGATTGATGATTGAGGGTTCAGGATTGAGGATTGAGGATTGAGGATTGAGAATTGAAGATTGAGTATTGGGGACTGAGTGTTGAGGGTTGAGTGATGAGGATTGATGTTTGTGGATAGAGATTTGAAGATTGCAGATTGAGTATTGAGTATTGAAACCTGTGAATTGAGGATATTGTATTGAGGATTGAGGATTGACAACTGATTGTTGAGGACTGAGGGCTGAAGGTTGAGGATTCAGGATTGAGGATTCAGAATTGAGGTTTGAGGACTGAGGATTGAGGATTGAGGGTTGAGGATTGAGGATTGAGGATTGAGGATTGAGGATTGAGGATTGAGGATTGAAGATTGAGTATTGAAGATTGAAGATTGGGTATTGAGGATTGAACATTGAGGATTGAGGATTGAGGGTTGAGGATTGAAGATTGAATATTGATGATTGAAGGTTGAGGATTGAGGATTGAGGGTTGTGGATTCAGGACGAGGACTGTGGGTTGAGTATTGATGTTTGAGGTCTGAGGATTGAGGATAGAGGATTGAGAATTGAGGGTTGAGGGTTGGGGATTGAGGATTGAAGATTGAGGATTCTGTATTGAGGATTGAAGAATGAGAACTGAGGATTGAGGATTGAGGATTGAAGGTTGAGGATTGGGTATTGAGGATTGAAGAATGAGGATTCAGGATTGAGGACTGAGGATTGAGGACTGAAGATTGAGGATTGAGGATTGAGGATTGAGGATTGAGTATTGAAGATTGAGTATTGAGGATTGAATGTAGGGGATTGAGGGTTGAGGGTTGAGGATTGAGGATTGAAGATTGAGGACTGGGGACTGAGTATTGAGTGTTGAGTGATGAGAATTGGTGTTTGTGGATAGAGATTTAAAGATTGCAGATTGAGTATTGAGTATTGAAAACTGTGAATTGATGATATTCTATTGAGGATTGAGAATTTACAACTGATTGTTGAGGACTGAGGTCTGAAGATTGAGGATTCAGGATTGAGGATCCAGGATTGAGGTTTGAGGACTGAGGATTGAGGATTGAGGATTGAGGATTGAGGACTGAGGATTGAGGATTGAGGATTGAGGATTGGGGATTGAAGGTTGAGGATTGGGTATTGCGTATTGAACATTGAGGATTGAGGATTGAGGATTGAGGATTGAGGATTGGGTATTGAGGATTGAAGACTGAGGATTGAGGATTGAGGATTGAGGATTGAGGATTGATGATTGAGGATTGAGGATTCAGGATTGAGGATTGAAGATTGAGTATTGAGGATTGAAGATTGAGGATTGAGGATTGAGGAATGAGGATTGAGGATGAGGGCTGAGGGTTGAGGATTGAGGTTTGAGGATTGAGGACTGAGGATTGAGGATTGAGGATTGATGATTGAGTATTGAGGATTGAAGATTGAGGATTGAGGATTGAGGATTGAGGATTGAGGATTGAAGATTGAGGATTGGGGACTGAGTGTTGAGGGTTGAGTGATGAGAATTGATGTTTGTGGATAGAGATTTAAAGATAGCAGATTGAGTATTGAGTATTGAAAACTGTGACTTGATGATATTCTATTGAGGATTGAGAATTGACAACTGATTTTTGAGAACTGAGGTCTGAAGATTGAGGATTCAGGATTGAGGATTCAGGATTCAGGTTTGAGTACTGAGGATTGAGGATTGAGGATTGAGGATTGAGGATTGAGGATTGAGGATTGAGGATTGAAGATTGAGGATTGGGTATTGCTGACTGAACATTGAGGATTGAGGATTGAGGATTGAGTATTGAGGATTGAGGACTGAAGATTGAATATTGATGATTGAAGATTGAGGATTGAGGATTGAGGGCTGTGGATTGAGGATGAGGACTGAGGGTTCAGTATTGATGTCTGAGGTCTGAGGATTGAGGATTGAGGATTGAGGATAGAAGATTGAGTATTGAGGTTTGAAGATTGAGGATTTTGGATTGAGGATTGAGGATTGAGTATTGAACATTGAGGATTGGGGATTGAGGATTGACGATTGAGGATTCAGTATTGAGGATTGAGAATTGAGGATTGAGGATTGAAGGTTGAGTATTGAGGATTGAAGATTGAGGATTGAGGATTCAGGATTGAGGATTGACTATAAGGGCTGAGGGTTGAGGATTGAGGTTTGAGGACTGAGGACTGAGGATTGAGGATTGAGAATTGAGGATTGAGGATTGAGGATTGAAGATTGAGGATTGGGTATTGAGGATCGAAGACTGAGGATTGACGATAGAGGATTGAGGATTGAGGATTGAAGATTGAGGATTGAGGATTGAGGATTGAGGATTGAAGATTGAGTATTGAGGATTGAAGATTGAGGATTGAGGATTGAGGATTGAAGATTGAGGACTTAGTGTTGAGGGTTGAGTGATGGGAATTGACGTTTGTGGATTGAGATTTGAAGATTGAAGAATGGGGATTGAGTATTGAAAGCTGTGAATTGAGGATATCCTGATGAGGATTGAGGATCGACAATTGATTGTTGAGGACTGAGGGCTGAAGGTTGAGGATTCAGGATTGAGGATTCGGTATTGAGGTTTGAGGACTGAGGATTGAGGGTTGAGGATTGAGGATTGAGGATTGACGCTTGAGGATTGAGGGTTGAGGATGGAGGATTGAAGAGAGAGGACTGAGTGTTGAGGATTGAGTGTTTAGAATTGATGTTTGACGATTGATATATGATTATTGAATATTACGGTTTGAGTATTGAACCACGAGAGTTCACGATATTCTATTGAGTATTGAGAATTGAGGATTGATTGTTCTGTATTGAGGATTGGTGGTTGAGGGTTGTGTGTTGAATATTGAGGATTGAGGACTGAGAATTGAGAATTGAGGATTGAAGATTGAGTATTGAGGATTGAAGATTGTGGATTTTGGATTGAGGATTGAAGATTGAGTATTGAGGATTGAGGATTGAGAATTGAGGATTGAGGATTGAGGGTTGAAGATTGAGGATTGGGTATTGAGGATTGAAGAATGAGGATTGAGGATTGAGGATTGAGGATTGAGGATTGAGGATTGAAGATTGAGTATTGAGGATTGAATATTGAGGATTGAGTACTGAGGATTGAGGATTGAGGATTGAGGGTTGAGGATTCAGGATTGAAGATTGAGTATTGAGGATTGAAGATTGAGGATTGTGGATTGAGGATTGAGGATTGAGTATTGAAGATTGAGGATTGGGGATTGAGGATTGACGATTGAGGATTGAGTATTGAGGATTGAGAATTGAGGATTGAGGATTGAAGATTGAGTATTGAGGATTGAAGATTGAGAATTGAGGATTGAGGATTGAGGATTGAAGATGAGGTCTGAGGGTTGACGATTGAGGTTTGAGGACTGAGGGTTGAGGATTCAGGATTGAGAGTTGAGGATTGAGGATTGAGGATTGAAGATTGAGGATTGGGTATTGAGGATTGAAGAATGAGCATTGAGGATTGAGGATTGAGGATTGAGGACTGAAGATTGAGGATTGAGGATTGAGGATTGAGGATTGAGAATTGAAGATTGAGTATTGAGGATTGAAGATTGAGGATTGAGGATTGAGGATTGAGGAATGACGATTGAAGATTGAGGATAGGGGACTGAGTGTTGATGGCTGAGTGATGAGAATTGATGTTTGTGGATAGAGATATGAAGGTTGCAGATTGAGTATTGCGTATGGAAAACTCTGAACTGAGGATATTCTAGTGAGGATTGAGGATTGACAACTGATTGTTGAGGACTGAGGGCTGAACATTGAGGATTCAGGATTGAGGATTCAGGACTGTGGTTTGAGGACTGAGGATTGAGGATTGAGGATTGGGGATTGAGGATTGAGGATCGAGGATTGAAGATTGAAGATTGGGTATTGAGGATTGAACATTGAGGATTGAGGATTGAGGATAGAGGATTGAGGGTTGAGGATTGAAGATTGAATATTGATGATTGAAGGTTGAGGATTGAGGATTGAGGGTTGTGGATTCAGGACGAGGACTGAGGGTTGAGTATTGATGTTTGAGGACTGAGGATTGAGGATAGAGGACTGAGAATTGAGGACTGAGGATTGAGGATTGAAGATTGAGGATTGAGGATTGAGGATCGAGGATTGAGGATGTGGGCTGAGGGTTGGGGATTGAGGTTTGAGGATTGAGGACTGAGGATTGAGGATTGATGATTGAGTATTGAGGATTGAAGACTGAGGACTGAGGATTGAGGATTGAGGATTGAGGATTGAGGATTGAGGATTGAAGATTGAGGACTGGGGACTGAGTGTTGAGGGTTGAGTGATGAGAATTGGTGTCTGTGGATAGAGATTTAAAGATTGCAGATTGAGTATTGCGTATGGAAAGCTCTGAACTGCGGGTATTCTAGAGAGGATTGAGGATTGACAACTGATTGTTGAGGCCTGAGGGCTGAAGATTGAGGATTCAGGATTGAGGATTCAGGATTGTGGTTTGAGGACTGAGGATTGAGGATTGAGGATTGGGGACTGAGGATTGAGGATCGAGGATTGAAGACTGAAGATTGGTTATTGAGGATTTAACATTGAGGATTGAGAATTGAGGATTGAGGATTGAGGATTGAGGATTGAAGATTGAATATTGATGATTGAAGGTTGAGGATTGAGGATTGAGGGTTGTGGATTGAGGACGAGGACTGAGGGTTGAGTATTGATGTTTGAGGTCTGAGGATTGAGGATAGAGGATTGAGAATTGAGGATTGAGGATTGAGGATTGAAGACTGAGGATTGGGTATTGAGGATTGAAGAGTGAGGACTGAGGATTGAGGATTGAGGATTGAGGATTGAAGATTGAGTATTGAGGATTGAAGATTGAGGATTGAGGATTGAGGATTGAGGATTGAGGATTGAGGATTGAGGATTGAGGATTGCGGATTGAGGATTGAGGATTGAGGATTGAAGATTGAGGATTGAGGATTGAGGATTAAAGATTGAGTATTGAGGATTGAAGATTGAGAATTGATGATTGAGGATTGAGGATTGAGGATTGAGGATTGAGGATTGAGTATTGAAGATTGCGGATTGATGATTGAGGATTGAGGATTGAGGATTGAGGATTGAGTATTGAGGATTGAGGAAGGAAGATTGAGGATTGAGGATTGAGGATTGAAGATAGAGGATTGAAGATTGAGGATTGGGGATTGAGGATTGACGATTGAGGATTGAGTATTGAGGATTGAGAATTGAGGATTGAGGATTGAGGATTGTGTATTCAGGATTGAGGATTGAGGACTGAAGATTGAATATTGATGATTGAAGGTTGTGGATTGAGGATTGAGGGTTGCGGGTTGAGCCCGAGGCCTGAGGGTTGAGTATTGATGTTTGAGATCTGGGGATTGAGGATTGAGGATTGAGAATCGAGGATTGAGGATTGTGGATTGAAGATTGAGGATTGGGTATTGAGGATTGAAGAATGAGGACTGAGGATTGAGGATTGAGGATTGAAGATTGAGCATTGAGGATTGAAGATTGAGGATTGAGGATTGAGGATTGAGGATTTAGGATTGATGATTGAGGATTGAAGATTGATTATTGAGGATTGAAGATTGAGGATTGAGGATTGAGGATTGAGGATTGAGGATTGAAGATTGAGGATTGGAGTTGAGGTTTGACGATTCAGGATTGAGTATTGAGGATTGAGAATTGAGGATTTAGGATTGAACATTGAGTATTGTGGGCTGAAGATTGAGGTTTGAGGATTGAGGATTGAAGATTGAGGACTTAGTGTTGAGGGTTGAGTGATGGGAATTGACGTTTGTGGATTGAGATTTGAAGATTGAAGAATGGGGATTGAGTATTGAAAGCTGTGAATTGAGGATATCCTGATGAGGATTGAGGATCGACAATTGATTGTTGAGGACTGAGGGCTGAAGGTTGAGGATTCAGGATTGAGGATTCGGTATTGAGGTTTGAGGACTGAGGATTGAGGGTTGAGGATTGAGGATTGAGGATTGACGCTTGAGGATTGAGGGTTGAGGATGGAGGATTGAAGAGAGAGGACTGAGTGTTGAGGATTGAGTGTTTAGAATTGATGTTTGACGATTGATATATGATTATTGAATATTACGGTTTGAGTATTGAACCACGAGAGTTCACGATATTCTATTGAGTATTGAGAATTGAGGATTGATTGTTCTGTATTGAGGATTGGTGGTTGAGGGTTGTGTGTTGAATATTGAGGATTGAGGACTGAGAATTGAGAATTGAGGATTGAAGATTGAGTATTGAGGATTGAAGATTGTGGATTTTGGATTGAGGATTGAAGATTGAGTATTGAGGATTGAAGGTTGAGTATTGAGGATTGAGGATTGAGGATTGAGGATTGAGGATTGAGGATTGAGGATTGAGGGTTGAGGATTGAGGGTTGAGGATTGATGATTGAGGATTGAGGATTGAGGATTGAAGATTGAGTACTGAGGATTGATGATTGAGGGTTCAGGATTGAGGATTGAGGATTGAGGATTGAGAATTGAAGATTGAGTATTGGGGACTGAGTGTTGAGGGTTGAGTGATGAGGATTGATGTTTGTGGATAGAGATTTGAAGATTGCAGATTGAGTATTGGGTATTGAAACCTGTGAATTGAGGATATTGTATTGAGGATTGAGGATTGACAACTGATTGTTGAGGACTGAGGGCTGAAGGTTGAGGATTCAGGATTGAGGATTCAGAATTGAGGTTTGAGGACTGAGGATTGAGGATTGAGGATTGAGGATTGAAGATTGAGTATTGAGGATTGAAGATTGAGGATTGAGGATTGAGGATTGAGGATTGAGGATTGAGGATTGAGGATTGAGGATTGCGGATTGAGGATTGAGGATTGAGGATTGAAGATTGAGGATTGAGGATTGAGGATTAAAGATTGAGTATTGAGGATTGAAGATTGAGAATTGATGATTGAGGATTGAGGATTGAGGATTGAGGATTGAGGATTGAGTATTGAAGATTGCGGATTGATGATTGAGGATTGAGGATTGAGGATTGAGGATTGAGTATTGAGGATTGAGGAAGGAAGATTGAGGATTGAGGATTGAGGATTGAAGATAGAGGATTGAAGATTGAGGATTGGGGATTGAGGATTGACGATTGAGGATTGAGTATTGAGGATTGAGAATTGAGGATTGAGGATTGAGGATTGTGTATTCAGGATTGAGGATTGAGGACTGAAGATTGAATATTGATGATTGAAGGTTGTGGATTGAGGATTGAGGGTTGCGGGTTGAGCCCGAGGCCTGAGGGTTGAGTATTGATGTTTGAGATCTGGGGATTGAGGATTGAGGATTGAGAATCGAGGATTGAGGATTGTGGATTGAAGATTGAGGATTGGGTATTGAGGATTGAAGAATGAGGACTGAGGATTGAGGATTGAGGATTGAAGATTGAGCATTGAGGATTGAAGATTGAGGATTGAGGATTGAGGATTGAGGATTTAGGATTGATGATTGAGGATTGAAGATTGATTATTGAGGATTGAAGATTGAGGATTGAGGATTGAGGATTGAGGATTGAGGATTGAAGATTGAGGATTGGAGTTGAGGTTTGACGATTCAGGATTGAGTATTGAGGATTGAGAATTGAGGATTTAGGATTGAACATTGAGTATTGTGGGCTGAAGATTGAGGTTTGAGGATTGAGGATTGAAGATTGAGGACTTAGTGTTGAGGGTTGAGTGATGGGAATTGACGTTTGTGGATTGAGATTTGAAGATTGAAGAATGGGGATTGAGTATTGAAAGCTGTGAATTGAGGATATCCTGATGAGGATTGAGGATCGACAATTGATTGTTGAGGACTGAGGGCTGAAGGTTGAGGATTCAGGATTGAGGATTCGGTATTGAGGTTTGAGGACTGAGGATTGAGGGTTGAGGATTGAGGATTGAGGATTGACGCTTGAGGATTGAGGGTTGAGGATGGAGGATTGAAGAGAGAGGACTGAGTGTTGAGGATTGAGTGTTTAGAATTGATGTTTGACGATTGATATATGATTATTGAATATTACGGTTTGAGTATTGAACCACGAGAGTTCACGATATTCTATTGAGTATTGAGAATTGAGGATTGATTGTTCTGTATTGAGGATTGGTGGTTGAGGGTTGTGTGTTGAATATTGAGGATTGAGGACTGAGAATTGAGAATTGAGGATTGAAGATTGAGTATTGAGGATTGAAGATTGTGGATTTTGGATTGAGGATTGAAGATTGAGTATTGAGGATTGAAGGTTGAGTATTGAGGATTGAGGATTGAGGATTGAGGATTGAGGATTGAGGATTGAGGATTGAGGGTTGAGGATTGAGGGTTGAGGATTGATGATTGAGGATTGAGGATTGAGGATTGAAGATTGAGTACTGAGGATTGATGATTGAGGGTTCAGGATTGAGGATTGAGGATTGAGGATTGAGAATTGAAGATTGAGTATTGGGGACTGAGTGTTGAGGGTTGAGTGATGAGGATTGATGTTTGTGGATAGAGATTTGAAGATTGCAGATTGAGTATTGGGTATTGAAACCTGTGAATTGAGGATATTGTATTGAGGATTGAGGATTGACAACTGATTGTTGAGGACTGAGGGCTGAAGGTTGAGGATTCAGGATTGAGGATTCAGAATTGAGGTTTGAGGACTGAGGATTGAGGATTGAGGGTTGAGGATTGAGGATTGAGGATTGAGGATTGAGGATTGAGGATTGAGGATTGAAGATTGAGTATTGAAGATTGAAGATTGGGTATTGAGGATTGAACATTGAGGATTGAGGATTGAGGGTTGAGGATTGAAGATTGAATATTGATGATTGAAGGTTGAGGATTGAGGATTGAGGGTTGAGGATTGAGGATTGAAGATTGAGGATTCTGTATTGAGGATTGAAGAATGAGAACTGAGGATTGAGGATTGAGGATTGAAGGTTGAGGATTGGGTATTGAGGATTGAGGACTGAAGATTGAGGATTGAGGATTGAGGATTGAGGATTGAGTATTGAAGATTGAGTATTGAGGATTGAATGTAGGGGATTGAGGGTTGAGGGTTGAGGATTGAGGATTGAAGATTGAGGACTGGGGACTGAGTATTGAGTGTTGAGTGATGAGAATTGGTGTTTGTGGATAGAGATTTAAAGATTGCAGATTGAGTATTGAGTATTGAAAACTGTGAATTGATGATATTCTATTGAGGATTGAGAATTTACAACTGATTGTTGAGGACTGAGGTCTGAAGATTGAGGATTCAGGATTGAGGATCCAGGATTGAGGTTTGAGGACTGAGGATTGAGGATTGAGGATTGAGGATTGAGGACTGAGGATTGAGGATTGAGGATTGAGGATTGAGGATTGAGGATCGAGGATTGAGGATGTGGGCTGAGGGTTGGGGATTGAGGTTTGAGGATTGAGGACTGAGGATTGAGGATTGATGATTGAGTATTGAGGATTGAAGACTGAGGACTGAGGATTGAGGATTGAGGATTGAGGATTGAGGATTGAGGATTGAAGATTGAGGACTGGGGACTGAGTGTTGAGGGTTGAGTGATGAGAATTGGTGTCTGTGGATAGAGATTTAAAGATTGCAGATTGAGTATTGCGTATGGAAAGCTCTGAACTGCGGGTATTCTAGAGAGGATTGAGGATTGACAACTGATTGTTGAGGCCTGAGGGCTGAAGATTGAGGATTCAGGATTGAGGATTCAGGATTGTGGTTTGAGGACTGAGGATTGAGGATTGAGGATTGGGGACTGAGGATTGAGGATCGAGGATTGAAGACTGAAGATTGGTTATTGAGGATTTAACATTGAGGATTGAGAATTGAGGATTGAGGATTGAGGATTGAGGATTGAAGATTGAATATTGATGATTGAAGGTTGAGGATTGAGGATTGAGGGTTGTGGATTGAGGACGAGGACTGAGGGTTGAGTATTGATGTTTGAGGTCTGAGGATTGAGGATAGAGGATTGAGAATTGAGGATTGAGGATTGAGGATTGAAGACTGAGGATTGGGTATTGAGGATTGAAGAGTGAGGACTGAGGATTGAGGATTGAGGATTGAGGATTGAAGATTGAGTATTGAGGATTGAAGATTGAGGATTGAGGATTGAGGATTGAGGATTGAGGATTGAGGATTGAGGATTGAGGATTGCGGATTGAGGATTGAGGATTGAGGATTGAAGATTGAGGATTGAGGATTGAGGATTAAAGATTGAGTATTGAGGATTGAAGATTGAGAATTGATGATTGAGGATTGAGGATTGAGGATTGAGGATTGAGGATTGAGTATTGAAGATTGCGGATTGATGATTGAGGATTGAGGATTGAGGATTGAGGATTGAGTATTGAGGATTGAGGAAGGAAGATTGAGGATTGAGGATTGAGGATTGAAGATAGAGGATTGAAGATTGAGGATTGGGGATTGAGGATTGACGATTGAGGATTGAGTATTGAGGATTGAGAATTGAGGATTGAGGATTGAGGATTGTGTATTCAGGATTGAGGATTGAGGACTGAAGATTGAATATTGATGATTGAAGGTTGTGGATTGAGGATTGAGGGTTGCGGGTTGAGCCCGAGGCCTGAGGGTTGAGTATTGATGTTTGAGATCTGGGGATTGAGGATTGAGGATTGAGAATCGAGGATTGAGGATTGTGGATTGAAGATTGAGGATTGGGTATTGAGGATTGAAGAATGAGGACTGAGGATTGAGGATTGAGGATTGAAGATTGGGCATTGAGGATTGAAGATTGAGGATTGAGGATTGAGGATTGAGGATTTAGGATTGATGATTGAGGATTGAAGATTGATTATTGAGGATTGAAGATTGAGGATTGAGGATTGAGGATTGAGGATTGAGGATTGAAGATTGAGGATTGGAGTTGAGGTTTGACGATTCAGGATTGAGTATTGAGGATTGAGAATTGAGGATTTAGGATTGAACATTGAGTATTGTGGGCTGAAGATTGAGGTTTGAGGATTGAGGATTGAAGATTGAGGACTTAGTGTTGAGGGTTGAGTGATGGGAATTGACGTTTGTGGATTGAGATTTGAAGATTGAAGAATGGGGATTGAGTATTGAAAGCTGTGAATTGAGGATATCCTGATGAGGATTGAGGATCGACAATTGATTGTTGAGGACTGAGGGCTGAAGGTTGAGGATTCAGGATTGAGGATTCGGTATTGAGGTTTGAGGACTGAGGATTGAGGGTTGAGGATTGAGGATTGAGGATTGACGCTTGAGGATTGAGGGTTGAGGATGGAGGATTGAAGAGAGAGGACTGAGTGTTGAGGATTGAGTGTTTAGAATTGATGTTTGACGATTGATATATGATTATTGAATATTACGGTTTGAGTATTGAACCACGAGAGTTCACGATATTCTATTGAGTATTGAGAATTGAGGATTGATTGTTCTGTATTGAGGATTGGTGGTTGAGGGTTGTGTGTTGAATATTGAGGATTGAGGACTGAGAATTGAGAATTGAGGATTGAAGATTGAGTATTGAGGATTGAAGATTGTGGATTTTGGATTGAGCATTGAAGATTGAGTATTGAGGATTGAAGGTTGAGTATTGAGGATTGAGGATTGAGGATTGAGGATTGAGGATTGAGGATTGAGGATTGAGGGTTGAGGATTGAGGGTTGAGGATTGATGATTGAGGATTGAGGATTGAGGATTGAAGATTGAGTACTGAGGATTGATGATTGAGGGTTCAGGATTGAGGATTGAGGATTGAGGATTGAGAATTGAAGATTGAGTATTGGGGACTGAGTGTTGAGGGTTGAGTGATGAGGATTGATGTTTGTGGATAGAGATTTGAAGATTGCAGATTGAGTATTGGGTATTGAAACCTGTGAATTGAGGATATTGTATTGAGGATTGAGGATTGACAACTGATTGTTGAGGACTGAGGGCTGAAGGTTGAGGATTCAGGATTGAGGATTCAGAATTGAGGTTTGAGGACTGAGGATTGAGGATTGAGGATTGAGGATTGAAGATTGAGTATTGAGGATTGAAGATTGAGGATTGAGGATTGAGGATTGAGGATTGAGGATTGAGGATTGAGGATTGAGGATTGCGGATTGAGGATTGAGGATTGAGGATTGAAGATTGAGGATTGAGGATTGAGGATTAAAGATTGAGTATTGAGGATTGAAGATTGAGAATTGATGATTGAGGATTGAGGATTGAGGATTGAGGATTGAGGATTGAGTATTGAAGATTGCGGATTGATGATTGAGGATTGAGGATTGAGGATTGAGGATTGAGTATTGAGGATTGAGGAAGGAAGATTGAGGATTGAGGATTGAGGATTGAAGATAGAGGATTGAAGATTGAGGATTGGGGATTGAGGATTGACGATTGAGGATTGAGTATTGAGGATTGAGAATTGAGGATTGAGGATTGAGGATTGTGTATTCAGGATTGAGGATTGAGGACTGAAGATTGAATATTGATGATTGAAGGTTGTGGATTGAGGATTGAGGGTTGCGGGTTGAGCCCGAGGCCTGAGGGTTGAGTATTGATGTTTGAGATCTGGGGATTGAGGATTGAGGATTGAGAATCGAGGATTGAGGATTGTGGATTGAAGATTGAGGATTGGGTATTGAGGATTGAAGAATGAGGACTGAGGATTGAGGATTGAGGATTGAAGATTGAGCATTGAGGATTGAAGATTGAGGATTGAGGATTGAGGATTGAGGATTTAGGATTGATGATTGAGGATTGAAGATTGATTATTGAGGATTGAAGATTGAGGATTGAGGATTGAGGATTGAGGATTGAGGATTGAAGATTGAGGATTGGAGTTGAGGTTTGACGATTCAGGATTGAGTATTGAGGATTGAGAATTGAGGATTTAGGATTGAACATTGAGTATTGTGGGCTGAAGATTGAGGTTTGAGGATTGAGGATTGAAGATTGAGGACTTAGTGTTGAGGGTTGAGTGATGGGAATTGACGTTTGTGGATTGAGATTTGAAGATTGAAGAATGGGGATTGAGTATTGAAAGCTGTGAATTGAGGATATCCTGATGAGGATTGAGGATCGACAATTGATTGTTGAGGACTGAGGGCTGAAGGTTGAGGATTCAGGATTGAGGATTCGGTATTGAGGTTTGAGGACTGAGGATTGAGGGTTGAGGATTGAGGATTGAGGATTGACGCTTGAGGATTGAGGGTTGAGGATGGAGGATTGAAGAGAGAGGACTGAGTGTTGAGGATTGAGTGTTTAGAATTGATGTTTGACGATTGATATATGATTATTGAATATTACGGTTTGAGTATTGAACCACGAGAGTTCACGATATTCTATTGAGTATTGAGAATTGAGGATTGATTGTTCTGTATTGAGGATTGGTGGTTGAGGGTTGTGTGTTGAATATTGAGGATTGAGGACTGAGAATTGAGAATTGAGGATTGAAGATTGAGTATTGAGGATTGAAGATTGTGGATTTTGGATTGAGGATTGAAGATTGAGTATTGAGGATTGAAGGTTGAGTATTGAGGATTGAGGATTGAGGATTGAGGATTGAGGATTGAGGATTGAGGATTGAGGGTTGAGGATTGAGGGTTGAGGATTGATGATTGAGGATTGAGGATTGAGGATTGAAGATTGAGTACTGAGGATTGATGATTGAGGGTTCAGGATTGAGGATTGAGGATTGAGGATTGAGAATTGAAGATTGAGTATTGGGGACTGAGTGTTGAGGGTTGAGTGATGAGGATTGATGTTTGTGGATAGAGATTTGAAGATTGCAGATTGAGTATTGGGTATTGAAACCTGTGAATTGAGGATATTGTATTGAGGATTGAGGATTGACAACTGATTGTTGAGGACTGAGGGCTGAAGGTTGAGGATTCAGGATTGAGGATTCAGAATTGAGGTTTGAGGACTGAGGATTGAGGATTGAGGGTTGAGGATTGAGGATTGAGGATTGAGGATTGAGGATTGAGGATTGAGGATTGAAGATTGAGTATTGAAGATTGAAGATTGGGTATTGAGGATTGAACATTGAGGATTGAGGATTGAGGGTTGAGGATTGAAGATTGAATATTGATGATTGAAGGTTGAGGATTGAGGATTGAGGGTTGAGGATTGAGGATTGAAGATTGAGGATTCTGTATTGAGGATTGAAGAATGAGAACTGAGGATTGAGGATTGAGGATTGAAGGTTGAGGATTGGGTATTGAGGATTGAAGAATGAGGATTCAGGATTGAGGACTGAGGATTGAGGACTGAAGATTGAGGATTGAGGATTGAGGATTGAGGATTGAGTATTGAAGATTGAGTATTGAGGATTGAATGTAGGGGATTGAGGGTTGAGGGTTGAGGATTGAGGATTGAAGATTGAGGACTGGGGACTGAGTATTGAGTGTTGAGTGATGAGAATTGGTGTTTGTGGATAGAGATTTAAAGATTGCAGATTGAGTATTGAGTATTGAAAACTGTGAATTGATGATATTCTATTGAGGATTGAGAATTTACAACTGATTGTTGAGGACTGAGGTCTGAAGATTGAGGATTCAGGATTGAGGATCCAGGATTGAGGTTTGAGGACTGAGGATTGAGGATTGAGGATTGAGGATTGAGGACTGAGGATTGAGGATTGAGGATTGAGGATTGGGGATTGAAGGTTGAGGATTGGGTATTGCGTATTGAACATTGTGGATTGAGGATTGAGGATTGAGGATTGAGGATTGGGTATTGAGGATTGAAGACTGAGGATTGAGGATTGAGGATTGAGGATTGAGGATTGATGATTGAGGATTGAGGATTCAGGATTGAGGATTGAAGATTGAGTATTGAGGATTGAAGATTGAGGATTGAGGATTGAGGAATGAGGATTGAGGATGAGGGCTGAGGGTTGAGGATTGAGGTTTGAGGATTGAGGACTGAGGATTGAGGATTGAGGATTGATGATTGAGTATTGAGGATTGAAGATTGAGGATTGAGGATTGAGGATTGAGGATTGAGGATTGAAGATTGAGGATTGGGGACTGAGTGTTGAGGGTTGAGTGATGAGAATTGATGTTTGTGGATAGAGATTTAAAGATAGCAGATTGAGTATTGAGTATTGAAAACTGTGACTTGATGATATTCTATTGAGGATTGAGAATTGACAACTGATTTTTGAGAACTGAGGTCTGAAGATTGAGGATTCAGGATTGAGGATTCAGGATTCAGGTTTGAGTACTGAGGATTGAGGATTGAGGATTGAGGATTGAGGATTGAGGATTGAGGATTGAGGATTGAAGATTGAGGATTGGGTATTGCTGACTGAACATTGAGGATTGAGGATTGAGGATTGAGTATTGAGGATTGAGGACTGAAGATTGAATATTGATGATTGAAGATTGAGGATTGAGGATTGAGGGCTGTGGATTGAGGATGAGGACTGAGGGTTCAGTATTGATGTCTGAGGTCTGAGGATTGAGGATTGAGGATTGAGGATAGAAGATTGAGTATTGAGGTTTGAAGATTGAGGATTTTGGATTGAGGATTGAGGATTGAGTATTGAACATTGAGGATTGGGGATTGAGGATTGACGATTGAGGATTCAGTATTGAGGATTGAGAATTGAGGATTGAGGATTGAAGGTTGAGTATTGAGGATTGAAGATTGAGGATTGAGGATTCAGGATTGAGGATTGACTATAAGGGCTGAGGGTTGAGGATTGAGGTTTGAGGACTGAGGACTGAGGATTGAGGATTGAGAATTGAGGATTGAGGATTGAGGATTGAAGATTGAGGATTGGGTATTGAGGATCGAAGACTGAGGATTGACGATAGAGGATTGAGGATTGAGGATTGAAGATTGAGGATTGAGGATTGAGGATTGAGGATTGAAGATTGAGTATTGAGGATTGAAGATTGAGGATTGAGGATTGAGGATTGAAGATTGAGGACTTAGTGTTGAGGGTTGAGTGATGGGAATTGACGTTTGTGGATTGAGATTTGAAGATTGAAGAATGGGGATTGAGTATTGAAAGCTGTGAATTGAGGATATCCTGATGAGGATTGAGGATCGACAATTGATTGTTGAGGACTGAGGGCTGAAGGTTGAGGATTCAGGATTGAGGATTCGGTATTGAGGTTTGAGGACTGAGGATTGAGGGTTGAGGATTGAGGATTGAGGATTGACGCTTGAGGATTGAGGGTTGAGGATGGAGGATTGAAGAGAGAGGACTGAGTGTTGAGGATTGAGTGTTTAGAATTGATGTTTGACGATTGATATATGATTATTGAATATTACGGTTTGAGTATTGAACCACGAGAGTTCACGATATTCTATTGAGTATTGAGAATTGAGGATTGATTGTTCTGTATTGAGGATTGGTGGTTGAGGGTTGTGTGTTGAATATTGAGGATTGAGGACTGAGAATTGAGAATTGAGGATTGAAGATTGAGTATTGAGGATTGAAGATTGTGGATTTTGGATTGAGGATTGAAGATTGAGTATTGAGGATTGAAGGTTGAGTATTGAGGATTGAGGATTGAGGATTGAGGATTGACGATGTGGTCTGAGGGTTGAGGATTGAGGATTGAGGATGGAGGATTGAGTATAGAAGATTGAGGATTGGGTATTGCGGATTGAACATTGTGGATTGAGCATTGAGGATTGAGTACTGAAGATTGAATATTGATGATTGAAGATCGATGATTGAGGATTGAGGGTTGTGGATTGAGGACGAGGACTGAGGGTTGAGTATTGATTTCTGAGGTCTGAGGATTGAGGATTGAGGATTGAGAATTGAGGATTGAGGATTGAGGGTTGAAGATTGAGGATTGGGTATTGAGGATTGAAGAATGAGGATTGAGGATTGAGGATTGAGGATTGAGAATTGAGGATTGAGGATTGAAGATTGAGTATTGAGGATTGAAGATTGAGAATTGAGGATTGAGGATTGAGGATTGAAGATGAGGTCTGAGGGTTGACGATTGAGGTTTGAGGACTGAGGGTTGAGGATTCAGGATTGAGAGTTGAGGATTGAGGATTGAGGATTGAAGATTGAGGATTGGGTATTGAGGATTGAAGAATGAGCATTGAGGATTGAGGATTGAGGATTGAGGATTGAAGATTGAGGATTGAGGATTGAGGATTGAGGATTGAGGGTTGAAGAATGAGTATTGAGGATTGAAGATTGAGGATTGAGGATTGAGGATTGAGGATTGACGATTGAAGATTGAGGATAGGGGACTGAGTGTTGATGGCTGAGTGATGAGAATTGATGTTTGTGGATAGAGATATGAAGGTTGCAGATTGAGTATTGCGTATGGAAAACTCTGAACTGAGGATATTCTAGTGAGGATTGAGGATTGACAACTGATTGTTGAGGACTGAGGGTTGAACATTGAGGATTTAGGATTGAGGATTCAGGACTGTGGTTTGAGGACAGAGGATTGAGGATTGAGGATTGGGGATTGAGGATTGAGGATCGAGGATTGAAGATTGAAGATTGGCTATTGAGGATTGAACATTGAGGATTGAGGATTGAGGATTGAGGATTGAGGATTGAGGGTTGAGGATTGAAGATTGAATATTGATGACTGAAGGTTGAGGATTGAGGATTGAGGGTTGTGGATTCAGGACGAGGACTGAGGGTTGAGTATTGATTTTTGAGGACTGAGGATTGAGGATAGAGGATTGAGAATTGAGGATTGAGGATTGAGGATTGAAGATTGAGGATTCTGTATTGAGGATTGAAGAATGAGAACTGAGGATTGAGGATTGAGGATTGAGGATTGAAGATTGAGTATTGAGGATTGAAGATTGAGGATTGAGGATTGAAGATTGAGTATTGAGGATTGACGATTGAAGATTGAGGATAGGGGACTGAGTGTTGATGGCTGAGTGATGAGAATTGATGTTTGTGGATAGAGATATGAAGGTTGCAGATTGAGTATTGCGTATGGAAAACTCTGAACTGAGGATATTCTAGTGAGGATTGAGGATTGACAACTGATTGTTGAGGACTGAGGGCTGAACATTGAGGATTCAGGATTGAGGATTCAGGACTGTGGTTTGAGGACTGAGGATTGAGGATTGAGGATTGGGGATTGAGGATTGAGGATCGAGGATTGAAGATTGAAGATTGGGTATTGAGGATTGAACATTGAGTATTGAGGATTGAGGATTGAAGATTGAATATTGATGATTGAAGGTTGAGGATTGAGGATTGAGGGTTGTGGATTCAGGACGAGGACTGAGGGTTGAGTATTGATGTTTGAGGACTGAGGATTGAGGATAGAGGATTGAGAATTGAGGATTGAGGATTGAGGATTGAAGATTGAGGATTCTGTATTGAGGATTGAAGAATGAGGACTCAGGATTGAGGATTGAGGATTGAGGATTGAAGATTGAGTATTGAGGATTGAAGATTGAGGATTGAGGATTGAGGATTGAGGATTGAGGATTGTGGATTGAGGATTGAGGATTGAGGATTGAGGATTGAAGATTGAGGATTGAGGATTGAGGATTAAAGGTTGAGCATTGAGGATTGAAGATTGAGGATTGATGATTGAGGGTTGAGGATTGAGGATTGAGGATTGAGTATTGAAGATTGAGGATTGATGATTGAGGATTGAGGATTGAGGATTGAGGATTGAGAATTGAGGATTGAGGATTGAAGATTGAGGATTGAGGATCGGGGATTGAAGATTGAAGATTGGGTATTGAGGATTGAACATTGAGGATTGAGGATTGAGGATTGAGGATAGAGGGTTGAGGATTGAATATTGAATATTGATGATTGAAGGTTGAGGATTGAGGATTGAGGGTTGTGGATTCAGGACGAGGACTGAGGGTTGAGTATTGATGTTTGAGGACTGAGGATTGAGGATAGAGGATTGAGAATTGAGGATTGAGGATTGAGGATTGAAGATTGAGGATTCTGTATTGAGGATTGAAGAATGAGGACTCAGGATTGAGGATTGAGGATTGAGGATTGAAGATTGAGTATTGAGGATTTAAGATTGAGGATTGAGGATTGAGGATTGAGGATTGAGGGTTGAGGATTGAGGGTTGAGGATTGAGGATTGAGGATTGAAGATTGAGGATTGAGGATAGAGGATTAAAGGTTGAGCATTGAGGATTGAAGATTGAGGATTGATGATTGAGGGTTGAGGATTGAGGATTGAGGATTGAGGATTGAGTATTGAAGATTGAGGATTGATGATTGAGGATTGAGGACTGAGGATTGAGGATTGAGTATTGAGGATTGAGGATTGAAGATTGAGGATTGAGGATTGAGGATTAATGATTGAGTATTGAGGATTGAAGGTTGAGAATTGAGGATTGAGGATTGTGGATTGAGGATTGAGGATTGAGGATTGAGGATTGAAGATTGAGGATTGAGGATTGAGGATTAAAGGTTGAGCATTGAGGATTGAAGATTGAGGATTGATGATTGAGGGTTGAGGATTGAGGATTGAGGATTGAGGATTGAAGATTGAGTATTGAGGATTGAAGATTGAGGATTGAGGATTGAGGATTGAGGATTGAGGATTGTGGATTGAGGATTGAGGATTGAGGATTGAGGATTGAAGATTTGGGATTGAGGATTGAGGATTGAGGATTGAGGGTTGAGGATTGAGGGTTGAGGATTGATGATTGAGGATTGAGGATTGAGGATTGAAGATTGAGTACTGAGGATTGATGATTGAGGGTTCAGGATTGAGGATTGAGGATTGAGGATTGAGAATTGAAGATTGAGTATTGGGGACTGAGTGTTGAGGGTTGAGTGATGAGGATTGATGTTTGTGGATAGAGATTTGAAGATTGCAGATTGAGTATTGAGTATTGAAACCTGTGAATTGAGGATATTGTATTGAGGATTGAGGATTGACAACTGATTGTTGAGGACTGAGGGCTGAAGGTTGAGGATTCAGGATTGAGGATTCAGAATTGAGGTTTGAGGACTGAGGATTGAGGATTGAGGGTTGAGGATTGAGGATTGAGGATTGAGGATTGAGGATTGAGGATTGAGGATTGAAGATTGAGTATTGAAGATTGAAGATTGGGTATTGAGGATTGAACATTGAGGATTGAGGATTGAGGGTTGAGGATTGAAGATTGAATATTGATGATTGAAGGTTGAGGATTGAGGATTGAGTGTTGTGGATTCAGGACGAGGACTGTGGGTTGAGTATTGATGTTTGAGGTCTGAGGATTGAGGATAGAGGATTGAGAATTGAGGGTTGAGGGTTGAGGATTGAGGATTGAAGATTGAGGATTCTGTATTGAGGATTGAAGAATGAGAACTGAGGATTGAGGATTGAGGATTGAAGGTTGAGGATTGGGTATTGAGGATTGAAGAATGAGGATTCAGGATTGAGGACTGAGGATTGAGGACTGAAGATTGAGGATTGAGGATTGAGGATTGAGGATTGAGTATTGAAGATTGAGTATTGAGGATTGAATGTAGGGGATTGAGGGTTGAGGGTTGAGGATTGAGGATTGAAGATTGAGGACTGGGGACTGAGTATTGAGTGTTGAGTGATGAGAATTGGTGTTTGTGGATAGAGATTTAAAGATTGCAGATTGAGTATTGAGTATTGAAAACTGTGAATTGATGATATTCTATTGAGGATTGAGAATTTACAACTGATTGTTGAGGACTGAGGTCTGAAGATTGAGGATTCAGGATTGAGGATCCAGGATTGAGGTCTGAGGACTGAGGATTGAGGATTGAGGATTGAGGATTGAGGATTGAGGATTGAGGATTGAGGATTGAGGATTGGGGATTGAAGGTTGAGGATTGGGTATTGCGTATTGAACATTGAGGATTGAGGATTGAGGATTGAGGATTGAGGATTGGGTATTGAGGATTGAAGACTGAGGATTGAGGATTGAGGATTGAGGATTGAGGATTGATGATTGAGGATTGAGGATTCAGGATTGAGGATTGAAGATTGAGTATTGAGGATTGAAGATTGAGGATTGAGGATTGAGGAATGAGGATTGAGGATGAGGGCTGAGGGTTGAGGATTGAGGTTTGAGGATTGAGGACTGAGGATTGAGGATTGAGGATTGATGATTGAGTATTGAGGATTGAAGATTGAGGATTGAGGATTGAGGATTGAGGATTGAGGATTGAAGATTGAGGATTGGGGACTGAGTGTTGAGGGTTGAGTGATGAGAATTGATGTTTGTGGATAGAGATTTAAAGATAGCAGATTGAGTATTGAGTATTGAAAACTGTGACTTGATGATATTCTATTGAGGATTGAGAATTGACAACTGATTTTTGAGAACTGAGGTCTGAAGATTGAGGATTCAGGATTGAGGATTCAGGATTCAGGTTTGAGTACTGAGGATTGAGGATTGAGGATTGAGGATTGAGGATTGAGGATTGAGGATTGAGGATTGAAGATTGAGGATTGGGTATTGCTGACTGAACATTGAGGATTGAGGATTGAGGATTGAGTATTGAGGATTGAGGACTGAAGATTGAATATTGATGATTGAAGATTGAGGATTGAGGATTGAGGGCTGTGGATTGAGGATGAGGACTGAGGGTTCAGTATTGATGTCTGAGGTCTGAGGATTGAGGATTGAGGATTGAGGATAGAAGATTGAGTATTGAGGTTTGAAGATTGAGGATTTTGGATTGAGGATTGAGGATTGAGTATTGAACATTGAGGATTGGGGATTGAGGATTGACGATTGAGGATTCAGTATTGAGGATTGAGAATTGAGGATTGAGGATTGAAGGTTGAGTATTGAGGATTGAAGATTGAGGATTGAGGATTGAGGATTGAGGATTGACTATAAGGGCCGAGGGTTGAGGATTGAGGTTTGAGGACTGAGGACTGAGGATTGAGGATTGAGAATTGAGGATTGAGGATTGAGGATTGAAGATTGAGGATTGGGTATTGAGGATCGAAGACTGAGGATTGACGATAGAGGATTGAGGATTGAGGATTGAAGATTGAGGATTGAGGATTGAGGATTGAGGATTGAAGATTGAGTATTGAGGATTGAAGATTGAGGATTGAGGATTGAGGATTGATGACTGAGTATTGAGGATTGAAGATTGAGGATTGAGGATTGAGGTTTGAGGACTGACGATTGATGATTGAGGATTGATGATTGAGTATTGAGGATTGAAGATTGAGGATTGAGGATTGAGGATTGAGGATTGTGTTTTGAGGATTGAGAATTGAGGATTGAGGGTTGAAGATTGTGTATACAGGATTGAAGATTGAGGATTGAGGATTGAGGATTGACGATGAGGTCTGAGGGTTGAGGATTGAGGTTTGAGGAATGGGGATTGAAGATTGAGGATTGGGTATTGAGGATTGAAGAATGAGGATTGAGGATTGAGGATTGAGGATTGAGTATTGAAGATTGAGGTTTGAGGATTGAGGATTGAGGATTGAGGATTGAAGATTGAGGACTGGGGACTGAGAGTTGAGGGTTGAGTGATGAGAATTGGTGTTTGTGGATAGAGGTTTGAAGATTGCAGATTGAGCATTGAGTATTGAAAACTGTGAATTTAGGATATTCTATTGAGGATTGAGGATTGACAACTGATTGTTGAGGACTGAGGGCTGAAGATTGAGGATTCAGGATTGAGGATTCAGAATTGAGGTTTGAGGACTGAGGATTGAGGATTGAAGATTGATTATTGAGGATTCAAGGTTGAGGATTGAGGATTGGGGATTGAGAATTGTGGGTGAGGGCTGAGGGTTGAGGATTGAGGTTTGAGGATTGAGGACTGAGGATTGAGGATTGGGGATTGATGATTGAGTATTGACGATTGAAGATTGAGGACTGACGATTGAGGATTGAGGAAAGAGGATTGAGGATTGAGGATTGAAGATTGAGGATTGGGGACTGAGGATTGAGGATTGAGGATCGAGGATTGAGGATTGAAGATTGAAGATTGAGTATTGAGGATTGATTACTGAGGATTGAGGACGAGGACTGAGGGTTCAGTATTGATGTCTGAGGTCTGAGGATTGAGGATTGAGGATTGAGGATTGAAGATTGAGGATTGAGGATTGAGGATTAAGGATTGAGTGTTGAGGATTGAGAATTGAGGATTGAGGGTTGAAGATTGTGTATTCAGGATTGAAGATTGAGGATTGAGGATTGAGGATTGAGGATTGACGATGAGGGCTGAGGGTTGAGGATTGAGGTTTGAGGACTGAGGACTGAGGATTGAGGATTGAGAATTGAGGATTGAAGATTGAGGATTGGGTATTGAGGATTGAAGAATGAGGATTGAGGATTGAGGACTGAGGATTGAGGATTGAAGATTGAGGACTGAGGATTGAGGATTGAGGATTGAGGATTGAGGATTGAGGATTGAAGATTGAGTATTGAGGTTTGAAGATTGAGGATTTTGGATTGAGGATTGAGGATTGAGTATTGAACATTGAGGATTGGGGATTGAGGATTGACGATTGGGGATTCAGTATTGAGGATTGAGAATTGAGGATCGAGGATTGAAGGTTGAGTATTGAGGATTGAAGATTGAGGATTGAGGATTGAGGATTGAGGATTGACTATGAGGGCTGAGGGTTGAGGATTGAGGTTTGAGGACTGAGGACTGAGGATTGAGGATTGAGAATTGAGGATTGAGGATTGAGGATTGAAGATTGAGGATAGGGTATTGAGGATCGAAGTCTGAGGATTGACGATTGAGGTTTGAGGATTGAGGATTGAAGAATGAGGATTGAGGATTGAGGATTGAGGATTGAAGATTGAGTATTGAGGATTGAAGATTGAGGATTGAGGATTGAGGATTGATGACAGAGTATTGAGGATTGAAGATTGAGGATTGAGGATTGAGGATTGAGGACTGACGATTGATGATTGAGGATTGATGATTGAGTATTGAGGATTGAAGATTGAGGATTGAGGATTGAGGATTGAGGATAGAGTTTTGAGGATTGAGAATTGAGGATTGAGGGTTGAAGATTGTGTATACCGGATTGAAGATTGAGGATTGAGGATTGAGGATTGAGGATTGACGATGAGGTCTGAGGGTTGAGGATTGAGGTTTGAGGAATGGGGATTGAAGATTGTGTCTTCAGGATTGAGGATTGAGGACTGAAGATTGAATATTGATGATTGAAGATTGTGGATTGAGGATTGAGGGTTGCGGATTGAGGACGAGGACTGAGGGTTGAGTATTGACGTTTGAGGTCTGGGGATTGAGGATTGAGGATTGAGAATTGAGGATTGAGGATTGAGGATTGAAGATTGAGGATTGGGCATTGAGGATTGAAGGATGAGGATTGAGGATTGAGGATTGAGGATTGAGGACTGAGGCCTGAGGATTGAAGATTGAGAATTGAGGATTGAGGATTGAGGATTGAAGATTGAGGATCGGGTATTGAGGATTGAAGACTGAGGATGAGGATTGAGGATTGAGGATTGAGGATTGAAGATTGAGGATTGAGGATTGAGGATTGAGGGTTGAAGATTGAGTATTGAGGATTGAGGATTGAGGATTGACTATGAGGGCTGAGGGTTGAGGATTGAGGTTTGAGGACTGAGGACTGAGGATTGAGGATTGAGAATTGAGGATTGAGGATTGAGGATTGAAGATTGAGGATAGGGTATTGAGGATCGAAGTCTGAGGATTGACGATTGAGGTTTGAGGATTGAGGATTGAAGAATGAGGATTGAGGATTGAGGATTGAGGATTGAAGATTGAGTATTGAGGATTGAAGATTGAGGATTGAGGATTGAGGATTGATGACAGAGTATTGAGGATTGAAGATTGAGGATTGAGGATTGAGGATTGAGGACTGACGATTGATGATTGAGGATTGATGATTGAGTATTGAGGATTGAAGATTGAGGATTGAGGATTGAGGATTGAGGATAGAGTTTTGAGGATTGAGAATTGAGGATTGAGGGTTGAAGATTGTGTATACCGGATTGAAGATTGAGGATTGAGGATTGAGGATTGAGGATTGACGATGAGGTCTGAGGGTTGAGGATTGAGGTTTGAGGAATGGGGATTGAAGATTGTGTCTTCAGGATTGAGGATTGAGGACTGAAGATTGAATATTGATGATTGAAGATTGTGGATTGAGGATTGAGGGTTGCGGATTGAGGACGAGGACTGAGGGTTGAGTATTGACGTTTGAGGTCTGGGGATTGAGGATTGAGGATTGAGAATTGAGGATTGAGGATTGAGGATTGAAGATTGAGGATTGGGCATTGAGGATTGAAGGATGAGGATTGAGGATTGAGGATTGAGGATTGAGGACTGAGGCCTGAGGACTGAAGATTGAGAATTGAGGATTGAGGATTGAGGATTGAAGATTGAGGATCGGGTATTGAGGATTGAAGACTGAGGATGAGGATTGAGGATTGAGGATTGAGGATTGAAGATTGAGGATTGAGGATTGAGGATTGAGGATTGAAGATTGAGTATTGAGGATTGAAGATTGAGGATTGAGGATTGAGGATTGATGATTGAGTATTGAGGATTGAGGTTTGAGGACTGAGGACTGAGGATTGAGGATTGAGTATTGAGGATTGAGGATTGAGTATTGAAGATTGATGATTGGGTATTGAGGATTGAAGAATGAGGATTGAGGATTGAGGATTGAGGATTGAGGATTGAAGATTGAGTATTGAGGATTGAATATTGATGATTGAGGATTGTGGATTGATGATTGAGTATTGAACATTGAGGACTGAGTGTTGATGGTTGAGTGATGAGAGTTGGTGTTTGTGGATAGAGGTGAAGATTGCAGATTGAGCATTGAGTATTGAGAAATGTGAATTGAGGATATTCTATTGAGGATTGAGGATTAACAACTTATTGTTGAGGACTGAGGGCTGAAGATTGAGGATTCAGGGTTGAGGATACAGAATTGAGGTTTGAGGACTGAGGATTGAGGATTGAAGATTTATTATTGAGGATTGAAGATTGAGGATTGAGGATTGAGGATCGAGGATTGAGGATGTGGGCTGAGGGTTGGGGATTGAGGTTTGAGGATTGAGGACTGAGGATTGAGGATTGATGATTGAGTATTGAGGATTGAAGACTGAGGACTGAGGATTGAGGATTGAGGATTGGGGATTGAGGATTGAGGATCGAGGATTGAAGACTGAAAATTGGTTATTGAGGATTTAACATTGAGGATTGAGAATTGAGGATTAAGGATTGAGGATTGAGGATTGAAGATTGAATATTGATGATTGAAGGTTGAGGATTAAGGATTGAGGGTTGTGGATTGAGGACGAGGACTGAGGGTTGAGTATTGATGTTTGAGGTCTGAGGACTGAGGACAGAGGATTGAGAATTGAGGATTGAGGATTGAGGATTGAAGATTGAGGATTGGGTATTGAGGATTGAAGTGTGAGGACTGAGGATTGAGGATTGAGGATTGAGGATTGAGGATTGAAGATTCAGTATTGAGGATTGAAGATTGAGGATTGAGGATTGAGGATTGAGGATTGAGGATTGAGGATTGAGGATTGAGGATTGAGGATTGAGTATTGAGGATTGAGGATTGAAGATTGAGGATTGAGGATTGAAGATTGAGGACTTAGTGTTGACGGTTGAGTGATGGGAATTGACGTTTGTGGATTGAGATTTGAAGATTGAAGAATGGGGATTGAGTATTGAAAGCTGTGAATTGAGGATATTCTGTTGAGGATTGAGGATTGACAATTGATTGTTCAGGACTGAGGGCTGAAGGTTGAGGATTCAGGATTGAGGATTCGGTATTGAGGTTTGAGGACTGAGGATTGAGGGTTGAGGATTGAGGATTGAGGATTGAAGATTGAGTTTTGAGGATGGAGAATTGAGGATTGAGGATTGAAGATTGAAGATTGAGGATTGGGTATTGAGGATTGAAGAATGAGGATTGAGGATTGAGGATTGAGGATTGACGATGAGGTCTGAGGGTTGAGGATTGAGGATGGAGGTATGGGGATTGAAGATTGTGTATTCAGGATTGAGGATTGAGGACTGAAGATTGAATATTGATGATTGAAGATTGTGGATTGAGGATTGAGGGTTGCGGATTGAGGACGAGGACTGAGGGTTGAGTATTGACGTTTGAGGTCTGGGGATTGAGGATTGAGGATTGAGAATTGAGGATTGAGGATTGAGGATTGAAGATTGAGGATTGGGCATTGAGGATTGAAGGATGAGGATTGAGGATTGAGGATTGAGGATTGAGGACTGAGGCCTGAGGATTGAAGATTGAGAATTGAGGATTGAGGATTGAGGATTGAAGATTGAGGATCGGGTATTGAGGATTGAAGACTGAGGATGAGGATTGAGGATTGAGGATTGAGGATTGAAGATTGAGGATTGAGGATTGAGGATTGAGGATTGAAGATTGAGTATTGAGGATTGAAGATTGAGGATTGAGGATTGAGGATTGATGATTGAGTATTGAGGATTGAGGTTTGAGGACTGAGGACTGAGGATTGAGGATTGAGTATTGAGGATTGAGGATTGAGTATTGAAGATTGATGATTGGGTATTGAGGATTGAAGAATGAGGATTGAGGATTGAGGATTGAGGATTGAGGATTGAAGATTGAGTATTGAGGATTGAATATTGATGATTGAGGATTGTGGATTGATGATTGAGTATTGAACATTGAGGACTGAGTGTTGATGGTTGAGTGATGAGAGTTGGTGTTTGTGGATAGAGGTGAAGATTGCAGATTGAGCATTGAGTATTGAGAAATGTGAATTGAGGATATTCTATTGAGGATTGAGGATTAACAACTTATTGTTGAGGACTGAGGGCTGAAGATTGAGGATTCAGGGTTGAGGATACAGAATTGAGGTTTGAGGACTGAGGATTGAGGATTGAAGATTTATTATTGAGGATTGAAGATTGAGGATTGAGGATTGAGGATCGAGGATTGAGGATGTGGGCTGAGGGTTGGGGATTGAGGTTTGAGGATTGAGGACTGAGGATTGAGGATTGATGATTGAGTATTGAGGATTGAAGACTGAGGACTGAGGATTGAGGATTGAGGATTGGGGATTGAGGATTGAGGATCGAGGATTGAAGACTGAAAATTGGTTATTGAGGATTTAACATTGAGGATTGAGAATTGAGGATTAAGGATTGAGGACTGAGGATTGAAGATTGAATATTGATGATTGAAGGTTGAGGATTAAGGATTGAGGGTTGTGGATTGAGGACGAGGACTGAGGGTTGAGTATTGATGTCTGAGGTCTGAGGACTGAGGACAGAGGATTGAGAATTGAGGATTGAGGATTGAGGATTGAAGATTGAGGATTGGGTATTGAGGATTGAAGTGTGAGGACTGAGGATTGAGGATTGAGGATTGAGGATTGAGGATTGAAGATTGAGTATTGAGGATTGAAGATTGAGGATTGAGGATTGAGGATTGAGGATTGAGGATTGAGGATTGAAGATTGAGGACTGGGGACTGAGTGTTGAGGGTTGAGTGATGAGAATTGGTGTCTGTGGATAGGGATTTAAAGATTGCAGATTGAGTATTGCGTATGGAAAGCTCTGAACTGAGGGTATTCTAGAGAGGATTGAGGATTGACAACTGATTGTTGAGGCCTGAGGGCTGAAGATTGAGGATTCAGGATTGAGGATTCAGGATTGTGGTTTGAGGACTGAGGATTGAGGATTGAGGATTGGGGATTGAGGATTGAGGATCGAGGATTGAAGACTGAAGATTGGTTATTGAGGATTTAACATTGAGGATTGAGAATTGAGGATTGACGATTGAGGATTGAGGATTGAAGATTGAATATTGATGATTGAAGGTTGAGGATTGAGGATTGAGGGTTGTGGATTGAGGACGAGGACTGACGGTTGAGTATTGATGTTTGAGGTCTGAGGATTGAGGATAGAGGATTGAGAATTGAGGATTGAGGATTGAGGATTGAAGATTGAGGATTGGGTATTGAGGATTGAAGAGTGCGGACTGAGGATTGAGGGTTGAGGATTGAGGATTGAAGATTGGGTATTGAGGATTGAAGATTGAGGATTGAGGATTGAGGATTGAGGATTGAGGATTGAGGATTGAGGACTGGGGACTGAGTGTTGAGGGTTGAGTGATGAGAATTGGTGTCTGTGGATAGGGATTTAAAGATTGCAGATTGAGTATTGCGTATGGAAAGCTCTGAACTGAGGGTATTCTAGAGAGGATTGAGGATTGACAACTGATTGTTGAGGCCTGAGGGCTGAAGATTGAGGATTCAGGATTGAGGATTCAGGATTGTGGTTTGAGGACTGAGGATTGAGGATTGAGGATTGGGGATTGAGGATTGAGGATCGAGGATTGAAGACTGAAGATTGGTTATTGAGGATTTAACATTGAGGATTGAGAATTGAGGATTGACGATTGAGGATTGAGGATTGAAGATTGAATATTGATGATTGAAGGTTGAGGATTGAAGATTGAGGGTTGTGGATTGAGGACGAGGACTGACGGTTGAGTATTGATGTTTGAGGTCTGAGGATTGAGGATAGAGGATTGAGAATTGAGGATTGAGGATTGAGGATTGAAGATTGAGGATTGGGTATTGAGGATTGAAGAGTGCGGACTGAGGATTGAGGGTTGAGGATTGAGGATTGAAGATTGGGTATTGAGGATTGAAGATTGAGGATTGAGGATTGAGGATTGAGGATTGAGGATTGAGGATTGAGGATTGGGGATTGAGGATTGAGGATCGAGGATTGAAGACTGAAGATTGGTTATTGAGGATTTAACATTGAGGATTGAGAATTGAGGATTGACGATTGAGGATTGAGGATTGAAGATTGAATATTGATGATTGAAGGTTGAGGATTGAGGATTGAGGGTTGTGGATTGAGGACGAGGACTGACGGTTGAGTATTGATGTTTGAGGTCTGAGGATTGAGGATAGAGGATTGAGAATTGAGGATTGAGGATTGAGGATTGAAGATTGAGGATTGGGTATTGAGGATTGAAGAGTGCGGACTGAGGATTGAGGGTTGAGGATTGAGGATTGAAGATTGGGTATTGAGGATTGAAGATTGAGTATTGAGGATTGAAGATTGAGGATTGAGGATTGAGGATTGATGATTGAGTATTGAGGATTGAGGTTTGAGGATTGAGGATTGAGGATTGAGGATTGAGGATTGAGGATTGAGGATTGAGGATTGAGGATTGAGGTTTGAGGATTGAGGATTGAGGATTGAGGATTGAAGATTGAGGATTGAGGATTGAGGATTAAAGATTGAGTATTGAGGATTGAAGATTGAGGATTGATGATTGAGGATTGAGGATTGAGGATTGAGGATTGAGGATTGAGTATTGAAGATTGCGGATTGATGATTGAGGATTGGGGATTGAGGATTGAGGATTGAGTATTGAGGATTGAGGATTGAAGATTGAGGATTGAGGATTGAGGATTGAAGATAGAGGATTGAAGATTGAGGATTGAGGATTGAGGATTGAGGATTGAGGATTGAAGATTGAGTATTGAGGATTGAAGATTGAGGATTGAGGATTGAGGATTGATGATTGAGTATTGAGGATTGAGGTTTGAGGACTGAGGACTGAGGATTGAGGATTGAGTATTGAGGATTGAGGATTGAGTATTGAAGATTGATGATTGGGTATTGAGGATTGAAGAATGAGGATTGAGGATTGAGGATTGAGGATTGAGGATTGAAGATTGAGTATTGAGGATTGAATATTGATGATTGAGGATTGTGGATTGATGATTGAGTATTGAACATTGAGGACTGAGTGTTGATGGTTGAGTGATGAGAGTTGGTGTTTGTGGATAGAGGTGAAGATTGCAGATTGAGCATTGAGTATTGAGAAATGTGAATTGAGGATATTCTATTGAGGATTGAGGATTAACAACTTATTGTTGAGGACTGAGGGCTGAAGATTGAGGATTCAGGGTTGAGGATACAGAATTGAGGTTTGAGGACTGAGGATTGAGGATTGAAGATTTATTATTGAGGATTGAAGATTGAGGATTGAGGATTGAGGATCGAGGATTGAGGATGTGGGCTGAGGGTTGGGGATTGAGGTTTGAGGATTGAGGACTGAGGATTGAGGATTGATGATTGAGTATTGAGGATTGAAGACTGAGGACTGAGGATTGAGGATTGAGGATTGGGGATTGAGGATTGAGGATCGAGGATTGAAGACTGAAAATTGGTTATTGAGGATTTAACATTGAGGATTGAGAATTGAGGATTAAGGATTGAGGACTGAGGATTGAAGATTGAATATTGATGATTGAAGGTTGAGGATTAAGGATTGAGGGTTGTGGATTGAGGACGAGGACTGAGGGTTGAGTATTGATGTTTGAGGTCTGAGGACTGAGGACAGAGGATTGAGAATTGAGGATTGAGGATTGAGGATTGAAGATTGAGGATTGGGTATTGAGGATTGAAGTGTGAGGACTGAGGATTGAGGATTGAGGATTGAGGATTGAGGATTGAAGATTGAGTATTGAGGATTGAAGATTGAGGATTGAGGATTGAGGATTGAGGATTGAGGATTGAGGATTGAGTATTGAGGATTGAGGATTGAAGATTGAGGATTGAGGATTGAGGATTAAAGATTGAGTATTGAGGATTGAAGATTGAGGATTGAGGATTGAAGATTGACGATTGAGGATTGAGGATTGAGGGTTTAGGATTGATGATTGAGGATTGAAGATTGAGTATTGAGGATTGAAGATTGAGGATATAGGATTGAGGATTGAGGATTGAGGATTGAAGATTGAGGATTGGGGTTGAGGATTGACGATTGAGGATTGAGTATTGAGGATTGAGAGTTGAGGATTGAGGATTGAACATTGAGTATTGAGGGCTGAAGATTGAGGATTGAGGATTGAGGATTGAAGATTGAGGACTTAGTGTTGACGGTTGAGTGATGGGAATTGACGTTTGTGGATTGAGATTTGAAGATTGAAGAATGGGGATTGAGTATTGAAAGCTGTGAATTGAGGATATTCTGTTGAGGATTGAGGATTGACAATTGATTGTTCAGGACTGAGGGCTGAAGGTTGAGGATTCAGGATTGAGGATTCGGTATTGAGGTTTGAGGACTGAGGATTGAGGGTTGAGGATTGAGGATTGAGGATTGAAGATTGAGTTTTGAGGATGGAGAATTGAGGATTGAAGATTGAAGATTGAAGATTGAGGATTGGGTATTGAGGATTGAAGAATGAGGATTGAGGATTGAGGATTGAGTATTGAGGATTGAAGATTGAGTATTGAGGATTGAATATTGATGATTGAGGATTGTGGATTGAGGATTGAGGATTGAACGTTGAGGACTGAGTGTTGATGGTTGAGTGATGAGAAGTGGTGTTTGTGGATAGAGGTTTGAAGATTGCAGATTGAGCGATGAGTATTGTGAAATGTGAATTGAGGATATTCTATTGAGGATTGAGGATTAACAACTGATTGTTGAGGACTGAGGGCTGAAGATTGAGGATTCAGGATTGAGGATACAGAATTGAGTTTTGAGGACTGAGGATTGAGGATTGAAGATTTATTATAGAGGATTGAAGGTTGAGGATTAAGGATTGAGGATCGAGGATTGAGGATGTGGGCTGAGGGTTGGGGATTGAGGTTTGAGGATTGAGGACTGAGGATTGAGGATTGATGATTGAGTATTGAGGATTGAAGACTGAGGACTGAGGATTGAGGATTGAGGATTGAGGATTGAGGATTGAGGATTGAAGATTGAGGACTGGGGACTGAGTGTTGAGGGTTGAGTGATGAGAATTGGTGTCTGTGGATAGGGATTTAAAGATTGCAGATTGAGTATTGCGTATGGAAAGCTCTGAACTGAGGGTATTCTAGAGAGGATTGAGGATTGACAACTGATTGTTGAGGCCTGAGGGCTGAAGATTGAGGATTCAGGATTGAGGATTCAGGATTGTGGTTTGAGGACTGAGGATTGAGGATTGAGGATTGGGGATTGAGGATTGAGGATCGAGGATTGAAGACTGAAGATTGGTTATTGAGGATTTAACATTGAGGATTGAGAATTGAGGATTGACGATTGAGGATTGAGGATTGAAGATTGAATATTGATGATTGAAGGTTGAGGATTGAAGATTGAGGGTTGTGGATTGAGGACGAGGACTGACGGTTGAGTATTGATGTTTGAGGTCTGAGGATTGAGGATAGAGGATTGAGAATTGAGGATTGAGGATTGAGGATTGAAGATTGAGGATTGGGTATTGAGGATTGAAGAGTGCGGACTGAGGATTGAGGGTTGAGGATTGAGGATTGAAGATTGGGTATTGAGGATTGAAGATTGAGGATTGAGGATTGAGGATTGAGGATTGAGGATTGAGGATTGAGGATTGGGGATTGAGGATTGAGGATCGAGGATTGAAGACTGAAGATTGGTTATTGAGGATTTAACATTGAGTATTGAGAATTGAGGATTGACGATTGAGGATTGAGGATTGAAGATTGAATATTGATGATTGAAGTTTGAGGATTGAGGATTGAGGGTTGTGGATTGAGGACGAGGACTGACGGTTGAGTATTGATGTTTGAGGTCTGAGGATTGAGGATAGAGGATTGAGAATTGAGGATTGAGGATTGAGGATTGAAGATTGAGGATTGGGTATTGAGGATTGAAGAGTGCGGACTGAGGATTGAGGGTTGAGGATTGAGGATTGAAGATTGGGTATTGAGGATTGAAGATTGAGGATTGAGGATTGAGGATTGAGGATTGAGGATTGAGGATTGAGGATTGAGGATTGAGGATTGAGGTTTGAGGATTGAGGATTGAGGATTGAGGATTGAAGATTGAGGATTGAGGATTGAGGATTAAAGATTGAGTATTGAGGATTGAAGATTGAGGATTGATGATTGAGGATTGAGGATTGAGGATTGAGGATTGAGGATTGAGTATTGAAGATTGCGGATTGATGATTGAGGATTGGGGATTGAGGATTGAGGATTGAGTATTGAGGATTGAGGATTGAAGATTGAGGATTGAGGATTGAGGATTGAAGATAGAGGATTGAAGATTGAGGATTGAGGATTGAGGATTGAGGATTGAGGATTGAAGATTGAGTATTGAGGATTGAAGATTGAGGATTGAGGATTGAGGATTGATGATTGAGTATTGAGGATTGAGGTTTGAGGACTGAGGACTGAGGATTGAGGATTGAGTATTGAGGATTGAGGATTGAGTATTGAAGATTGATGATTGGGTATTGAGGATTGAAGAATGAGGATTGAGGATTGAGGATTGAGGATTGAGGATTGAAGATTGAGTATTGAGGATTGAATATTGATGATTGAGGATTGTGGATTGATGATTGAGTATTGAACATTGAGGACTGAGTGTTGATGGTTGAGTGATGAGAGTTGGTGTTTGTGGATAGAGGTGAAGATTGCAGATTGAGCATTGAGTATTGAGAAATGTGAATTGAGGATATTCTATTGAGGATTGAGGATTAACAACTTATTGTTGAGGACTGAGGGCTGAAGATTGAGGATTCAGGGTTGAGGATACAGAATTGAGGTTTGAGGACTGAGGATTGAGGATTGAAGATTTATTATTGAGGATTGAAGATTGAGGATTGAGGATTGAGGATCGAGGATTGAGGATGTGGGCTGAGGGTTGGGGATTGAGGTTTGAGGATTGAGGACTGAGGATTGAGGATTGATGATTGAGTATTGAGGATTGAAGACTGAGGACTGAGGATTGAGGATTGAGGATTGGGGATTGAGGATTGAGGATCGAGGATTGAAGACTGAAAATTGGTTATTGAGGATTTAACATTGAGGATTGAGAATTGAGGATTAAGGATTGAGGACTGAGGATTGAAGATTGAATATTGATGATTGAAGGTTGAGGATTAAGGATTGAGGGTTGTGGATTGAGGACGAGGACTGAGGGTTGAGTATTGATGTTTGAGGTCTGAGGACTGAGGACAGAGGATTGAGAATTGAGGATTGAGGATTGAGGATTGAAGATTGAGGATTGGGTATTGAGGATTGAAGTGTGAGGACTGAGGATTGAGGATTGAGGATTGAGGATTGAGGATTGAAGATTGAGTATTGAGGATTGAAGATTGAGGATTGAGGATTGAGGATTGAGGATTGAGGATTGAGGATTGAGTATTGAGGATTGAGGATTGAAGATTGAGGATTGAGGATTGAGGATTAAAGATTGAGTATTGAGGATTGAAGATTGAGGATTGAGGATTGAAGATTGACGATTGAGGATTGAGGATTGAGGGTTTAGGATTGATGATTGAGGATTGAAGATTGAGTATTGAGGATTGAAGATTGAGGATATAGGATTGAGGATTGAGGATTGAGGATTGAAGATTGAGGATTGGGGTTGAGGATTGACGATTGAGGATTGAGTATTGAGGATTGAGAGTTGAGGATTGAGGATTGAACATTGAGTATTGAGGGCTGAAGATTGAGGATTGAGGATTGAGGATTGAAGATTGAGGACTTAGTGTTGACGGTTGAGTGATGGGAATTGACGTTTGTGGATTGAGATTTGAAGATTGAAGAATGGGGATTGAGTATTGAAAGCTGTGAATTGAGGATATTCTGTTGAGGATTGAGGATTGACAATTGATTGTTCAGGACTGAGGGCTGAAGGTTGAGGATTCAGGATTGAGGATTCGGTATTGAGGTTTGAGGACTGAGGATTGAGGGTTGAGGATTGAGGATTGAGGATTGAAGATTGAGTTTTGAGGATGGAGAATTGAGGATTGAAGATTGAAGATTGAAGATTGAGGATTGGGTATTGAGGATTGAAGAATGAGGATTGAGGATTGAGGATTGAGTATTGAGGATTGAAGATTGAGTATTGAGGATTGAATATTGATGATTGAGGATTGTGGATTGAGGATTGAGGATTGAACGTTGAGGACTGAGTGTTGATGGTTGAGTGATGAGAAGTGGTGTTTGTGGATAGAGGTTTGAAGATTGCAGATTGAGCGATGAGTATTGTGAAATGTGAATTGAGGATATTCTATTGAGGATTGAGGATTAACAACTGATTGTTGAGGACTGAGGGCTGAAGATTGAGGATTCAGGATTGAGGATACAGAATTGAGTTTTGAGGACTGAGGATTGAGGATTGAAGATTTATTATAGAGGATTGAAGGTTGAGGATTAAGGATTGAGGATCGAGGATTGAGGATGTGGGCTGAGGGTTGGGGATTGAGGTTTGAGGATTGAGGACTGAGGATTGAGGATTGATGATTGAGTATTGAGGATTGAAGACTGAGGACTGAGGATTGAGGATTGAGGATTGAGGATTGAGGATTGAGGATTGAAGATTGAGGACTGGGGTTGAGGATTGACGATTGAGGATTGAGTATTGAGGATTGAGAGTTGAGGATTGAGGATTGAACATTGAGTATTGAGGGCTGAAGATTGAGGATTGAGGATTGAGGATTGAAGATTGAGGACTTAGTGTTGACGGTTGAGTGATGGGAATTGACGTTTGTGGATTGAGATTTGAAGATTGAAGAATGGGGATTGAGTATTGAAAGCTGTGAATTGAGGATATTCTGTTGAGGATTGAGGATTGACAATTGATTGTTCAGGACTGAGGGCTGAAGGTTGAGGATTCAGGATTGAGGATTCGGTATTGAGGTTTGAGGACTGAGGATTGAGGGTTGAGGATTGAGGATTGAGGATTGAAGATTGAGTTTTGAGGATGGAGAATTGAGGATTGAAGATTGAAGATTGAAGATTGAGGATTGGGTATTGAGGATTGAAGAATGAGGATTGAGGATTGAGGATTGAGTATTGAGGATTGAAGATTGAGTATTGAGGATTGAATATTGATGATTGAGGATTGTGGATTGAGGATTGAGGATTGAACGTTGAGGACTGAGTGTTGATGGTTGAGTGATGAGAAGTGGTGTTTGTGGATAGAGGTTTGAAGATTGCAGATTGAGCGATGAGTATTGTGAAATGTGAATTGAGGATATTCTATTGAGGATTGAGGATTAACAACTGATTGTTGAGGACTGAGGGCTGAAGATTGAGGATTCAGGATTGAGGATACAAAATTGAGTTTTGAGGACTGAGGATTGAGGATTGAAGATTTATTATAGAGGATTGAAGGTTGAGGATTAAGGATTGAGGATCGAGGATTGAGGATGTGGGCTGAGGGTTGGGGATTGAGGTTTGAGGATTGAGGACTGAGGATTGAGGATTGATGATTGAGTATTGAGGATTGAAGACTGAGGACTGAGGATTGAGGATTGAGGATTGAGGATTGAGGATTGAGGATTGAAGATTGAGGACTGGGGACTGAGTGTTGAGGGTTGAGTGATGAGAATTGGTGTCTGTGGATAGGGATTTAAAGATTGCAGATTGAGTATTGCGTATGGAAAGCTCTGAACTGAGGGTATTCTAGAGAGGATTGAGGATTGACAACTGATTGTTGAGGCCTGAGGGCTGAAGATTGAGGATTCAGGATTGAGGATTCAGGATTGTGGTTTGAGGACTGAGGATTGAGGATTGAGGATTGGGGATTGAGGATTGAGGATCGAGGATTGAAGACTGAAGATTGGTTATTGAGGATTTAACATTGAGGATTGAGAATTGAGGATTGACGATTGAGGATTGAGGATTGAAGATTGAATATTGATGATTGAAGGTTGAGGATTGAGGATTGAGGGTTGTGGATTGAGGACGAGGACTGACGGTTGAGTATTGATGTTTGAGGTCTGAGGATTGAGGATAGAGGATTGAGAATTGAGGATTGAGGATTGAGGATTGAAGATTGAGGATTGGGTATTGAGGATTGAAGAGTGCGGACTGAGGATTGAGGGTTGAGGATTGAGGATTGAAGATTGGGTATTGAGGATTGAAGATTGAGGATTGAGGATTGAGGATTGAGGATTGAGGATTGAGGATTGAGGATTGAGGATTGAGGATTGAGGTTTGAGGATTGAGGATTGAGGATTGAGGATTGAAGATTGAGGATTGAGGATTGAGGATTGAAGATTGAGTATTGAGGATTGAATATTGATGATTGAGGATTGTGGATTGATGATTGAGTATTGAACATTGAGGACTGAGTGTTGATGGTTGAGTGATGAGAGTTGGTGTTTGTGGATAGAGGTGAAGATTGCAGATTGAGCATTGAGTATTGAGAAATGTGAATTGAGGATATTCTATTGAGGATTGAGGATTAACAACTTATTGTTGAGGACTGAGGGCTGAAGATTGAGGATTCAGGGTTGAGGATACAGAATTGAGGTTTGAGGACTGAGGATTGAGGATTGAAGATTTATTATTGAGGATTGAAGATTGAGGATTGAGGATTGAGGATCGAGGATTGAGGATGTGGGCTGAGGGTTGGGGATTGAGGTTTGAGGATTGAGGACTGAGGATTGAGGATTGATGATTGAGTATTGAGGATTGAAGACTGAGGACTGAGGATTGAGGATTGAGGATTGGGGATTGAGGATTGAGGATCGAGGATTGAAGACTGAAAATTGGTTATTGAGGATTTAACATTGAGGATTGAGAATTGAGGATTAAGGATTGAGGACTGAGGATTGAAGATTGAATATTGATGATTGAAGGTTGAGGATTAAGGATTGAGGGTTGTGGATTGAGGACGAGGACTGAGGGTTGAGTATTGATGTTTGAGGTCTGAGGACTGAGGACAGAGGATTGAGAATTGAGGATTGAGGATTGAGGATTGAAGATTGAGGATTGGGTATTGAGGATTGAAGTGTGAGGACTGAGGATTGAGGATTGAGGATTGAGGATTGAGGATTGAAGATTGAGTATTGAGGATTGAAGATTGAGGATTGAGGATTGAGGATTGAGGATTGAGGATTGAGGATTGAGTATTGAGGATTGAGGATTGAAGATTGAGGATTGAGGATTGAGGATTAAAGATTGAGTATTGAGGATTGAAGATTGAGGATTGAGGATTGAAGATTGACGATTGAGGATTGAGGATTGAGGGTTTAGGATTGATGATTGAGGATTGAAGATTGAGTATTGAGGATTGAAGATTGAGGATATAGGATTGAGGATTGAGGATTGAGGATTGAAGATTGAGGATTGGGGTTGAGGATTGACGATTGAGGATTGAGTATTGAGGATTGAGAGTTGAGGATTGAGGATTGAACATTGAGTATTGAGGGCTGAAGATTGAGGATTGAGGATTGAGGATTGAAGATTGAGGACTTAGTGTTGACGGTTGAGTGATGGGAATTGACGTTTGTGGATTGAGATTTGAAGATTGAAGAATGGGGATTGAGTATTGAAAGCTGTGAATTGAGGATATTCTGTTGAGGATTGAGGATTGACAATTGATTGTTCAGGACTGAGGGCTGAAGGTTGAGGATTCAGGATTGAGGATTCGGTATTGAGGTTTGAGGACTGAGGATTGAGGGTTGAGGATTGAGGATTGAGGATTGAAGATTGAGTTTTGAGGATGGAGAATTGAGGATTGAAGATTGAAGATTGAAGATTGAGGATTGGGTATTGAGGATTGAAGAATGAGGATTGAGGATTGAGGATTGAGTATTGAGGATTGAAGATTGAGTATTGAGGATTGAATATTGATGATTGAGGATTGTGGATTGAGGATTGAGGATTGAACGTTGAGGACTGAGTGTTGATGGTTGAGTGATGAGAAGTGGTGTTTGTGGATAGAGGTTTGAAGATTGCAGATTGAGCGATGAGTATTGTGAAATGTGAATTGAGGATATTCTATTGAGGATTGAGGATTAACAACTGATTGTTGAGGACTGAGGGCTGAAGATTGAGGATTCAGGATTGAGGATACAGAATTGAGTTTTGAGGACTGAGGATTGAGGATTGAAGATTTATTATAGAGGATTGAAGGTTGAGGATTAAGGATTGAGGATCGAGGATTGAGGATGTGGGCTGAGGGTTGGGGATTGAGGTTTGAGGATTGAGGACTGAGGATTGAGGATTGATGATTGAGTATTGAGGATTGAAGACTGAGGACTGAGGATTGAGGATTGAGGATTGAGGATTGAGGATTGAGGATTGAAGATTGAGGACTGGGGTTGAGGATTGACGATTGAGGATTGAGTATTGAGGATTGAGAGTTGAGGATTGAGGATTGAACATTGAGTATTGAGGGCTGAAGATTGAGGATTGAGGATTGAGGATTGAAGATTGAGGACTTAGTGTTGACGGTTGAGTGATGGGAATTGACGTTTGTGGATTGAGATTTGAAGATTGAAGAATGGGGATTGAGTATTGAAAGCTGTGAATTGAGGATATTCTGTTGAGGATTGAGGATTGACAATTGATTGTTCAGGACTGAGGGCTGAAGGTTGAGGATTCAGGATTGAGGATTCGGTATTGAGGTTTGAGGACTGAGGATTGAGGGTTGAGGATTGAGGATTGAGGATTGAAGATTGAGTTTTGAGGATGGAGAATTGAGGATTGAAGATTGAAGATTGAAGATTGAGGATTGGGTATTGAGGATTGAAGAATGAGGATTGAGGATTGAGGATTGAGTATTGAGGATTGAAGATTGAGTATTGAGGATTGAATATTGATGATTGAGGATTGTGGATTGAGGATTGAGGATTGAACGTTGAGGACTGAGTGTTGATGGTTGAGTGATGAGAAGTGGTGTTTGTGGATAGAGGTTTGAAGATTGCAGATTGAGCGATGAGTATTGTGAAATGTGAATTGAGGATATTCTATTGAGGATTGAGGATTAACAACTGATTGTTGAGGACTGAGGGCTGAAGATTGAGGATTCAGGATTGAGGATACAAAATTGAGTTTTGAGGACTGAGGATTGAGGATTGAAGATTTATTATAGAGGATTGAAGGTTGAGGATTAAGGATTGAGGATCGAGGATTGAGGATGTGGGCTGAGGGTTGGGGATTGAGGTTTGAGGATTGAGGACTGAGGATTGAGGATTGATGATTGAGTATTGAGGATTGAAGACTGAGGACTGAGGATTGAGGATTGAGGATTGAGGATTGAGGATTGAGGATTGAAGATTGAGGACTGGGGACTGAGTGTTGAGGGTTGAGTGATGAGAATTGGTGTCTGTGGATAGGGATTTAAAGATTGCAGATTGAGTATTGCGTATGGAAAGCTCTGAACTGAGGGTATTCTAGAGAGGATTGAGGATTGACAACTGATTGTTGAGGCCTGAGGGCTGAAGATTGAGGATTCAGGATTGAGGATTCAGGATTGTGGTTTGAGGACTGAGGATTGAGGATTGAGGATTGGGGATTGAGGATTGAGGATCGAGGATTGAAGACTGAAGATTGGTTATTGAGGATTTAACATTGAGGATTGAGAATTGAGGATTGACGATTGAGGATTGAGGATTGAAGATTGAATATTGATGATTGAAGGTTGAGGATTGAGGATTGAGGGTTGTGGATTGAGGACGAGGACTGACGGTTGAGTATTGATGTTTGAGGTCTGAGGATTGAGGATAGAGGATTGAGAATTGAGGATTGAGGATTGAGGATTGAAGATTGAGGATTGGGTATTGAGGATTGAAGAGTGCGGACTGAGGATTGAGGGTTGAGGATTGAGGATTGAAGATTGGGTATTGAGGATTGAAGATTGAGGATTGAGGATTGAGGATTGAGGATTGAGGATTGAGGATTGAGGATTGAGGATTGAGGATTGAGGTTTGAGGATTGAGGATTGAGGATTGAGGATTGAAGATTGAGGATTGAGGATTGAGGATTAAAGATTGAGTATTGAGGATTGAAGATTGAGGATTGATGATTGAGGATTGAGGATTGAGGATTGAGGATTGAGGATTGAGTATTGAAGATTGCGGATTGATGATTGAGGATTGGGGATTGAGGATTGAGGATTGAGTATTGAGGATTGAGGATTGAAGATTGAGGATTGAGGATTGAGGATTGAAGATTGAGGATTGGGGATTGAGGATTGACGATTGAGGATTGAGTATTGAGGATTGAGAATTGAGGATTGAGGATTGAAGATTGTGTATTCAGGATTGAGGATTGAGGACTGAAGATTGAATATTGATGATTGAAGATTGTGGATTGAGGATTGAGGGTTGCGGATTGAGGACGAGGACTGAGGGTTGAGTATTGATGTTTGAGGTCTGGGGATTGAGGATTGAGGATTGAGAATTGAGGATTGAGGATTGAGGATTGAAGAATGAGGATTGAGAATTGAGGACTGAGGATTGAGGATTGAGGATTGAAGATTGAGTATTGAGGATTGAAGATTGAGGATTGAGTACTGAGGATTGAGGATTGAGGATTGAGGGTTGAGGATTGAGGATTGAAGATTGAGTATTGAGGATTGAATATTGAGGATTGTGGATTGAGGATTGAGGATTGAGGATTGAGGATTGAGGATTTAGGATTGATGATTGAGGATTGAAGATTGAGTATTGAGGATTGAAGATTGAGGATTGAGGATTGAGGATTGAGGATTGAGGATTGAAGAATGAGGATTGGGGTTGGGGATTGACGATTGAGGATTGAGTATTGAGGATTGAGAATTGAGGATTTAGGATTGAACATTGAGTATTGTGGGCTGAAGATTGAGGATTGAGGATTGAGGATTGAAGATTGAGGACTTAGTGTTGAGGGTTGAGTGATGGGAATTGACGTTTGTGGCTTGAGATTTGAAGATTGAAGAATGGGGATTGAGTATTGAAAGCTGTGAATTGAGGATATCCTGTTGAGGACTGAGGATCGACAATTGATTGTTGAGGACTGAGGGCTGAAGGTTGAGGATTCAGGATTGAGGATTCGGTATTGAGGTTTGAGGACTGAGGATTGAGGGTTGAGAATTGAGGATTGAGGATTGACGCTTGAGGATTGAGGGTTGAGGATGGAGGATTGAAGAGAGAGGACTGAGAGTTGAGGATTGAGTGTTTAGAATTGATGTTTGACGATTGAGATATGATTATTGAATATTACGGTTTGAGTATTGAACCACGAGAGTTCACGATATTCTATTGAGTATTGAGAATTGAGGATTGATTGTTGTGTATTGAGGATTGGTGGTTGAGGGTTGTGTGTTGAATATTGAGGATTGAGGATTGAGAATTGAGGATTGAGGATTGAAGATTGAGTATTGAGGATTGAAGATTGTGGATTTTGGATTGAGGATTGAAGATTGAGTATTGAGGATTCAAGATTGAGTATTGAGGATTGAGGATTGAGGATTGAGGATTGACGATGGGGTCTGAGGGTTGAGGATTGAGGATTGAGGATTGAGGATTGAGGATTGAAGGTTGAGGATTGGGTATTGCGGATTGAACATTGTGGATTGAGCATTGAGGATTGAGTACTGAAGATTGAATATTGATGATTGAAGATCGATGATTGAGGATTGAGGGTTGTGGATTGAGGACGAGGACTGAGGGTTGAGTATTGATTTCTGAGGTCTGAGGATTGAGGATTGAGGATTGAGAATTGAGGATTGAGGATTGAGGGTTGAAGATTGAGGATTGGGTATTGAGGATTGAAGAATGAGGATTGAGGATTGAGGAATGGGGATTGAAGATTGAGGATTGGGTATTGCGTATTGAACATTGAGGATTGAGGATTGAGGATTGAGGATTGAGGATTGGGTATTGAGGATTGAAGACTGAGGATTGAGGATTGAGGATTGAGGATTGAGGATTGAAGATTGAGTATTAAGGATTGAAGATTGAGGATTGAGGACTGAGGATTGATGATTGAATATTGAGGATTGAAGACTGAGGATTGAGGATTGAGGATTGAGGACTGAGGATTGGTGATTGAGGATTGATGATTGCGTATTGAGGATTGAAGATTGAGGATTGAGGATTGAAGATTGAGGATTGTGGATTGAGGATTGAGGATTGAAGATTGAGTATTGAGGATTGAAGATTGAGGATTGAGGATTGAGGATTGATGATTGAGTATTGAGGATTGAAGATTGAGGATTGAGGATTGAGGATTGAGGACTGAGGATTGGTGATTGAGGATTGATGATTGAGTATTGAGGATTGAAGATTGAGGATTGAGGATTGAGGATTGAGGATTGAGGATTGAGGATTGAGTATTGAGGATTGAGAATTGAGGATTGAGGATTGAGGGTTGAAGATTGTGTATTCAGGATTGAAGACTGAGGATTGAGGATTGAGGATTGTGGATTGACGATGTGGGCTGAGGGTTGAGGATTGAGGTTTGAGGACTGAGGACTGAGGATTGAGGATTGAGAATTGACGATTGAGGATTGAGGATTGAAGATTGAGGATTGCGTATTGAGGATTGAAGACTGAGGATTGAGGATTGTGGATTGAGGATTGAGGATTGAAGATTGAGGATTGAGGATTGAGGATTGAGGATTGAAGATTGAGTATTGAGGATTGAAGATTGAGGATTGAGGATTGAGGATTGATGATTGAGTATTGAGGATTGAGGTTTGAGGACTGAGGACTGAGGATTGAGGATTGAGTATTGAGGATTGAGGATTGAGTATTGAAGATTGATGATTGGGTATTGAGGATTGAAGAATGAGGATTGAGGATTGAGGATTGAGGATTGAGGATTGAAGATTGAGTATTGAGGATTGAATATTGATGACTGAGGATTGTGGATTGATGATTGAGGATTGAACATTGAGGACTGAGTGTTGATGGCTGAGTGATGAGAATTGGTGTTTGTGGATAGAGGTTTGAAGATTGCAGATTGAGCATTGAGTATTGAGAAATGTGAATTGAGGATATTCTATTGAGGATTGAGGATTGACAACTTATTGTTGAGGACTGAGGGCTGAAGATTGAGGATTCAGGGTTGAGGATACAGAATTGAGGTTTGAGGACTGAGGAATGAGGATTGAAGATCTATTATTGAGGATTGAGGATTGAAGATTGAGGATTGGGTATTGAGGATTGAGGATTGAAGATTGATGACTGAGGATTGTGGATTGAGGATTGAGGATTGAACATTGAGGACTGAGTGTTGAGGGTTGAGTGATGAGAATTGGTGTTTGTTGACAGAGGTTTGAAGATTGCAGATTGAGCATTGAGTATTGAAAACTGTGAGTTGAGGATATTCTATTGAGGATTGAGGATTGACAACTGATTGTTGAGGACTGAGGGCTGAAGGTTGAGGATTCAGGGTTGAGGATTCAGAATTGAGGTTTGAGGACTGAGGATTGAGGGTAGAGGGTTGAGAATTGAGGATTGAGGATTGAGGATTGAAGATTGAGGATTGGGTATTGAGGATTGAAGAGTGAGGACTGAGGATTGAGGATTGAGGATTGAGGATTGAAGATTGTGTATTGAGGATCGAGGATTGAGGATTGATGATTGAGGATTGAGGCTTGAGGATTGAGGATTCAGGATTGAAGATTGAGGATTGAGGATTGAGGATTAAAGATTGAGGATTGAGGACTGAAGATTGAATATTGATGATTGAAGACTGTGGATTGAGGATTGAAGATTGAGGATTGAGGATTGAGGATTGAGGATTGAAGATTGAGTATTGAGGATTGAAGAATGAGGATTGAGGATTGAGGATTGACGATAAGGGCTGAGGCTCGAGGATTGAGGTTTGAGGACTGAGGACTGAGGATTGAGGATTGAGAATTGAGGATTGAGGATTGAGGATTGAAGATTGAGGATTGGGTATTGCGGATTGAACATTGGGGATTCAGGATTGAGGATTGAGGATTGAGGACTGAAGATTGAATATTGATGATTGAAGATTGTGGATTGAGGATTGAAGGTTCAGGATTGAGGATTGAGAATTGAGGATTGAAGATTGAGTTTTGAGGATTGAATAATGAGGATTGAGGATTGAGGATTGAGGATTGAAGATTGATGATTGAGGATTGTGGATTGAGAATTGAGGATTGAACATTGAGGACTGAGTGTTGAGGGTTGAGTGATGAGAATTGGTGTTTGTGGACAGAGGTTTGAAGATTGCAGATTGAGCATTGAGTATTGAAAACTGTGAGTTGAGGATATTCTATTGAGGATTGAGGATTGACAACTGATTGTTGAGGACTGTGGGCTGAAAATTGAGGATTTAGGTTTGAGGATTCAGAATTGAGGTTTGAGGACTGAGGATTAAGGATTGAAGATTGATTATTGTGGATTGAAGATTGAGGATTGAGGATTGAGGATTGAGGATTGAGGATGAGGGCTGAGGGTTGAGGATTGAGGTTTGAGGATTGAGGACTGAGGATTGTGGATTGAGGATTGATGATTGAGTATTGAGGATTGAAGATTGAGGATTGAGGATTGAGGATTGAAGATTGAGGATTGGGGATTGAGGATTGACGATTGAGAATTGAGTATTGAGGATTGTGGATTGAGGATTGATGATTGAGTATTGAGGATTGAAGATTGAGGATTGAGGATTGAGGATTGAAGATTGGGGCTTGGGGATTGAGGATTGACGATTGAGGATTGAGTATTGAGGATTGAGAATTGAGAATTGAGGATTGAGGATTGAAGATTGTGTATTCAGGATTGAAGATTGAGGATTGAGGATAGGGGATTGAGGATTGACCATAAGGGCTGAGGCTTGAGGATTGAGGTTTGAGGACAGAGGACTGACGATTGAGGATTGAGAATTGAGGATTGAGGATTGAGGATTGAAGATTGAGGATTGGGTATTGCGGATTGAACATTGAGGATTGAGGATTAAGGATTGAGGATTGAGGATTGACGATGAGGGCTGAGGCTTGAGGATTGAGGTTTAAGGACTGAGGACTGAGGATTGAGGATTGAGAATTGAGGATTGAGGATTGAGGATTGAAGATTGAGGATTGGGTATTGAGGATTGAAGAATGAGGATTGAGGATTGAGGATTGAGGATTGAGGATTGAAGATTGAGGATTGAGGATTGAGGATTGAGAATTGAAGATTGAGTATTGAGGATTGAATGTTGAGGATTGAGGATTGAGGATTGAGGATTGAGGATTGAAGATTGAGGACTGGGGACTGAGAGTTGAGGGTCGAGTGATGAGAATTGGTGTTTGTGGATAGAGGTTTGAAGATTGCAGAATGAGCATTGAGTATGGAAAACTGTGAATTGAGGATATTCCATTGAGGATTGAGGATTGACAACTGATTGTTGAGGACTGAGGGCTGAAGATTGAGGATTCAGGATTGAGGATTCAGAATTGAGGTTTGAGGACTGAGGATTGAGGATTGAAGATTGATTATTGAGGATTCAAGGTTGAGGATTGAGGATTGGGGATTGAGAATTGAGGATGAGGGCTGAGGGTTGAGGATTGAGGTTTGAGGATTGAGGACTGAGGATTGAGGATTGGGGTTGATGATTGAGTATTGAGGATTGAAGATTGAGGATTGAGGACTGAGGACTGAGGATTGAGGATTGAGGATTGAGGATTGAGGAATGAGGATTGAAGATTGAGGATTGGGTATTGAGGATTGAAGAATGAGGATTGAGGATTGAGGATTGAGGATTGAGGATTGAGGATTGAGGATTGAGGATTGACGATTGAAGATTGATGACTGAGGATTGTGGATTGAGGATTGAGGATTGAACATTGAGGACTGAGTGTTGAGGGTTGAGTGATGAGAATTGGTGTTTGTGGATAGAGGTTTGAAGATTGCAGATTGAGCATTGGGTATTGAAAACTGTTAGTTGAGGATATTCTATTGAGGATTGAGGATTGACAACTGATTGTTGAGGACTGAGGGCTGAAGATTGAGGATTTAGGATTGAGGATTCAGAATTGAGGTTTGAGGACTGAGGATTGAGGATTGAAGATTGATTATTGAGGATTGAAGGTTGAGGATTGGGGATTGAGGATTGAGGATTGAGGATGAGGGCTGAGGGTTGAGGATTGAGGTTTAAGGACTGAGGACTGAGTATTGAGGATTGAGAATTGAGGATTGAGGATTGAGGATTGAAGATTGAGGATTGGGTATTGAGGATTGAAGAATGAGGATTGAGGATTGAGGATTGAGAATTGAGGATTGAGGATTGAAGATTGAGGATTGAGGATTGAGGATTGAGGATTGGAAATTGAGTATTGAGGATTGAATGTTGAAGATTGAGGAATGAGGATTGAGGATTGAGGATTGAAGATTGAGGACTGGGGACTGAGGGTTGAGGGTTGAGTGATGAGAATTGGTGTTTGTGGATAGAGGTTTGAAGATTGCAGATTGAGCATTGAGTATTGAAAACTGTGAATTGAGGATATTCTATTGAGGATTGAGGATTGACAACTGATTGTTGAGGACTGAGGGCTGAAGATAGAGGATTCAGGGCTGAGGATTCAGAATTGAGGTTTGAGGGCTGAGGATTGAGGATTGAAGATTGATTATTGAGGATTCAAGGTTGAGGATTGAGGATTGGGGATTGAGAATTGAGGATGAGGGCTGAGGGTTGAGGATTGAGGTTTGAGGATTGAGGACTGAGGATTGAGGATCGGGGATTGATGATTGAGTATTGAGGATTGAAGATTGAGGATTGAGGATTGAGGACTGAGGATTGAGGATTGAGGATTGAGGATTGAGGATTGAGTATTGACGCTTGAGGATTGAGTGTTGAGGATTGACGATTGAGGATTGAGTATTGGGGATTGAGAATTGAGGACTGAGGATTGAAGATTGTGTATTCAGGATTGAAGATTGAGGATTGAGGATTGAGGATTGAGGATTGACGATAAGGGCTGAGGCTTGAGGATTGAGGCTTGAGGACTGAGGACTGAGGATTGAGGATTGAGAATTGAGGATTGAGGATTGAGGATTGAAGATTGAGGATTGGGTATTGCGGATTGAACATTGAGGATTGAGGATTGAGGATTGAGGATTGAGGACTGAAGATTGAATATTGATGATTGAAGATTGTGGATTGAGGATTGAGGGTTGCGGATTGAGGACGAGGACTGAGGGTTGAGTATTGATGTTTGAGGTCTGGGGATTGAGGATTGAGGATTGAGAATTGAGGATTGAGGATTGAGGATTGAAGATTGAGGATTGGGTATTGAGGATTGAAGAATGAGGATTGAGGATTGAGGATTGAGGATTGAGGATGAGGGCTGAGGGTTGAGGATTGAGGTTTGAGGATTGAGGACTGAGGATTGTGGATTGAGGATTGATGGTTGATTATTGAGGATTGAAGATTGAGGATTGAGGATTGAGGATTGAAGATTGAGGATTGAGGATTGAGGATTGAGGATTGACGATAAGGGCTGAGGCTTGAGGATTGAGGTTTGAGGACAGAGGACTGAGGATTGAGGATTAAGAATTGAGGATTGAGGATTGAGGATCGAAGATTGAGGATTGGGTATTGCGGATTGAACATTGAGGATTGAGGATTAAGGATTGAGGATTGAGGATTGACGATGAGGGCTGAGGCTTGAGGATTGAGGTTTAAGGACTGAGGACTGAGGATTGAGGATTGAGAATTGAGGATTGAGGATTGAGGATTGAAGATTGAGGATTGGGTATTGAGGATTGAAGAATGAGGATTGAGGATTGAGGATTGAGGATTGAGGATTGAAGATTGAGGATTGAGGATTGAGGATTGAGAATTGAAGATTGAGTATTGAGGATTGAATGTTGAGGATTGAGGATTGAGGATTGAGGATTGAGGATTGAAGATTGAGGACTGGGGACTGAGAGTTGAGGGTTGAGTGATGAGAATTGGTGTTTGTGGATAGAGGTTTGAAGATTGCAGAATGAGCATTGAGTATAGAAAACTGTGAATTGAGGATATTCCATTGAGGATTGAGTATTGACAACTGATTGTTGAGGACTGAGGGCTGAAGATTGAGGATTCAGGATTGAGGATTCAGAATTGAGGTTTGAGGACTGAGGATTGAGGATTGAAGATTGATTATTGAGGATTCAAGGTTGAGGATTGAGGATTGGGGATTGAGAATTGAGGATGAGGGCTGAGGGTTGAGGATTGAGGTTTGAGGATTGAGGACTGAGGATTGAGGATTGGGGATTGATGATTGAGTATTGAGGATTGAAGATTGAGGATTGAGGATTGAGGACTGAGGATTGAGGATTGAGGATTGAGGATTGAGGATTGAGGATTGAAGATTGAGGATTGGGTATTGAGGATCGAAGAATGAGGATTGAGGATTGAGGATTGAGGATTGAGGATTGAGGATTGAGGATTGAGGATTGACGATTGAAGATTGATGACTGAGGTTTGTGGATTGAGGATTGAGGATTGAACATTGAGGACTGAGTGTTGAGGGTTGAGTGATGAGAATTGGTGTTTGTGGATAGAGGTTTGAAGATTGCAGATTGAGCATTGAGTATTGAAAACTGTTAGTTGAGGATATTCTATTGAGGATTGAGGATTGACAACTGATTGTTGAGGACTGAGGGCTGAAGATTGAGGATTTAGGATTGAGGATTCAGAATTGAGTTTTGAGGACTGAGGATTGAGGATTGAAGATTGATTATTGAGGATTGAAGGTTGAGGATTGGGGATTGAGGATTGAGGATTGAGGATGAGGGCTGAGGGTTGAGGATTGAGGTTTAAGGACTGAGGACTGAGTATTGAGGATTGAGAATTGAGGATTGAGGATTGAGGATTGAAGATTGAGGATTGGGTATTGAGGATTGAAGAATGAGGATTGAGGATTGAGGATTGAGGATTGAGGATTGAGGATTGAAGATTGAGGATTGAGGATTGAGGATTGAGGATTGAAAATTGAGTATTGAGGATTGAATGTTGAAGATTGAGGAATGAGGATTGAGGATTGAGGATTGAAGATTGAGGACTGGGGACTGAGAGTTGAGGGTTGAGTGATGAGAATTGGTGTTTGTGGATAGAGGTTTGAAGATTGCAGATTGAGCATTGAGTATTGAAAACTGTGAATTGAGGATATTCTATTGAGGATTGAGGATTGACAACTGATTGTTGAGGACTGAGGGCTGAAGATAGAGGATTCAGGGCTGAGGATTCAGAATTGAGGTTTGAGGACTGAGGATTGAGGATTGAAGATTGATTATTGAGGATTCAATGTTGAGGATTGAGGATTGGGGATTGAGAATTGAGGATGAGGGCTGAGGGTTGAGGATTGAGGTTTGAGGATTGAGGACTGAGGATTGAGGATCGGGGATTGATGATTGAGTATTGAGGATTGAAGATTGAGGATTGAGGATTGAGGACTGAGGATTGAGGATTGAGGATTGAGGATTGAGGATTGAGTATTGTCGCTTGAGGATTGAGTGTTGAGGATTGACGATTGAGGATTGAGTATTGAGGATTGAGAAATGAGGACTGTGGATTGAAGATTGTGTATTCAGGATTGAAGATTGAGGATTGAGGATTGAGGATTGAGGATTGACGATAAGGGCTGAGGCTTGAGGATTGAGGTTTGAGGACTGAGGACTGAGGATTGAGGATTGAGAATTGAGGATTGAGGATTGAGGATTGAAGATTGAGGATTGGGTATTGCGGATTGAACATTGAGGATTGAGGATTGAGGATTGAGGATTGAGGACTGAAGATTGAATATTGATGATTGAAGATTGTGGATTGAGGATTGAGGGTTGCGGATTGAGGACGAGGACTGAGGGTTGAGTATTGATGTTTGAGGTCTGGGGATTGAGGATTGAGGATTGAGAATTGAGGATTGAGGATTGAGGATTGAAGATTGAGGATTGTGTATTGAGGATTGAAGAATGAGGATTGAGGATTGAGGATTGAGGATTGAGGATGAGGGCTGAGGGTTGAGGATTGAGGTTTGAGGATTGAGGACTGAGGATTGTGGATTGAGGATTGATGATTGAGTATTGAGGATTGAAGATTGAGGATTGAGGATTGAGGATTGAAGATTGAGGATTGAGGATTGAGGATTGAGGATTGACGATAAGGGCTGAGGCTTGCGGATTGAGGTTTGAGGACAGAGGACTGAGGATTGAGGATTGAGAATTGAGGATTGAGGATTGAGGATCGAAGATTGAGGATTGGGTATTGCGGATTGAACATTGAGGATTGAGGATTAAGGATTGAGGATTGAGGATTGACGATGAGGGCTGAGGGTTGAGGATTGAAGATTGAGGATTGAGGATTGAGGACTGAGGATTGAGGATTGAGGATTGAGGATTGAGGATTGAGGATTGAAGATTGAGGATTGGGTATTGAGGATTGAAGAATGAGGATTGAGGATTGAGGACTGAGGATTGAGGATTGAGGATTGAGGATTGAGGATTGACGATTGAAGATTGATGACTGAGGATTGTGGATTGAGGATTGAGGATTGAACATTGAGGACTGAGTGTTGAGGGTTGAGTGATGAGAATTGGTGTTTGTGGATAGAGGTTTGAAGATTGCAGATTGAGCATTGAGTATTGAAAACTGTTAGTTGAGGATATTCTATTGAGGATTGAGGATTGACAACTGATTGTTGAGGACTGAGGGCTGAAGATTGAGGATTTAGGATTGAGGGTTCAGAATTGAGGTTTGAGGACTGAGGATTGAGGATTGAAGATTGATTATTGAGGATTGAAGGTTGAGGATTGAGGATTGAGGATTGAGGATTGAGGATTGAGGATTGACGATAAGGGCTGAGGCTTGAGGATTGAGGTTTGAGGACAGAGGACTGAGGATTGAGGATTGAGAGTTGAGGACTGAGGATTGAGGATTGAAGATTGAGGATTGGGTATTGCGGATTGAACATTGAGGATTGAGGATTGAGGATTGAGGATTGAGGATTGACGATGAGGGCTGAGGCTTGAGGATTGAGGTTTAAGGACTGAGGACAGAGTATTGAGGATTGAGAATTGAGGATTGAGGATTGAGGATTGAAGATTGAGGATTGGGTATTGAGGATTGAAGAATGAGGATTGAGGATTGAGGATTGAGGATTGAGGATTGAAGATTGAGGATTGAGGATTGAGGATTGAGGATTGAAGATTGAGTATTGAGGATTGATTGTTGAGGATTGAGGATTGAGGATTGAGGATTGAGGATTGAAGATTGAGGATTGGGGACTGAGTGTTCAGGGTTGAGTGGTGAGGATTGATGTTTGTGGATAGAGATATGAAGATTGCAGATTGAGTATTGCGTATGCGAAGCTCTGAGCTGACGATATTCTATTGAGGATTGAGGATTGACAACGGATTGTTGAGGACTGAGGGCTGTAGTTTGAGGTTTCAGGATTGACGATTCAGGATTCTGGTTTGAGGACTGAGGACTGAGGATTGAGGATTGAGGATTGAGAATTGAGGATTGAGGATTGAAGATTGAGGATTGGGTATTGAGGTTTGAACATTGAGGATTGAGGATTGAGGATTGAGGATTGAGGATTGAGGATTGAAGATTGAATATTGATGATTGAAGTTTGAGGATTGAGGATTGAGTGTTGTGGATTGAGGACGAGGACTGAGGGTTGAGTATTGATGTTTGAGGTCTGAGGATTGAAGATTGAAGATTGAGAATTGAGGATTGAGGACTGAATATTGTGTATTCAGGATTGAAGATTGAGGATTGAGGATTGAGGATTGAGGATTGACGATAAGGGCTGAGGCTTGAGGATTGAGGATTGAGGACAGAGGACTGAGGATTGAGGATTGAGAATTGATGATTGAGGATTGAGGATTGAAGATTGGGGATTGGGTATTGCGGATTGAACATTGAGGATTGAGGATTGAGGATTGAGGATTGAGTATTGACGATGAGGGCTGAGGCTTGAGGATTGAGGTTTAAGGACTGAGGACTGAGGATTGAGGATTGAGAATTGAGGATTGAGCATTGAGGATTGAAGATTGAGGATTGGGTATTGCGGATTGAACATTGAGGATTGAGGAATGAGGATTGAGGATTGAGGACTGAAGATTGAATATTGATGATTGAAGATTGTGGATTGAGGATTGAGGGTTGCGGATTGAGGACGAGGACTCAGGGTTGAGTATTGATGTTTGAGGTCTGAGGATTGAGGATAGAGGATTGAGAATTGAGGATTGAGGATTGAGGATTGAAGATTGAGGATTGGGTATTGAGGATTGAAGAATGAGGACTGAAGATTCAGGATTGAGGATTGAGGATTGAAGATTGAGTATTGAGGATTGAAGATTGAGGATTGAGGATTCAGGATTGAGGATTCAGGATTTAGGATTGAGGATTGAGGACTGAGGATTGAAGATTGAGGATTGAGGATTGAGGATTAAAGGTTGAGCATTGAGGATTGAAGATTGAGGATTCATGATTGAGGATTGAGGATTGAGGATTGAGGATTGAGGACTGAGTATTGAAGATTGAGGATTGAGGATTGAGGATTGAAGATAGAGGATTGGCTATTGAGGATTGAAGAATGAGGATTGAGGATTGAGGATTGAGGATTGAAGATTGATGATTGAGGATTGTGGATTGAGGATTGAGGATTGAACATTGAGGACTGAGTGTTGAGGGTTGAGTGATGAGAATTGGTGTTTGTGGATAGAGGTTTGAAGATTGCAGATTGAGCATTGAGTATTGAAAACTGTGAATTGAGGATATTCTATTGAGGATTGAGGATTGACAACTGATTGTTGAGGACTGAGGGCTGAAGATTGAGGATTCAGGACTGAGGATTCAGAATTGAGGTTTGAGGACTGAGGATTGAGGATTGAAGATTGATTATTGAGGATTCAAGGTTGAGGATTGAGGATTGGGGATTGAGAATTGAGGATGAGGGCTGAGGGTTGAGGATTGAGGTTTGAGGATTGAGGACTGAGGATTGAGGATCGGGGATTGATGATTGAGTATTGAGGATTGAAGATTGAGGATTGAGGATTGTGGACTGAGGATTGAGGATTGAGGATTGAGGATTGAGGACTGGGGTTGAGGATTGACGATTGAGGATTGAGTATTGAGGATTGAGAGTTGAGGATTGAGGATTGAACATTGAGTATTGAGGGCTGAAGATTGAGGATTGAGGATTGAGGATTGAAGATTGAGGACTTAGTGTTGACGGTTGAGTGATGGGAATTGACGTTTGTGGATTGAGATTTGAAGATTGAAGAATGGGGATTGAGTATTGAAAGCTGTGAATTGAGGATATTCTGTTGAGGATTGAGGATTGACAATTGATTGTTCAGGACTGAGGGCTGAAGGTTGAGGATTCAGGATTGAGGATTCGGTATTGAGGTTTGAGGACTGAGGATTGAGGGTTGAGGATTGAGGATTGAGGATTGAAGATTGAGTTTTGAGGATGGAGAATTGAGGATTGAAGATTGAAGATTGAAGATTGAGGATTGGGTATTGAGGATTGAAGAATGAGGATTGAGGATTGAGGATTGAGTATTGAGGATTGAAGATTGAGTATTGAGGATTGAATATTGATGATTGAGGATTGTGGATTGAGGATTGAGGATTGAACGTTGAGGACTGAGTGTTGATGGTTGAGTGATGAGAAGTGGTGTTTGTGGATAGAGGTTTGAAGATTGCAGATTGAGCGATGAGTATTGTGAAATGTGAATTGAGGATATTCTATTGAGGATTGAGGATTAACAACTGATTGTTGAGGACTGAGGGCTGAAGATTGAGGATTCAGGATTGAGGATACAAAATTGAGTTTTGAGGACTGAGGATTGAGGATTGAAGATTTATTATAGAGGATTGAAGGTTGAGGATTAAGGATTGAGGATCGAGGATTGAGGATGTGGGCTGAGGGTTGGGGATTGAGGTTTGAGGATTGAGGACTGAGGATTGAGGATTGATGATTGAGTATTGAGGATTGAAGACTGAGGACTGAGGATTGAGGATTGAGGATTGAGGATTGAGGATTGAGGATTGAAGATTGAGGACTGGGGACTGAGTGTTGAGGGTTGAGTGATGAGAATTGGTGTCTGTGGATAGGGATTTAAAGATTGCAGATTGAGTATTGCGTATGGAAAGCTCTGAACTGAGGGTATTCTAGAGAGGATTGAGGATTGACAACTGATTGTTGAGGCCTGAGGGCTGAAGATTGAGGATTCAGGATTGAGGATTCAGGATTGTGGTTTGAGGACTGAGGATTGAGGATTGAGGATTGGGGATTGAGGATTGAGGATCGAGGATTGAAGACTGAAGATTGGTTATTGAGGATTTAACATTGAGGATTGAGAATTGAGGATTGACGATTGAGGATTGAGGATTGAAGATTGAATATTGATGATTGAAGGTTGAGGATTGAGGATTGAGGGTTGTGGATTGAGGACGAGGACTGACGGTTGAGTATTGATGTTTGAGGTCTGAGGATTGAGGATAGAGGATTGAGAATTGAGGATTGAGGATTGAGGATTGAAGATTGAGGATTGGGTATTGAGGATTGAAGAGTGCGGACTGAGGATTGAGGGTTGAGGATTGAGGATTGAAGATTGGGTATTGAGGATTGAAGATTGAGGATTGAGGATTGAGGATTGAGGATTGAGGATTGAGGATTGAGGATTGAGGATTGAGGATTGAGGTTTGAGGATTGAGGATTGAGGATTGAGGATTGAAGATTGAGGATTGAGGATTGAGGATTGAAGATTGAGTATTGAGGATTGAATATTGATGATTGAGGATTGTGGATTGATGATTGAGTATTGAACATTGAGGACTGAGTGTTGATGGTTGAGTGATGAGAGTTGGTGTTTGTGGATAGAGGTGAAGATTGCAGATTGAGCATTGAGTATTGAGAAATGTGAATTGAGGATATTCTATTGAGGATTGAGGATTAACAACTTATTGTTGAGGACTGAGGGCTGAAGATTGAGGATTCAGGGTTGAGGATACAGAATTGAGGTTTGAGGACTGAGGATTGAGGATTGAAGATTTATTATTGAGGATTGAAGATTGAGGATTGAGGATTGAGGATCGAGGATTGAGGATGTGGGCTGAGGGTTGGGGATTGAGGTTTGAGGATTGAGGACTGAGGATTGAGGATTGATGATTGAGTATTGAGGATTGAAGACTGAGGACTGAGGATTGAGGATTGAGGATTGGGGATTGAGGATTGAGGATCGAGGATTGAAGACTGAAAATTGGTTATTGAGGATTTAACATTGAGGATTGAGAATTGAGGATTAAGGATTGAGGACTGAGGATTGAAGATTGAATATTGATGATTGAAGGTTGAGGATTAAGGATTGAGGGTTGTGGATTGAGGACGAGGACTGAGGGTTGAGTATTGATGTTTGAGGTCTGAGGACTGAGGACAGAGGATTGAGAATTGAGGATTGAGGATTGAGGATTGAAGATTGAGGATTGGGTATTGAGGATTGAAGTGTGAGGACTGAGGATTGAGGATTGAGGATTGAGGATTGAGGATTGAAGATTGAGTATTGAGGATTGAAGATTGAGGATTGAGGATTGAGGATTGAGGATTGAGGATTGAGGATTGAGTATTGAGGATTGAGGATTGAAGATTGAGGATTGAGGATTGAGGATTAAAGATTGAGTATTGAGGATTGAAGATTGAGGATTGAGGATTGAAGATTGACGATTGAGGATTGAGGATTGAGGGTTTAGGATTGATGATTGAGGATTGAAGATTGAGTATTGAGGATTGAAGATTGAGGATATAGGATTGAGGATTGAGGATTGAGGATTGAAGATTGAGGATTGGGGTTGAGGATTGACGATTGAGGATTGAGTATTGAGGATTGAGAGTTGAGGATTGAGGATTGAACATTGAGTATTGAGGGCTGAAGATTGAGGATTGAGGATTGAGGATTGAAGATTGAGGACTTAGTGTTGACGGTTGAGTGATGGGAATTGACGTTTGTGGATTGAGATTTGAAGATTGAAGAATGGGGATTGAGTATTGAAAGCTGTGAATTGAGGATATTCTGTTGAGGATTGAGGATTGACAATTGATTGTTCAGGACTGAGGGCTGAAGGTTGAGGATTCAGGATTGAGGATTCGGTATTGAGGTTTGAGGACTGAGGATTGAGGGTTGAGGATTGAGGATTGAGGATTGAAGATTGAGTTTTGAGGATGGAGAATTGAGGATTGAAGATTGAAGATTGAAGATTGAGGATTGGGTATTGAGGATTGAAGAATGAGGATTGAGGATTGAGGATTGAGTATTGAGGATTGAAGATTGAGTATTGAGGATTGAATATTGATGATTGAGGATTGTGGATTGAGGATTGAGGATTGAACGTTGAGGACTGAGTGTTGGTGGTTGAGTGATGAGAAGTGGTGTTTGTGGATAGAGGTTTGAAGATTGCAGATTGAGCGATGAGTATTGTGAAATGTGAATTGAGGATATTCTATTGAGGATTGAGGATTAACAACTGATTGTTGAGGACTGAGGGCTGAAGATTGAGGATTCAGGATTGAGGATACAGAATTGAGTTTTGAGGACTGAGGATTGAGGATTGAAGATTTATTATAGAGGATTGAAGGTTGAGGATTAAGGATTGAGGATCGAGGATTGAGGATGTGGGCTGAGGGTTGGGGATTGAGGTTTGAGGATTGAGGACTGAGGATTGAGGATTGATGATTGAGTATTGAGGATTGAAGACTGAGGACTGAGGATTGAGGATTGAGGATTGAGGATTGAGGATTGAGGATTGAAGATTGAGGACTGGGGTTGAGGATTGACGATTGAGGATTGAGTATTGAGGATTGAGAGTTGAGGATTGAGGATTGAACATTGAGTATTGAGGGCTGAAGATTGAGGATTGAGGATTGAGGATTGAAGATTGAGGACTTAGTGTTGACGGTTGAGTGATGGGAATTGACGTTTGTGGATTGAGATTTGAAGATTGAAGAATGGGGATTGAGTATTGAAAGCTGTGAATTGAGGATATTCTGTTGAGGATTGAGGATTGACAATTGATTGTTCAGGACTGAGGGCTGAAGGTTGAGGATTCAGGATTGAGGATTCGGTATTGAGGTTTGAGGACTGAGGATTGAGGGTTGAGGATTGAGGATTGAGGATTGAAGATTGAGTTTTGAGGATGGAGAATTGAGGATTGAAGATTGAAGATTGAAGATTGAGGATTGGGTATTGAGGATTGAAGAATGAGGATTGAGGATTGAGGATTGAGTATTGAGGATTGAAGATTGAGTATTGAGGATTGAATATTGATGATTGAGGATTGTGGATTGAGGATTGAGGATTGAACGTTGAGGACTGAGTGTTGATGGTTGAGTGATGAGAAGTGGTGTTTGTGGATAGAGGTTTGAAGATTGCAGATTGAGCGATGAGTATTGTGAAATGTGAATTGAGGATATTCTATTGAGGATTGAGGATTAACAACTGATTGTTGAGGACTGAGGGCTGAAGATTGAGGATTCAGGATTGAGGATACAAAATTGAGTTTTGAGGACTGAGGATTGAGGATTGAAGATTTATTATAGAGGATTGAAGGTTGAGGATTAAGGATTGAGGATCGAGGATTGAGGATGTGGGCTGAGGGTTGGGGATTGAGGTTTGAGGATTGAGGACTGAGGATTGAGGATTGATGATTGAGTATTGAGGATTGAAGACTGAGGACTGAGGATTGAGGATTGAGGATTGAGGATTGAGGATTGAGGATTGAAGATTGAGGACTGGGGACTGAGTGTTGAGGGTTGAGTGATGAGAATTGGTGTCTGTGGATAGGGATTTAAAGATTGCAGATTGAGTATTGCGTATGGAAAGCTCTGAACTGAGGGTATTCTAGAGAGGATTGAGGATTGACAACTGATTGTTGAGGCCTGAGGGCTGAAGATTGAGGATTCAGGATTGAGGATTCAGGATTGTGGTTTGAGGACTGAGGATTGAGGATTGAGGATTGGGGATTGAGGATTGAGGATCGAGGATTGAAGACTGAAGATTGGTTATTGAGGATTTAACATTGAGGATTGAGAATTGAGGATTGACGATTGAGGATTGAGGATTGAAGATTGAATATTGATGATTGAAGGTTGAGGATTGAGGATTGAGGGTTGTGGATTGAGGACGAGGACTGACGGTTGAGTATTGATGTTTGAGGTCTGAGGATTGAGGATAGAGGATTGAGAATTGAGGATTGAGGATTGAGGATTGAAGATTGAGGATTGGGTATTGAGGATTGAAGAGTGCGGACTGAGGATTGAGGGTTGAGGATTGAGGATTGAAGATTGGGTATTGAGGATTGAAGATTGAGGATTGAGGATTGAGGATTGAGGATTGAGGATTGAGGATTGAGGATTGAGGATTGAGGATTGAGGTTTGAGGATTGAGGATTGAGGATTGAGGATTGAAGATTGAGGATTGAGGATTGAGGATTAAAGATTGAGTATTGAGGATTGAAGATTGAGGATTGATGATTGAGGATTGAGGATTGAGGATTGAGGATTGAGGATTGAGTATTGAAGATTGCGGATTGATGATTGAGGATTGGGGATTGAGGATTGAGGATTGAGTATTGAGGATTGAGGATTGAAGATTGAGGATTGAGGATTGAGGATTGAAGATTGAGGATTGGGGATTGAGGATTGACGATTGAGGATTGAGTATTGAGGATTGAGAATTGAGGATTGAGGATTGAAGATTGTGTATTCAGGATTGAGGATTGAGGACTGAAGATTGAATATTGATGATTGAAGATTGTGGATTGAGGATTGAGGGTTGCGGATTGAGGACGAGGACTGAGGGTTGAGTATTGATGTTTGAGGTCTGGGGATTGAGGATTGAGGATTGAGAATTGAGGATTGAGGATTGAGGATTGAAGAATGAGGATTGAGAATTGAGGACTGAGGATTGAGGATTGAGGATTGAAGATTGAGTATTGAGGATTGAAGATTGAGGATTGAGTACTGAGGATTGAGGATTGAGGATTGAGGGTTGAGGATTGAGGATTGAAGATTGAGTATTGAGGATTGAATATTGAGGATTGTGGATTGAGGATTGAGGATTGAGGATTGAGGATTGAGGATTTAGGATTGATGATTGAGGATTGAAGATTGAGTATTGAGGATTGAAGATTGAGGATTGAGGATTGAGGATTGAGGATTGAGGATTGAAGAATGAGGATTGGGGTTGGGGATTGACGATTGAGGATTGAGTATTGAGGATTGAGAATTGAGGATTTAGGATTGAACATTGAGTATTGTGGGCTGAAGATTGAGGATTGAGGATTGAGGATTGAAGATTGAGGACTTAGTGTTGAGGGTTGAGTGATGGGAATTGGCGTTTGTGGCTTGAGATTTGAAGATTGAAGAATGGGGATTGAGTATTGAAAGCTGTGAATTGAGGATATCCTGTTGAGGACTGAGGATCGACAATTGATTGTTGAGGACTGAGGGCTGAAGGTTGAGGATTCAGGATTGAGGATTCGGTATTGAGGTTTGAGGACTGAGGATTGAGGGTTGAGAATTGAGGATTGAGGATTGACGCTTGAGGATTGAGGGTTGAGGATGGAGGATTGAAGAGAGAGGACTGAGAGTTGAGGATTGAGTGTTTAGAATTGATGTTTGACGATTGAGATATGATTATTGAATATTACGGTTTGAGTATTGAACCACGAGAGTTCACGATATTCTATTGAGTATTGAGAATTGAGGATTGATTGTTGTGTATTGAGGATTGGTGGTTGAGGGTTGTGTGTTGAATATTGAGGATTGAGGATTGAGAATTGAGGATTGAGGATTGAAGATTGAGTATTGAGGATTGAAGATTGTGGATTTTGGATTGAGGATTGAAGATTGAGTATTGAGGATTCAAGATTGAGTATTGAGGATTGAGGATTGAGGATTGAGGATTGACGATGGGGTCTGAGGGTTGAGGATTGAGGATTGAGGATTGAGGATTGAGGATTGAAGGTTGAGGATTGGGTATTGCGGATTGAACATTGTGGATTGAGCATTGAGGATTGAGTACTGAAGATTGAATATTGATGATTGAAGATCGATGATTGAGGATTGAGGGTTGTGGATTGAGGACGAGGACTGAGGGTTGAGTATTGATTTCTGAGGTCTGAGGATTGAGGATTGAGGATTGAGAATTGAGGATTGAGGATTGAGGGTTGAAGATTGAGGATTGGGTATTGAGGATTGAAGAATGAGGATTGAGGATTGAGGAATGGGGATTGAAGATTGAGGATTGGGTATTGCGTATTGAACATTGAGGATTGAGGATTGAGGATTGAGGATTGAGGATTGGGTATTGAGGATTGAAGACTGAGGATTGAGGATTGAGGATTGAGGATTGAGGATTGAAGATTGAGTATTAAGGATTGAAGATTGAGGATTGAGGACTGAGGATTGATGATTGAATATTGAGGATTGAAGACTGAGGATTGAGGATTGAGGATTGAGGACTGAGGATTGGTGATTGAGGATTGATGATTGCGTATTGAGGATTGAAGATTGAGGATTGAGGATTGAAGATTGAGGATTGTGGATTGAGGATTGAGGATTGAAGATTGAGTATTGAGGATTGAAGATTGAGGATTGAGGATTGAGGATTGATGATTGAGTATTGAGGATTGAAGATTGAGGATTGAGGATTGAGGATTGAGGACTGAGGATTGGTGATTGAGGATTGATGATTGAGTATTGAGGATTGAAGATTGAGGATTGAGGATTGAGGATTGAGGATTGAGGATTGAGGATTGAGTATTGAGGATTGAGAATTGAGGATTGAGGATTGAGGGTTGAAGATTGTGTATTCAGGATTGAAGACTGAGGATTGAGGATTGAGGATTGTGGATTGACGATGTGGGCTGAGGGTTGAGGATTGAGGTTTGAGGACTGAGGACTGAGGATTGAGGATTGAGAATTGACGATTGAGGATTGAGGATTGAAGATTGAGGATTGCGTATTGAGGATTGAAGACTGAGGATTGAGGATTGTGGATTGAGGATTGAGGATTGAAGATTGAGGATTGAGGATTGAGGATTGAGGATTGAAGATTGAGTATTGAGGATTGAAGATTGAGGATTGAGGATTGAGGATTGATGATTGAGTATTGAGGATTGAGGTTTGAGGACTGAGGACTGAGGATTGAGGATTGAGTATTGAGGATTGAGGATTGAGTATTGAAGATTGATGATTGGGTATTGAGGATTGAAGAATGAGGATTGAGGATTGAGGATTGAGGATTGAGGATTGAAGATTGAGTATTGAGGATTGAATATTGATGACTGAGGATTGTGGATTGATGATTGAGGATTGAACATTGAGGACTGAGTGTTGATGGCTGAGTGATGAGAATTGGTGTTTGTGGATAGAGGTTTGAAGATTGCAGATTGAGCATTGAGTATTGAGAAATGTGAATTGAGGATATTCTATTGAGGATTGAGGATTGACAACTTATTGTTGAGGACTGAGGGCTGAAGATTGAGGATTCAGGGTTGAGGATACAGAATTGAGGTTTGAGGACTGAGGAATGAGGATTGAAGATCTATTATTGAGGATTGAGGATTGAAGATTGAGGATTGGGTATTGAGGATTGAGGATTGAAGATTGATGACTGAGGATTGTGGATTGAGGATTGAGGATTGAACATTGAGGACTGAGTGTTGAGGGTTGAGTGATGAGAATTGGTGTTTGTTGACAGAGGTTTGAAGATTGCAGATTGAGCATTGAGTATTGAAAACTGTGAGTTGAGGATATTCTATTGAGGATTGAGGATTGACAACTGATTGTTGAGGACTGAGGGCTGAAGGTTGAGGATTCAGGGTTGAGGATTCAGAATTGAGGTTTGAGGACTGAGGATTGAGGGTAGAGGGTTGAGAATTGAGGATTGAGGATTGAGGATTGAAGATTGAGGATTGGGTATTGAGGATTGAAGAGTGAGGACTGAGGATTGAGGATTGAGGATTGAGGATTGAAGATTGTGTATTGAGGATCGAGGATTGAGGATTGATGATTGAGGATTGAGGCTTGAGGATTGAGGATTCAGGATTGAAGATTGAGGATTGAGGATTGAGGATTAAAGATTGAGGATTGAGGACTGAAGATTGAATATTGATGATTGAAGACTGTGGATTGAGGATTGAAGATTGAGGATTGAGGATTGAGGATTGAGGATTGAAGATTGAGTATTGAGGATTGAAGAATGAGGATTGAGGATTGAGGATTGACGATAAGGGCTGAGGCTCGAGGATTGAGGTTTGAGGACTGAGGACTGAGGATTGAGGATTGAGAATTGAGGATTGAGGATTGAGGATTGAAGATTGAGGATTGGGTATTGCGGATTGAACATTGGGGATTCAGGATTGAGGATTGAGGATTGAGGACTGAAGATTGAATATTGATGATTGAAGATTGTGGATTGAGGATTGAAGGTTCAGGATTGAGGATTGAGAATTGAGGATTGAAGATTGAGTTTTGAGGATTGAATAATGAGGATTGAGGATTGAGGATTGAGGATTGAAGATTGATGATTGAGGATTGTGGATTGAGAATTGAGGATTGAACATTGAGGACTGAGTGTTGAGGGTTGAGTGATGAGAATTGGTGTTTGTGGACAGAGGTTTGAAGATTGCAGATTGAGCATTGAGTATTGAAAACTGTGAGTTGAGGATATTCTATTGAGGATTGAGGATTGACAACTGATTGTTGAGGACTGTGGGCTGAAAATTGAGGATTTAGGTTTGAGGATTCAGAATTGAGGTTTGAGGACTGAGGATTAAGGATTGAAGATTGATTATTGTGGATTGAAGATTGAGGATTGAGGATTGAGGATTGAGGATTGAGGATGAGGGCTGAGGGTTGAGGATTGAGGTTTGAGGATTGAGGACTGAGGATTGTGGATTGAGGATTGATGATTGAGTATTGAGGATTGAAGATTGAGGATTGAGGATTGAGGATTGAAGATTGAGGATTGGGGATTGAGGATTGACGATTGAGAATTGAGTATTGAGGATTGTGGATTGAGGATTGATGATTGAGTATTGAGGATTGAAGATTGAGGATTGAGGATTGAGGATTGAAGATTGGGGCTTGGGGATTGAGGATTGACGATTGAGGATTGAGTATTGAGGATTGAGAATTGAGAATTGAGGATTGAGGATTGAAGATTGTGTATTCAGGATTGAAGATTGAGGATTGAGGATAGGGGATTGAGGATTGACCATAAGGGCTGAGGCTTGAGGATTGAGGTTTGAGGACAGAGGACTGACGATTGAGGATTGAGAATTGAGGATTGAGGATTGAGGATTGAAGATTGAGGATTGGGTATTGCGGATTGAACATTGAGGATTGAGGATTAAGGATTGAGGATTGAGGATTGACGATGAGGGCTGAGGCTTGAGGATTGAGGTTTAAGGACTGAGGACTGAGGATTGAGGATTGAGAATTGAGGATTGAGGATTGAGGATTGAAGATTGAGGATTGGGTATTGAGGATTGAAGAATGAGGATTGAGGATTGAGGATTGAGGATTGAGGATTGAAGATTGAGGATTGAGGATTGAGGATTGAGAATTGAAGATTGAGTATTGAGGATTGAATGTTGAGGATTGAGGATTGAGGATTGAGGATTGAGGATTGAAGATTGAGGACTGGGGACTGAGAGTTGAGGGTCGAGTGATGAGAATTGGTGTTTGTGGATAGAGGTTTGAAGATTGCAGAATGAGCATTGAGTATGGAAAACTGTGAATTGAGGATATTCCATTGAGGATTGAGGATTGACAACTGATTGTTGAGGACTGAGGGCTGAAGATTGAGGATTCAGGATTGAGGATTCAGAATTGAGGTTTGAGGACTGAGGATTGAGGATTGAAGATTGATTATTGAGGATTCAAGGTTGAGGATTGAGGATTGGGGATTGAGAATTGAGGATGAGGGCTGAGGGTTGAGGATTGAGGTTTGAGGATTGAGGACTGAGGATTGAGGATTGGGGTTGATGATTGAGTATTGAGGATTGAAGATTGAGGATTGAGGACTGAGGACTGAGGATTGAGGATTGAGGATTGAGGATTGAGGAATGAGGATTGAAGATTGAGGATTGGGTATTGAGGATTGAAGAATGAGGATTGAGGATTGAGGATTGAGGATTGAGGATTGAGGATTGAGGATTGAGGATTGACGATTGAAGATTGATGACTGAGGATTGTGGATTGAGGATTGAGGATTGAACATTGAGGACTGAGTGTTGAGGGTTGAGTGATGAGAATTGGTGTTTGTGGATAGAGGTTTGAAGATTGCAGATTGAGCATTGGGTATTGAAAACTGTTAGTTGAGGATATTCTATTGAGGATTGAGGATTGACAACTGATTGTTGAGGACTGAGGGCTGAAGATTGAGGATTTAGGATTGAGGATTCAGAATTGAGGTTTGAGGACTGAGGATTGAGGATTGAAGATTGATTATTGAGGATTGAAGGTTGAGGATTGGGGATTGAGGATTGAGGATTGAGGATGAGGGCTGAGGGTTGAGGATTGAGGTTTAAGGACTGAGGACTGAGTATTGAGGATTGAGAATTGAGGATTGAGGATTGAGGATTGAAGATTGAGGATTGGGTATTGAGGATTGAAGAATGAGGATTGAGGATTGAGGATTGAGAATTGAGGATTGAGGATTGAAGATTGAGGATTGAGGATTGAGGATTGAGGATTGGAAATTGAGTATTGAGGATTGAATGTTGAAGATTGAGGAATGAGGATTGAGGATTGAGGATTGAAGATTGAGGACTGGGGACTGAGGGTTGAGGGTTGAGTGATGAGAATTGGTGTTTGTGGATAGAGGTTTGAAGATTGCAGATTGAGCATTGAGTATTGAAAACTGTGAATTGAGGATATTCTATTGAGGATTGAGGATTGACAACTGATTGTTGAGGACTGAGGGCTGAAGATAGAGGATTCAGGGCTGAGGATTCAGAATTGAGGTTTGAGGGCTGAGGATTGAGGATTGAAGATTGATTATTGAGGATTCAAGGTTGAGGATTGAGGATTGGGGATTGAGAATTGAGGATGAGGGCTGAGGGTTGAGGATTGAGGTTTGAGGATTGAGGACTGAGGATTGAGGATCGGGGATTGATGATTGAGTATTGAGGATTGAAGATTGAGGATTGAGGATTGAGGACTGAGGATTGAGGATTGAGGATTGAGGATTGACGCTTGAGGATTGAGTGTTGAGGATTGACGATTGAGGATTGAGTATTGGGGATTGAGAATTGAGGACTGAGGATTGAAGATTGTGTATTCAGGATTGAAGATTGAGGATTGAGGATTGAGGATTGAGGATTGACGATAAGGGCTGAGGCTTGAGGATTGAGGCTTGAGGACTGAGGACTGAGGATTGAGGATTGAGAATTGAGGATTGAGGATTGAGGATTGAAGATTGAGGATTGGGTATTGCGGATTGAACATTGAGGATTGAGGATTGAGGATTGAGGATTGAGGACTGAAGATTGAATATTGATGATTGAAGATTGTGGATTGAGGATTGAGGGTTGCGGATTGAGGACGAGGACTGAGGGTTGAGTATTGATGTTTGAGGTCTGGGGATTGAGGATTCAGGATTGAGAATTGAGGATTGAGGATTGAGGATTGAAGATTGAGGATTGGGTATTGAGGATTGAAGAATGAGGATTGAGGATTGAGGATTGAGGATTGAGGATGAGGGCTGAGGGTTGAGGATTGAGGTTTGAGGATTGAGGACTGAGGATTGTGGATTGAGGATTGATGGTTGATTATTGAGGATTGAAGATTGAGGATTGAGGATTGAGGATTGAAGATTGAGGATTGAGGATTGAGGATTGAGGATTGACGATAAGGGCTGAGGCTTGAGGATTGAGGTTTGAGGACAGAGGACTGAGGATTGAGGATTAAGAATTGAGGATTGAGGATTGAGGATCGAAGATTGAGGATTGGGTATTGCGGATTGAACATTGAGGATTGAGGATTAAGGATTGAGGATTGAGGATTGACGATGAGGGCTGAGGCTTGAGGATTGAGGTTTAAGGACTGAGGACTGAGGATTGAGGATTGAGAATTGAGGATTGAGGATTGAGGATTGAAGATTGAGGATTGGGTATTGAGGATTGAAGAATGAGGATTGAGGATTGAGGATTGAGGATTGAGGATTGAAGATTGAGGATTGAGGATTGAGGATTGAGAATTGAAGATTGAGTATTGAGGATTGAATGTTGAGGATTGAGGATTGAGGATTGAGGATTGAGGATTGAAGATTGAGGACTGGGGACTGAGAGTTGAGGGTTGAGTGATGAGAATTGGTGTTTGTGGATAGAGGTTTGAAGATTGCAGAATGAGCATTGAGTATAGAAAACTGTGAATTGAGGATATTCCATTGAGGATTGAGTATTGACAACTGATTGTTGAGGACTGAGGGCTGAAGATTGAGGATTCAGGATTGAGGATTCAGAATTGAGGTTTGAGGACTGAGGATTGAGGATTGAAGATTGATTATTGAGGATTCAAGGTTGAGGATTGAGGATTGGGGATTGAGAATTGAGGATGAGGGCTGAGGGTTGAGGATTGAGGTTTGAGGATTGAGGACTGAGGATTGAGGATTGGGGATTGATGATTGAGTATTGAGGATTGAAGATTGAGGATTGAGGATTGAGGACTGAGGATTGAGGATTGAGGATTGAGGATTGAGGATTGAGGATTGAAGATTGAGGATTGGGTATTGAGGATCGAAGAATGAGGATTGAGGATTGAGGATTGAGGATTGAGGATTGAGGATTGAGGATTGAGGATTGACGATTGAAGATTGATGACTGAGGTTTGTGGATTGAGGATTGAGGATTGAACATTGAGGACTGAGTGTTGAGGGTTGAGTGATGAGAATTGGTGTTTGTGGATAGAGGTTTGAAGATTGCAGATTGAGCATTGAGTATTGAAAACTGTTAGTTGAGGATATTCTATTGAGGATTGAGGATTGACAACTGATTGTTGAGGACTGAGGGCTGAAGATTGAGGATTTAGGATTGAGGATTCAGAATTGAGTTTTGAGGACTGAGGATTGAGGATTGAAGATTGATTATTGAGGATTGAAGGTTGAGGATTGGGGATTGAGGATTGAGGATTGAGGATGAGGGCTGAGGGTTGAGGATTGAGGTTTAAGGACTGAGGACTGAGTATTGAGGATTGAGAATTGAGGATTGAGGATTGAGGATTGAAGATTGAGGATTGGGTATTGAGGATTGAAGAATGAGGATTGAGGATTGAGGATTGAGGATTGAGGATTGAGGATTGAAGATTGAGGATTGAGGATTGAGGATTGAGGATTGAAAATTGAGTATTGAGGATTGAATGTTGAAGATTGAGGAATGAGGATTGAGGATTGAGGATTGAAGATTGAGGACTGGGGACTGAGAGTTGAGGGTTGAGTGATGAGAATTGGTGTTTGTGGATAGAGGTTTGAAGATTGCAGATTGAGCATTGAGTATTGAAAACTGTGAATTGAGGATATTCTATTGAGGATTGAGGATTGACAACTGATTGTTGAGGACTGAGGGCTGAAGATAGAGGATTCAGGGCTGAGGATTCAGAATTGAGGTTTGAGGACTGAGGATTGAGGATTGAAGATTGATTATTGAGGATTCAATGTTGAGGATTGAGGATTGGGGATTGAGAATTGAGGATGAGGGCTGAGGGTTGAGGATTGAGGTTTGAGGATTGAGGACTGAGGATTGAGGATCGGGGATTGATGATTGAGTATTGAGGATTGAAGATTGAGGATTGAGGATTGAGGACTGAGGATTGAGGATTGAGGATTGAGGATTGAGGATTGAGTATTGTCGCTTGAGGATTGAGTGTTGAGGATTGACGATTGAGGATTGAGTATTGAGGATTGAGAAATGAGGACTGTGGATTGAAGATTGTGTATTCAGGATTGAAGATTGAGGATTGAGGATTGAGGATTGAGGATTGACGATAAGGGCTGAGGCTTGAGGATTGAGGTTTGAGGACTGAGGACTGAGGATTGAGGATTGAGAATTGAGGATTGAGGATTGAGGATTGAAGATTGAGGATTGGGTATTGCGGATTGAACATTGAGGATTGAGGATTGAGGATTGAGGATTGAGGACTGAAGATTGAATATTGATGATTGAAGATTGTGGATTGAGGATTGAGGGTTGCGGATTGAGGACGAGGACTGAGGGTTGAGTATTGATGTTTGAGGTCTGGGGATTGAGGATTGAGGATTGAGAATTGAGGATTGAGGATTGAGGATTGAAGATTGAGGATTGTGTATTGAGGATTGAAGAATGAGGATTGAGGATTGAGGATTGAGGATTGAGGATGAGGGCTGAGGGTTGAGGATTGAGGTTTGAGGATTGAGGACTGAGGATTGTGGATTGAGGATTGATGATTGAGTATTGAGGATTGAAGATTGAGGATTGAGGATTGAGGATTGAAGATTGAGGATTGAGGATTGAGGATTGAGGATTGACGATAAGGGCTGAGGCTTGCGGATTGAGGTTTGAGGACAGAGGACTGAGGATTGAGGATTGAGAATTGAGGATTGAGGATTGAGGATCGAAGATTGAGGATTGGGTATTGCGGATTGAACATTGAGGATTGAGGATTAAGGATTGAGGATTGAGGATTGACGATGAGGGCTGAGGGTTGAGGATTGAAGATTGAGGATTGAGGATTGAGGACTGAGGATTGAGGATTGAGGATTGAGGATTGAGGATTGAGGATTGAAGATTGAGGATTGGGTATTGAGGATTGAAGAATGAGGATTGAGGATTGAGGACTGAGGATTGAGGATTGAGGATTGAGGATTGAGGATTGACGATTGAAGATTGATGACTGAGGATTGTGGATTGAGGATTGAGGATTGAACATTGAGGACTGAGTGTTGAGGGTTGAGTGATGAGAATTGGTGTTTGTGGATAGAGGTTTGAAGATTGCAGATTGAGCATTGAGTATTGAAAACTGTTAGTTGAGGATATTCTATTGAGGATTGAGGATTGACAACTGATTGTTGAGGACTGAGGGCTGAAGATTGAGGATTTAGGATTGAGGGTTCAGAATTGAGGTTTGAGGACTGAGGATTGAGGATTGAAGATTGATTATTGAGGATTGAAGGTTGAGGATTGAGGATTGAGGATTGAGGATTGAGGATTGAGGATTGACGATAAGGGCTGAGGCTTGAGGATTGAGGTTTGAGGACAGAGGACTGAGGATTGAGGATTGAGAGTTGAGGACTGAGGATTGAGGATTGAAGATTGAGGATTGGGTATTGCGGATTGAACATTGAGGATTGAGGATTGAGGATTGAGGATTGAGGATTGACGATGAGGGCTGAGGCTTGAGGATTGAGGTTTAAGGACTGAGGACAGAGTATTGAGGATTGAGAATTGAGGATTGAGGATTGAGGATTGAAGATTGAGGATTGGGTATTGAGGATTGAAGAATGAGGATTGAGGATTGAGGATTGAGGATTGAGGATTGAAGATTGAGGATTGAGGATTGAGGATTGAGGATTGAAGATTGAGTATTGAGGATTGAATGTTGAGGATTGAGGATTGAGGATTGAGGATTGAGGATTGAAGATTGAGGATTGGGGACTGAGTGTTCAGGGTTGAGTGGTGAGGATTGATGTTTGTGGATAGAGATATGAAGATTGCAGATTGAGTATTGCGTATGCGAAGCTCTGAGCTGACGATATTCTATTGAGGATTGAGGATTGACAACGGATTGTTGAGGACTGAGGGCTGTAGTTTGAGGTTTCAGGATTGACGATTCAGGATTCTGGTTTGAGGACTGAGGACTGAGGATTGAGGATTGAGGATTGAGAATTGAGGATTGAGGATTGAAGATTGAGGATTGGGTATTGAGGTTTGAACATTGAGGATTGAGGATTGAGGATTGAGGATTGAGGATTGAGGATTGAAGATTGAATATTGATGATTGAAGTTTGAGGATTGAGGATTGAGTGTTGTGGATTGAGGACGAGGACTGAGGGTTGAGTATTGATGTTTGAGGTCTGAGGATTGAAGATTGAAGATTGAGAATTGAGGATTGAGGACTGAATATTGTGTATTCAGGATTGAAGATTGAGGATTGAGGTTTGAGGATTGAGGATTGACGATAAGGGCTGAGGCTTGAGGATTGAGGATTGAGGACAGAGGACTGAGGATTGAGGATTGAGAATTGAGGATTGAGGATTGAGGATTGAAGATTGGGGATTGGGTATTGCGGATTGAACATTGAGGATTGAGGATTGAGGATTGAGGATTGAGGATTGACGATGAGGGCTGAGGCTTGAGGATTGAGGTTTAAGGACTGAGGACTGAGGATTGAGGATTGAGAATTGAGGATTGAGCATTGAGGATTGAAGATTGAGGATTGGGTATTGCGGATGGAACATTGAGGATTGAGGAATGAGGATTGAGGATTGAGGACTGAAGATTGAATATTGATGATTGAAGATTGTGGATTGAGGATTGAGGGTTGCGGATTGAGGACGAGGACTGAGGGTTGAGTATTGATGTTTGAGGTCTGAGGATTGAGGATAGAGGATTGAGAATTGAGTATTGAGGATTGAGGATTGAAGATTGAGGATTGGGTATTGAGGATTGAAGAATGAGGACTGAAGATTCAGGATTGAGGATTGAGGATTGAAGATTGAGTATTGAGGATTGAAGGTTGAGGATTGAGGATTGAGGATTGAGGATTCAGGATTTAGGATTGAGGATTGAGGACTGAGGATTGAAGATTGAGGATTGAGGATTGAGGATTAAAGGTTGAGCATTGAGGATTGAAGATTGAGGATTCATGATTGAGGATTGAAGATTGGGGATTGGGTATTGCGGATTGAACATTGAGGATTGAGGATTGAGGATTGAGGATTGAGGATTGACGATAAGGGCTGAGGCTTGAGGATTGAGGTTTGAGGACAGAGGACTGAGGATTGAGGATTGAGAGTTGAGGACTGAGGATTGAGGATTGAAGATTGAGGATTGGGTATTGCGGATTGAACATTGAGGATTGAGGATTGAGGATTGAGGATTGAGGATTGACGATGAGGGCTGAGGCTTGAGGATTGAGGTTTAAGGACTGAGGACAGAGTATTGAGGATTGAGAATTGAGGATTGAGGATTGAGGATTGAAGATTGAGGATTGGGTATTGAGGATTGAAGAATGAGGATTGAGGATTGAGGATTGAGGATTGAGGATTGAAGATTGAGGATTGAGGATTGAGGATTGAGGATTGAAGATTGAGTATTGAGGATTGAATGTTGAGGATTGAGGAATGAGGATTGAGGATTGAGGATTGAAGATTGAGGACTGGGGACTGAGAGTTGAGGGACGAGTGATGAGAATTGGTGTTTGTGGATAGAGGTTTGAAGATTGCAGATTGAGCACTGAGTATTGAAAACTCTGAATTGAGGATATTCTATTGAGGATTGAGGATTGACAACTGATTGTTGAGGACTGAGGGCTGAAGATTGAGGATTCAGGACTGAGGATTCAGAATTGAGGTTTGAGGACTGAGGATTGAGGATTGAAGATTGATTATTGAGGATTCAAGGTTGAGGATTGAGGATCGGGGATTGAGAACTGAGAATGAGGGCTGAAGGTTGAGGATTGAGGTTTGAGGATTGAGGACTGAGGATTGAGGATCGGGGATTGATGATTGAGTATTGAGGATTGAAGGTTGAGGATTGAGGATTGAGGACTGAGGATTGAGGATTGAGGATTGAGGATTGAGGATTGAGGATTGAGGATTGACGATTGAAGATTGATGACTGAGGATTGTGGATTGAGGATTGAGGATTGAGAATTGAGGATTGAGGATTGAAGATTGAGGATTGGGTATTGAGGTTTGAACATTAAGGATTGAGGATTGAGGATTGAGGATTGAGGATTGAGGATTGAAGATTGAATATTGATGATTGAAGTTTGAGGATTGAGGATTGAGTGTTGTGGATTGAGGACGAGGACTGAGGGTTGAGTATTGATGTTTGAGGTCTGAGGATTGAAGATTGAAGATTGAGAATTGAGGGTTGAGGATAGAGGATTGAAGATTGAGGATTGGGTATTGAGGATTGAAGAATGAGGACTGAGGATTGAGGATTGAGGATTGAGTATTGAACATTGAGTATTGCGGATTGAAGGTTGAGGATTGAGGATTGAGGATTGAGGATTTAGGATTGATGATTGAGGATTGAAGATTGAGTATTGAGGATTGAAGATTGAGGATTGAGGATTGAGGATTGAGGATTGAAGATTGAGGTTTGGGGATTGAGGATTGACGATTGAGGATTGAGTATTGAGGATTGAGAGTTGAGGATTGAGGACTGAACGTTGGTTATTGAGGACTGAAGGTTGAGGATTGAGGATTGAGGATTGAAGATTGAGGACTTAGTGTTGAGGGTTGAGTGATGGGAATTGATGTTTGTGGATTGAGATTTGAAGATTGAAGAATGGGGATTGAGTATTGAAAGCTGTGAATTGAGGATATTCTATTGAGGATTGAGGATTGACAATTGATTGTTGAGGACTGAGGGCTGAAGGCTGAGGATTCAGGATTGAGGATTCGGGATTGAGGTTTGAGGACTGAGGATTGACGGTTGAGGATTGAGGATTGAGTATTGACGCTTGAGGATTGAGGGTTGAGGATTGACGATTGAGGATTGAGTATTGAGGATTGAGAATTGAGGATTGAGGACTGAATATTGTGTATTCAGGATTGAAGATTGAGGATTGAGGATTGAGGATTGAGGATTGACGATAAGGGCTGAGGCTTGAGGATTGGGGATTGAGGACAGAGGACTGAGGATTGAGGATTGAGAATTGAGGATTGAGGATTGAGGATTGAAGATTGGGGATTGGGTATTGCGGATTGAACATTGAGGATTGAGGATTGAGGATTGAGGATTGAGGATTGACGATGAGGGCTGAGGCTTGAGGATTGAGGTTTAAGGACTGAGGACTGAGGATTGAGGATTGAGAATTGAGGATTGAGCATTGAGGATTGAAGATTGAGGATTGGGTATTGCGGATTGAACATTGAGGATTGAGGAATGAGGATTGAGGATTGAGGACTGAAGATTGAATATTGATGATTGAAGATTGTGGATTGAGGATTGAGGGTTGCGGATTGGGGACGAGGACTGAGGGTTGAGTATTGATGTTTGAGGTCTGAGGATTGAGGATAGAGGATTGAGAATTGAGGATTGAGGATTGAGGATTGACGATTGAGGATTGAGTATTGAGGATTGAGAATTGAGGATTGAGGACTGAATATTGTGTATTCAGGATTGAAGATTGAGGATTGAGGATTGAGGATTGAGGATTGACGATAAGGGCTGAGGCTTGAGGATTGAGGATTGAGGACAGAGGACTGAGGATTGAGGATTGAGAATTGATGATTGAGGATTGAGGATTGAAGATTGGGGATTGGGTATTGCGGATTGAACATTGAGGATTGAGGATTGAGGATTGAGGATTGAGTATTGACGATGAGGGCTGAGGCTTGAGGATTGAGGTTTAAGGACTGAGGACTGAGGATTGAGGATTGAGAATTGAGGATTGAGCATTGAGGATTGAAGATTGAGGATTGGGTATTGCGGATTGAACATTGAGGATTGAGGAATGAGGATTGAGGATTGAGGACTGAAGATTGAATATTGATGATTGAAGATTGTGGATTGAGGATTGAGGGTTGCGGATTGAGGACGAGGACTCAGGGTTGAGTATTGATGTTTGAGGTCTGAGGATTGAGGATAGAGGATTGAGAATTGAGGATTGAGGATTGAGGATTGAAGATTGAGGATTGGGTATTGAGGATTGAAGAATGAGGACTGAAGATTCAGGATTGAGGATTGAGGATTGAAGATTGAGTATTGAGGATTGAAGATTGAGGATTGAGGATTCAGGATTGAGGATTCAGGATTTAGGATTGAGGATTGAGGACTGAGGATTGAAGATTGAGGATTGAGGATTGAGGATTAAAGGTTGAGCATTGAGGATTGAAGATTGAGGATTCATGATTGAGGATTGAGGATTGAGGATTGAGGATTGAGGACTGAGTATTGAAGATTGAGGATTGAGGATTGAGGATTGAAGATAGAGGATTGGCTATTGAGGATTGAAGAATGAGGATTGAGGATTGAGGATTGAGGATTGAAGATTGATGATTGAGGATTGTGGATTGAGGATTGAGGATTGAACATTGAGGACTGAGTGTTGAGGGTTGAGTGATGAGAATTGGTGTTTGTGGATAGAGGTTTGAAGATTGCAGATTGAGCATTGAGTATTGAAAACTGTGAATTGAGGATATTCTATTGAGGATTGAGGATTGACAACTGATTGTTGAGGACTGAGGGCTGAAGATTGAGGATTCAGGACTGAGGATTCAGAATTGAGGTTTGAGGACTGAGGATTGAGGATTGAAGATTGATTATTGAGGATTCAAGGTTGAGGATTGAGGATTGGGGATTGAGAATTGAGGATGAGGGCTGAGGGTTGAGGATTGAGGTTTGAGGATTGAGGACTGAGGATTGAGGATCGGGGATTGATGATTGAGTATTGAGGATTGAAGATTGAGGATTGAGGATTGTGGACTGAGGATTGAGGATTGAGGATTGAGGATTGAGGATTGAGTATTGACGCTTGAGGATTGAGTGTTGAGGATTGACGATTGAGGATTGAGTATTGAGGATTGAGAATTGAGGACTGAGGATTGAAGATTGTGTATTCAGGATTGAAGATTGAGGATTGAGGATTGAGGATTGAGGATTGACGATAAGGGCTGAGGATTGAGGATTGAGGTTTGAGGACTGAGGACTGAGGATTGAGGATTGAGAGTTGAGGACTGAGGATTGAGGATTGAAGATTGAGGATTGGGTATTGCGGATTGAACATTGAGGATTGAGGATTGAGTATTGAGGATTGAGGATTGACGATGAGGGCAGAGGCTTGAGGATTGAGGTTTAAGGACTGAGGACTGAGTATTGAGGATTGAGAATTGAGGATTGAGGATTGAGGATTGAAGATTGAGGATTGGGTATTGAGGATTGAAGAATGAGGAGTGAGGATTGAGGATTGAGGATTGAGGATTGAAGGTTGAGGATTGAGGATTGAGGATTGAGGATTGAAGATTGAGTATTGAGGATTGAATGTTGAAGATTGAGGAATGAGGATTGAGGATTGAGGATTGAAGATTGAGGACTGGGGACTGAGAGTTGAGGGTTGAGTGATGAGAATTGGTGTTTGTGGATAGAGGTTTGAAGATTGCAGATTGAGCATTGAGTATTGAAAACTGTGAATTGAGGATATTCTATTGAGGATTGAGGATTGACAACTGATTGTTGAGGACAGAGGGCTGAAGATTGAGGATTCAGGACTGAGGATTCAGAATTGAGGTTTGAGGACTGAGGATTGAGGATTGAAGAATGATTATTGAGGATTCAAGGTTGAGGATTGAGGATTGGGGATTGAGAATTGAGGATGAGGGCTGAGGGTTGAGGATTGAGGTTTGAGGTTTGAGGATTGAGGACTGAGGATTGAGGATCGGGGATTGATGATTGAGAATTGAGGATTGAAGGATGAGGATTGAGGATTGAGGATTGAGGATTGAGAATTGAGGATTGAGGATTGAAGATTGAGGATTGGGGACTGAGTGTTCAGGGTTGAGTTGTGAGGATTGATGTTTGTGGATAGAGATATGAAGATTGCAGATTGAGTATTGCGTATGGGAAGCTCTGAGCTGACGATATTCTATTGAGGATTGAGGATTGACAATGGATTGTTGAGGACTGAGGGCTGTAGATTGAGGTTTCAGGATTGAGGATTCAGGATTCTGGTTTGAGGACTGAGGATTGAGGATTGACGATTGAGGATTGAGAATTGAGGATTGAGGATTGAAGATTGAGGATTGGGTATTGAGGATTGAATATTGAGGATTGAGGATTGAGGGTTGAGGATTGAGGATTGAGGATTGAAGATTGAATATTGATGATTGAAGGTTGAGTATTGAGGATTGAGTGTTGTGGATTGAGGACGAGGACTGAGGGTTGAGTATTGATGTTTGAGGTCTGAGGATTGAAGATTGAAGATTGAGAATTGAGGATTGAGGATTGAGGATTGAAGATTGAGGATTGGGTATTGAGGATTGAAGAATGAGGACTGAGGATTGAGGATTGAGGATTGAGGATTGAAGATTGAGGATTGCAGATTGAGTATTGAGTATTGAATACTGTGAATTGAGGATATTCTATTGGGGATTGAGGATTGAAAACTGATTGTTGAGGACTGAGGGCTGAAGATTGAGAATACAGGATTGAGGATTCAGAATTGTGGTTTGAGGACTGAGGATTGAAGATTGAAGATTGAGTATTGAGGATTGAAAATTGAGGGTTGAGGATTGAGCATCGAGGATTGTGGATTGAGGACGAGGACTGAGGGTTGAGTATTGATGTTTGAGGTCTGAGGATTGAGGATAGAGGATTGAGAATTGAGGATTGAGGATTGAGGATTGAAGATTGAGGATTGGGTATTGAGGATTGAAGAGTGAGGACTGAGGATTGAGGATTGAGGATTGAGGATTGAAGATTGAGTATTGAGGATTGAAGATTGAGGATTGAGGATTGAGGATTGAGGATTGAGGATTGAGGATTGAGGATTGAGGATTGAGGATTGAGGATTCGGGATTGAAGATTGAGGATTGAGGATTGAGGATTAAAGATTGAGTATTGAGGATTGAAGATTGAGGATTGATGATTGAGGATTGAGGATTGAGGATTGAGGATTGAGGAATGAGTATTGAAGATTGCGGATTGATGATTGAGGATTGAGGATTGAGAATTGATGATTGAGGATTGAGTATTGAGGATTGAGGATTGAAGATTGAGGATTGAGGATTGAGGATTGAAGATAGAGGATTGGCTATTGAGGATTGAAGAATGAGGATTGAGGATTGAGGATTGAGGATTGAAGATTGATGATTGAGGATTGTGGATTGAGGATTGAGGATTGAACATTGAGGACTGAGTGTTGAGGGTTGAGTGATGAGAATTGGTGTTTGTGGATCGTGGTTTGAAGATTGCAGATTGAGCATTGAGTATTGAAAACTGTGAGTTGAGGATATTCTATTGAGGATTGAGGATTGACAACTGATTGTTGAGGACTGAGGGCAGAAGATTGAGGATTTAGGATTGCGGATTCAGAATTGAGGTTTGAGGACTGAGGATTGAGGATTGAAGGTTGATTATTGAGGATTGAAGATTGAGGATTGAGGATTGAGGATTGAGGATTGAGGATGAGGGCTGAGGGTTGAGGATTGAGGTTTGAGGATTGAGGACTGAGGATTGTGGATTGAGGATTGATGATTGAGTATTGAAGATTGAGAATTGAGGATTGAGGATTGAGGATTGAAGATTGAGGATTGGGTATTGAGGATTGAAGAATGAGGACTGAGGATTGAGGATTGAGGATTGAGGATTGAGAATTGAGGATTGAGGATTGAAGATTGAGGATTGGGTATTGAGGATTGAACATTGAGGATTGAGGATTGAGGATTGAGGATTGAGGATTGAGGATTGAGGATTGAGAATTGAGGATTGAGGATTGAAGATTGAGGATTGGGTATTGAGGATTGAACATTGAGGATTGAGGATTGAGGAAAGAGGATTGAGGATTGAGGATTGAAGATTGAATATTGATGATTGAAGGTTGAGGATTGAGGATTGAGGGTTGTGGATTGAGGACGAGGACTGAGGGTTGAGTATTGATGTTTGAGGTCTGAGGATTGAAGATTGAAGATTGAGAATTGAGGATTGAGGATTGAGGATTGAAGATTGAGGATTGGGTATTGAGGATTGAGGAATGAGGACTGAGGATTGAGGATTGAGGATTGAGGATTGAAGATTGAGTATTGAGGATTGAAGGTTGAGGATTGAGGATTGAGGATTGAGGATTTAGGATTGATGATTGAGGATTGAAGATTGAGTATTGAGGATTGAAGATTGAGGATTGAGGATTGAGGATTGAGGATTGAGGATTGAAGATTGAGGATTGGGGATTGAGGATTGACGATTGAGGATTGAGGATTGAGGATTGAGGATTGACGATAAGGGCTGAGGCTTGAGGATTGAGGTTTGAGGACTGAGGACTGAGGATTGAGAATTGAGAATTGAGGATTGAGGATTGAGGATTGAAGACTGAGGATTCGGTATTGCGGATTGAACATTGAGGATTGAGGATTGAGGATTGAGGATTGAGGACTGAATATTGAATATTGATGATTGAAGATTGTGGATTGAGGATTGAGGGTTGCGGATTGAGGACGAGGACTGAGGGTAGAGGATTGACGATTGAGTATTGACGCTTGAGGATTGAGGGTTGAGGATTGACGATTGAGGATTGAGTATTGAGGATTGAGAATTGAGGCCTGAGGATTGAAGATTGTGTATTCAGGATTGAAGATTGAGGATTGAGGATTGAGGATTGAGGATTGACGATAAGGGCTGAGGCTTGAGGATTGAGGTTTGAGGACTGAGGACTGAGGATTGAGGATTGAGAATTGAGGATTGAGGATTGAGGATTGAAGATTGAGGATTGGGTATTGCGGATTGAACATTGAGGATTGAGGATTGAGGATTGAGGATTGAGGACTGAAGTTTGAATATTGATGATTGAAGATTGTGTATTGAGGATTGAGGGTTGCGGATTGAGGACGAGGACTGAGGGTTGAGTATTGATGTTTGAGGTCTGGGGATTGAGGATTGAGGATTGAGAATTGAGGATTGAGGATTGAGGATTGAAGATTGAGGATTGGGTATTGAGGATTGAAGAATGAGGATTGAGGATTGAGGATTGAGGATTGAGGATTGAAGATTGAGTATTGAGGATTGAAGAATGAGAATTGAGGATTGAGGGTTGAGGATTGAGGTTTGAGTATTGAGGATTGAGGATTGAGGATTGAAGATTGACTATTAAGCATTGAAGACTGAGGATTGAGGATTGAGGATTCAGGATTGAGGATTGAAGATTGAGGATAGGGTATTGAGGATTGACGATTGAGGATTGAGTATTGAGGAATGAGAATTGAGAATTGAATATTGAGGGTTGAAGATTGTGTATTCAGGATTGAAGATTGAGGATTGAGGATTGAGGATTGAGGATTGACGATAAGGGCTGAGGCTTGAGGATTGAGGTTTAAGGACTGAGGACTGAGGATTGAGGATTGAGAATTGAGGATTGAGGATTGAGGATTGAAGATTGAGGATTGGGTATTGAGGATTGAAGAATGAGGATTGAGGATTGAAGATTGAGGATTGAGTATTGAGGATTGAGAATTGATGATTGAGGATTGAAGATTGTGTATTCAGGATTGAAGATTGAGGATTGAGGATTGAGGATTGAGGATTGAGGATGAGGGCTGAGGGTTGAGGATTGAGGTTTGAGGATTGAGGACTGAGGATTGTGGGTTGAGGATTGATGATTGAGTATTGAAGATTGAGAATTGAGGATTGAGGATTGAGGATTGAAGATTGAGGATTGAGGATTGAGGATTGAGGATTGAAGATTGAGGATTGGGGATTGAGGATTGACGATTGAGGATTGAGGATTGAGGATTGAGGATTGACGATAAGGGCTGAGGCTTGAGGATTGAGGTTTGAGGACTGAGGACTGAGGATTGAGGATTGAGAATTGAGGATTGAGGATTGAGGATTGAAGATTGAGGATTGGGTATTGCGGATTGAACATTGAGGATTGAGGATTGAGGATTGAGGATTGAGGACTGAAGATTGAATATTGATGATTGAAGATTGTGGATTGAGGATTGAGGGTTGCGGATTGAGGACGAGGACTGAGGGTTGAGGATTGAGGATTGAGTATTGACGCTTGAGGATTGAGGGTTAAGGATTGACGATTGAGGATTGAGTATTGAGGATTGAGAATTGAGGTCTGAGGATTGAAGATTGTGTATTCAATATTGAAAATTGAGGATTGAGGATTGAGGATTGAGGATTGACGATAACGGCTGAGGCTTGAGGATTGAGGTTTGAGGACTGAGGACTGAGGATTGAGGATTGAGAATTGAGGATTGAGGATTGAGGATTGAAGATTGAGGATTGGGTATTGCGGATTGAACATTGAGGATTGAGGATTGAGGATTGAGGATTGAGGACTGAAGATTGAATATTGATGATTGAAGATTGTGGATTGAGGATTGAGGGTTGCGGATTGAGGACGAGGACTGAGGGTTGAGTATTGATGTTTGAGGTCTGGGGATTGAGGATTGAGGATTGAGAATTGAGGATTGAGGATTGAGGATTGAAGATTGAGGATTGGGTATTAAGGATTGAAGAATGAGGATTGAGGATTGAGTATTGACGCTTGAGGATTGAGTGTTGAGGATTGACGATTGAGGATTGAGTATTGAGGATTGAGAATTGAGGACTGAGGATTGAAGATTGTGTATTCAGGATTGAAGATTGAGGATTGAGGATTGAGGATTGAGGATTGACGATAAGGGCTGAGGATTGAGGATTGAGGTTTGAGGACTGAGGACTGAGGATTGAGGATTGAGAGTTGAGGACTGAGGATTGAGGATTGAAGATTGAGGATTGGGTATTGCGGATTGAACATTGAGGATTGAGGATTGAGTATTGAGGATTGAGGATTGACGATGAGGGCTGAGGCTTGAGGATTGAGGTTTAAGGACTGAGGACTGAGTATTGAGGATTGAGAATTGAGGATTGAGGATTGAGGATTGAAGATTGAGGATTGGGTATTGAGGATTGAAGAATGAGGAGTGAGGATTGAGGATTGAGGATTGAGGATTGAAGATTGAGGATTGAGGATTGAGGATTGAGGATTGAAGATTGAGTATTGAGGATTGAATGTTGAAGATTGAGGAATGAGTATTGAGGATTGAGGATTGAAGATTGAGGACTGGGGACTGAGAGTTGAGGGTTGAGTGATGAGAATTGGTGTTTGTGGATAGAGGTTTGAAGATTGCAGATTGAGCATTGAGTATTGAAAACTGTGAATTGAGGATATTCTATTGAGGATTGAGGATTGACAACTGATTGTTGAGGACTGAGGGCTGAAGATTGAGGATTCAGGACTGAGGATTCAGAATTGAGGTTTGAGGACTGAGGATTGAGGATTGAAGAATGATTATTGAGGATTCAAGGTTGAGGATTGAGGATTGGGGATTGAGAATTGAGGATGAGGGCTGAGGGTTGAGGATTGAGGTTTGAGGATTGAGGACTGAGGATTGAGGATCGGGGATTGATGATTGAGAATTGAGGATTGAAGGATGAGGATTGAGGATTGAGGATTGAGGATTGAGAATTGAGGATTGAGGATTGAAGATTGAGGATTGGGGACTGAGTGTTCAGGGTTGAGTTGTGAGGATTGATGTTTGTGGATAGAGATATGAAGATTGCAGATTGAGTATTGCGTATGGGAAGCTCTGAGCTGACGATATTCTATTGAGGATTGAGGATTGACAATGGATTGTTGAGGACTGAGGGCTGTAGATTGAGGTTTCAGGATTGAGGATTCAGGATTCTGGTTTGAGGACTGAGGATTGAGGATTGACGATTGAGGATTGAGAATTGAGGATTGAGGATTGAAGATTGAGGATTGGGTATTGAGGATTGAATATTGAGGATTGAGGATTGAGGGTTGAGGATTGAGGATTGAGGATTGAAGATTGAATATTGATGATTGAAGGTTGAGGATTGAGGATTGAGTGTTGTGGATTGAGGACGAGGACTGAGGGTTGAGTATTGATGTTTGAGGTCTGAGGATTGAAGATTGAAGATTGAGAATTGAGGATTGAGGATTGAGGATTGAAGATTGAGGATTGGGTATTGAGGATTGAAGAATGAGGACTGAGGATTGAGGATTGAGGATTGAGGATTGAAGATTGAGGATTGCAGATTGAGTATTGAGTATTGAGTATTGAATACTGTGAATTGAGGATATTCTATTGGGGATTGAGGATTGAAAACTGATTGTTGAGGACTGAGGGCTGAAGATTGAGAATACAGGATTGAGGATTCAGAATTGTGGTTTGAGGACTGAGGATTGAAGGTTGAAGATTGAGTATTGAGGAGTGATGATTGAGGATTGAGGATTGAGGATTGAGGATTGAGAATTGAGGACTGAGGATTGAGGATTGCAGATTGAGTATTGAGTATTGAGTATTGAATACTGTGAATTGAGGATATTCTATTGGGGATTGAGGATTGAAAACTGATTGTTGAGGACTGAGGGCTGAAGATTGAGGATACAGGATTGAGGATTCAGAATTGTGGTTTGAGGACTGAGGATTGAAGATTGAAGATTGAGTATTGAGGATTGAAAATTGAGGGTTGAGGATTGAGCATCGAGGATTGTGGATTGAGGACGAGGACTGAGGGTTGAGTATTGATGTTTGAGGTCTGAGGATTGAGGATAGAGGATTGAGAATTGAGGATTGAGGATTGAGGATTGAAGATTGAGGATTGGGTATTGAGGATTGAAGAGTGAGGACTGAGGATTGAGGATTGAGGATTGAGGATTGAAGATTGAGTATTGAGGACTGAAGATTGAGGATTGAGGATTGAGGATTGAGGATTGAGGATTGAGGATTGAGGATTGAGGATTGAGGATTGAGGATTGAGGATTGAGGATTGAGAATTGAGGATTGAGGATTGAAGATTGAGGATTGGGTATTGAGGATTGAACATTGAGGATTGAGGATTGAGGAAAGAGGATTGAGGATTGAGGATTGAAGATTGAATATTGATGATTGAAGGTTGAGGATTGAGGATTGAGGGTTGTGGATTGAGGACGAGGACTGAGGGTTGAGTATTGATGTTTGAGGTCTGAGGATTGAAGATTGAAGATTGAGAATTGAGGATTGAGGATTGAGGACTGAAGATTGAGGATTGGGTATTGAGGATTGAGGAATGAGGACTGAGGATTGAGGATTGAGGATTGAGGATTGAAGATTGAGTATTGAGGATTGAAGGTTGAGGATTGAGGATTGAGGATTGAGGATTTAGGATTGATGATTGAGGATTGAAGATTGAGTATTGAGGATTGAAGATTGAGGATTGAGGATTGAGGATTGAGGATTGAGGATTGAAGATTGAGGATTGGGGATTGAGGATTGACGATTGAGGATTGAGGATTGAGGATTGAGGATTGACGATAAGGGCTGAGGCTTGAGGATTGAGGTTTGAGGACTGAGGACTGAGGATTGAGGATTGAGAATTGAGGATTGAGGATTGAGGATTGAAGACTGAGGATTCGGTATTGCGGATTGAACATTGAGGATTGAGGATTGAGGTTTGAGGATTGAGGACTGAATATTGAATATTGATGATTGAAGATTGTGGATTGAGGATTGAGGGTTGCGGATTGAGGACGAGGACTGAGGGTAGAGGATTGACGATTGAGTATTGACGCTTGAGGATTGAGGGTTGAGGATTGACGATTGAGGATTGAGTATTGAGGATTGAGAATTGAGGCCTGAGGATTGAAGATTGTGTATTCAGGATTGAAGATTGAGGATTGAGGATTGAGGATTGAGGATTGACGATAAGGGCTGAGGCTTGAGGATTGAGGTTTGAGGACTGAGGACTGAGGATTGAGGATTGAGAATTGAGGATTGAGGATTGAGGATTGAAGATTGAGGATTGGGTATTGCGGATTGAACATTGAGGATTGAGGATTGAGGATTGAGGATTGAGGACTGAAGTTTGAATATTGATGATTGAAGATTGTGTATTGAGGATTGAGGGTTGCGGATTGAGGACGAGGACTGAGGGTTGAGTATTGATGTTTGAGGTCTGGGGATTGAGGATTGAGGATTGAGAATTGAGGATTGAGGGTTGAGGATTGAAGATTGAGGATTGGGTATTGAGGATTGAAGAATGAGGATTGAGGATTGAGGATTGAGGATTGAGGATTGAAGATTGAGTATTGAGGATTGAAGAATGAGAATTGAGGATTGAGGGTTGAGGATTGAGGTTTGAGTATTGAGGATTGAGGATTGCGGATTGAAGATTGACTATTAAGCATTGAAGACTGAGGATTGAGGATTGAGGATTCAGGATTGAGGATTGAAGATTGAGGATAGGGGATTGAGGATTGACGATTGAGGATTGAGTATTGAGGAATGAGAATTGAGAATTGAATATTGAGGGTTGAAGATTGTGTATTCAGGATTGAAGATTGAGGATTGACGATTGAGGATTGAGGATTGGCGATGAGGGCTGAGGCTTGAGGATTGAGGTTTAAGGACTGAGGACTGAGGATTGAGGATTGAGAATTGAGGATTGAGGATTGAGGATTGAAGATTGAGGATTGGGTATTGAGGATTGAAGAATGAGGATTGAGGATTGAAGATTGAGGATTGAGTATTGAGGATTGAGTATTGATGATTGAGGATTGAAGATTGTGTATTCAGGATTGAAGATTGAGGATTGAGGATTGAGGATTGAGGATTGAGGATGAGGGCTGAGGGTTGAGGATTGAGGTTTGAGGATTGAGGACTGAGGATTGTGGGTTGAGGATTGATGATTGAGTATTGAAGATTGAGAATTGAGGATTGAGGATTGAGGATTGAAGATTGAGGATTGAGGATTGAGGATTGAAGATTGAGGATTGGGGATTGAGGATTGACGATTGAGGATTGAGGATTGAGGATTGAGGATTGACGATAAGGGCTGAGGCTTGAGGATTGAGGTTTGAGGACCGAGGACTGAGGATTGAGGATTGAGAATTGAGGATTGAGGATTGAGGATTGAAGATTGAGGATTGGGTATTGCGGATTGAACATTGAGGATTGAGGATTGAGGATTGAGGATTGAGGACTGAAGATTGAATATTGATGATTGAAGATTGTGGATTGAGGATTGAGGGTTGCGGATTGAGGACGAGGACTGAGGGTTGAGGATTGAGGATTGAGTATTGACGCTTGAGGATTGAGGGTTAAGGATTGACGATTGAGGATTGAGTATTGAGGATTGAGAATTGAGGTCTGAGGATTGAAGATTGTGTATTCAATATTGAAAATTGAGGATTGAGGATTGAGGATTGAGGATTGACGATAACGGCTGAGGCTTGAGGATTGAGGTTTGAGGACTGAGGACTGAGGATTGAGGATTGAGAATTGAGGATTGAGGATTGAGGATTGAAGATTGAGGATTGGGTATTGCGGATTGAACATTGAGGATTGAGGATTGAGGATTGAGGATTGAGGACTGAAGATTGAATATTGATGATTGAAGATTGTGGATTGAGGATTGAGGGTTGCGGACTGAGGACGAGGACTGAGGGTTGAGTATTGATGTTTGAGGTCTGGGGATTGAGGATTGAGGATTGAGAATTGAGGATTGAGGATTGTGGATTGAAGATTGAGGATTGGGTATTAAGGATTGAAGAATGAGGATTGAGGATTGAGGATTGAGGATTGAGGATTGAAGATTGAGTATTGAGGATAGAAGAATGAGAATTGAGGATTGAGGGTTGAGGAGTGAGGTTTGAGTATTGAGGATTGAGGATTGAGGATTGAAGATTGACTATTAAGGATTGAAGACTGAGGATTGAGGATTGAGGATTCAGGATTGAGGATTGAAGATTGAGGATTGGGGATTGAGGATTGACGATTGAGGATTGAGGATTGAAGATTGAGGATTGGGTATTGAGGATTGAAGAGTGAGGACTGAGGATTGAGGATTGAGGATTGAGGATTGAAGATTGAGTATTGACGATTGAAGATTGAGGATTGAGGATTGAGGATTGAGGATTGAGGATTGAGGATTGAGGATTGAGGATTGAGGATTGAGGATTCAGGATTGAAGATTGAGGATTGAGGATTGAGGATTAAAGATTGAGTATTGAGGATTGCAGATTGAGGATTGATGATTGAGGATTGAGGATTGAGGATTGAGGATTGAGGAATGAGTATTGAAGATTGCGGATTGATGATTGAGGATTGAGGATTGAGGATTGATGATTGAGGATTGAGTATTGAGGATTGAGGATTGAAGATTGAGGATTGAGGATTGAGGATTGAAGATAGAGGATTGGCTATTGAGGATTGAAGAATGAGGATTGAGGATTGAGGATTGAGGATTGAAGATTGATGATTGAGGATTGTGGATTGAGGATTGAGGATTGAACATTGAGGACTGAGTGTTGAGGGTTGAGTGATGAGAATTGGTGTTTGTGGATCGTGGTTTGAAGATTGCAGATTGAGCATTGAGTATTGAAAACTGTGAGTTGAGGATATTCTATTGAGGATTGAGGATTGACAACTGATTGTTGAGGACTGAGGGCAGAAGATTGAGGATTTAGGATTGCGGATTCAGAATTGAGGTTTGAGGACTGAGGATTGAGGATTGAAGGTTGATTATTGAGGATTGAAGATTGAGGATTGAGGATTGAGGATTGAGGATTGAGGATGAGGGCTGAGGGTTGAGGATTGAGGTTTGAGTATTGAGGACTGAGGATTGTGGATTGAGGATTGATGATTGAGTATTGAAGATTGAGAATTGAGGATTGAGGATTGAGGATTGAAGATTGAGGATTGGGTATTGAGGATTGAAGAATGAGGACTGAGGATTGAGGATTGAGGATTGAGGATTGAGAATTGAGGATTGAGGATTGAAGATTGAGGATTGGGTATTGAGGATTGAACATTGAGGATTGAGGATTGAGGATTGAGGATTGAGGATTGAGGATTGAGAATTGAGGATTGAGGATTGAAGATTGAGGATTGGGTATTGAGGATTGAACATTGAGGATTGAGGATTGAGGAAAGAGGATTGAGGATTGAGGATTGAAGATTGAATAATGATGATTGAAGGTTGAGGATTGAGGATTGAGGGTTGTGGATTGAGGACGAGGACTGAGGGTTGAGTATTGATGTTTGAGGTCTGAGGATTGAAGATTGAAGATTGAGAATTGAGGATTGAGGATTGAGGATTGAAGATTGAGGATTGGGTATTGAGGATTGAGGAATGAGGACTGAGGATTGAGGATTGAGGATTGAGGATTGAAGATTGAGTATTGAGGATTGAAGGTTGAGGATTGAGGATTGAGGATTGAGGATTTAGGATTGATGATTGAGGATTGAAGATTGAGTATTGAGGATTGAAGATTGAGGATTGAGGATTGAGGATTGAGGATTGAGGATTGAAGATTGAGGATTGGGGATTGAGGATTGACGATTGAGGATTGAGGATTGAGGATTGAGGTTTGACGATAAGGGCTGAGGCTTGAGGATTGAGGTTTGAGGACTGAGGACTGAGGATTGAGGATTGAGAATTGAGGATTGAGGATTGAGGATTGAAGACTGAGGATTGGGTATTGCGGATTGAACATTGAGGATTGAGGATTGAGGATTGAGGATTGAGGACTGAATATTGAATATTGATGATTGAAGATTGTGGATTGAGGATTGAGGGTTGCGGATTGAGGACGAGGACTGAGGGTAGAGGATTGAGGATTGAGTATTGACGCTTGAGGATTGGGGGTTGAGGATTGACGATTGAGGATTGAGTATTGAGGATTGAGAATTGAGGCCTGAGGATTGAAGATTGTGTATTCAGGATTGAAGATTGAGGATTGAGGATTGAGGATTGAGGATTGACGATAAGGGCTGAGGCTTGAGGATTGAGGTTTGAGGACTGAGGACTGAGGATTGAGGATTGAGAATTGAGGATTGAGGATTGAGGATTGAAGATTGAGGATTGGGTATTGCGGATTGAACATTGAGGATTGAGGATTGAGGATTGAGGATTGAGGACTGAAGTTTGAATATTGATGATTGAAGATTGTGTATTGAGGATTGAGGGTTGCGGATTGAGGACGAGGACTGAGGGTTGAGTATTGATGTTTGAGGTCTGGGGATTGAGGATTGAGGATTGCGAATTGAGGATTGAGGATTGAGGATTGAAGATTGAGGATTGGGTATTGAGGATTGAAGAATGAGGATTGAGGATTGAGGATTGAGGATTGAGGATTGAAGATTGAGTATTGAGGATTGAAGAATGAGAATTGAGGATTGAGGGTTGAGGATTGAGGTTTGAGTATTGAGGATTGAGGATTGAGGATTGAAGATTGACTATTAAGCAGTGAAGACTGAGGATTGAGGATTGAGGATTCAGGATTGAGGATTGAAGATTGAGGATAGGGGATTGAGGATTGACGATTGAGGATTGAGTATTGAGGAATGAGAATTGAGAATTGAGGATTGAGGGTTGAAGATTGTGTATTCAGGATTGAAGATTGAGGATTGAGGATTGAGGATTGAGGATTGACGATGAGGGCTGAGGCTTGAGGATTGAGGTTTAAGGACTGAGGACTGAGGATTGAGGATTGAGAATTGAGGATTGAGGATTGAGGATTGAAGATTGAGGATTGGGTATTGAGGATTGAAGAATGAGGATTGAGGATTGAAGATTGAGGATTGAGTATTGAGGATTGAGAATTGATGATTGAGGATTGAAGATTGAGGATTGAGGATTGAGGATTGAGGATTGAAGATTGAGTATTGAGGATTGAATGTTGAAGATTGAGGAATGAGTATTGAGGATCGAGGATTGAAGATTGAGGACTGGGGACTGAGAGTTGAGGGTTGAGTGATGAGAATTGGTGTTTGTGGATAGAGGTTTGAAGATTGCAGATTGAGCATTGAGTATTGAAAACTGTGAATTGAGGATATTCTATTGAGGATTGAGGATTGACAACTGATTGTTGAGGACTGAGGGCTGAAGATTGAGGATTCAGGACTGAGGATTCAGAATTGAGGTTTGAGGACTGAGGATTGAGGATTGAAGAATGATTATTGAGGATTCAAGGTTGAGGATTGAGGATTGGGGATTGAGAATTGAGGATGAGGGCTGAGGGTTGAGGATTGAGGTTTGAGGATTGAGGACTGAGGATTGAGGATCGGGGATTGATGATTGAGAATTGAGGATTGAAGGATGAGGATTGAGGATTGAGGATTGAGGATTGAGAATTGAGGATTGAGGATTGAAGATTGAGGATTGGGGACTGAGTGTTCAGGGTTGAGTTGTGAGGATTGATGTTTGTGGATAGAGATATGAAGATTGCAGATTGAGTATTGCGTATGGGAAGCTCTGAGCTGACGATATTCTATTGAGGATTGAGGATTGACAATGGATTGTTGAGGACTGAGGGCTGTAGATTGAGGTTTCAGGATTGAGGATTCAGGATTCTGGTTTGAGGACTGAGGATTGAGGATTGACGATTGAGGATTGAGAATTGAGGATTGAGGATTGAAGATTGAGGATTGGGTATTGAGGATTGAATATTGAGGATTGAGGATTGAGGGTTGAGGATTGAGGATTGAGGATTGAAGATTGAATATTGATGATTGAAGGTTGAGGATTGAGGATTGAGTGTTGTGGATTGAGGACGAGGACTGAGGGTTGAGTATTGATGTTTGAGGTCTGAGGATTGAAGATTGAAGATTGAGAATTGAGGATTGAGGATTGAGGATTGAAGATTGAGGATTGGGTATTGAGGATTGAAGAATGAGGACTGAGGATTGAGGATTGAGGATTGAGGATTGAAGATTGAGGATTGCAGATTGAGTATTGAGTATTGAGTATTGAATACTGTGAATTGAGGATATTCTATTGGGGATTGAGGATTGAAAACTGATTGTTGAGGACTGAGGGCTGAAGATTGAGAATACAGGATTGAGGATTCAGAATTGTGGTTTGAGGACTGAGGATTGAAGGTTGAAGATTGAGTATTGAGGAGTGATGATTGAGGATTGAGGATTGAGGATTGAGGATTGAGAATTGAGGACTGAGGATTGAGGATTGCAGATTGAGTATTGAGTATTGAGTATTGAATACTGTGAATTGAGGATATTCTATTGGGGATTGAGGATTGAAAACTGATTGTTGAGGACTGAGGGCTGAAGATTGAGGATACAGGATTGAGGATTCAGAATTGTGGTTTGAGGACTGAGGATTGAAGATTGAAGATTGAGTATTGAGGATTGAAAATTGAGGGTTGAGGATTGAGCATCGAGGATTGTGGATTGAGGACGAGGACTGAGGGTTGAGTATTGATGTTTGAGGTCTGAGGATTGAGGATAGAGGATTGAGAATTGAGGATTGAGGATTGAGGATTGAAGATTGAGGATTGGGTATTGAGGATTGAAGAGTGAGGACTGAGGATTGAGGATTGAGGATTGAGGATTGAAGATTGAGTATTGAGGATTGAAGATTGAGGATTGAGGATTGAGGATTGAGGATTGAGGATTGAGGATTGAGGATTGAGGATTGAGGATTGAGGATTCAGGATTGAAGATTGAGGATTGAGGATTGAGGATTAAAGATTGAGTATTGAGGATTGAAGATTGAGGATTGATGATTGAGGATTGAGGATTGAGGATTGAGGATTGAGGAATGAGTATTGAAGATTGCGGATTGATGATTGAGGATTGAGGATTGAGGATTGATGATTGAGGATTGAGTATTGAGGATTGAGGATTGAAGATTGAGGATTGAGGATTGAGGATTGAAGATAGAGGATTGGCTATTGAGGATTGAAGAATGAGGATTGAGGATTGAGGATTGAGGATTGAAGATTGATGATTGAGGATTGTGGATTGAGGATTGAGGATTGAACATTGAGGACTGAGTGTTGAGGGTTGAGTGATGAGAATTGGTGTTTGTGGATCGTGGTTTGAAGATTGCAGATTGAGCATTGAGTATTGAAAACTGTGAGTTGAGGATATTCTATTGAGGATTGAGGATTGACAACTGATTGTTGAGGACTGAGGGCAGAAGATTGAGGATTTAGGATTGCGGATTCAGAATTGAGGTTTGAGGACTGAGGATTGAGGATTGAAGGTTGATTATTGAGGATTGAAGATTGAGGATTGAGGATTGAGGATTGAGGATTGAGGATGAGGGCTGAGGGTTGAGGATTGAGGTTTGAGGATTGAGGACTGAGGATTGTGGATTGAGGATTGATGATTGAGTATTGAAGATTGAGAATTGAGGATTGAGGATTGAGGATTGAAGATTGAGGATTGGGTATTGAGGATTGAAGAATGAGGACTGAGGATTGAGGATTGAGGATTGAGGATTGAGAATTGAGGATTGAGGATTGAAGATTGAGGATTGGGTATTGAGGATTGAACATTGAGGATTGAGGATTGAGGATTGAGGATTGAGGATTGAGGATTGAGGATTGAGAATTGAGGATTGAGGATTGAAGATTGAGGATTGGGTATTGAGGATTGAACATTGAGGATTGAGGATTGAGGAAAGAGGATTGAGGATTGAGGATTGAAGATTGAATATTGATGATTGAAGGTTGAGGATTGAGGATTGAGGGTTGTGGATTGAGGACGAGGACTGAGGGTTGAGTATTGATGTTTGAGGTCTGAGGATTGAAGATTGAAGATTGAGAATTGAGGATTGAGGATTGAGGACTGAAGATTGAGGATTGGGTATTGAGGATTGAGGAATGAGGACTGAGGATTGAGGATTGAGGATTGAGGATTGAAGATTGAGTATTGAGGATTGAAGGTTGAGGATTGAGGATTGAGGATTGAGGATTTAGGATTGATGATTGAGGATTGAAGATTGAGTATTGAGGATTGAAGATTGAGGATTGAGGATTGAGGATTGAGGATTGAGGATTGAAGATTGAGGATTGGGGATTGAGGATTGACGATTGAGGATTGAGGATTGAGGATTGAGGATTGACGATAAGGGCTGAGGCTTGAGGATTGAGGTTTGAGGACTGAGGATTGAAGATTGAATAATGATGATTGAAGGTTGAGGATTGAGGATTGAGGGTTGTGGATTGAGGACGAGGACTGAGGGTTGAGTATTGATGTTTGAGGTCTGAGGATTGAAGATTGAAGATTGAGAATTGAGGATTGAGGATTGAGGATTGAAGATTGAGGATTGGGTATTGAGGATTGAGGAATGAGGACTGAGGATTGAGGATTGAGGATTGAAAACTGTGAGTTGAGGATATTCTATTGAGGATTGAGGATTGACAACTGATTGTTGAGGACTGAGGGCAGAAGATTGAGGATTTAGGATTGCGGATTCAGAATTGAGGTTTGAGGACTGAGGATTGAGGATTGAAGGTTGATTATTGAGGATTGAAGATTGAGGATTGAGGATTGAGGATTGAGGATTGAGGATGAGGGCTGAGGGTTGAGGATTGAGGTTTGAGTATTGAGGACTGAGGATTGTGGATTGAGGATTGATGATTGAGTATTGAAGATTGAGAATTGAGGATTGAGGATTGAGGATTGAAGATTGAGGATTGGGTATTGAGGATTGAAGAATGAGGACTGAGGATTGAGGATTGAGGATTGAGGATTGAGAATTGAGGATTGAGGATTGAAGATTGAGGATTGGGTATTGAGGATTGAACATTGAGGATTGAGGATTGAGGATTGAGGATTGAGGATTGAGGATTGAGAATTGAGGATTGAGGATTGAAGATTGAGGATTGGGTATTGAGGATTGAACATTGAGGATTGAGGATTGAGGAAAGAGGATTGAGGATTGAGGATTGAAGATTGAATAATGATGATTGAAGGTTGAGGATTGAGGATTGAGGGTTGTGGATTGAGGACGAGGACTGAGGGTTGAGTATTGATGTTTGAGGTCTGAGGATTGAAGATTGAAGATTGAGAATTGAGGATTGAGGATTGAGGATTGAAGATTGAGGATTGGGTATTGAGGATTGAGGAATGAGGACTGAGGATTGAGGATTGAGGATTGAGGATTGAAGATTGAGTATTGAGGATTGAAGGTTGAGGATTGAGGATTGAGGATTGAGGATTTAGGATTGATGATTGAGGATTGAAGATTGAGTATTGAGGATTGAAGATTGAGGATTGAGGATTGAGGATTGAGGATTGAGGATTGAAGATTGAGGATTGGGGATTGAGGATTGACGATTGAGGATTGAGGATTGAGGATTGAGGTTTGACGATAAGGGCTGAGGCTTGAGGATTGAGGTTTGAGGACTGAGGACTGAGGATTGAGGATTGAGAATTGAGGATTGAGGATTGAGGATTGAAGACTGAGGATTGGGTATTGCGGATTGAACATTGAGGATTGAGGATTGAGGATTGAGGATTGAGGACTGAATATTGAATATTGATGATTGAAGATTGTGGATTGAGGATTGAGGGTTGCGGATTGAGGACGAGGACTGAGGGTAGAGGATTGAGGATTGAGTATTGACGCTTGAGGATTGGGGGTTGAGGATTGACGATTGAGGATTGAGTATTGAGGATTGAGAATTGAGGCCTGAGGATTGAAGATTGTGTATTCAGGATTGAAGATTGAGGATTGAGGATTGAGGATTGAGGATTGACGATAAGGGCTGAGGCTTGAGGATTGAGGTTTGAGGACTGAGGACTGAGGATTGAGGATTGAGAATTGAGGATTGAGGATTGAGGATTGAAGATTGAGGATTGGGTATTGCGGATTGAACATTGAGGATTGAGGATTGAGGATTGAGGATTGAGGACTGAAGTTTGAATATTGATGATTGAAGATTGTGTATTGAGGATTGAGGGTTGCGGATTGAGGACGAGGACTGAGGGTTGAGTATTGATGTTTGAGGTCTGGGGATTGAGGATTGAGGATTGCGAATTGAGGATTGAGGATTGAGGATTGAAGATTGAGGATTGGGTATTGAGGATTGAAGAATGAGGATTGAGGATTGAGGATTGAGGATTGAGGATTGAAGATTGAGTATTGAGGATTGAAGAATGAGAATTGAGGATTGAGGGTTGAGGATTGAGGTTTGAGTATTGAGGATTGAGGATTGAGGATTGAAGATTGACTATTAAGCAGTGAAGACTGAGGATTGAGGATTGAGGATTCAGGATTGAGGATTGAAGATTGAGGATAGGGGATTGAGGATTGACGATTGAGGATTGAGTATTGAGGAATGAGAATTGAGAATTGAGGATTGAGGGTTGAAGATTGTGTATTCAGGATTGAAGATTGAGGATTGAGGATTGAGGATTGAGGATTGACGATGAGGGCTGAGGCTTGAGGATTGAGGTTTAAGGACTGAGGACTGAGGATTGAGGATTGAGAATTGAGGATTGAGGATTGAGGATTGAAGATTGAGGATTGGGTATTGAGGATTGAAGAATGAGGATTGAGGATTGAAGATTGAGGATTGAGTATTGAGGATTGAGAATTGATGATTGAGGATTGAAGATTGAGGATTGAGGATTGAGGATTGAGGATTGAAGATTGAGTATTGAGGATTGAATGTTGAAGATTGAGGAATGAGTATTGAGGATCGAGGATTGAAGATTGAGGACTGGGGACTGAGAGTTGAGGGTTGAGTGATGAGAATTGGTGTTTGTGGATAGAGGTTTGAAGATTGCAGATTGAGCATTGAGTATTGAAAACTGTGAATTGAGGATATTCTATTGAGGATTGAGGATTGACAACTGATTGTTGAGGACTGAGGGCTGAAGATTGAGGATTCAGGACTGAGGATTCAGAATTGAGGTTTGAGGACTGAGGATTGAGGATTGAAGAATGATTATTGAGGATTCAAGGTTGAGGATTGAGGATTGGGGATTGAGAATTGAGGATGAGGGCTGAGGGTTGAGGATTGAGGTTTGAGGATTGAGGACTGAGGATTGAGGATCGGGGATTGATGATTGAGAATTGAGGATTGAAGGATGAGGATTGAGGATTGAGGATTGAGGATTGAGAATTGAGGATTGAGGATTGAAGATTGAGGATTGGGGACTGAGTGTTCAGGGTTGAGTTGTGAGGATTGATGTTTGTGGATAGAGATATGAAGATTGCAGATTGAGTATTGCGTATGGGAAGCTCTGAGCTGACGATATTCTATTGAGGATTGAGGATTGACAATGGATTGTTGAGGACTGAGGGCTGTAGATTGAGGTTTCAGGATTGAGGATTCAGGATTCTGGTTTGAGGACTGAGGATTGAGGATTGACGATTGAGGATTGAGAATTGAGGATTGAGGATTGAAGATTGAGGATTGGGTATTGAGGATTGAATATTGAGGATTGAGGATTGAGGGTTGAGGATTGAGGATTGAGGATTGAAGATTGAATATTGATGATTGAAGGTTGAGGATTGAGGATTGAGTGTTGTGGATTGAGGACGAGGACTGAGGGTTGAGTATTGATGTTTGAGGTCTGAGGATTGAAGATTGAAGATTGAGAATTGAGGATTGAGGATTGAGGATTGAAGATTGAGGATTGGGTATTGAGGATTGAAGAATGAGGACTGAGGATTGAGGATTGAGGATTGAGGATTGAAGATTGAGGATTGCAGATTGAGTATTGAGTATTGAGTATTGAATACTGTGAATTGAGGATATTCTATTGGGGATTGAGGATTGAAAACTGATTGTTGAGGACTGAGGGCTGAAGATTGAGAATACAGGATTGAGGATTCAGAATTGTGGTTTGAGGACTGAGGATTGAAGGTTGAAGATTGAGTATTGAGGAGTGATGATTGAGGATTGAGGATTGAGGATTGAGGATTGAGAATTGAGGACTGAGGATTGAGGATTGCAGATTGAGTATTGAGTATTGAGTATTGAATACTGTGAATTGAGGATATTCTATTGGGGATTGAGGATTGAAAACTGATTGTTGAGGACTGAGGGCTGAAGATTGAGGATACAGGATTGAGGATTCAGAATTGTGGTTTGAGGACTGAGGATTGAAGATTGAAGATTGAGTATTGAGGATTGAAAATTGAGGGTTGAGGATTGAGCATCGAGGATTGTGGATTGAGGACGAGGACTGAGGGTTGAGTATTGATGTTTGAGGTCTGAGGATTGAGGATAGAGGATTGAGAATTGAGGATTGAGGATTGAGGATTGAAGATTGAGGATTGGGTATTGAGGATTGAAGAGTGAGGACTGAGGATTGAGGATTGAGGATTGAGGATTGAAGATTGAGTATTGAGGATTGAAGATTGAGGATTGAGGATTGAGGATTGAGGATTGAGGATTGAGGATTGAGGATTGAGGATTGAGGATTGAGGATTCAGGATTGAAGATTGAGGATTGAGGATTGAGGATTAAAGATTGAGTATTGAGGATTGAAGATTGAGGATTGATGATTGAGGATTGAGGATTGAGGATTGAGGATTGAGGAATGAGTATTGAAGATTGCGGATTGATGATTGAGGATTGAGGATTGAGGATTGATGATTGAGGATTGAGTATTGAGGATTGAGGATTGAAGATTGAGGATTGAGGATTGAGGATTGAAGATAGAGGATTGGCTATTGAGGATTGAAGAATGAGGATTGAGGATTGAGGATTGAGGATTGAAGATTGATGATTGAGGATTGTGGATTGAGGATTGAGGATTGAACATTGAGGACTGAGTGTTGAGGGTTGAGTGATGAGAATTGGTGTTTGTGGATCGTGGTTTGAAGATTGCAGATTGAGCATTGAGTATTGAAAACTGTGAGTTGAGGATATTCTATTGAGGATTGAGGATTGACAACTGATTGTTGAGGACTGAGGGCAGAAGATTGAGGATTTAGGATTGCGGATTCAGAATTGAGGTTTGAGGACTGAGGATTGAGGATTGAAGGTTGATTATTGAGGATTGAAGATTGAGGATTGAGGATTGAGGATTGAGGATTGAGGATGAGGGCTGAGGGTTGAGGATTGAGGTTTGAGGATTGAGGACTGAGGATTGTGGATTGAGGATTGATGATTGAGTATTGAAGATTGAGAATTGAGGATTGAGGATTGAGGATTGAAGATTGAGGATTGGGTATTGAGGATTGAAGAATGAGGACTGAGGATTGAGGATTGAGGATTGAGGATTGAGAATTGAGGATTGAGGATTGAAGATTGAGGATTGGGTATTGAGGATTGAACATTGAGGATTGAGGATTGAGGATTGAGGATTGAGGATTGAGGATTGAGGATTGAGAATTGAGGATTGAGGATTGAAGATTGAGGATTGGGTATTGAGGATTGAACATTGAGGATTGAGGATTGAGGAAAGAGGATTGAGGATTGAGGATTGAAGATTGAATATTGATGATTGAAGGTTGAGGATTGAGGATTGAGGGTTGTGGATTGAGGACGAGGACTGAGGGTTGAGTATTGATGTTTGAGGTCTGAGGATTGAAGATTGAAGATTGAGAATTGAGGATTGAGGATTGAGGACTGAAGATTGAGGATTGGGTATTGAGGATTGAGGAATGAGGACTGAGGATTGAGGATTGAGGATTGAGGATTGAAGATTGAGTATTGAGGATTGAAGGTTGAGGATTGAGGATTGAGGATTGAGGATTTAGGATTGATGATTGAGGATTGAAGATTGAGTATTGAGGATTGAAGATTGAGGATTGAGGATTGAGGATTGAGGATTGAGGATTGAAGATTGAGGATTGGGGATTGAGGATTGACGATTGAGGATTGAGGATTGAGGATTGAGGATTGACGATAAGGGCTGAGGCTTGAGGATTGAGGTTTGAGGACTGAGGACTGAGGATTGAGGATTGAGAATTGAGGATTGAGGATTGAGGATTGAAGACTGAGGATTCGGTATTGCGGATTGAACATTGAGGATTGAGGATTGAGGTTTGAGGATTGAGGACTGAATATTGAATATTGATGATTGAAGATTGTGGATTGAGGATTGAGGGTTGCGGATTGAGGACGAGGACTGAGGGTAGAGGATTGACGATTGAGTATTGACGCTTGAGGATTGAGGGTTGAGGATTGACGATTGAGGATTGAGTATTGAGGATTGAGAATTGAGGCCTGAGGATTGAAGATTGTGTATTCAGGATTGAAGATTGAGGATTGAGGATTGAGGATTGAGGATTGACGATAAGGGCTGAGGCTTGAGGATTGAGGTTTGAGGACTGAGGACTGAGGATTGAGGATTGAGAATTGAGGATTGAGGATTGAGGATTGAAGATTGAGGATTGGGTATTGCGGATTGAACATTGAGGATTGAGGATTGAGGATTGAGGATTGAGGACTGAAGTTTGAATATTGATGATTGAAGATTGTGTATTGAGGATTGAGGGTTGCGGATTGAGGACGAGGACTGAGGGTTGAGTATTGATGTTTGAGGTCTGGGGATTGAGGATTGAGGATTGAGAATTGAGGATTGAGGGTTGAGGATTGAAGATTGAGGATTGGGTATTGAGGATTGAAGAATGAGGATTGAGGATTGAGGATTGAGGATTGAGGATTGAAGATTGAGTATTGAGGATTGAAGAATGAGAATTGAGGATTGAGGGTTGAGGATTGAGGTTTGAGTATTGAGGATTGAGGATTGCGGATTGAAGATTGACTATTAAGCATTGAAGACTGAGGATTGAGGATTGAGGATTCAGGATTGAGGATTGAAGATTGAGGATAGGGGATTGAGGATTGACGATTGAGGATTGAGTATTGAGGAATGAGAATTGAGAATTGAATATTGAGGGTTGAAGATTGTGTATTCAGGATTGAAGATTGAGGATTGACGATTGAGGATTGAGGATTGACGATGAGGGCTGAGGCTTGAGGATTGAGGTTTAAGGACTGAGGACTGAGGATTGAGGATTGAGAATTGAGGATTGAGGATTGAGGATTGAAGATTGAGGATTGGGTATTGAGGATTGAAGAATGAGGATTGAGGATTGAAGATTGAGGATTGAGTATTGAGGATTGAGTATTGATGATTGAGGATTGAAGATTGTGTATTCAGGATTGAAGATTGAGGATTGAGGATTGAGGATTGAGGATTGAGGATGAGGGCTGAGGGTTGAGGATTGAGGTTTGAGGATTGAGGACTGAGGATTGTGGGTTGAGGATTGATGATTGAGTATTGAAGATTGAGAATTGAGGATTGAGGATTGAGGATTGAAGATTGAGGATTGAGGATTGAGGATTGAAGATTGAGGATTGGGGATTGAGGATTGACGATTGAGGATTGAGGATTGAGGATTGAGGATTGACGATAAGGGCTGAGGCTTGAGGATTGAGGTTTGAGGACCGAGGACTGAGGATTGAGGATTGAGAATTGAGGATTGAGGATTGAGGATTGAAGATTGAGGATTGGGTATTGCGGATTGAACATTGAGGATTGAGGATTGAGGATTGAGGATTGAGGACTGAAGATTGAATATTGATGATTGAAGATTGTGGATTGAGGATTGAGGGTTGCGGATTGAGGACGAGGACTGAGGGTTGAGGATTGAGGATTGAGTATTGACGCTTGAGGATTGAGGGTTAAGGATTGACGATTGAGGATTGAGTATTGAGGATTGAGAATTGAGGTCTGAGGATTGAAGATTGTGTATTCAATATTGAAAATTGAGGATTGAGGATTGAGGATTGAGGATTGACGATAACGGCTGAGGCTTGAGGATTGAGGTTTGAGGACTGAGGACTGAGGATTGAGGATTGAGAATTGAGGATTGAGGATTGAGGATTGAAGATTGAGGATTGGGTATTGCGGATTGAACATTGAGGATTGAGGATTGAGGATTGAGGATTGAGGACTGAAGATTGAATATTGATGATTGAAGATTGTGGATTGAGGATTGAGGGTTGCGGACTGAGGACGAGGACTGAGGGTTGAGTATTGATGTTTGAGGTCTGGGGATTGAGGATTGAGGATTGAGAATTGAGGATTGAGGATTGAGGATTGAAGATTGAGGATTGGGTATTGAGGATTGAACATTGAGGATTGAGGATTGAGGAAAGAGGATTGAGGATTGAGGATTGAAGATTGAATATTGATGATTGAAGGTTGAGGATTGAGGATTGAGGGTTGTGGATTGAGGACGAGGACTGAGGGTTGAGTATTGATGTTTGAGGTCTGAGGATTGAAGATTGAAGATTGAGAATTGAGGATTGAGGATTGAAGATTGAGGATTGGGTATTGAGGATTGAAGAGTGAGGACTGAGGATTGAGGATTGAGGATTGAGGATTGAAGATTGAGTATTGACGATTGAAGATTGAGGATTGAGGATTGAGGATTGAGGATTGAGGATTGAGGATTGAGGATTGAGGATTGAGGATTGAGGATTCAGGATTGAAGATTGAGGATTGAGGATTGAGGATTAAAGATTGAGTATTGAGGATTGCAGATTGAGGATTGATGATTGAGGATTGAGGATTGAGGATTGAGGATTGAGGAATGAGTATTGAAGATTGCGGATTGATGATTGAGGATTGAGGATTGAGGATTGATGATTGAGGATTGAGTATTGAGGATTGAGGATTGAAGATTGAGGATTGAGGATTGAGGATTGAAGATAGAGGATTGGCTATTGAGGATTGAAGAATGAGGATTGAGGATTGAGGATTGAGGATTGAAGATTGATGATTGAGGATTGTGGATTGAGGATTGAGGATTGAACATTGAGGACTGAGTGTTGAGGGTTGAGTGATGAGAATTGTGTTTGTGGATCGTGGTTTGAAGATTGCAGATTGAGCATTGAGTATTGAAAACTGTGAGTTGAGGATATTCTATTGAGGATTGAGGATTGACAACTGATTGTTGAGGACTGAGGGCAGAAGATTGAGGATTTAGGATTGCGGATTCAGAATTGAGGTTTGAGGACTGAGGATTGAGGATTGAAGGTTGATTATTGAGGATTGAAGATTGAGGATTGAGGATTGAGGATTGAGGATTGAGGATGAGGGCTGAGGGTTGAGGATTGAGGTTTGAGGATTGAGGACTGAGGATTGTGGATTGAGGATTGATGATTGAGTATTGAAGATTGAGAATTGAGGATTGAGGATTGAGGATTGAAGATTGAGGATTGGGTATTGAGGATTGAAGAATGAGGACATAGGATTGAGGATTGAGGATTGAGGATTGAGAATTGAGGATTGAGGATTGAAGATTGAGGATTGGGTATTGAGGATTGAACATTGAGGATTGAGGATTGAGGATTGAGGATTGAGGATTGAGGATTGAGAATTGAGGATTGAGGATTGAAGATTGAGGATTGGGTATTGAGGATTGAACATTGAGGATTGAGGATTGAGGAAAGAGGATTGAGGATTGAGGATTGAAGATTGAATATTGATGATTGAAGGTTGAGGATTGAGGATTGAGGGTTGTGGATTGAGGACGAGGACTGAGGGTTGAGTATTGATGTTTGAGGTCTGAGGATTGAAGATTGAAGATTGAGAATTGAGGATTGAGGATTGAGGATTGAAGATTGAGGATTGGGTATTGAGGATTGAGGAATGAGGACTGAGGATTGAGGATTGAGGATTGAGGATTGAAGATTGAGTATTGAGGATTGAAGGTTGAGGATTGAGGATTGAGGATTGAGGATTTAGGATTGATGATGGAGGATTGAAGATTGAGTATTGAGGATTGAAGATTGAGGATTGAGGATTGAGGATTGAGGATTGAGGATTGAAGATTGAGGATTGGGGATTGAGGATTGACGATTGAGGATTGAGGATTGAGGATTGAGGTTTGACGATAAGGGCTGAGGCTTGAGGATTGAGGTTTGAGGACTGAGGACTGAGGATTGAGGATTGAGAATTGAGGATTGAGGATTGAGGATTGAAGACTGAGGATTGGGTATTGCGGATTGAACATTGAGGATTGAGGATTGAGGATTGAGGATTGAGGACTAAATATTGAATATTGATGATTGAAGATTGTGGATTGAGGATTGAGGGTTGCGGATTGAGGACGAGGACTGAGGGTAGAGGATTGAGGATTGAGTATTGACGCTTGAGGATTGAGGGTTAAGGATTGACGATTGAGGATTGAGTATTGAGGATTGAGAATTGAGGTCTGAGGATTGAAGATTGTGTATTCAATATTGAAAATTGAGGATTGAGGATTGAGGATTGAGGATTGACGATAACGGCTGAGGCTTGAGGATTGAGGTTTGAGGACTGAGGACTGAGGATTGAGGATTGAGAATTGAGGATTGAGGATTGAGGATTGAAGATTGAGGATTGGGTATTGCGGATTGAACATTGAGGATTGAGGATTGAGGATTGAGGATTGAGGACTGAAGATTGAATATTGATGATTGAAGATTGTGGATTGAGGATTGAGGGTTGCGGATTGAGGACGAGGACTGAGGGTTGAGTATTGATGTTTGAGGTCTGGGGATTGAGGATTGAGGATTGAGAATTGAGGATTGAGGATTGAGGATTGAAGATTGAGGATTGGGTATTAAGGATTGAAGAATGAGGATTGAGGATTGAGGATTGAGGATTGAGGATTGAAGATTGAGTATTGAGGATAGAAGAATGAGAATTGAGGATTGAGGGTTGAGGAGTGAGGTTTGAGTATTGAGGATTGAGGATTGAGGATTGAAGATTGACTATTAAGGATTGAAGACTGAGGATTGAGGATTGAGGATTCAGGATTGAGGATTGAAGATTGAGGATTGGGGATTGAGGATTGACGATTGAGGATTGAGTATTGAGGATTGAGAATTGAGAATTGAGGATTGAGGATTGAAGATTGTGTATTCAGGATTGAAGATTGAGGATTGAGGATTGAGGATTGAGGATTGAGGATGAGGGCTGAGGGTTGAGGATTGAGGTTTGAGGATTGAGGACTGAGGATTGAGGATTGGGGGTTGATGATTGAGTATTAAGGATTGAAGATTGAGGATTGAGGATTGAGGCCTGAGGATTGAGGATTGACGATTGAGGATTGAGGATTGAGGATTGAAGATTGAGGATTGAGGATTGAGGATTGAGGATTGAGGATTGAGGATTGAAGATTGAGGATTGGGGACTGAGTGTTCAGGGTTGAGTGGTGAGAATTGGTGTTTGTGGATAGAGATATGAAGATTGCAGATTGAGTATTGCGTATGGAAAACTCTGAACTGACGATATTCTATTGAGGATTGAGGATTGACAACTGATTGTTGAGGACTGAGGGCTGAAGATTGAGGTTTCAGGATTGAGGATGCAGGATTCTGGTTTAAGGACTGAGGATTGAGTATTGAGGATTGAGGATTGAGAATTGAGGATTGAGGATTGAAGATTGAGGATTGGTTATTGAGGATTTAACATTGAGGATTGAGAATTGAGGATTGAGGATTGAGGATTGAGGATTGAAGATGGAATACTGATGATTGAATGTTGACGATTGAGGATTGAGGGTTGTGGATTGAGGACGAGGACTGAGGGTTGAGTATTGATGTTTGAGGTCTGAGGATTGAGCATAGAGGATTGAGAATTGAGGATTGAGGGTTGAGGATTGAAGATTGAGGATTGGGTATTGAGGATTGAAGAATGAGGACTGAGGATTGAGGATTGAGGATTGAGGATTGAAGATTGAGTATTGAGGATTGAAGATTGAGGATTGAGGATTGAGGATTGAGGATTGAGGATTGAAGATTGAGGATTGGGGATTGAGGATTGACGATTGAGGATTGAGTATTGAGGATTGAGAATTGAGCATTGAGGACTGAACATTGGGTATTGAGGACTGAAGATTGAGGATTCAGGATTGAGGATCCAGGATTGAGGTTTGCGGACTGAGGATTGAGGATTGAGGATTGAGGATTGAGGATTGAGGATTGAGGATTGAGGATTGAGGATTGAAGATTGAGGATTGGGTATTGCGGATTGAACATTGAGGATTGAGGATTGAGGATTGAGGATTGAGGATTGAGGACGGAAGACTGAATATTCATGATTGAAGATTGAGGGTTGAGGATTGAGGGCTGTGGATTGAGGACGAGGGCTGAGGGTTGTGTATTGATGTCTGAGGTCTGAGGATTGAGGATTGAGAATTGAGAATGGAGGATTGAGGATTGAGGATTGAAGATTGAGGATTGGGTATTAAGGATTGAAGAATGAGGATTGAGGATTGGTGATTGAGGATTGAGAATGGAGGATTGAGGATTGAAGATTGTGTATTCAGGATTGAAGATTGAGGATTGAGGATTGAGGATTGAGGATTGAGGATGAGGGCTGAGGGTTGAGGATTGAGGTTTGAGGATTGAGGACTGAGGATTGAGGATTGGGGGTTGATGATTGAGTATTAAGGATTGAAGATTGAGGATTGAGGATTGAGGACTGAGGATTGAGGATTGAGGATTGAGGATTGAGGATTGAGGATTGAAGATTGAGGATTGGGTATTGAGGATTGAAGAATGAGGATTGAGGATTGAGGATTGAGGATTGAGAATGAGGGCTGAGGGTTGAGGATTGAGGTTTGAGGATTGAGGAGTGAGGATTGAGTGTTGAGGATTGACGATTGAGGATTGAGTATTGAGGATTGAGAATTGAGGACTGAGGATTGAAGATTGTGTATTCAGGATTGAAGATTGAGGATTGAGGATTGAGGATTGAGGATTGACGATAAGGGCTGAGGCTTGAGGATTGAGGTTTGAGGACTGAGGACTGAGGATTGAGGATTGAGAATTGAGGATTGAGGTTTGAGGATTGAAGATTGAGGATTGGGTATTGCGGATTGAACATTGAGGATTGAGGATTGAGGATTGAGTATTGAGGACTGAAGATTGAATATTGATGATTGAAGATTGTGGATTGAGGATTGAGGGTTGCGGATTGAGGACGAGGACTGAGGGTTGAGTATTGATGTTTGAGGTCTGGGGATTGAGGATTGAGGATTGAGAATTGAGGATTGAGGATTGAGGATTGAAGATTGAGGATTGGGTATTGAGGATTGAAGAATGAGGATTGAGGATTGAGGATTGAGGATTGAGGATTGAAGATTGAGTATTGAGGATTGAAGAATGAGAATTGAGGATTGAGGGCTGAGGATTGAGGTTTGAGTATTGAGGATTGAGGATTGAGGATTGAGGATTGACGATTGACTATTAAGAATTGAATACTGAGGATTGTGGATTGAGGGTTCAGGATTGAGGATTGAAGATTGAGGATTGGGGATTGAGGATTGACGATTGAGGATTGAGTATTGAGGAATGAGAATTGAGAATTGAGGATTGAGGATTGAAGATTGTGTATTCAGGATTGAAGATTGAGGATTGAGGATTGAGTATTGAGGATTGACGATGAGGGCTGAGGCTTGAGGATTGAGGTTTAAGGACTGAGGACTGAGGATTGAGGATTGAGAATTGAGGATTGAGGATTGAGGATTGAAGATTGAGGATTGCGTATTGAGGATTGAAGAATGAGGATTGAGGATTGAAGCTTGAGGATTGAGTATTGAGGATTGAGAATTGAGGATTGAGGATTGAAGATTGTGTATTAAGGATTGAAGATTGAGGATTGAGGATTGAGGATTGAGGATTGAGGATGAGGGCTGAGGGTTGAGGATTGAGGTTTGAGGATTGAGGTCTGAGGATTGTGGATTGAGGATTGATGATTGAGTATTGAAGATTGAGAATTGAGGATTGAGGATTGAGGATTGAAGATTGAGGATTGGGTATTGAGGATTGAAGAATGAGGACTGAGGATTGAGGATTGAGGATTGAGGATTGAGAATTGAGGATTGAGGATTGAAGATTGAGGATTGGGTATTGAGGATTGAACATTGAGGATTGAGGATTGAGGATTGAGGATTGAGGATTGAGGATTGAGAATTGAGGATTGAGGATTGAAGATTGAGGATTGGGTATTGAGGATTGATGATTGAGGATTGAAGATTGAGTATTGAGGATTGAAGATTGAGGATTGAGGATTGAGGATTGAGGATTGAGGATTGAAGATTGAGGATTGAAGATTGAAGATTGGGTATTGAGGATTGAAGAATGAGGACTGAGGATTGAGGATTGAGGATTGAGGATTGAGAATTGAGGATTGAGGATTGAGGATTGAAGATTGAGGATTGGGTATTGAGGATTGAAGAATGAGGACTGAGGATTGAGGATTGAGGATTGAAGGTTGAGTACTGAGGATTGAAGGTTGAGGATTGAGGATTGAGGATTGAGGATTTAGGATTGATGATTGAGGATTGAAGATTGAGTATTGAGGATTGAAGATTGAGGATTGAGGATTGAGGATTGAGGATTGAGGACTGAAGATTGAATATTGATGATTGAAGATTGTGGATTGAGGATTGAGGGTTGCGGATTGAGGACGAGGACTGAGGGTTGAGTATTGATGTTTGAGGTCTGAGGATTGAGGATAGAGGATTGAGAATTGAGGATTGAGGATTGAGGATTGAAGATTGAGGATTGGGTATTGAGGATTGAAGAATGAGGAATGAAGATTCAGGATTGAGGATTGAGGATTGAAGATTGAGTATTGAGGATTGAAGATTGAGGATTGAGGATTCAGGATTGAGGATTCAGGATTTAGGATTGAGGATTGAGGACTGAGGATTGAAGATTGAGGATTGAGGATTGAGGATTAAAGGTTGAGCATTGAGGATTGAAGATTGAGGATTCATGATTGAGGATTGAGGATTGAGGATTGAGGATTGAGGACTGAGTATTGAAGATTGAGGATTGAGGATTGAGGATTGAAGATAGAGGATTGGCTATTGAGGATTGAAGAATGAGGATTGAGGATTGAGGATTGAGGATTGAAGATTGATGATTGAGGATTGTGGATTGAGGATTGAGGATTGAACATTGAGGACTGAGTGTTGAGGGTTGAGTGATGAGAACTGGTGTTTGTGGATAGAGGTTTGAAGATTGCAGATTGAGCATTGAGTATTGAAAACTGTGAATTGAGGATATTCTATTGAGGATTGAGGATTGACAACTGATTGTTGAGGACTGAGGGCTGAAGATTGAGGATTCAGGACTGAGGATTCAGAATTGAGGTTTGAGGACTGAGGATTGAGGATTGAAGATTGATTATTGAGGATTCAAGGTTGAGGATTGAGGATTGGGGATTGAGAATTGAGGATGAGGGCTGAGGGTTGAGGATTGAGGTTTGAGGATTGAGGACTGAGGATTGAGGATCGGGGATTGATGATTGAGTATTGAGGATTGAAGATTGAGGATTGAGGATTGTGGACTGAGGATTGAGGATTGAGGATTGAGGATTGAGGATTGAGTATTGACGCTTGAGGATTGAGTGTTGAGGATTGACGATTGAGGATTGAGTATTGAGGATTGAGAATTGAGGACTGAGGATTGAAGATTGTGTATTCAGGATTGAAAATTGAGGATTGAGGATTGAGGATTGAGGATTGACGATAAGGGCTGAGGATTGAGGATTGAGGTTTGAGGACTGAGGACTGAGGATTGAGGATTGAGAGTTGAGGACTGAGGATTGAGGATTGAAGATTGAGGATTGGGTATTGCGGATTGAACATTGAGGATTGAGGATTGAGTATTGAGGATTGAGGATTGACGATGAGGGCTGAGGCTTGAGGATTGAGGTTTAAGGACTGAGGACTGAGTATTGAGGATTGAGAATTGAGGATTGAGGATTGAGGATTGAAGATTGAGGATTGGGTATTGAGGATTGAAGAATGAGGAGTGAGGATTGAGGATTGAGGATTGAGGATTGAAGATTGAGGATTGAGGATTGAGGATTGAGGATTGAAGATTGAGTATTGAGGATTGAATGTTGAAGATTGAGGAATGAGGATTGAGGATTGAGGATTGAAGATTGAGGACTGGGGACTGAGAGTTGAGGGTTGAGTGATGAGAATTGGTGTTTGTGGATAGAGGTTTGAAGATTGCAGATTGAGCATTGAGTATTGAAAACTGTGAATTGAGGATATTCTATTGAGGATTGAGGATTGACAACTGATTGTTGAGGACTGAGGGCTGAAGATTGAGGATTCAGGACTGAGGATTCAGAATTGAGGTTTGAGGACTGAGGATTGAGGATTGAAGAATGATTATTGAGGATTCAAGGTTGAGGATTGAGGATTGGGGATTGAGAATTGAGGATGAGGGCTGAGGGTTGAGGATTGAGGTTTGAGGATTGAGGACTGAGGATTGAGGATCGGGGATTGATGATTGAGAATTGAGGATTGAAGGATGAGGATTGAGGATTGAGGATTGAGGATTGAGAATTGAGGATTGAGGATTGAAGATTGAGGATTGGGGACTGAGTGTTCAGGGTTGAGTTGTGAGGATTGATGTTTGTGGATAGAGATATGAAGATTGCAGATTGAGTATTGCGTATGGGAAGCTCTGAGCTGACGATATTCTATTGAGGATTGAGGATTGACAATGGATTGTTGAGGACTGAGGGCTGTAGATTGAGGTTTCAGGATTGAGGATTCAGGATTCTGGTTTGAGGACTGAGGATTGAGGATTGACGATTGAGGATTGAGAATTGAGGATTGAGGATTGAAGATTGAGGATTGGGTATTGAGGATTGAATATTGAGGATTGAGGATTGAGGGTTGAGGATTGAGGATTGAGGATTGAAGATTGAATATTGATGATTGAAGGTTGAGGATTGAGGATTGAGTGTTGTGGATTGAGGACGAGGACTGAGGGTTGAGTATTGATGTTTGAGGTCTGAGGATTGAAGATTGAAGATTGAGAATTGAGGATTGAGGATTGAGGATTGAAGATTGAGGATTGGGTATTGAGGATTGAAGAATGAGGACTGAGGATTGAGGATTGAGGATTGAGGATTGAAGATTGAGGATTGCAGATTGAGTATTGAGTATTGAGTATTGAATACTGTGAATTGAGGATATTCTATTGGGGATTGAGGATTGAAAACTGATTGTTGAGGACTGAGGGCTGAAGATTGAGAATACAGGATTGAGGATTCAGAATTGTGGTTTGAGGACTGAGGATTGAAGGTTGAAGATTGAGTATTGAGGAGTGATGATTGAGGATTGAGGATTGAGGATTTAGGATTGAGAATTGAGGACTGAGGATTGAGGATTGCAGATTGAGTATTGAGTATTGAGTATTGAATACTGTGAATTGAGGATATTCTATTGGGGATTGAGGATTGAAAACTGATTGTTGAGGACTGAGGGCTGAAGATTGAGGATACAGGATTGAGGATTCAGAATTGTGGTTTGAGGACTGAGGATTGAAGATTGAAGATTGAGTATTGAGGATTGAAAATTGAGGGTTGAGGATTGAGCATCGAGGATTATGGATTGAGGACGAGGACTGAGGGTTGAGTATTGATGTTTGAGGTCTGAGGATTGAGGATAGAGGATTGAGAATTGAGGATTGAGGATTGAGGATTGAAGATTGAGGATTGGGTATTGAGGATTGAAGAGTGAGGACTGAGGATTGAGGATTGATGATTGAGGATTGAAGATTGAGTATTGAGGATTGAAGATTGAGGATTGAGGATTGAGGATTGAGGATTGAGGATTGAGGATTGAGGATTGAGGATTGAGGATTGAGGATTCAGGATTGAAGATTGAGGATTGAGGATTGAGGATTAAAGATTGAGTATTGAGGATTGAAGATTGAGGATTGATGATTGAGGATTGAGGATTGAGGATTGAGGATTGAGGAATGAGTATTGAAGATTGCGGATTGATGATTGAGGATTGAGGATTGAGGATTGATGATTGAGGATTGAGTATTGAGGATTGAGGATTGAAGATTGAGGATTGAGGATTGAGGATTGAAGATAGAGGATTGGCTATTGAGGATTGAAGAATGAGGATTGAGGATTGAGGATTGAGGATTGAAGATTGATGATTGAGGATTGTGGATTGAGGATTGAGGATTGAACATTGAGGACTGAGTGTTGAGGGTTGAGTGATGAGAATTGGTGTTTGTGGATCGTGGTTTGAAGATTGCAGATTGAGCATTGAGTATTGAAAACTGTGAGTTGAGGATATTCTATTGAGGATTGAGGATTGACAACTGATTGTTGAGGACTGAGGGCAGAAGATTGAGGATTTAGGATTGCGGATTCAGAATTGAGGTTTGAGGACTGAGGATTGAGGATTGAAGGTTTATTATTGAGGATTGAAGGTTGAGGATTGAGGATTGAGGATTGAGGATTGAGGATGAGGGCTGAGGGTTGAGGATTGAGGTTTGAGGATTGAGGACTGAGGATTGTGGATTGAGGATTGATGATTGAGTATTGAAGATTGAGAATTGAGGATTGAGGATTGAGGATTGAAGATTGAGGATTGGGTATTGAGGATTGAAGAATGAGGACTGAGGATTGAGGATTGAGGATTGAGGATTGAGAATTGAGGATTGAGGATTGAAGATTGAGGATTGGGTATTGAGGATTGAACATTGAGGATTGAGGATTGAGGATTGAGGATTGAGGATTGAGGATTGAGGATTGAGAATTGAGGATTGAGGATTGAAGATTGAGGATTGGGTATTGAGGATTGAACATTGAGGATTGAGGATTGAGGAAAGAGGATTGAGGATTGAGGATTGAAGATTGAATATTGATGATTGAAGGTTGAGGATTGAGGATTGAGGGTTGTGGATTGAGGACGAGGACTGAGGGTTGAGTATTGATTTTTGAGGTCTGAGGATTGAAGATTGAAGATTGAGAATTGAGGATTGAGGATTGAGGATTGAAGATTGAGGATTGGGTATTGAGGATTGAGGAATGAGGACTGAGGATTGAGGATTGAGGATTGAGGATTGAAGATTGAGTATTGAGGATTGAAGGTTGAGGATTGAGGATTGAGGATTGAGGATTTAGGATTGATGATTGAGGATTGAAGATTGAGTATTGAGGATTGATGATTGAGGATTGAGGATTGAGGATTGAGGATTGAGGATTGAAGATTGAGGATTGGGGATTGAGGATTGACGATTGAGGATTGAGGATTGAGGATTGAGGATTGACGATAAGGGCTGAGGCTTGAGGATTGAGGTTTGAGGACTGAGGACTGAGGATTGAGGATTGAGAATTGAGGATTGAGGATTGAGGATTGAAGACTGAGGATTGGGTATTGCGGATTGAACATTGAGGATTGAGGATTGAGGATTGAGGATTGAGGACTGAATATTGAATATTGATGATTGAAGATTGTGGATTGAGGATTGAGGGTTGCGGATTGAGGACGAGGACTGAGGGTAGAGGATTGACGATTGAGTATTGACGCTTGAGGATTGAGGGTTGAGGATTGACGATTGAGGATTGAGTATTGAGGATTGAGAATTGAGGCCTGAGGATTGAAGATTGTGTATTCAGGATTGAAGATTGAGGATTGAGGATTGAGGATTGAGGATTGACGATAAGGGCTGAGGCTTGAGGATTGAGGTTTGAGGACTGAGGACTGAGGATTGAGGATTGAGAATTGAGGATTGAGGATTGAGGATTGAAGATTGAGGATTGGGTATTGCGGATTGAACATTGAGGATTGAGGATTGAGGATTGAGGATTGAGGACTGAAGTTTGAATATTGATGATTGAAGATTGTGTATTGAGGATTGAGGGTTGCGGATTGAGGACGAGGACTGAGGGTTGAGTATTGATGTTTGAGGTCTGGGGATTGAGGATTGAGGATTGAGAATTGAGGATTGAGGATTGAGGATTGAAGATTGAGGATTGGGTATTGAGGATTCAAGAATGAGGATTGAGGATTGAGGATTGAGGATTGAGGATTGAAGATTGAGTATTGAGGATTGAAGAATGAGAATTGAGGATTGAGGGTTGAGGATTGAGGTTTGAGTATTGAGGATTGAGTATTGAGGATTGAAGATTGACTATTAAGCATTGAAGACTGAGGATTGAGGATTGAGGATTCTGGATTGAGGATTGAAGATTGAGGATAGGGGATTGAGGATTGACGATTGAGGATTGAGTATTGAGGAATGAGAATTGAGAATTGAGGATTGAGGGTTGAAGATTGTGTATTCAGGATTGAAGATTGAGGATTGAGGATTGAGGATTGAGGATTGACGATGAGGGCTGAGGCTTGAGGATTGAGGTTTAATGACTGAGGACTGAGGATTGAGGATTGAGAATTGAGGATTGAGGATTGAGGATTGAAGATTGAGGATTGGGTATTGAGGATTGAAGAATGAGGATTGAGGATTGAAGATTGAGGATTGAGTATTGAGGATTGAGAATTGATGATTGAGGATTGAAGATTGTGTATTCAGGATTGAAGATTGAGGATTGAGGATTGAGGATTGAGGATTGAGGATGAGGGCTGAGGGTTGAGGATTGAGGTTTGAGGATTGAGGACTGAGGATTGTGGGTTGAGGATTGATGATTGAGTATTGAAGATTGAGAATTGAGGATTGAGGATTGAGGATTGAAGATTGAGGATTGAGGATTGAGGATTGAAGATTGAGGATTGGGGATTGAGGATTGACGATTGAGGATTGAGGATTGAGGATTGAGGATTGACGATAAGGGCTGAGGCTTGAGGATTGAGGTTTGAGGACTGAGGACTGAGGATTGAGGATTGAGAATTGAGGATTGAGGATTGAGGATTGAAGATTGAGGATTGGGTATTGCGGATTGAACATTGAGGATTGAGGATTGAGGATTGAGGATTGAGGACTGAAGATTGAATATTGATGATTGAAGATTGTGGATTGAGGATTGAGGGTTGCGGATTGAGGACGAGGACTGAGGGTTGAGGATTGAGGATTGAGTATTGACGCTTGAGGATTGAGGGTTAAGGATTGACGATTGAGGATTGAGTATTGAGGATTGAGAATTGAGGTCTGAGGATTGAAGATTGTGTATTCAATATTGAAAATTGAGGATTGAGGATTGAGGATTGAGGATTGACGATAACGGCTGAGGCTTGAGGATTGAGGTTTGAGGACTGAGGACTGAGGATTGAGGATTGAGAATTGAGGATTGAGGATTGAGGATTGAAGATTGAGGATTGGGTATTGCGGATTGAACATTGAGGATTGAGGATTGAGGATTGAGGATTGAGGACTGAAGATTGAATATTGATGATTGAAGATTGTGTATTGAGGATTGAGGGTTGCGGATTGAGGACGAGGACTGAGGGTTGAGTATTGATGTTTGAGGTCTGGGGATTGAGGATTGAGGATTGAGAATTGAGGATTGAGGATTGAGGATTGAAGATTGAGGATTGGGTATTAAGGATTGAAGAATGAGGATTGAGGATTGAGGATTGAGGATTGAGGATTGAAGATTGAGTATTGAGGATAGAAGAATGAGAATTGAGGATTGAAGGTTGAGGAGTGAGGTTTGAGTATTGAGGATTGAGGATTGAGGATTGAAGATTGACTATTAAGGATTGAAGACTGAGGATTGAGGATTGAGGATTCAGGATTGAGGATTGAAGATTGAGGATTGGGGATTGAGGATTGACGATTGAGGATTGAGGATTGAAGATTGAGGATTGGGTATTGAGGATTGAAGAGTGAGGACTGAGGATTGAGGATTGAGGATTGAGGATTGAAGATTGAGTATTGAGGATTGAAGATTGAGGATTGAGGATTGAGGATTGAGGATTGAGGATTGAGGATTGAGGATTGAGGATTGAGGATTGAGGATTCAGGATTGAAGATTGAGGATTGAGGATTGAGGATTAAAGATTGAGTATTGAGGATTGAAGATTGAGGATTGATGATTGAGGATTGAGGATTGAGGATTGAGGATTGAGGAATGAGTATTGAAGATTGCGGATTGATGATTGAGGATTGAGGATTGAGGATTGATGATTGAGGATTGAGTATTGAGGATTCAGGATTGAAGATTGATGATTGAGGATTGAGGATTGAAGATAGAGGATTGGCTATTGAGGATTGAAGAATGAGGATTGAGGATTGAGGATTGAGGATTGAAGATTGATGATTGAGGATTGTGGATTGAGGATTGAGGATTGAACATTGAGGACTGAGTGTTGAGGGTTGAGTGATGAGAATTGGTGTTTGTGGATCGTGGTTTGAAGATTGCAGATTGAGCATTGAGTATTGAAAACTGTGAGTTGAGGATATTCTATTGAGGATTGAGGATTGACAACTGATTGTTGAGGACTGAGGGCAGAAGATTGAGGATTTAGGATTGCGGATTCAGAATTGAGGTTTGAGGACTGAGGATTGAGGATTGAAGGTTGATTATTGAGGATTGAAGATTGAGGATTGAGGATTGAGGATTGAGGATTGAGGATGAGGGCTGAGGGTTGAGGATTGAGGTTTGAGGATTGAAGATTGAGGATTGGGTATTGCGGATTGAACATTGAGGATTGAGGATTGAGGATTGAGTATTGAGGACTGAAGATTGAATATTGATGATTGAAGATTGTGGATTGAGGATTGAGGGTTGCGGATTGAGGACGAGGACTGAGGGTTGAGTATTGATGTTTGAGGTCTGGGGATTGAGGATTGAGGATTGAGAATTGAGGATTGAGGATTGAGGATTGAAGATTGAGGATTGGGTATTGAGGATTGAAGAATGAGGATTGAGGATTGAGGATTGAGGATTGAGGATTGAAGATTGAGTATTGAGGATTGAAGAATGAGAATTGAGGATTGAGGGCTGAGGATTGAGGTTTGAGTATTGAGGATTGAGGATTGAGGATTGACGATTGACTATTAAGAATTGAATACTGAGGATTGAGGATTGAGGGTTCAGGATTGAGGATTGAAGATTGAGGATTGGGGATTGAGGATTGACGATTGAGGATTGAGTATTGAGGAATGAGAATTGAGAATTGAGGATTGAGGATTGAAGATTGTGTATTCAGGATTGAAGATTGAGGATTGAGGATTGAGTATTGAGGATTGACGATGAGGGCTGAGGCTTGAGGATTGAGGTTTAAGGACTGAGGACTGAGGATTGAGGATTGAGAATTGAGGATTGAGGATTGAGGATTGAAGATTGAGGATTGCGTATTGAGGATTGAAGAATGAGGATTGAGGATTGAAGCTTGAGGATTGAGTATTGAGGATTGAGAATTGAGGATTGAGGATTGAAGATTGTGTATTAAGGATTGAAGATTGAGGATTGAGGATTGAGGATTGAGGATTGAGGATGAGGGCTGAGGGTTGAGGATTGAGGTTTGAGGATTGAGGACTGAGGATTGTGGATTGAGGATTGATGATTGAGTATTGAAGATTGAGAATTGAGGATTGAGGATTGAGGATTGAAGATTGAGGATTGGGTATTGAGGATTGAAGAATGAGGACTGAGGATTGAGGATTGAGGATTGAGGATTGAGAATTGAGGATTGAGGATTGAAGATTGAGGATTGGGTATTGAGGATTGAACATTGAGGATTGAGGATTGAGGATTGAGGATTGAGGATTGAGGATTGAGAATTGAGGATTGAGGATTGAAGATTGAGGATTGGGTATTGAGGATTGATGATTGAGGATTGAAGATTGAGTATTGAGGATTGAAGATTGAGGATTGAGGATTGAGGATTGAGGATTGAGGATTGAAGATTGAGGATTGAAGATTGAAGATTGGGTATTGAGGATTGAAGAATGAGGACTGAGGATTGAGGATTGAGGATTGAGGATTGAGAATTGAGGATTGAGGATTGAGGATTGAAGATTGAGGATTGGGTATTGAGGATTGAAGAATGAGGACTGAGGATTGAGGATTGAGGATTGAAGATTGAGTATTGAGGATTGAAGGTTGAGGATTGAGGATTGAGGATTGAGGATTTAGGATTGATGATTGAGGATTGAAGATTGAGTATTGAGGATTGAAGATTGAGGATTGAGGATTGAGGATTGAGGATTGAGGATTGAAGATTGAGGATTGGGCATTGAGGATTGACGATTGAGGATCGAGGATTGAGGATTGAGGTTGACGATAAGGGCTGAGGCTTGAGGATTGAGGTTTGAGGACTGAGGACTGAGGATTGAGGATTGAGAATTGAGGATTGAGGATTGAGGATTGAAGATTGAGGATTGGGTATTGCGGATTGAACATTGAGGATTGAGGATTGAGGATTGAGGATTGAGGACTGAGGATTGAATATTGATGATTGAAGGTTGTGGATTGAGGGTTGAGGGTTGCGGATTGAGGACGAGGACTGAGGGTTGAGGATTGAGGATTGAGTATTGACGCTTGAGGATTGAGGGTTGAGGATTGACGATTGAGGATTGAGTATTGAGGATTGAGAATTGAGGACTGAGAATTGAAGATTGTGTATTCAGGATTGAACATTGAGGATTGAACATTGAGGATTGAGGATTGAAGAATGAGGATTGAGGATTGAGGATTGAGGATTGAGGATTGAGGATTGAGGATTGAGGATTGACGATTGACGATTGAAGATTGATGACTGAGTATTGTGGATTGAGGATTGAGGATTGAACATTGAGGACTGAGTGTTGAGGGTTGAGTGATGAGAATTGGTGTGTGTGGATAGAGGTTTGAAGATTGCAGATTGAGCATTGAGTATTGAAAACTGTTAGTTGAGGATATTCTATTGAGGATTGAGGATTGACAACTGATTGTTGAGGACTGAGGGCTGAAGACTGAGGATTTAGGATTGAGGATTCAGAATTGAGGTTTGAGGACTGAGGATTGAGGATTGAAGATTGATTATTGAGGATTGAAGGTTGAGGATTGAGGATTGAGGATTGAGGATTGAGGATGAGGGCTGAGGGTTGAGGATTGAGGTTTGAGGATTGAGGACTGAGGATTGTGGATTGAGGATTAATGATTGAGTATTGAGGATTGAAGATTGAGGATGGAGGATTGAGGATTGAAGATTGAGGATTGGGGATTGAGGATTGACGATTGAGGATTGAGTATTGAGGATTGAGAATTGAGGATTGAGGATTGAAGATTGTGTATTCAGGATTGAAGATTGAGGATTGAGGATTGAGGATTGAGGATTGACGATAAGGGCTGAGGCTTGAGGATTGAGGTTTGAGGACTGAGGACTGACGATTGAGGATTGAGAGTTGAGGACTGAGGATTGAGGATTGAAGATTGAGGATTGGGTATTGCGGATTGAACATTGAGGATTGAGGATTGAGTATTGAGGATTGAGGATTGACGATGAGGGCTGAGGCTTGAGGATTGAGGTTTAAGGACTGAGGACTGAGTATTGAGGATTGAGAATTGAGGATTGAGGATTGAGGATTGAAGATTGAGGATTGGGTATTGAGGATTGAAGAATGAGGATTGAGGATTGAGGATTGAGGATTGAAGATTGAGGATTGAGGATTGAGGATTGAGGATTGAGGATTGAAGATTGAGTATTGAGGATTGAATGTTGAAGATTGAGGAATGAGTATTGAGGATTGAGGATTGAAGGTTGAGGACTGGGGACTGAGAGTTGAGGGTTGAGTGATGAGAATTGGTGTTTGTGGATAGAGGTTTGAAGATTGCAGATTGAGCATTGAGTATTGAAAACTGTGAATTGAGGATATTCTATTGAGGATTGAGGATTGACAACTGATTGTTGAGGACTGAGGGCTGAAGATTGAGGATTCAGGACTGAGGATTCAGAATTGGGGTTTGAGGACAGAGGATTGAGGATTGAAGATTGATTATTGAGGATTCAAGGTTGAGGATTGAGGATTGGGGATTGAGAAGTGAGGATGAGGGCTGAGGGTTGAGGATTGAGGTTTGAGGATTGAGGACTGAGGATTGAGGATCGGGGATTGATGATTGAGTATTGAGGATTGAAGATTGAGGATTGAGGATTGAGGACTGTGGATTGAGGATTGAGGATTGAGGATTGAGGTTTGAGGATTGAAGATTGAGGATTGGGTATTGAGGATTGAAGAATGAGGATTGAGGATTGAGGATTGAGGATTGAGAATTGAGGATTGAGGATTGAAGATTAAGGATTGGGGACTGAGTGTTCAGGGTTGAGTTGTGAGGATTGATGTTTGTGGATAGAGATATGAAGATTGCAGATTGAGTATTGCGTATGGGAAGCTCTGAGCTGACGATATTCTATTGAGGATTGAGGATTGACAATGGATTGTTGAGGAGTGAGGGCTGTAGATTGAGGTTTCTGGATTGAGGATTCAGGATTCTGGTTTGAGGACTGAGGATTGAGGATTGACGATTGAGGATTGAGAATTGAGGATTGAGGATTGAAGATTGAGGATTGAGGATTGAATATTGAGGATTGAGGATTGAGGATTGAGGATTGAGGATTGAGGATTGAAGATTGAATATTGATGATTGAAGGTTGAGGATTGAGGATTGAGTGTTGTGGATTGAGGACGAGGACTGAGGGTTGAGTATTGATGTTTGAGGTCTGAGGATTGAGGATAGAGGATTGAGAATTGAGGATTGAGGATTGAGAATTGAAGATTGAGGATTGGGTATTGAGGATTGAAGAATGAGGACTGAAGATTGAGGATTGAGGATTGAGGATTGAAGATTGAGTATTGAGGATTGAAGATTGAGGATTGAGGATTGAGGATTGAGGATTCAGGATTTAGGATTGAGGATTGAGGACTGAGGATTGAAGATTGAGGATTGAGGATTGAGGATTAAATGTTGAGCATTGAGGATTGAAGATTGAGGATTGAAGATTGAGGATTGAGGATTGAGGATTGAGGATTCAAGATTGAGTATTGAGGATTGAATGTTGAAGATTGAGGAATGAGGATTGAGGATTGAGGATTGAAGATTGAGGACTGGGGACTGAGAGTTGAGGGTTGAGTGATGAGAATTGGTGTTTGTGGATAGAGGTTTGAAGATTGCAGATTGAGCATTGAGTATTGAAAACTGTGAATTGAGGATATTCTATTGAGGATTGAGGATTGACAACTGATTGTTGAGGACTGAGGGCTGAAGATTAAGGATTCAGGACTGAGGATTCAGAATTGAGGTTTGAGGACTGAGGATTGAGGATTGAAGATTGATTATTGAGGATTCAAGGTTGAGGATTGAGGATTGGGGATTGAGAATTGAGGATGAGGGCTGAGGGTTGAGGATTGAGGTTTGAGGATTGAGGACTGAGGATTGAGGATCGGGGATTGATGATTGAGTATTGAGGATTGAAGATTGAGGATTGAGGATTGGGGACTGAGGATTGAGGATTGAGGATTGAGGATTGAGGATTGAGTATTGACGCTTGAGGATTGAAGAATGAGGACTGAAGATTGAGGATTGAGGATTGAGGATTGAAGATTGAGTATTGAGGATTGAAGATTGAGGATTGAGGATTGAGGATTGAGGATTCAGGATTTAGGATTGAGGATTGAGGACTGAGGATTGAAGATTGAGGATTGAGGATTGAGGATTAAAGGTTGAGCATTGAGGATTGAAGATTGAGGATTGAAGATTGAGGATTGAGAATTGAGGATTGAGGATTGAAGATTGAGGATTGGGGACTGAGTGTTCAGGGTTGAGTTGTGAGGATTGATGTTTGTGGATAGAGATATGAAGATTGCAGATTGAGTATTGCGTATGGGAAGCTCTGAGCTGACGATATTCTATTGAGGATTGAGGATTGACAATGGATTGTTGAGGAGTGAGGGCTGTAGATTGAGGTTTCAGGATTGAGGATACAGGATTCTGGTTTGAGGACTGAGGATTGAGGATTGACGATTGAGGATTGAGAATTGAGGATTGAGGATTGAAGATTGAGGATTGGGTATTGAGGATTGAATATTGAGGATTGAGGATTGAGGATTGAGGGTTGTGGATTGAGGACGAGGACTGAGGGTTGAGTATTGATGTTTGTGGTCTGAGGATTGAGGATAGAGGATTGAGAATTGAGGATTGAGGATTGAGGATTGAAGATTGAGGATTGGGTATTGAGGATTGAAGAGTGAGGACTGAGGATTGAGGATTGAGGATTGAGGATTGAAGATTGAGTATTGAGGATTGAAGGTTGAGGATTGAGGATTGAGGATTGAGGATTGAGGATTGAGGATTGAGGATTGAGGATTGAGGATTGAGGATTCAGGATTGAAGATTGAGGATTGAGGATTGAGGATTAAAGATTGAGTATTGAGGATTGAAGATTGAGGATTGATGATTGAGGATTGAGGATTGAGGATTGAGGATTGAGGATTGAGTATTGAAGATTGCGGATTGATGATTGAGGATTGAGGATTGAGGATTGATGATTGAGGATTGAGTATTGAGGATTGAGGGTTGAATATTGAGGATTGAGGATTGAGGATTGAAGATAGAGGATTGGCTATTGAGGATTGAAGAATGAGGATTGAGGATTGAGGTTTGAGTATTGAAGATTGATGATTGAGGATTGTGGATTGAGGATTGAGGATTGAACATTGAGGACTGAGTGTTGAGGGTTGAGTGATGAGAATTGGTGTTTGTGGATCGTGGTTTGAAGATTGCAGATTGAGCATTGAGTATTGAAAACTGTGAGTTGAGGATATTCTATTGAGGATTGAGGATTGACAACTGATTGTTGAGGACTGAGGTCTGAAGATTGAGGATTTAGGATTGCGGATTCAGAATTGAGGTTTGACGACTGAGGATTGAGGATTGAAGATTGATTATTGAGGATTGAAGATTGAGGATTGAGGATTGAGGATTGAGGATTGAGGATGAGGGCTGAGGGTTGAGGATTGAGGTTTGAGGATTGAGGACTGAGGATTGTGGATTGAGGATTGATGATTGAGTATTGAAGATTGAGAATTGAGGATTGAGGATTGAGGATTGAAGATTGAGGATTGGGTATTGAGGATTGAAGAATGAGGACTGAGGATTGGGGATTGAGGATTGAGGATTGAGAATTGAGGATTGAGGATTGAAGATTGAGGATTGGGTATTGAGGATTGAACGTTGAGGATTGAGGATTGAGGATTGAGGATTGAGGATTGAGGATTGAGAATTGAGGATTGAGGATTGAAGATTGAGGATTGGGTATTGAGGATTGAACATTGAAGATTGAGGATTGAGGAAAGAGGATTGAGGATTGAGGATTGAGGATTGAATATTGATGATTGAAGGTTGAGGATTGAGGATTGAGGGTTGTGGATTGAGGACGAGGACTGAGGGTTGAGTATTGATGTTTGAGGTCTGAGGATTGAAGATTGAAGATTGAGAATTGAGGATTGAGGATTGAGGATTGAAGATTGAGGATTGGGTATTGAGGATTGAGGAATGAGGACTGAGGGTTGAGGAGTGAGGTTTGAGTATTGAGGATTGAGGATTGAGGATTGAAGATTGACTATTAAGGATTGAAGACTGAGGATTGAGGATTGAGGATTCAGGATTGAGGATTGAAGATTGAGGATTGGGGATTGAGGATTGACGATTGAGGATTGAGTATTGAGGATTGTGAATTGAGAATTGAGGATTGAGGATTGAAGATTGTGTATTCAGGATTGAAGATTGAGGATTGAGGATTGAGGATTGAGGATTGAGGATGAGGGCTGAGGGTTGAGGATTGAGGTTTGAGGATTGAGGACTGAGGATTGAGGATTGGGGGTTGATGATTGAGTATTAAGGATTGAAGATTGAGGATTGAGGATTGAGGACTGAGGATTGAGGATTGACGATTGAGGATTGAGGATTGAGGATTGAAGATTGAGGATTGAGGATTGAGGATTGAGGATTGAGGATTGAGGATTGAGGATTGAAGATTGAGGATTGGGGACTGAGTGTTCAGGGTTGAGTGGTGAGAATTGGTGTTTGTGGATAGAGATATGAAGATTGCAGATTGAGTATTGCGTATGGAAAACTCTGAACTGACGATATTCTATTGAGGATTGAGGATTGACAACTGATTGTTGAGGACTGAGGGCTGAAGATTGAGGTTTCAGGATTGAGGATGCAGGATTCTGGTTTGAGGACTGAGGATTGAGGATTGAGGATTGAGGATTGAGAATTGAGGATTGAGGATTGAAGATTGAGGATTGGTTATTGAGGATTTAACATTGAGGATTGAGAATTGAGGATTGAGGATTGAGGATTGAGGATTGAAGATGGAATACTGATGATTGAATGTTGAGGATTGAGGATTGAGGGTTGTGGATTGAGGACGAGGCCTGAGGGTTGAGTATTGATGTTTGAGGTCTGAGGATTGAGCATAGAGGATTGAGAATTGAGGATTGAGGGTTGAGGATTGAAGATTGAGGATTGGGTATTGAGGATTGAAGAATGAGGACTGAGGATTGAGGATTGAGGATTGAGGATTGAAGATTGAGTATTGAGGATTGAAGATTGAGGATTGAGGATTGAGGATTGAGGATTTAGGATTGATGATTGAGGATTGAAGATTGAGTATTGAGGATTGAAGATTGAGGATTGAGGATTGAGGATTCAGGATTGAGGATTGAAGATTGAGGACTGAGGATTGAGGATTGAGGATTGAGGATTGAGGATTGAGGATTGAAGATTGGGATTGGGGATTGAGGATTGACGATTGAGGATTGAGGATTGAGGATTGAGGATTGACGATAAGGGCTGAGGCTTGAGGATTGAGGTTTGAGGACTGAGGACTGAGGATTGAGGATTGAGAATTGAGGATTGAGGATTGAGGATTGAAGATTGAGGATTGGGTATTGCGGATTGAACATTGAGGATTGAGGATTGAGGATTGAGGATTGAGGACTGAAGATTGAATATTGATGATTGAAGATTGTGGATTGAGGATTGAGTGTTGCGGATTGAGGACGAGGACTGAGGGTTGAGGATTGAGGATTGAGTATTGACGCTTGAGGATTGAGTGTTGAGGATTGACGATTGAGGATTGAGTATTGAGGATTGAGAATTGAGGACTGAGGATTGAAGATTGTGTATTCAGGATTGAAGATTGAGGATTGAGGATTGAGGATTGAGGATTGACGATAAGGGCTGAGGCTTGAGCATTGAGGTTTGAGGACTGAGGACTGAGGATTGAGGATTGAGAATTGAGGATTGAGGTTTGAGGATTGAAGATTGAGGATTGGGTATTGCGGATTGAACATTGAGGATTGAGGATTGAGGATTGAGTATTGAGGACTGAAGATTGAATATTGATGATTGAAGATTGTGGATTGAGGATTGAGGGTTGCGGATTGAGGACGAGGACTGAGGGTTGAGTATTGATGTTTGAGGTCTGGGGATTGAGGATTGAGGATTGAGAATTGAGGATTGAGGATTGAGGATTGAAGATTGAGGATTGGGTATTGAGGATTGAAGAATGAGGATTGAGGATTGAGGATTGAGGATTGAGGATTGAAGATTGAGTATTGAGGATTGAAGAATGAGAATTGAGGATTGAGGGCTGAGGATTGAGGTTTGAGTATTGAGGATTGAGGATTGAGGATTGACGATTGACTATTAAGAATTGAATACTGAGGATTGAGGATTGAGGGTTCAGGATTGAGGATTGAAGATTGAGGATTGGGGATTGAGGATTGACGATTGAGGATTGAGTATTGAGGAATGAGAATTGAGAATTGAGGATTGAGGATTGAAGATTGTGTATTCAGGATTGAAGATTGAGGATTGAGGATTGAGGATTGAGGATTGACGATGAGGGCTGAGGCTTGAGGATTGAGGTTTGAGGACTGAGGACTGAGGATTGAGGATTGAGAATTGAGGATTGAGGATTGAGGATTGAAGATTGAGGATTGGGTATTGAGGATTGAAGAATGAGGATTGAGGATTGAGGATTGAGGATTGAGGATTGAAGATTGAGTATTGAGGATTGAAGAATGAGAATTGAGGATTGAGGGCTGAGGATTGAGGTTTGAGTATTGAGGATTGAGGATTGAGGATTGACGATTGACTATTAAGAATTGAATACTGAGGATTGTGGATTGAGGGTTCAGGATTGAGGATTGAAGATTGAGGATTGGGGATTGAGGATTGACGATTGAGGATTGAGTATTGAGGAATGAGAATTGAGAATTGAGGATTGAGGATTGAAGATTGTGTATTCAGGATTGAAGATTGAGGATTGAGGATTGAGTATTGAGGATTGACGATGAGGGCTGAGGCTTGAGGATTGAGGTTTAAGGACTGAGGACTGAGGATTGAGGATTGAGAATTGAGGATTGAGGATTGAGGATTGAAGATTGAGGATTGCGTATTGAGGATTGAAGAATGAGGATTGAGGATTGAAGCTTGAGGATTGAGTATTGAGGATTGAGAATTGAGGATTGAGGATTGAAGATTGTGTATTAAGGATTGAAGATTGAGGATTGAGGATTGAGGATTGAGGATTGAGGATGAGGGCTGAGGGTTGAGGATTGAGGTTTGAGGATTGAGGTCTGAGGATTGTGGATTGAGGATTGATGATTGAGTATTGAAGATTGAGAATTGAGGATTGAGGATTGAGGATTGAAGATTGAGGATTGGGTATTGAGGATTGAAGAATGAGGACTGAGGATTGAGGATTGAGGATTGAGGATTGAGAATTGAGGATTGAGGATTGAAGATTGAGGATTGGGTATTGAGGATTGAACATTGAGGATTGAGGATTGAGGATTGAGGATTGAGGATTGAGGATTGAGAATTGAGGATTGAGGATTGAAGATTGAGGATTGGGTATTGAGGATTGATGATTGAGGATTGAAGATTGAGTATTGAGGATTGAAGATTGAGGATTGAGGATTGAGGATTGAGGATTGAGGATTGAAGATTGAGGATTGAAGATTGAAGATTGGGTATTGAGGATTGAAGAATGAGGACTGAGGATTGAGGATTGAGGATTGAGGATTGAGAATTGAGGATTGAGGATTGAGGATTGAAGATTGAGGATTGGGTATTGAGGATTGAAGAATGAGGACTGAGGATTGAGGATTGAGGATTGAAGGTTGAGTACTGAGGATTGAAGGTTGAGGATTGAGGATTGAGGATTGAGGATTTAGGATTGATGATTGAGGATTGAAGATTGAGTATTGAGGATTGAAGATTGAGGATTGAGGATTGAGGATTGAGGATTGAGGACTGAAGATTGAATATTGATGATTGAAGATTGTGGATTGAGGATTGAGGGTTGCGGATTGAGGACGAGGACTGAGGGTTGAGTATTGATGTTTGAGGTCTGAGGATTGAGGATAGAGGATTGAGAATTGAGGATTGAGGATTGAGGATTGAAGATTGAGGATTGGGTATTGAGGATTGAAGAATGAGGAATGAAGATTCAGGATTGAGGATTGAGGATTGAAGATTGAGTATTGAGGATTGAAGATTGAGGATTGAGGATTCAGGATTGAGGATTCAGGATTTAGGATTGAGGATTGAGGACTGAGGATTGAAGATTGAGGATTGAGGATTGAGGATTAAAGGTTGAGCATTGAGGATTGAAGATTGAGGATTCATGATTGAGGATTGAGGATTGAGGATTGAGGATTGAGGACTGAGTATTGAAGATTGAGGATTGAGGATTGAGGATTGAAGATAGAGGATTGGCTATTGAGGATTGAAGAATGAGGATTGAGGATTGAGGATTGAGGATTGAAGATTGATGATTGAGGATTGTGGATTGAGGATTGAGGATTGAACATTGAGGACTGAGTGTTGAGGGTTGAGTGATGAGAACTGGTGTTTGTGGATAGAGGTTTGAAGATTGCAGATTGAGCATTGAGTATTGAAAACTGTGAATTGAGGATATTCTATTGAGGATTGAGGATTGACAACTGATTGTTGAGGACTGAGGGCTGAAGATTGAGGATTCAGGACTGAGGATTCAGAATTGAGGTTTGAGGACTGAGGATTGAGGATTGAAGATTGATTATTGAGGATTCAAGGTTGAGGATTGAGGATTGGGGATTGAGAATTGAGGATGAGGGCTGAGGGTTGAGGATTGAGGTTTGAGGATTGAGGACTGAGGATTGAGGATCGGGGATTGATGATTGAGTATTGAGGATTGAAGATTGAGGATTGAGGATTGTGGACTGAGGATTGAGGATTGAGGATTGAGGATTGAGGATTGAGTATTGACGCTTGAGGATTGAGTGTTGAGGATTGACGATTGAGGATTGAGTATTGAGGATTGAGAATTGAGGACTGAGGATTGAAGATTGTGTATTCAGGATTGAAAATTGAGGATTGAGGATTGAGGATTGAGGATTGACGATAAGGGCTGAGGATTGAGGATTGAGGTTTGAGGACTGAGGACTGAGGATTGAGGATTGAGAGTTGAGGACTGAGGATTGAGGATTGAAGATTGAGGATTGGGTATTGCGGATTGAACATTGAGGATTGAGGATTGAGTATTGAGGATTGAGGATTGACGATGAGGGCTGAGGCTTGAGGATTGAGGTTTAAGGACTGAGGACTGAGTATTGAGGATTGAGAATTGAGGATTGAGGATTGAGGATTGAAGATTGAGGATTGGGTATTGAGGATTGAAGAATGAGGAGTGAGGATTGAGGATTGAGGATTGAGGATTGAAGATTGAGGATTGAGGATTGAGGATTGAGGATTGAAGATTGAGTATTGAGGATTGAATGTTGAAGATTGAGGAATGAGGATTGAGGATTGAGGATTGAAGATTGAGGACTGGGGACTGAGAGTTGAGGGTTGAGTGATGAGAATTGGTGTTTGTGGATAGAGGTTTGAAGATTGCAGATTGAGCATTGAGTATTGAAAACTGTGAATTGAGGATATTCTATTGAGGATTGAGGATTGACAACTGATTGTTGAGGACTGAGGGCTGAAGATTGAGGATTCAGGACTGAGGATTCAGAATTGAGGTTTGAGGACTGAGGATTGAGGATTGAAGAATGATTATTGAGGATTCAAGGTTGAGGATTGAGGATTGGGGATTGAGAATTGAGGATGAGGGCTGAGGGTTGAGGATTGAGGTTTGAGGATTGAGGACTGAGGATTGAGGATCGGGGATTGATGATTGAGAATTGAGGATTGAAGGATGAGGATTGAGGATTGAGGATTGAGGATTGAGAATTGAGGATTGAGGATTGAAGATTGAGGATTGGGGACTGAGTGTTCAGGGTTGAGTTGTGAGGATTGATGTTTGTGGATAGAGATATGAAGATTGCAGATTGAGTATTGCGTATGGGAAGCTCTGAGCTGACGATATTCTATTGAGGATTGAGGATTGACAATGGATTGTTGAGGACTGAGGGCTGTAGATTGAGGTTTCAGGATTGAGGATTCAGGATTCTGGTTTGAGGACTGAGGATTGAGGATTGACGATTGAGGATTGAGAATTGAGGATTGAGGATTGAAGATTGAGGATTGGGTATTGAGGATTGAATATTGAGGATTGAGGATTGAGGGTTGAGGATTGAGGATTGAGGATTGAAGATTGAATATTGATGATTGAAGGTTGAGGATTGAGGATTGAGTGTTGTGGATTGAGGACGAGGACTGAGGGTTGAGTATTGATGTTTGAGGTCTGAGGATTGAAGATTGAAGATTGAGAATTGAGGATTGAGGATTGAGGATTGAAGATTGAGGATTGGGTATTGAGGATTGAAGAATGAGGACTGAGGATTGAGGATTGAGGATTGAGGATTGAAGATTGAGGATTGCAGATTGAGTATTGAGTATTGAGTATTGAATACTGTGAATTGAGGATATTCTATTGGGGATTGAGGATTGAAAACTGATTGTTGAGGACTGAGGGCTGAAGATTGAGAATACAGGATTGAGGATTCAGAATTGTGGTTTGAGGACTGAGGATTGAAGGTTGAAGATTGAGTATTGAGGAGTGATGATTGAGGATTGAGGATTGAGGATTTAGGATTGAGAATTGAGGACTGAGGATTGAGGATTGCAGATTGAGTATTGAGTATTGAGTATTGAATACTGTGAATTGAGGATATTCTATTGGGGATTGAGGATTGAAAACTGATTGTTGAGGACTGAGGGCTGAAGATTGAGGATACAGGATTGAGGATTCAGAATTGTGGTTTGAGGACTGAGGATTGAAGATTGAAGATTGAGTATTGAGGATTGAAAATTGAGGGTTGAGGATTGAGCATCGAGGATTATGGATTGAGGACGAGGACTGAGGGTTGAGTATTGATGTTTGAGGTCTGAGGATTGAGGATAGAGGATTGAGAATTGAGGATTGAGGATTGAGGATTGAAGATTGAGGATTGGGTATTGAGGATTGAAGAGTGAGGACTGAGGATTGAGGATTGATGATTGAGGATTGAAGATTGAGTATTGAGGATTGAAGATTGAGGATTGAGGATTGAGGATTGAGGATTGAGGATTGAGGATTGAGGATTGAGGATTGAGGATTGAGGATTCAGGATTGAAGATTGAGGATTGAGGATTGAGGATTAAAGATTGAGTATTGAGGATTGAAGATTGAGGATTGATGCTTGAGGATTGAGGATTGAGGATTGAGGATTGAGGAATGAGTATTGAAGATTGCGGATTGATGATTGAGGATTGAGGATTGAGGATTGATGATTGAGGATTGAGTATTGAGGATTGAGGATTGAAGATTGAGGATTGAGGATTGAGGATTGAAGATAGAGGATTGGCTATTGAGGATTGAAGAATGAGGATTGAGGATTGAGGATTGAGGATTGAAGATTGATGATTGAGGATTGTGGATTGAGGATTGAGGATTGAACATTGAGGACTGAGTGTTGAGGGTTGAGTGATGAGAATTGGTGTTTGTGGATCGTGGTTTGAAGATTGCAGATAGAGCATTGAGTATTGAAAACTGTGAGTTGAGGATATTCTATTGAGGATTGAGGATTGACAACTGATTGTTGAGGACTGAGGGCAGAAGATTGAGGATTTAGGATTGCGGATTCAGAATTGAGGTTTGAGGACTGAGGATTGAGGATTGAAGGTTTATTATTGAGGATTGAAGGTTGAGGATTGAGGATTGAGGATTGAGGATTGAGGATGAGGGCTGAGGGTTGAGGATTGAGGTTTGAGGATTGAGGACTGAGGATTGTGGATTGAGGATTGATGATTGAGTATTGAAGATTGAGAATTGAGGATTGAGGATTGAGGATTGAAGATTGAGGATTGGGTATTGAGGATTGAAGAATGAGGACTGAGGATTGAGGATTGAGGATTGAGGATTGAGAATTGAGGATTGAGGATTGAAGATTGAGGATTGGGTATTGAGGATTGAACATTGAGGATTGAGGATTGAGGATTGAGGATTGAGGATTGAGGATTGAGGATTGAGAATTGAGGATTGAGGATTGAAGATTGAGGATTGGGTATTGAGGATTGAACATTGAGGATTGAGGATTGAGGAAAGAGGATTGAGGATTGAGGATTGAAGATTGAATATTGATGATTGAAGGTTGAGGATTGAGGATTGAGGGTTGTGGATTGAGGACGAGGACTGAGGGTTGAGTATTGATTTTTGAGGTCTGAGGATTGAAGATTGAAGATTGAGAATTGAGGATTGAGGATTGAGGATTGAAGATTGAGGATTGGGTATTGAGGATTGAGGAATGAGGACTGAGGATTGAGGATTGAGGATTGAGGATTGAAGATTGAGTATTGAGGATTGAAGGTTGAGGATTGAGGATTGAGGATTGAGGATTTAGGATTGATGATTGAGGATTGAAGATTGAGTATTGAGGATTGATGATTGAGGATTGAGGATTGAGGATTGAGGATTGAGGATTGAAGATTGAGGATTGGGGATTGAGGATTGACGATTGAGGATTGAGGATTGAGGATTGAGGATTGACGATAAGGGCTGAGGCTTGAGGATTGAGGTTTGAGGACTGAGTATTGAGGATTGAAGAATGAGAATTGAGGATTGAGGGCTGAGGATTGAGGTTTGAGTATTGAGGATTGAGGATTGAGGATTGACGATTGACTATTAAGAATTGAATACTGAGGATTGAGGATTGAGGGTTCAGGATTGAGGATTGAAGATTGAGGATTGGGGATTGAGGATTGACGATTGAGGATTGAGTATTGAGGAATGAGAATTGAGAATTGAGGATTGAGGATTGAAGATTGTGTATTCAGGATTGAAGATTGAGGATTGAGGATTGAGTATTGAGGATTGACGATGAGGGCTGAGGCTTGAGGATTGAGGTTTAAGGACTGAGGACTGAGGATTGAGGATTGAGAATTGAGGATTGAGGATTGAGGATTGAAGATTGAGGATTGCGTATTGAGGATTGAAGAATGAGGATTGAGGATTGAAGCTTGAGGATTGAGTATTGAGGATTGAGAATTGAGGATTGAGGATTGAAGATTGTGTATTAAGGATTGAAGATTGAGGATTGAGGATTGAGGATTGAGGATTGAGGATGAGGGCTGAGGGTTGAGGATTGAGGTTTGAGGATTGAGGACTGAGGATTGTGGATTGAGGATTGATGATTGAGTATTGAAGATTGAGAATTGAGGATTGAGGATTGAGGATTGAAGATTGAGGATTGGGTATTGAGGATTGAAGAATGAGGACTGAGGATTGAGGATTGAGGATTGAGGATTGAGAATTGAGGATTGAGGATTGAAGATTGAGGATTGGGTATTGAGGATTGAACATTGAGGATTGAGGATTGAGGATTGAGGATTGAGGATTGAGGATTGAGAATTGAGGATTGAGGATTGAAGATTGAGGATTGGGTATTGAGGATTGATGATTGAGGATTGAAGATTGAGTATTGAGGATTGAAGATTGAGGATTGAAGATTGAGGATTGAGGATTGAGGATTGAGGATTGAGGATTGAAGATTGAGGATTGAAGATTGAAGATTGGGTATTGAGGATTGAAGAATGAGGACTGAGGATTGAGGATTGAGGATTGAGGATTGAGAATTGAGGATTGAGGATTGAGGATTGAAGATTGAGGATTGGGTATTGAGGATTGAAGAATGAGGACTGAGGATTGAGGATTGAGGATTGAAGATTGAGTATTGAGGATTGAAGGTTGAGGATTGAGGATTGAGGATTGAGGATTTAGGATTGATGATTGAGGATTGAAGATTGAGTATTGAGGATTGAAGATTGAGGATTGAGGATTGAGGATTGAGGATTGAGGATTGAAGATTGAGGATTGGGCATTGAGGATTGACGATTGAGGATCGAGGATTGAGGATTGAGGTTGACGATAAGGGCTGAGGCTTGAGGATTGAGGTTTGAGGACTGAGGACTGAGGATTGAGGATTGAGAATTGAGGATTGAGGATTGAGGATTGAAGATTGAGGATTGGGTATTGCGGATTGAACATTGAGGATTGAGGATTGAGGATTGAGGATTGAGGACTGAGGATTGAATATTGATGATTGAAGGTTGTGGATTGAGGGTTGAGGGTTGCGGATTGAGGACGAGGACTGAGGGTTGAGGATTGAGGATTGAGTATTGACGCTTGAGGATTGAGGGTTGAGGATTGACGATTGAGGATTGAGTATTGAGGATTGAGAATTGAGGACTGAGAATTGAAGATTGTGTATTCAGGATTGAACATTGAGGATTGAACATTGAGGATTGAGGATTGAAGAATGAGGATTGAGGATTGAGGATTGAGGATTGAGGATTGAGGATTGAGGATTGAGGATTGACGATTGACGATTGAAGATTGATGACTGAGGATTGTGGATTGAGGATTGAGGATTGAACATTGAGGACTGAGTGTTGAGGGTTGAGTGATGAGAATTGGTGTGTGTGGATAGAGGTTTGAAGATTGCAGATTGAGCATTGAGTATTGAAAACTGTTAGTTGAGGATATTCTATTGAGGATTGAGGATTGACAACTGATTGTTGAGGACTGAGGGCTGAAGACTGAGGATTTAGGAATGAGAATTGAGAATTGAGGATTGAGGATTGAAGATTGTGTATTCAGGATTGAAGATTGAGGATTGAGGATTGAGTATTGAGGATTGACGATGAGGGCTGAGGCTTGAGGATTGAGGTTTAAGGACTGAGGACTGAGGATTGAGGATTGAGAATTGAGGATTGAGGATTGAGGATTGAAGATTGAGGATTGCGTATTGAGGATTGAAGAATGAGGATTGAGGATTGAAGCTTGAGGATTGAGTATTGAGGATTGAGAATTGAGGATTGAGGATTGAAGATTGTGTATTAAGGATTGAAGATTGAGGATTGAGGATTGAGGATTGAGGATTGAGGATGAGGGCTGAGGGTTGAGGATTGAGGTTTGAGGATTGAGGACTGAGGATTGTGGATTGAGGATTGATGATTGAGTATTGAAGATTGAGAATTGAGGATTGAGGATTGAGGATTGAAGATTGAGGATTGGGTATTGAGGATTGAAGAATGAGGACTGAGGATTGAGGATTGAGGATTGAGGATTGAGAATTGAGGATTGAGGATTGAAGATTGAGGATTGGGTATTGAGGATTGAACATTGAGGATTGAGGATTGAGGATTGAGGATTGAGGATTGAGGATTGAGAATTGAGGATTGAGGATTGAAGATTGAGGATTGGGTATTGAGGATTGATGATTGAGGATTGAAGATTGAGTATTGAGGATTGAAGATTGAGGATTGAGGATTGAGGATTGAGGATTGAGGATTGAAGATTGAGGATTGAAGATTGAAGATTGGGTATTGAGGATTGAAGAATGAGGACTGAGGATTGAGGATTGAGGATTGAGGATTGAGAATTGAGGATTGAGGATTGAGGATTGAAGATTGAGGATTGGGTATTGAGGATTGAAGAATGAGGACTGAGGATTGAGGATTGAGGATTGAAGATTGAGTATTGAGGATTGAAGGTTGAGGATTGAAGATTGAGTATTGAGGATTGAAGGTTGAGGATTGAGGATTGAGGATTGAGGATTTAGGATTGATGATTGAGGATTGAAGATTGAGTATTGAGGATTGATGATTGAGGATTGAGGATTGAGGATTGAGGATTGAGGATTGAAGATTGAGGATTGGGGATTGAGGATTGACGATTGAGGATTGAGGATTGAGGATTGAGGATTGACGATAAGGGCTGAGGCTTGAGGATTGAGGTTTGAGGACTGAGTATTGAGGATTGAAGAATGAGAATTGAGGATTGAGGGCTGAGGATTGAGGTTTGAGTATTGAGGATTGAGGATTGAGGATTGACGATTGACTATTAAGAATTGAATACTGAGGATTGAGGATTGAGGGTTCAGGATTGAGGATTGAAGATTGAGGATTGGGGATTGAGGATTGACGATTGAGGATTGAGTATTGAGGAATGAGAATTGAGAATTGAGGATTGAGGATTGAAGATTGTGTATTCAGGATTGAAGATTGAGGATTGAGGATTGAGTATTGAGGATTGACGATGAGGGCTGAGGCTTGAGGATTGAGGTTTAAGGACTGAGGACTGAGGATTGAGGATTGAGAATTGAGGATTGAGGATTGAGGATTGAAGATTGAGGATTGCGTATTGAGGATTGAAGAATGAGGATTGAGGATTGAAGCTTGAGGATTGAGTATTGAGGATTGAGAATTGAGGATTGAGGATTGAAGATTGTGTATTAAGGATTGAAGATTGAGGATTGAGGATTGAGGATTGAGGATTGAGGATGAGGGCTGAGGGTTGAGGATTGAGGTTTGAGGATTGAGGACTGAGGATTGTGGATTGAGGATTGATGATTGAGTATTGAAGATTGAGAATTGAGGATTGAGGATTGAGGATTGAAGATTGAGGATTGGGTATTGAGGATTGAAGAATGAGGACTGAGGATTGAGGATTGAGGATTGAGGATTGAGAATTGAGGATTGAGGATTGAAGATTGAGGATTGGGTATTGAGGATTGAACATTGAGGATTGAGGATTGAGGATTGAGGATTGAGGATTGAGGATTGAGAATTGAGGATTGAGGATTGAAGATTGAGGATTGGGTATTGAGGATTGATGATTGAGGATTGAAGATTGAGTATTGAGGATTGAAGATTGAGGATTGAAGATTGAGGATTGAGGATTGAGGATTGAGGATTGAGGATTGAAGATTGAGGATTGAAGATTGAAGATTGGGTATTGAGGATTGAAGAATGAGGACTGAGGATTGAGGATTGAGGATTGAGGATTGAGAATTGAGGATTGAGGATTGAGGATTGAAGATTGAGGATTGGGTATTGAGGATTGAAGAATGAGGACTGAGGATTGAGGATTGAGGATTGAAGATTGAGTATTGAGGATTGAAGGTTGAGGATTGAGGATTGAGGATTGAGGATTTAGGATTGATGATTGAGGATTGAAGATTGAGTATTGAGGATTGAAGATTGAGGATTGAGGATTGAGGATTGAGGATTGAGGATTGAAGATTGAGGATTGGGCATTGAGGATTGACGATTGAGGATCGAGGATTGAGGATTGAGGTTGACGATAAGGGCTGAGGCTTGAGGATTGAGGTTTGAGGACTGAGGACTGAGGATTGAGGATTGAGAATTGAGGATTGAGGATTGAGGATTGAAGATTGAGGATTGGGTATTGCGGATTGAACATTGAGGATTGAGGATTGAGGATTGAGGATTGAGGACTGAGGATTGAATATTGATGATTGAAGGTTGTGGATTGAGGGTTGAGGGTTGCGGATTGAGGACGAGGACTGAGGGTTGAGGATTGAGGATTGAGTATTGACGCTTGAGGATTGAGGGTTGAGGATTGACGATTGAGGATTGAGTATTGAGGATTGAGAATTGAGGACTGAGAATTGAAGATTGTGTATTCAGGATTGAACATTGAGGATTGAACATTGAGGATTGAGGATTGAAGAATGAGGATTGAGGATTGAGGATTGAGGATTGAGGATTGAGGATTGAGGATTGAGGATTGACGATTGACGATTGAAGATTGATGACTGAGGATTGTGGATTGAGGATTGAGGATTGAACATTGAGGACTGAGTGTTGAGGGTTGAGTGATGAGAATTGGTGTGTGTGGATAGAGGTTTGAAGATTGCAGATTGAGCATTGAGTATTGAAAACTGTTAGTTGAGGATATTCTATTGAGGATTGAGGATTGACAACTGATTGTTGAGGACTGAGGGCTGAAGACTGAGGATTTAGGAATGAGAATTGAGAATTGAGGATTGAGGATTGAAGATTGTGTATTCAGGATTGAAGATTGAGGATTGAGGATTGAGTATTGAGGATTGACGATGAGGGCTGAGGCTTGAGGATTGAGGTTTAAGGACTGAGGACTGAGGATTGAGGATTGAGAATTGAGGATTGAGGATTGAGGATTGAAGATTGAGGATTGCGTATTGAGGATTGAAGAATGAGGATTGAGGATTGAAGCTTGAGGATTGAGTATTGAGGATTGAGAATTGAGGATTGAGGATTGAAGATTGTGTATTAAGGATTGAAGATTGAGGATTGAGGATTGAGGATTGAGGATTGAGGATGAGGGCTGAGGGTTGAGGATTGAGGTTTGAGGATTGAGGACTGAGGATTGTGGATTGAGGATTGATGATTGAGTATTGAAGATTGAGAATTGAGGATTGAGGATTGAGGATTGAAGATTGAGGATTGGGTATTGAGGATTGAAGAATGAGGACTGAGGATTGAGGATTGAGGATTGAGGATTGAGAATTGAGGATTGAGGATTGAAGATTGAGGATTGGGTATTGAGGATTGAACATTGAGGATTGAGGATTGAGGATTGAGGATTGAGGATTGAGGATTGAGAATTGAGGATTGAGGATTGAAGATTGAGGATTGGGTATTGAGGATTGATGATTGAGGATTGAAGATTGAGTATTGAGGATTGAAGATTGAGGATTGAGGATTGAGGATTGAGGATTGAGGATTGAAGATTGAGGATTGAAGATTGAAGATTGGGTATTGAGGATTGAAGAATGAGGACTGAGGATTGAGGATTGAGGATTGAGGATTGAGAATTGAGGATTGAGGATTGAGGATTGAAGATTGAGGATTGGGTATTGAGGATTGAAGAATGAGGACTGAGGATTGAGGATTGAGGATTGAAGATTGAGTATTGAGGATTGAAGGTTGAGGATTGAGGATTGAGGATTGAGGATTTAGGATTGATGATTGAGGATTGAAGATTGAGTATTGAGGATTGAAGATTGAGGATTGAGGATTGAGGATTGAGGATTGAGGATTGAAGATTGAGGATTGGGCATTGAGGATTGACGATTGAGGATCGAGGATTGAGGATTGAGGTTGACGATAAGGGCTGAGGCTTGAGGATTGAGGTTTGAGGACTGAGGACTGAGGATTGAGGATTGAGAATTGAGGATTGAGGATTGAGGATTGAAGATTGAGGATTGGGTATTGCGGATTGAACATTGAGGATTGAGGATTGAGGATTGAGGATTGAGGACTGAGGATTGAATATTGATGATTGAAGGTTGTGGATTGAGGGTTGAGGGTTGCGGATTGAGGACGAGGACTGAGGGTTGAGGATTGAGGATTGAGTATTGACGCTTGAGGATTGAGGGTTGAGGATTGACGATTGAGGATTGAGTATTGAGGATTGAGAATTGAGGACTGAGAATTGAAGATTGTGTATTCAGGATTGAACATTGAGGATTGAACATTGAGGATTGAGGATTGAAGAATGAGGATTGAGGATTGAGGATTGAGGATTGAGGATTGAGGATTGAGGATTGAGGATTGACGATTGACGATTGAAGATTGATGACTGAGGATTGTGGATTGAGGATTGAGGATTGAACATTGAGGACTGAGTGTTGAGGGTTGAGTGATGAGAATTGGTGTGTGTGGATAGAGGTTTGAAGATTGCAGATTGAGCATTGAGTATTGAAAACTGTTAGTTGAGGATATTCTATTGAGGATTGAGGATTGACAACTGATTGTTGAGGACTGAGGGCTGAAGACTGAGGATTTAGGATTGAGGATTCAGAATTGAGGTTTGAGGACTGAGGATTGAGGATTGAAGATTGATTATTGAGGATTGAAGGTTGAGGATTGAGGATTGAGGATTGAGGATTGAGGATGAGGGCTGAGGGTTGAGGATTGAGGTTTGAGGATTGAGGACTGAGGATTGTGGATTGAGGATTAATGATTGAGTATTGAGGATTGAAGATTGAGGATGGAGGATTGAGGATTGAAGATTGAGGATTGGGGATTGAGGATTGACGATTGAGGATTGAGTATTGAGGATTGAGAATTGAGGATTGAGGATTGAAGATTGTGTATTCAGGATTGAAGATTGAGGATTGAGGATTGAGGATTGAGGATTGACGATAAGGGCTGAGGCTTGAGGATTGAGGTTTGAGGACTGAGGACTGACGATTGAGGATTGAGAGTTGAGGACTGAGGATTGAGGATTGAAGATGGAGGATTGGGTATTGCGGATTGAACATTGAGGATTGAGGATTGAGTATTGAGGATTGAGGATTGACGATGAGGGCTGAGGCTTGAGGATTGAGGTTTAAGGACTGAGGACTGAGTATTGAGGATTGAGAATTGAGGATTGAGGATTGAGGATTGAAGATTGAGGATTGGGTATTGAGGATTGAAGAATGAGGATTGAGGATTGAGGATTGAGGATTGAAGATTGAGGATTGAGGATTGAGGATTGAGGATTGAGGATTGAAGATTGAGTATTGAGGATTGAATGTTGAAGATTGAGGAATGAGTATTGAGGATTGAGGATTGAAGGTTGAGGACTGGGGACTGAGAGTTGAGGGTTGAGTGATGAGAATTGGTGTTTGTGGATAGAGGTTTGAAGATTGCAGATTGAGCATTGAGTATTGAAAACTGTGAATTGAGGATATTCTATTGAGGATTGAGGATTGACAACTGATTGTTGAGGACTGAGGGCTGAAGATTGAGGATTCAGGACTGAGGATTCAGAATTGGGGTTTGAGGACAGAGGATTGAGGATTGAAGATTGATTATTGAGGATTCAAGGTTGAGGATTGAGGATTGGGGATTGAGAAGTGAGGATGAGGGCTGAGGGTTGAGGATTGAGGTTTGAGGATTGAGGACTGAGGATTGAGGATCGGGGATTGATGATTGAGTATTGAGGATTGAAGATTGAGGATTGAGGATTGAGGACTGTGGATTGAGGATTGAGGATTGAGGATTGAGGTTTGAGGATTGAAGATTGAGGATTGGGTATTGAGGATTGAAGAATGAGGATTGAGGATTGAGGATTGAGGATTGAGAATTGAGGATTGAGGATTGAAGATTGAGGATTGGGGACTGAGTGTTCAGGGTTGAGTTGTGAGGATTGATGTTTGTGGATAGAGATATGAAGATTGCAGATTGAGTATTGCGTATGGGAAGCTCTGAGCTGACGATATTCTATTGAGGATTGAGGATTGACAATGGATTGTTGAGGAGTGAGGGCTGTAGATTGAGGTTTCTGGATTGAGGATTCAGGATTCTGGTTTGAGGACTGAGGATTGAGGATTGACGATTGAGGATTGAGAATTGAGGATTGAGGATTGAAGATTGAGGATTGAGGATTGAATATTGAGGATTGAGGATTGAGGATTGAGGATTGAGGATTGAGGATTGAAGATTGAATATTGATGATTGAAGGTTGAGGATTGAGGATTGAGTGTTGTGGATTGAGGACGAGGACTGAGGGTTGAGTATTGATGTTTGAGGTCTGAGGATTGAGGATAGAGGATTGAGAATTGAGGATTGAGGATTGAGAATTGAAGATTGAGGATTGGGTATTGAGGATTGAAGAATGAGGACTGAAGATTGAGGATTGAGGATTGAGGATTGAAGATTGAGTATTGAGGATTGAAGATTGAGGATTGAGGATTGAGGATTGAGGATTCAGGATTTAGGATTGAGGATTGAGGACTGAGGATTGAAGATTGAGGATTGAGGATTGAGGATTAAATGTTGAGCATTGAGGATTGAAGATTGAGGATTGAAGATTGAGGATTGAGGATTGAGGATTGAGGATTCAAGATTGAGTATTGAGGATTGAATGTTGAAGATTGAGGAATGAGGATTGAGGATTGAGGATTGAAGATTGAGGACTGGGGACTGAGAGTTGAGGGTTGAGTGATGAGAATTGGTGTTTGTGGATAGAGGTTTGAAGATTGCAGATTGAGCATTGAGTATTGAAAACTGTGAATTGAGGATATTCTATTGAGGATTGAAGATTGACAACTGATTGTTGAGGACTGAGGGCTGAAGATTAAGGATTCAGGACTGAGGATTCAGAATTGAGGTTTGAGGACTGAGGATTGAGGATTGAAGATTGATTATTGAGGATTCAAGGTTGAGGATTGAGGATTGGGATTGAGAATTGAGGATGAGGGCTGAGGGTTGAGGATTGAGGTTTGAGGATTGAGGACTGAGGATTGAGGATCGGGGATTGATGATTGAGTATTGAGGATTGAAGATTGAGGATTGAGGATTGGGGACTGAGGATTGAGGATTGAGGATTGAGGATTGAGGATTGAGTATTGACGCTTGAGGATTGAAGAATGAGGACTGAAGATTGAGGATTGAGGATTGAGGATTGAAGATTGAGTATTGAGGATTGAAGATTGAGGATTGAGGATTGAGGATTGAGGATTCAGGATTTAGGATTGAGGATTGAGGACTGAGGATTGAAGATTGAGGATTGAGGATTGAGGATTAAAGGTTGAGCATTGAGGATTGAAGATTGAGGATTGAAGATTGAGGATTGAGAATTGAGGATTGAGGATTGAAGATTGAGGATTGGGGACTGAGTGTTCAGGGTTGAGTTGTGAGGATTGATGTTTGTGGATAGAGATATGAAGATTGCAGATTGAGTATTGCGTATGGGAAGCTCTGAGCTGACGATATTCTATTGAGGATTGAGGATTGACAATGGATTGTTGAGGAGTGAGGGCTGTAGATTGAGGTTTCAGGATTGAGGATACAGGATTCTGGTTTGAGGACTGAGGATTGAGGATTGACGATTGAGGATTGAGAATTGAGGATTGAGGATTGAAGATTGAGGATTGGGTATTGAGGATTGAATATTGAGGATTGAGGATTGAGGATTGAGGGTTGTGGATTGAGGACGAGGACTGAGGGTTGAGTATTGATGTTTGTGGTCTGAGGATTGAGGATAGAGGATTGAGAATTGAGGATTGAGGATTGAGGATTGAAGATTGAGGATTGGGTATTGAGGATTGAAGAGTGAGGACTGAGGATTGAGGATTGAGGATTGAGGATTGAAGATTGAGTATTGAGGATTGAAGGTTGAGGATTGAGGATTGAGGATTGAGGATTGAGGATTGAGGATTGAGGATTGAGGATTGAGGATTGAGGATTCAGGATTGAAGATTGAGGATTGAGGATTGAGGATTAAAGATTGAGTATTGAGGATTGAAGATTGAGGATTGATGATTGAGGATTGAGGATTGAGGATTGAGGATTGAGGATTGAGTATTGAAGATTGCGGATTGATGATTGAGGATTGAGGATTGAGGATTGATGATTGAGGATTGAGTATTGAGGATTGAGGGTTGAATATTGAGGATTGAGGATTGAGGATTGAAGATAGAGGATTGGCTATTGAGGATTGAAGAATGAGGATTGAGGATTGAGGTTTGAGTATTGAAGATTGATGATTGAGGATTGTGGATTGAGGATTGAGGATTGAACATTGAGGACTGAGTGTTGAGGGTTGAGTGATGAGAATTGGTGTTTGTGGATCGTGGTTTGAAGATTGCAGATTGAGCATTGAGTATTGAAAACTGTGAGTTGAGGATATTCTATTGAGGATTGAGGATTGACAACTGATTGTTGAGGACTGAGGTCTGAAGATTGAGGATTTAGGATTGCGGATTCAGAATTGAGGTTTGACGACTGAGGATTGAGGATTGAAGATTGATTATTGAGGATTGAAGATTGAGGATTGAGGATTGAGGATTGAGGATTGAGGATGAGGGCTGAGGGTTGAGGATTGAGGTTTGAGGATTGAGGACTGAGGATTGTGGATTGAGGATTGATGATTGAGTATTGAAGATTGAGAATTGAGGATTGAGGATTGAGGATTGAAGATTGAGGATTGGGTATTGAGGATTGAAGAATGAGGACTGAGGATTGGGGATTGAGGATTGAGGATTGAGAATTGAGGATTGAGGATTGAAGATTGAGGATTGGGTATTGAGGATTGAACGTTGAGGATTGAGGATTGAGGATTGAGGATTGAGGATTGAGGATTGAGAATTGAGGATTGAGGATTGAAGATTGAGGATTGGGTATTGAGGATTGAACATTGAAGATTGAGGATTGAGGAAAGAGGATTGAGGATTGAGGATTGAGGATTGAATATTGATGATTGAAGGTTGAGGATTGAGGATTGAGGGTTGTGGATTGAGGACGAGGACTGAGGGTTGAGTATTGATGTTTGAGGTCTGAGGATTGAAGATTGAAGATTGAGAATTGAGGATTGAGGATTGAGGATTGAAGATTGAGGATTGGGTATTGAGGATTGAGGAATGAGGACTGAGGGTTGAGGAGTGAGGTTTGAGTATTGAGGATTGAGGATTGAGGATTGAAGATTGACTATTAAGGATTGAAGACTGAGGATTGAGGATTGAGGATTCAGGATTGAGGATTGAAGATTGAGGATTGGGGATTGAGGATTGACGATTGAGGATTGAGTATTGAGGATTGTGAATTGAGAATTGAGGATTGAGGATTGAAGATTGTGTATTCAGGATTGAAGATTGAGGATTGAGGATTGAGGATTGAGGATTGAGGATGAGGGCTGAGGGTTGAGGATTGAGGTTTGAGGATTGAGGACTGAGGATTGAGGATTGGGGGTTGATGATTGAGTATTAAGGATTGAAGATTGAGGATTGAGGATTGAGGACTGAGGATTGAGGATTGACGATTGAGGATTGAGGATTGAGGATTGAAGATTGAGGATTGAGGATTGAGGATTGAGGATTGAGGATTGAGGATTGAGGATTGAAGATTGAGGATTGGGGACTGAGTGTTCAGGGTTGAGTGGTGAGAATTGGTGTTTGTGGATAGAGATATGAAGATTGCAGATTGAGTATTGCGTATGGAAAACTCTGAACTGACGATATTCTATTGAGGATTGAGGATTGACAACTGATTGTTGAGGACTGAGGGCTGAAGATTGAGGTTTCAGGATTGAGGATGCAGGATTCTGGTTTGAGGACTGAGGATTGAGGATTGAGGATTGAGGATTGAGAATTGAGGATTGAGGATTGAAGATTGAGGATTGGTTATTGAGGATTTAACATTGAGGATTGAGAATTGAGGATTGAGGATTGAGGATTGAGGATTGAAGATGGAATACTGATGATTGAATGTTGAGGATTGAGGATTGAGGGTTGTGGATTGAGGACGAGGCCTGAGGGTTGAGTATTGATGTTTGAGGTCTGAGGATTGAGCATAGAGGATTGAGAATTGAGGATTGAGGGTTGAGGATTGAAGATTGAGGATTGGGTATTGAGGATTGAAGAATGAGGACTGAGGATTGAGGATTGAGGATTGAGGATTGAAGATTGAGTATTGAGGATTGAAGATTGAGGATTGAGGATTGAGGATTGAGGATTTAGGATTGATGATTGAGGATTGAAGATTGAGTATTGAGGATTGAAGATTGAGGATTGAGGATTGAGGATTCAGGATTGAGGATTGAAGATTGAGGACTGAGGATTGAGGATTGAGGATTGAGGATTGAGGATTGAGGATTGAAGATTGAGGATTGGGGATTGAGGATTGACGATTGAGGATTGAGGATTGAGGATTGAGGATTGACGATAAGGGCTGAGGCTTGAGGATTGAGGTTTGAGGACTGAGGACTGAGGATTGAGGATTGAGAATTGAGGATTGAGGATTGAGGATTGAAGATTGAGGATTGGGTATTGCGGATTGAACATTGAGGATTGAGGATTGAGGATTGAGGATTGAGGACTGAAGATTGAATATTGATGATTGAAGATTGTGGATTGAGGATTGAGTGTTGCGGATTGAGGACGAGGACTGAGGGTTGAGGATTGAGGATTGAGTATTGACGCTTGAGGATTGAGTGTTGAGGATTGACGATTGAGGATTGAGTATTGAGGATTGAGAATTGAGGACTGAGGATTGAAGATTGTGTATTCAGGATTGAAGATTGAGGATTGAGGATTGAGGATTGAGGATTGACGATAAGGGCTGAGGCTTGAGCATTGAGGTTTGAGGACTGAGGACTGAGGATTGAGGATTGAGAATTGAGGATTGAGGTTTGAGGATTGAAGATTGAGGATTGGGTATTGCGGATTGAACATTGAGGATTGAGGATTGAGGATTGAGTATTGAGGACTGAAGATTGAATATTGATGATTGAAGATTGTGGATTGAGGATTGAGGGTTGCGGATTGAGGACGAGGACTGAGGGTTGAGTATTGATGTTTGAGGTCTGGGGATTGAGGATTGAGGATTGAGAATTGAGGATTGAGGATTGAGGATTGAAGATTGAGGATTGGGTATTGAGGATTGAAGAATGAGGATTGAGGATTGAGGATTGAGGATTGAGGATTGAAGATTGAGTATTGAGGATTGAAGAATGAGAATTGAGGATTGAGGGCTGAGGATTGAGGTTTGAGTATTGAGGATTGAGGATTGAGGATTGACGATTGACTATTAAGAATTGAATACTGAGGATTGAGGATTGAGGGTTCAGGATTGAGGATTGAAGATTGAGGATTGGGGATTGAGGATTGACGATTGAGGATTGAGTATTGAGGAATGAGAATTGAGAATTGAGGATTGAGGATTGAAGATTGTGTATTCAGGATTGAAGATTGAGGATTGAGGATTGAGGATTGAGGATTGACGATGAGGGCTGAGGCTTGAGGATTGAGGTTTGAGGACTGAGGACTGAGGATTGAGGATTGAGAATTGAGGATTGAGGATTGAGGATTGAAGATTGAGGATTGCGTATTGAGGATTGAAGAATGAGGATTGAGGATTGAAGCTTGAGGATTGAGTATTGAGGATTGAGAATTGAGGATTGAGGATTGAAGATTGTGTATTAAGGATTGAAGATTGAGGATTGAGGATTGAGGATTGAGGATTGAGGATGAGGGCTGAGGGTTGAGGATTGAGGTTTGAGGATTGAGGACTGAGGATTGTGGATTGAGGATTGATGATTGAGTATTGAAGATTGAGAATTGAGGATTGAGGATTGAGGATTGAAGATTGAGGATTGGGTATTGAGGATTGAAGAATGAGGACTGAGGATTGAGGATTGAGGATTGAGGATTGAGAATTGAGGATTGAGGATTGAAGATTGAGGATTGGGTATTGAGGATTGAACATTGAGGATTGAGGATTGAGGATTGAGGATTGAGGATTGAGGATTGAGAATTGAGGATTGAGGATTGAGGATTGACGATAAGGGCTGAGGCTTGAGGATTGAGGTTTGAGGACTGAGGACTGACGATTGAGGATTGAGAGTTGAGGACTGAGGATTGAGGATTGAAGATTGAGGATTGGGTATTGCGGATTGAACATTGAGGATTGAGGATTGAGTATTGAGGATTGAGGATTGACGATGAGGGCTGAGGCTTGAGGATTGAGGTTTAAGGACTGAGGACTGAGTATTGAGGATTGAGAATTGAGGATTGAGGATTGAGGATTGAAGATTGAGGATTGGGTATTGAGGATTGAAGAATGAGGATTGAGGATTGAGGATTGAGGATTGAAGATTGAGGATTGAGGATTGAGGATTGAGGATTGAGGATTGAAGATTGAGTATTGAGGATTGAATGTTGAAGATTGAGGAATGAGTATTGAGGATTGAGGATTGAAGGTTGAGGACTGGGGACTGAGAGTTGAGGGTTGAGTGATGAGAATTGGTGTTTGTGGATAGAGGTTTGAAGATTGCAGATTGAGCATTGAGTATTGAAAACTGTGAATTGAGGATATTCTATTGAGGATTGAGGATTGACAACTGATTGTTGAGGACTGAGGGCTGAAGATTGAGGATTCAGGACTGAGGATTCAGAATTGGGGTTTGAGGACAGAGGATTGAGGATTGAAGATTGATTATTGAGGATTCAAGGTTGAGGATTGAGGATTGGGGATTGAGAAGTGAGGATGAGGGCTGAGGGTTGAGGATTGAGGTTTGAGGATTGAGGACTGAGGATTGAGGATCGGGGATTGATGATTGAGTATTGAGGATTGAAGATTGAGGATTGAGGATTGAGGACTGTGGATTGAGGATTGAGGATTGAGGATTGAGGTTTGAGGATTGAAGATTGAGGATTGGGTATTGAGGATTGAAGAATGAGGATTGAGGATTGAGGATTGAGGATTGAGAATTGAGGATTGAGGATTGAAGATTGAGGATTGGGGACTGAGTGTTCAGGGTTGAGTTGTGAGGATTGATGTTTGTGGATAGAGATATGAAGATTGCAGATTGAGTATTGCGTATGGGAAGCTCTGAGCTGACGATATTCTATTGAGGATTGAGGATTGACAATGGATTGTTGAGGAGTGAGGGCTGTAGATTGAGGTTTCTGGATTGAGGATTCAGGATTCTGGTTTGAGGACTGAGGATTGAGGATTGACGATTGAGGATTGAGAATTGAGGATTGAGGATTGAAGATTGAGGATTGAGGATTGAATATTGAGGATTGAGGATTGAGGATTGAGGATTGAGGATTGAGGATTGAAGATTGAATATTGATGATTGAAGGTTGAGGATTGAGGATTGAGTGTTGTGGATTGAGGACGAGGACTGAGGGTTGAGTATTGATGTTTGAGGTCTGAGGATTGAGGATAGAGGATTGAGAATTGAGGATTGAGGATTGAGAATTGAAGATTGAGGATTGGGTATTGAGGATTGAAGAATGAGGACTGAAGATTGAGGATTGAGGATTGAGGATTGAAGATTGAGTATTGAGGATTGAAGATTGAGGATTGAGGATTGAGGATTGAGGATTCAGGATTTAGGATTGAGGATTGAGGACTGAGGATTGAAGATTGAGGATTGAGGATTGAGGATTAAATGTTGAGCATTGAGGATTGAAGATTGAGGATTGAAGATTGAGGATTGAGGATTGAGGATTGAGGATTCAAGATTGAGTATTGAGGATTGAATGTTGAAGATTGAGGAATGAGGATTGAGGATTGAGGATTGAAGATTGAGGACTGGGGACTGAGAGTTGAGGGTTGAGTGATGAGAATTGGTGTTTGTGGATAGAGGTTTGAAGATTGCAGATTGAGCATTGAGTATTGAAAACTGTGAATTGAGGATATTCTATTGAGGATTGAGGATTGACAACTGATTGTTGAGGACTGAGGGCTGAAGATTAAGGATTCAGGACTGAGGATTCAGAATTGAGGTTTGAGGACTGAGGATTGAGGATTGAAGATTGATTATTGAGGATTCAAGGTTGAGGATTGAGGATTGGGGATTGAGAATTGAGGATGAGGGCTGAGGGTTGAGGATTGAGGTTTGAGGATTGAGGACTGAGGATTGAGGATCGGGGATTGATGATTGAGTATTGAGGATTGAAGATTGAGGATTGAGGATTGGGGACTGAGGATTGAGGATTGAGGATTGAGGATTGAGGATTGAGTATTGACGCTTGAGGATTGAAGAATGAGGACTGAAGATTGAGGATTGAGGATTGAGGATTGAAGATTGAGTATTGAGGATTGAAGATTGAGGATTGAGGATTGAGGATTGAGGATTCAGGATTTAGGATTGAGGATTGAGGACTGAGGATTGAAGATTGAGGATTGAGGATTGAGGATTAAAGGTTGAGCATTGAGGATTGAAGATTGAGGATTGAAGATTGAGGATTGAGAATTGAGGATTGAGGATTGAAGATTGAGGATTGGGGACTGAGTGTTCAGGGTTGAGTTGTGAGGATTGATGTTTGTGGATAGAGATATGAAGATTGCAGATTGAGTATTGCGTATGGGAAGCTCTGAGCTGACGATATTCTATTGAGGATTGAGGATTGACAATGGATTGTTGAGGAGTGAGGGCTGTAGATTGAGGTTTCAGGATTGAGGATACAGGATTCTGGTTTGAGGACTGAGGATTGAGGATTGACGATTGAGGATTGAGAATTGAGGATTGAGGATTGAAGATTGAGGATTGGGTATTGAGGATTGAATATTGAGGATTGAGGATTGAGGATTGAGGGTTGTGGATTGAGGACGAGGACTGAGGGTTGAGTATTGATGTTTGTGGTCTGAGGATTGAGGATAGAGGATTGAGAATTGAGGATTGAGGATTGAGGATTGAAGATTGAGGATTGGGTATTGAGGATTGAAGAGTGAGGACTGAGGATTGAGGATTGAGGATTGAGGATTGAAGATTGAGTATTGAGGATTGAAGGTTGAGGATTGAGGATTGAGGATTGAGGATTGAGGATTGAGGATTGAGGATTGAGGATTGAGGATTGAGGATTCAGGATTGAAGATTGAGGATTGAGGATTGAGGATTAAAGATTGAGTATTGAGGATTGAAGATTGAGGATTGATGATTGAGGATTGAGGATTGAGGATTGAGGATTGAGGATTGAGTATTGAAGATTGCGGATTGATGATTGAGGATTGAGGATTGAGGATTGATGATTGAGGATTGAGTATTGAGGATTGAGGGTTGAATATTGAGGATTGAGGATTGAGGATTGAAGATAGAGGATTGGCTATTGAGGATTGAAGAATGAGGATTGAGGATTGAGGTTTGAGTATTGAAGATTGATGATTGAGGATTGTGGATTGAGGATTGAGGATTGAACATTGAGGACTGAGTGTTGAGGGTTGAGTGATGAGAATTGGTGTTTGTGGATCGTGGTTTGAAGATTGCAGATTGAGCATTGAGTATTGAAAACTGTGAGTTGAGGATATTCTATTGAGGATTGAGGATTGACAACTGATTGTTGAGGACTGAGGTCTGAAGATTGAGGATTTAGGATTGCGGATTCAGAATTGAGGTTTGACGACTGAGGATTGAGGATTGAAGATTGATTATTGAGGATTGAAGATTGAGGATTGAGGATTGAGGATTGAGGATTGAGGATGAGGGCTGAGGGTTGAGGATTGAGGTTTGAGGATTGAGGACTGAGGATTGTGGATTGAGGATTGATGATTGAGTATTGAAGATTGAGAATTGAGGATTGAGGATTGAGGATTGAAGATTGAGGATTGGGTATTGAGGATTGAAGAATGAGGACTGAGGATTGGGGATTGAGGATTGAGGATTGAGAATTGAGGATTGAGGATTGAAGATTGAGGATTGGGTATTGAGGATTGAACGTTGAGGATTGAGGATTGAGGATTGAGGGTTGAGTATTGATGTTTGAGGTCTGAGGATTGAGCATAGAGGATTGAGAATTGAGGATTGAGGATTGAAGAATGAGGATTGAGGATTGAGGATTGAGGATTGAGAATTGAGGATTGAGGATTGAAGATTGAGGATTGGGGACTGAGTGTTCAGGGTTGAGTTGTGAGGATTGATGTTTGTGGATAGAGATATGAAGATTGCAGATTGAGTATTGCGTATGGGAAGCTCTGAGCTGACGATATTCTATTGAGGATTGAGGATTGACAATGGATTGTTGAGGAGTGAGGGCTGTAGATTGAGGTTTCTGGATTGAGGATTCAGGATTCTGGTTTGAGGACTGAGGATTGAGGATTGACGATTGAGGATTGAGAATTGAGGATTGAGGATTGAAGATTGAGGATTGAGGATTGAATATTGAGGATTGAGGATTGAGGATTGAGGATTGAGGATTGAGGATTGAAGATTGAATATTGATGATTGAAGGTTGAGGATTGAGGATTGAGTGTTGTGGATTGAGGACGAGGACTGAGGGTTGAGTATTGATGTTTGAGGTCTGAGGATTGAGGATAGAGGATTGAGAATTGAGGATTGAGGATTGAGAATTGAAGATTGAGGATTGGGTATTGAGGATTGAAGAATGAGGACTGAAGATTGAGGATTGAGGATTGAGGATTGAAGATTGAGTATTGAGGATTGAAGATTGAGGATTGAGGATTGAGGATTGAGGATTCAGGATTTAGGATTGAGGATTGAGGACTGAGGATTGAAGATTGAGGATTGAGGATTGAGGATTAAATGTTGAGCATTGAGGATTGAAGATTGAGGATTGAAGATTGAGGATTGAGGATTGAGGATTGAGGATTCAAGATTGAGTATTGAGGATTGAATGTTGAAGATTGAGGAATGAGGATTGAGGATTGAGGATTGAAGATTGAGGACTGGGGACTGAGAGTTGAGGGTTGAGTGATGAGAATTGGTGTTTGTGGATAGAGGTTTGAAGATTGCAGATTGAGCATTGAGTATTGAAAACTGTGAATTGAGGATATTCTATTGAGGATTGAGGATTGACAACTGATTGTTGAGGACTGAGGGCTGAAGATTAAGGATTCAGGACTGAGGATTCAGAATTGAGGTTTGAGGACTGAGGATTGAGGATTGAAGATTGATTATTGAGGATTCAAGGTTGAGGATTGAGGATTGGGGATTGAGAATTGAGGATGAGGGCTGAGGGTTGAGGATTGAGGTTTGAGGATTGAGGACTGAGGATTGAGGATCGGGGATTGATGATTGAGTATTGAGGATTGAAGATTGAGGATTGAGGATTGGGGACTGAGGATTGAGGATTGAGGATTGAGGATTGAGGATTGAGTATTGACGCTTGAGGATTGAAGAATGAGGACTGAAGATTGAGGATTGAGGATTGAGAATTGAAGATTGAGTATTGAGGATTGAAGATTGAGGATTGAGGATTGAGGATTGAGGATTCAGGATTTAGGATTGAGGATTGAGGACTGAGGATTGAAGATTGAGGATTGAGGATTGAGGATTAAAGGTTGAGCATTGAGGATTGAAGATTGAGGATTGAAGATTGAGGATTGAGAATTGAGGATTGAGGATTGAAGATTGAGGATTGGGGACTGAGTGTTCAGGGTTGAGTTGTGAGGATTGATGTTTGTGGATAGAGATATGAAGATTGCAGATTGAGTATTGCGTATGGGAAGCTCTGAGCTGACGATATTCTATTGAGGATTGAGGATTGACAATGGATTGTTGAGGAGTGAGGGCTGTAGATTGAGGTTTCAGGATTGAGGATACAGGATTCTGGTTTGAGGACTGAGGATTGAGGATTGACGATTGAGGATTGAGAATTGAGGATTGAGGATTGAAGATTGAGGATTGGGTATTGAGGATTGAATATTGAGGATTGAGGATTGAGGATTGAGGGTTGTGGATTGAGGACGAGGACTGAGGGTTGAGTATTGATGTTTGTGGTCTGAGGATTGAGGATAGAGGATTGAGAATTGAGGATTGAGGATTGAGGATTGAAGATTGAGGATTGGGTATTGAGGATTGAAGAGTGAGGACTGAGGATTGAGGATTGAGGATTGAGGATTGAAGATTGAGTATTGAGGATTGAAGGTTGAGGATTGAGGATTGAGGATTGAGGATTGAGGATTGAGGATTGAGGATTGAGGATTGAGGATTGAGGATTCAGGATTGAAGATTGAGGATTGAGGATTGAGGATTAAAGATTGAGTATTGAGGATTGAAGATTGAGGATTGATGATTGAGGATTGAGGATTGAGGATTGAGGATTGAGGATTGAGTATTGAAGATTGCGGATTGATGATTGAGGATTGAGGATTGAGGATTGATGATTGAGGATTGAGTATTGAGGATTGAGGGTTGAATATTGAGGATTGAGGATTGAGGATTGAAGATAGAGGATTGGCTATTGAGGATTGAAGAATGAGGATTGAGGATTGAGGTTTGAGTATTGAAGATTGATGATTGAGGATTGTGGATTGAGGATTGAGGATTGAACATTGAGGACTGAGTGTTGAGGGTTGAGTGATGAGAATTGGTGTTTGTGGATCGTGGTTTGAAGATTGCAGATTGAGCATTGAGTATTGAAAACTGTGAGTTGAGGATATTCTATTGAGGATTGAGGATTGACAACTGATTGTTGAGGACTGAGGTCTGAAGATTGAGGATTTAGGATTGCGGATTCAGAATTGAGGTTTGACGACTGAGGATTGAGGATTGAAGATTGATTATTGAGGATTGAAGATTGAGGATTGAGGATTGAGGATTGAGGATTGAGGATGAGGGCTGAGGGTTGAGGATTGAGGTTTGAGGATTGAGGACTGAGGATTGTGGATTGAGGATTGATGATTGAGTATTGAAGATTGAGAATTGAGGATTGAGGATTGAGGATTGAAGATTGAGGATTGGGTATTGAGGATTGAAGAATGAGGACTGAGGATTGGGGATTGAGGATTGAGGATTGAGAATTGAGGATTGAGGATTGAAGATTGAGGATTGGGTATTGAGGATTGAACGTTGAGGATTGAGGATTGAGGATTGAGGATTGAGGATTGAGGATTGAGAATTGAGGATTGAGGATTGAAGATTGAGGATTGGGTATTGAGGATTGAACATTGAAGATTGAGGATTGAGGAAAGAGGATTGAGGATTGAGGATTGAGGATTGAATATTGATGATTGAAGGTTGAGGATTGAGGATTGAGGGTTGTGGATTGAGGACGAGGACTGGGGGTTGAGTATTGATGTTTGAGGTCTGAGGATTGAAGATTGAAGATTGAGAATTGAGGATTGAGGATTGAGGATTGAAGATTGAGGATTGGGTATTGAGGATTGAGGAATGAGGACTGAGGGTTGAGGAGTGAGGTTTGAGTATTGAGGATTGAGGATTGAGGATTGAAGATTGACTATTAAGGATTGAAGACTGAGGATTGAGGATTGAGGATTCAGGATTGAGGATTGAAGATTGAGGATTGGGGATTGAGGATTGACGATTGAGGATTGAGTATTGAGGATTGTGAATTGAGAATTGAGGATTGAGGATTGAAGATTGTGTATTCAGGATTGAAGATTGAGGATTGAGGATTGAGGATTGAGGATTGAGGATGAGGGCTGAGGGTTGAGGATTGAGGTTTGAGGATTGAGGACTGAGGATTGAGGATTGGGGGTTGATGATTGAGTATTAAGGATTGAAGATTGAGGATTGAGGATTGAGGACTGAGGATTGAGGATTGACGATTGAGGATTGAGGATTGAGGATTGAAGATTGAGGATTGAGGATTGAGGATTGAGGATTGAGGATTGAGGATTGAGGATTGAAGATTGAGGATTGGGGACTGAGTGTTCAGGGTTGAGTGGTGAGAATTGGTGTTTGTGGATAGAGATATGAAGATTGCAGATTGAGTATTGCGTATGGAAAACTCTGAACTGACGATATTCTATTGAGGATTGAGGATTGACAACTGATTGTTGAGGACTGAGGGCTGAAGATTGAGGTTTCAGGATTGAGGATGCAGGATTCTGGTTTGAGGACTGAGGATTGAGGATTGAGGATTGAGGATTGAGAATTGAGGATTGAGGATTGAAGATTGAGGATTGGTTATTGAGGATTTAACATTGAGGATTGAGAATTGAGGATTGAGGATTGAGGATTGAGGATTGAAGATGGAATACTGATGATTGAATGTTGAGGATTGAGGATTGAGGGTTGTGGATTGAGGACGAGGCCTGAGGGTTGAGTATTGATGTTTGAGGTCTGAGGATTGAGCATAGAGGATTGAGAATTGAGGATTGAGGGTTGAGGATTGAAGATTGAGGATTGGGTATTGAGGATTGAAGAATGAGGACTGAGGATTGAGGATTGAGGATTGAGGATTGAAGATTGAGTATTGAGGATTGAAGATTGAGGATTGAGGATTGAGGATTGAGGATTTAGGATTGATGATTGAGGATTGAAGATTGAGTATTGAGGATTGAAGATTGAGGATTGAGGATTGAGGATTCAGGATTGAGGATTGAAGATTGAGGACTGAGGATTGAGGATTGAGGATTGAGGATTGAGGATTGAGGATTGAAGATTGAGGATTGGGGATTGAGGATTGACGATTGAGGATTGAGGATTGAGGATTGAGGATTGACGATAAGGGCTGAGGCTTGAGGATTGAGGTTTGAGGACTGAGGACTGAGGATTGAGGATTGAGAATTGAGGATTGAGGATTGAGGATTGAAGATTGAGGATTGGGTATTGCGGATTGAACATTGAGGATTGAGGATTGAGGATTGAGGATTGAGGACTGAAGATTGAATATTGATGATTGAAGATTGTGGATTGAGGATTGAGTGTTGCGGATTGAGGACGAGGACTGAGGGTTGAGGATTGAGGATTGAGTATTGACGCTTGAGGATTGAGTGTTGAGGATTGACGATTGAGGATTGAGTATTGAGGATTGAGAATTGAGGACTGAGGATTGAAGATTGTGTATTCAGGATTGAAGATTGAGGATTGAGGATTGAGGATTGAGGATTGACGATAAGGGCTGAGGCTTGAGCATTGAGGTTTGAGGACTGAGGACTGAGGATTGAGGATTGAGAATTGAGGACTGAGGTTTGAGGATTGAAGATTGAGGATTGGGTATTGCGGATTGAACATTGAGGATTGAGGATTGAGGATTGAGTATTGAGGACTGAAGATTGAATATTGATGATTGAAGATTGTGGATTGAGGATTGAGGGTTGCGGATTGAGGACGAGGACTGAGGGTTGAGTATTGATGTTTGAGGTCTGGGGATTGAGGATTGAGGATTGAGAATTGAGGATTGAGGATTGAGGATTGAAGATTGAGGATTGGGTATTGAGGATTGAAGAATGAGGATTGAGGATTGAGGATTGAGGATTGAGGATTGAAGATTGAGTATTGAGGATTGAAGAATGAGAATTGAGGATTGAGGGCTGAGGATTGAGGTTTGAGTATTGAGGATTGAGGATTGAGGATTGACGATTGACTATTAAGAATTGAATACTGAGGATTGAGGATTGAGGGTTCAGGATTGAGGATTGAAGATTGAGGATTGGGGATTGAGGATTGACGATTGAGGATTGAGTATTGAGGAATGAGAATTGAGAATTGAGGATTGAGGATTGAAGATTGTGTATTCAGGATTGAAGATTGAGGATTGAGGATTGAGGATTGAGGATTGACGATGAGGGCTGAGGCTTGAGGATTGAGGTTTAAGGACTGAGGACTGAGGATTGAGGATTGAGAATTGAGGATTGAGGATTGAGGATTGAAGATTGAGGATTGCGTATTGAGGATTGAAGAATGAGGATTGAGGATTGAAGCTTGAGGATTGAGTATTGAGGATTGAGAATTGAGGATTGAGGATTGAAGATTGTGTATTAAGGATTGAAGATTGAGGATTGAGGATTGAGGATTGAGGATTGAGGATGAGGGCTGAGGGTTGAGGATTGAGGTTTGAGGATTGAGGACTGAGGATTGTGGATTGAGGATTGATGATTGAGTATTGAAGATTGAGAATTGAGGATTGAGGATTGAGGATTGAAGATTGAGGATTGGGTATTGAGGATTGAAGAATGAGGACTGAGGATTGAGGATTGAGGATTGAGGATTGAGAATTGAGGATTGAGGATTGAAGATTGAGGATTGGGTATTGAGGATTGAACATTGAGGATTGAGGATTGAGGATTGAGGATTGAGGATTGAGGATTGAGAATTGAGGATTGAGGATTGAAGATTGAGGATTGGGTATTGAGGATTGATGATTGAGGATTGAAGATTGAGTATTGAGGATTGAAGATTGAGGATTGAGGATTGAGGATTGAGGATTGAGGATTGAAGATTGAGGATTGAAGATTGAAGATTGGGTATTGAGGATTGAAGAATGAGGACTGAGGATTGAGGATTGAGGATTGAGGATTGAGAATTGAGGATTGAGGATTGAGGATTGAAGATTGAGGATTGGGTATTGAGGATTGAAGAATGAGGACTGAGGATTGAGGATTGAGGATTGAAGATTGAGTATTGAGGATTGAAGGTTGAGGATTGAGGATTGAGGATTGAGGATTTAGGATTGATGATTGAGGATTGAAGATTGAGTATTGAGGATTGAAGATTGAGGATTGAGGATTGAGGATTGAGGATTGAGGATTGAAGATTGAGGATTGGGGATTGAGGATTGACGATTGAGGATCGAGGATTGAGGATTGAGGATTGACGATAAGGGCTGAGGCTTGAGGATTGAGGTTTGAGGACTGAGGACTGAGGATTGAGGATTGAGAATTGAGGATTGAGGATTGAGGATTGAAGATTGAGGATTGGGTATTGCGGATTGAACATTGAGGATTGAGGATTGAGGATTGAGGATTGAGGACTGAGGATTGAATATTGATGATTGAAGGTTGTGGATTGAGGGTTGAGGGTTGCGGATTGAGGACGAGGACTGAGGGTTGAGGATTGAGGATTGAGTATTGACGCTTGAGGATTGAGGGTTGAGGATTGACGATTGAGGATTGAGTATTGAGGATTGAGAATTGAGGACTGAGAATTGAAGATTGTGTATTCAGGATTGAACATTGAGGATTGAGGATTGAGGATTCAGGATTGAAGAATGAGGATTGAGGATTGAGGATTGAGGATTGAGGATTGAGGATTGAGGATTGAGGATTGACGATTGAAGATTGATGACTGAGGATTGTGGATTGAGGATTGAGGATTGAACATTGAGGACTGAGTGTTGAGGGTTGAGTGATGAGAATTGGTGTTTGTGGATAGAGGTTTGAAGATTGCAGATTGAGCATTGAGTATTGAAAACTGTTAGTTGAGGATATTCTATTGAGGATTGAGGATTGACAACTGATTGTTGAGGACTGAGGGCTGAAGATTGAGGATTTAGGATTGAGGATTCAGAATTGAGGTTTGAGGACTGAGGATTGAGGATTGAAGATTGATTATTGAGGATTGAAGGTTGAGGATTGAGGATTGAGGATTGAGGATTGAGGATGAGGGCTGAGGGTTGAGGATTGAGGTTTGAGGATTGAGGACTGAGGATTGTGGATTGAGGATTAATGATTGAGTATTGAGGATTGAAGATTGAGGATGGAGGATTGAGGATTGAAGATTGAGGATTGGGGATTGAGGATTGACGATTGAGGATTGAGTATTGAGGATTGAGAATTGAGGATTGAGGATTGAAGATTGTGTATTCAGGATTGAAGATTGAGGATTGAGGATTGAGGATTGAGGATTGACGATAAGGGCTGAGGCTTGAGGATTGAGGTTTGAGGACAGAGGACTGAGGATTGAGGATTGAGAGTTGAGGACTGAGGATTCAGGATTGAAGATTGAGGATTGGGTATTGCGGATTGAACATTGAGGATTGAGGATTGAGGATTGAGGATTGAGGATTGACGATGAGGGCTGAGGCTTGAGGATTGAGGTTTAAGGACTGAGGACTGAGTATTGAGGATTGAGAATTGAGGATTGAGGATTGAGGATTGAAGATTGAGGATTGGGTATTGAGGATTGAAGAATGAGGATTGAGGATTGAGGATTGAGGATTGAGGATTGAAGATTGAGGATTGAGGATTGAGGATTGAGGATTCAAGATTGAGTATTGAGGATTGAATGTTGAAGATTGAGGAATGAGGATTGAGGATTGAGGATTGAATATTGAGGACCGGGGACTGAGAGTTGAGGGTTGAGTGATGAGAATTGGTGTTTGTGGATAGAGGTTTGAAGATTGCAGATTGAGCATTGAGTATTGAAAACTGTGAATTGAGGATATTCTATTCAGGATTGAGGATTGACAACTGATTGTTGAGGACTGAGGGCTGAAGATTGAGGATTCAGGACTGAGGATTCAGAATTGAGGTTTGAGGACTGAGGATTGAGGATTGAAGATTGATTATTGAGGATTCAAGGTTGAGGATTGAGGATTGGGGATTGAGAATTGAGGATGAGGGCTGAGGGTTGAGGATTGAGGTTTGAGGATTGAGGACTGAGGATTGAGGATCGGGGATTGATGATTGAGTATTGAGGATTGAAGATTGAGGATTGAGGATTGGGGACTGAGGATTGAGGATTGAGGATTGAGGATTGAGGTTTGAGTATTGACGCTTGAGGATTGAGTGTTGAGGATTGACGATTGAGGATTGAGTATTGAGGATTGAGAATTGAGGACTGAGGGTTGAAGATTGTGTATTCAGGATTGAAGATTGAGGATTGAGGATTGAGGATTGAGGATTGAGGATTGACGATAAGGGCTGAGGCTTGAGGATTGAGGTTTGAGGACTGAGGACTGAGGATTGAGGATTGAGAGTTGAGGACTGAGGATTGAGGATTGAAGATTGAGGATTGGGTATTGCGGATTGAACATTGAGGATTGAGGATTGAGTATTGAGGATTGAGGATTGACGATGAGGGCTGAGGCTTGAGGATTGAGGTTTAAGGACTGAGGACTGAGTATTGAGGATTGAGAATTGAGGATTGAGGATTGAGGATTGAAGATTGAGGATTGGGTATTGAGGATTGAAGAATGAGGATTGAGCATTGAGGATTGAGGATTGAGGATTGAAGATTGAGGATTGAGGATTGAGGATTGAGGATTGAATGTTGAAGATTGAGGAATGAGTATTGAGGATTGAGGATTGAAGGTTGAGGACTGGGGACTGAGAGTTGAGGGTTGAGTGATGAGAATTGGTGTTTGTGGATAGAGGTTTGAAGATTGCAGATTGAGCATTGAGTATTGAAAACTGTGAATTGAGGATATTCTATTGAGGATTGAGGATTGACAACTGATTGTTGAGGACTGAGGGCTGAAGATTGAGGATTCAGGACTGAGGATTCAGAATTGGGTTTTGAGGACAGAGGATTGAGGATTGAAGATTGATTATTGAGGATTCAAGGTTGAGGATTGAGGATTGGGGATTGAGAAGTGAGGATGAGGGCTGAGGGTTGAGGATTGAGGTTTGAGGATTGAGGACTGAGGATTGAGGATCGGGGATTGATGATTGAGTATTGAGGATTGAAGATTGAGGATTGAGGATTGAGGACTGTGGATTGAGGATTGAGGATTGAGGATTGAGGTTTGAGGATTGAAGATTGAGGATTGGGTATTGAGGATTGAAGAATGAGGATTGAGGATTGAGGATTGAGGATTGAGAATTGAGGATTGAGGATTGAAGATTGAGGATTGGGGACTGAGTGTTCAGGGTTGAGTTGTGAGGATTGATGTTTGTGGATAGAGATATGAAGATTGCAGATTGAGTATTGCGTATGGGAAGCTCTGAGCTGACGATATTCTATTGAGGATTGAGGATTGACAATGGATTGTTGAGGAGTGAGGGCTGTAGATTGAGGTTTCAGGATTGAGGATTCAGGATTCTGGTTTGAGGACTGAGGATTGAGGATTGACGATTGAGGATTGAGAATTGAGGATTGAGGATTGAAGATTGAGGATTGGGTATTGAGGATTGAATATTGAGGATTGAGGATTGAGGATTGAGGATTGAGGATTGAGGATTGAAGATTGAATATTGATGATTGAAGGTTGAGGATTGAGGATTGAGTGTTGTGGATTGAGGACGAGGACTGAGGGTTGAGTATTGATGTTTGAGGTCTGAGGATTGAGGATAGAGGATTGAGAATTGAGGATTGAGGATTGAGGATTGAAGATTGAGGATTGGGTATTGAGGATTGAAGAATGAGGACTGAAGATTGAGGATTGAGGATTGAGGATTGAAGATTGAGTATTGAGGATTGAAGATTGAGGATTGAGGATTGAGGATTGAGGATTCAGGATTTAGGATTCAGGATTGAGGACTGAGGATTGAGGATTGAAGATTGAGGATTGAAGATTGAGGATTGAGGATTGAGGATTGAGGATTCAAGATTGAGTATTGAGGATTGAATGTTGAAGATTGAGGAATGAGGATTGAGGATTGAGGATTGAAGATTGAGGACTGGGGACTGAGAGTTGAGGGTTGAGTGATGAGAATTGGTGTTTGTGGATAGAGGTTTGAAGATTGCAGATTGAGCATTGAGTATTGAAAACTGTGAATTGAGGATATTCTATTGAGGATTGAGGATTGACAACTGATTGTTGAGGACTGAGGGCTGAAGATTGAGGATTCAGGACTGAGGATTCAGAATTGAGGTTTGAGGACTGAGGATTGAGGATTGAAGATTGATTATTGAGGATTCAAGGTTGAGGATTGAGGATTGGGGATTGAGAATTGAGGATGAGGGCTGAGGGTTGAGGATTGAGGTTTGAGGATTGAGGACTGAGGATTGAGGATCGGGGATTGATGATTGAGTATTGAGGATTGAAGATTGAGGATTGAGGATTGGGGACTGAGGATTGAGGATTGAGGATTGAGGATTGAGGATTGAGTATTGACGCTTGAGGATTGAGTGTTGAGGATTGACGATTGAGGATTGAGTATTGAGGATTGAGAATTGAGGACTGAGGGTTGAAGATTGTGTATTCAGGATTGAAGATTGAGGATTGAGGATTGAGGATTGAGGATTGAGGATTGACGATAAGGGCTGAGGCTTGAGGATTGAGGTTTGAGGACTGAGGACTGAGGATTGAGGATTGAGAGTTGAGGACTGAGGATTGAGGATTGAAGATTGAGGATTGGGTATTGCGGATTGAACATTGAGGATTGAGGATTGAGTATTGAGGATTGAGGATTGACGATGAGGGCTGAGGCTTGAGGATTGGGGTTTAAGGACTGAGGACTGAGTATTGAGGATTGAGAATTGAGGATTGAGGATTGAGGATTGAAGATTGAGGATTGGGTATTGAGGATTGAAGAATGAGGATTGAGGATTGAGGATTGAGGATTGAGGATTGAAGATTGAGGATTGAGGATTGAGGTTTGAGGATTGAAGATTGAGTATTGAGGATTGAATGTTGAAGATTGAGGAATGAGTATTGAGGATTGAGGATTGAAGGTTGAGGACTGGGGACTGAGAGTTGAGGGTTGAGTGATGAGAATTGGTGTTTGTGGATAGAGGTTTGAAGATTGCAGATTGAGCATTGAGTATTGAAAACTGTGAATTGAGGATATTCTATTGAGGATTGAGGATTGACAACTGATTGTTGAGGACTGAGGGCTGAAGATTGAGGATTCAGGACTGAGGATTCAGAATTGGGGTTTGAGGACAGAGGATTGAGGATTGAAGATTGATTATTGAGGATTCAAGGTTGAGGATTGAGGATTGGGTATTGAGAAGTGAGGATGAGGGCTGAGGGTTGAGGATTGAGGTTTGAGGATTGAGGACTGAGGATTGAGGATCGGGGATTGATGATTGAGTATTGAGGATTGAAGATTGAGGATTGAGGATTGAGGACTGTGGATTGAGGATTGAGGATTGAGGATTGAGGTTTGAGGATTGAAGATTGAGGATTGGGTATTGAGGATTGAAGAATGAGGATTGAGGATTGAGGATTGAGGATTGAGGACTGAGTATTGAAGATTGAGGATTGATGATTGAGGATTGAGGATTGAGGATTGAGGATTGAGTATTGGGGATTGAGGATTGAAGATTGAGGATTGAGGATTGAGGATTAATGATTGAGTATTGAGGATTCAACATTGAGGACTGAGTGTTGAGTGTTGAGTGATGAGAATTGATGTTTGTGGATAGAGATTTGAAGATTGCAGATTGAGTATTGAGTATTGAGTATTGAATACTGTGAATTGAGGATATTCTATTGGGGATTGAGGATTGAAAACTGATTGTTGAGGACTGAGGGCTGAAGATTGAGGATACAGGATTGAGGATTCAGAATTGTGGTTTGAGGACTGAGGATTGAAGATTGAAGATTGAGTATTGAGGATTGAAAATTGAGGGTTGAGGATTGAGGATTGAGGGTTGTGGATTGAGGACGAGGACTGAGGGTTGAGTATTGATGTTTGTGGTCTGAGGATTGAGGATAGAGGATTGAGAATTGAGGATTGAGGATTGAGGATTGAAGATTGAGGATTGGGTATTGAGGATTGAAGAGTGAGGACTGAGGATTGAGGATTGAGGATTGAGGATTGAAGATTGAGTATTGAGGATTGAAGGTTGAGGATTGAGGATTGAGGATTGAGGATTGAGGATTGAGGATTGAGGATTGAGGATTGAGGATTGAGGATTCAGGATTGAAGATTGAGGATTGAGGATTGAGGATTAAAGATTGAGTATTGAGGATTGAAGATTGAGGATTGATGATTGAGGATTGAGGATTGAGGATTGAGGATTGAGGATTGAGGATTGAGTATTGAAGATTGCGGATTGATGATTGAGGATTGAGGATTGAGGATTGATGATTGAGGATTGAGTATTGAGGATTGAGGGTTGAAGATTGAGGATTGAGGATTGAGGATTGAAGATAGAGGATTGGCTATTGAGGATTGAAGAATGAGGATTGAGGATTGAGGTTTGAGGATTGAAGATTGATGATTGAGGATTGTGGATTGAGGATTGAGGATTGAACATTGAGGACTGAGTGTTGAGGGTTGAGTGATGAGAATTGGTGTTTGTGGATCGTGGTTTGAAGATTGCAGATTGAGCATTGAGTATTGAATACTGTGAGTTGAGGATATTCTATTGAGGATTGAGGATTGACAACTGATTGTTGAGGACTGAGGTCTGAAGATTGAGGATTTAGGATTGCGGATTCAGAATTGAGGTTTGAGGACTGAGGATTGAGGATTGAAGATTGATTATTGAGGATTGAAGATTGAGGATTGAGGATTGAGGATTGAGGATTGAGGATGAGGGCTGAGGGTTGAGGATTGAGGTTTGAGGATTGAGGACTGAGGATTGTGGATTGAGGATTGATGATTGAGTATTGAAGATTGAGAATTGAGGATTGAGGATTGAGGATTGAAGATTGAGGATTGGGTATTGAGGATTGAAGGATGAGGACTGAGGATTGGGGATTGAGGATTGAGGATTGAGAATTGAGGATTGAGGATTGAAGATTGAGGATTGGGTATTGAGGATTGAACGTTGAGGATTGAGGATTGAGGATTGAGGATTGAGGATTGAGGATTGAGAATTGAGGATTGAGGATTGAAGATTGAGGATTGGGTATTGAGGATTGAACATTGAGGATTGAGGATTGAGGAAAGAGGATTGAGGATTGAGGATTGAGGATTGAATATTGATGATTGAAGGTTGAGGATTGAGGATTGAGGGTTGTGGATTGAGGACGAGGACTGAGGGTTGAGTATTGATGTTTGAGGTCTGAGGATTGAAGATTGAAGATTGAGAATTGAGGATTGAGGATTGAGGATTGAAGATTGAGGATTGGGTATTGAGGATTGAGGAATGAGGACTGAGGGTTGAGGAGTGAGGTTTGAGTATTGAGGATTGAGGATTGAGGATTGAAGATTGACTATTAAGGATTGAAGACTGAGGATTGAGGATTGAGGATTCAGGATTGAGGATTGAAGATTGAGGATTGGGGATTGAGGATTGACGATTGAGGATTGAGTATTGAGGATTGAGGATTGAGGATGAGGGCTGAGGGTTGAGGATTGAGGTTTGAGGATTGAGGACTGAGGATTGAGGATTGGGGGTTGATGATTGAGTATTAAGGATTGAAGATTGAGGATTGAGGATTGAGGACTGAGGATTGAGGATTGACGATTGAGGATTGAGGATTGAGGATTGAAGATTGAGGATTGAGGATTGAGGATTGAGGATTGAGGATTGAGGATTGAGGATTGAAGATTGAGGATTGGGGACTGAGTGTTCAGGGTTGAGTGGTGAGAATTGGTGTTTGTGGATAGAGATATGAAGATTGCAGATTGAGTATTGCGTATGGAAAACTCTGAACTGACGATATTCTATTGAGGATTGAGGATTGACAACTGATTGTTGAGGACTGAGGGCTGAAGATTGAGGTTTCAGGATTGAGGATGCAGGATTCTGGTTTGAGGACTGAGGATTGAGGATTGAGGATTGAGGATTGAGAATTGAGGATTGAGGATTGAAGATTGAGGATTGGTTATTGAGGATTTAACATTGAGGATTGAGAATTGAGGATTGAGGATTGAGGATTGAGGATTGAAGATGGAATACTGATGATTGAATGTTGAGGATTGAGGATTGAGGGTTGTGGATTGAGGACGAGGACTGAGGGTTGAGTATTGATGTTTGAGGTCTGAGGATTGAGCATGGAGGATTGAGAATTGAGGATTGAGGGTTGAGGATTGAAGATTGAGGATTGGGTATTGAGGATTGAAGAATGAGGACTGAGGATTGAGGATTGAGGATTGAGGATTGAAGATTGAGTATTGAGGATTGAAGATTGAGGATTGAGGATTGAGGATTGAGGATTTAGGATTGATGATTGAGGATTGAAGATTGAGTATTGAGGATTGAAGATTGAGGATTGAGGATTGAGGATTGAGGATTGAGGATTGAAGATTGAGGATTGGGGATTGAGGATTGACGATTGAGGATTGAGTATTGAGGATTGAGAATTGAGGATTGAGGACTGAACATTGGGTATTGAGGACTGAAGATTGAGGATTCAGGATTGAGGATCCAGGATTGAGGTTTGAGGACTGAGGATTGAGGATTGAGGATTGAGGATTGAGGATTGAGGATTGAGGATTGAGGATTGAGGATTGAAGATTGAGGATTGGGTATTGCGGATTGAACATTGGGGATTGAGGATTGAGGATTGAGGATTGAGGATTGAGGACGGAAGACTGAATATTGATGATTGAAGATTGAGGGTTGAGGATTGAGGGCTGTGGATTGAGGACGAGGGCTGAGGGTTGTGTATTGATGTCTGAGGTCTGAGGATTGAGGATTGAGAATTGAGAATGGAGGATTGAGGATTGAGGATTGAAGATTGAGGATTGGGTATTAAGGATTGAAGAATGAGGATTGAGGATTGGTGATTGAGGATTGAGAATTGAGGATTGAGGATTGAAGATTGTGTATTCAGGATTGAAGATTGAGGATTGAGGATTGAGGATTGAGGATTGAGAATGAGGGCTGAGGGTTGAGGATTGAGGTTTGAGGATTGAGGAGTGAGGATTGTGGATTGAGGATTAATGATTGAGTGATGAGGATTGAAGATTGAGGATTGAGGATTGAGGATTGAAGATTGAGGATTGGGGATTGAGGATTGACGATTGAAGATTGAGTATTGAGGATTGAGAATTGAGGATTGAGGGTTGAAGATTGTGTATTCAGGTTTGAAGATTGAGGATTGAGGATTGAGGATTGAGGATTGACGATAAGGGCTGAGGCTTGAGGATTGAGGTTTGAGGACAGAGGACTGAGGATTGAGGATTGAGAATTGAGGATTGAGGATTGAGGATTGAAGATTGGGGATTGGGTATTGCGGATTGAACATTGTGGATTGAGGATTGAGGATTGAGGATTGAGGATTGACGATGAGGGCTGAGGCTTGAGGATTGAGGTTTAAGGACTGAGGACTGAGGATTGAGGATTGAGAATTGAGGATTGAGCATTGAGGATTGAAGATTGAGGATTGGGTATTGCGGATTGAACATTGAGGATTGAGGATTGAGGATTGAGGATTGAGGACTGAAGATTGAATATTGATGATTGAAGATTGTGGATTGAGGATTGAGGATTGAGGGTTGCGGATTGAGGACGAGGACTGAGGGTTGAGTATTGATGTTTGAGGTCTGAGGATTGAGGATAGAGGATTGAGAATTGAGGATTGAGGATTGAGGATTGAGGATTGAGGATTGAAGATTGAGGATTGGGGATTGAGGATTGACGATTGAGGATTGAGGATTGAGGATTGAGGATTGACGATAAGGGCTGAGGCTTGAGGATTGAGGTTTGAGGACTGAGGACTGAGGATTGAGGATTGAGAATTGAGGATTGAGGATTGAGGATTGAAGATTGAGGATTGGGTATTGCGGATTGAACATTGAGGATTGAGGATTGAGGATTGAGGATTGAGGACTGAAGATTGAATATTGATGATTGAAGATTGTGGATTGAGGATTGAGGGTTGCGGATTGAGGACGAGGACTGAGGGTTGAGGATTGAGGATTGAGTATTGACGCTTGAGGATTGAGTGTTGAGGATTGACGATTGAGGATTGAGTATTGAGGATTGAGAATTGAGGACTGAGGATTGAAGATTGTGTATTCAGGATTGAAGATTGAGGATTGAGGATTGAGGATTGAGGATTGACGATAAGGGCTGAGGCTTGAGGATTGAGGTTTGAGGACTGAGGACTGAGGATTGAGGATTGAGAATTGAGGATTGAGGTTTGAGGATTGAAGATTGAGGATTGGGTATTGCGGATTGAACATTGAGGACTGAGGATTGAGGATTGAGTATTGAGGACTGAGGATTGAGTATTGAAGATTGCGGATTGATGATTGAGGATTGAGGATTGAGGATTGATGATTGAGGATTGAGTATTGAGGATTGAGGGTTGAAGATTGAGGATTGAGGATTGAGGATTGAAGATAGAGGATTGGCTATTGAGGATTGAAGAATGAGGATTGAGGATTGAGGTTTGAGGATTGAAGATTGATGATTGAGGATTGTGGATTGAGGATTGAGGATTGAACATTGAGGACTGAGTGTTGAGGGTTGAGTGATGAGAATTGGTGTTTGTGGATCGTGGTTTGAAGATTGCAGATTGAGCATTGAGTATTGAATACTGTGAGTTGAGGATATTCTATTGAGGATTGAGGATTGACAACTGATTGTTGAGGACTGAGGTCTGAAGATTGAGGATTTAGGATTGCGGATTCAGAATTGAGGTTTGAGGACTGAGGATTGAGGATTGAAGATTGATTATTGAGGATTGAAGATTGAGGATTGAGGATTGAGGATTGAGGATTGAGGATGAGGGCTGAGGGTTGAGGATTGAGGTTTGAGGATTGAGGACTGAGGATTGTGGATTGAGGATTGATGATTGAGTATTGAAGATTGAGAATTGAGGATTGAGGATTGAGGATTGAAGATTGAGGATTGGGTATTGAGGATTGAAGGATGAGGACTGAGGATTGGGGATTGAGGATTGAGGATTGAGAATTGAGGATTGAGGATTGAAGATTGAGGATTGGGTATTGAGGATTGAACGTTGAGGATTGAGGATTGAGGATTGAGGATTGAGGATTGAGGATTGAGAATTGAGGATTGAGGATTGAAGATTGAGGATTGGGTATTGAGGATTGAACATTGAGGATTGAGGATTGAGGAAAGAGGATTGAGGATTGAGGATTGAGGATTGAATATTGATGATTGAAGGTTGAGGATTGAGGATTGAGGGTTGTGGATTGAGGACGAGGACTGAGGGTTGAGTATTGATGTTTGAGGTCTGAGGATTGAAGATTGAAGATTGAGAATTGAGGATTGAGGATTGAGGATTGAAGATTGAGGATTGGGTATTGAGGATTGAGGAATGAGGACTGAGGGTTGAGGAGTGAGGTTTGAGTATTGAGGATTGAGGATTGAGGATTGAAGATTGACTATTAAGGATTGAAGACTGAGGATTGAGGATTGAGGATTCAGGATTGAGGATTGAAGATTGAGGATTGGGGATTGAGGATTGACGATTGAGGATTGAGTATTGAGGATTGAGGATTGAGGATGAGGGCTGAGGGTTGAGGATTGAGGTTTGAGGATTGAGGACTGAGGACTGAGGATTGAGGATTGAGAATTGAGGATTGAGGTTTGAGGATTGAAGATTGAGGATTGGGTATTGCGGATTGAACATTGAGGACTGAGGATTGAGGATTGAGTATTGAGGACTGAAGATTGAATATTGATGATTGAAGATTGAGGATTGAGAATTGAGGATTGAGGATTGAAGATTGTGTATTAAGGATTGAAGATTGAGGATTGAGGATTGAGGATTGAGGATTGAGGATGAGGGCTGAGGGTTGAGGATTGAGGTTTGAGGATTGAGGACTGAGGATTGTGGATTGAGGATTGATGATTGAGTATTGAAGATGGAGAATTGAGGATTGAGGATTGAGGATTGACGATGAGGGCTGAGGCTTGAGGATTGAGGTTTAAGGACTGAGGACTGAGGATTTAGGATTGAGGATTCAGAATTGAGGTTTGAGGACTGAGGATTGAGGATTGAAGATTGATTATTGAGGATTGAAGGTTGAGGATTGAGGATTGAGGATTGAGGATTGAGGATGAGGGCTGAGGCTTGAGGATTGAGGTTTGAGGATTGAGGACTGAGGATTGTGGATTGAGGATTAATAATTGAGTATTGAGGATTGAAGATTGAGGATGGAGGATTGAGGATTGAAGATTGAGGATTGGGGATTGAGGATTGACGATTGAGGATTGAGTATTGAGGATTGAGAATTGAGGATTGAGGATTGAAGATTGTGTATTCAGGATTGAAGATTGAGGATTGAGGATTGAGGATTGAGGATTGACGATAAGGGCTGAGGCTTGAGGATTGAGGTTTGAGGACAGAGGACTGAGGATTGAGGATTGAGAGTTGAGGACTGAGGATTGAGGATTGAAGATTGAGGATTGGGTATTGCGGATTGAACATTGAGGATTGAGGATTGAGGATTGAGGATTGGGGATTGAGAATTGAGGATGAGGGCTGAGGTTTGAGGATTGAGGTTTGAGGATTGAGGACTGAGGATTGAGGATCGGGGATTGATGATTGAGTATTGAGGATTGAAGATTGAGGATTGAGGATTTGGGACTGAGGATTGAGGATTGAAGATTGAGGATTGAGGATTGAGGATTGAGGATTGAGGATTGAAGATTGAGGATTGGGGATTGAGGATTGACGATTGAGGATTGAGTATTGAGGATTGAGAATTGAGGATTGAGGACTGAACATTGGGTATTGAGGACTCAAGATTGAGGATTCAGGATTGAGGATCCAGGATTGAGGTTTGAGGACTGAGGATTGAGGATTGAGGATTGAGGATTGAGGATTGAGGATTGAGGTTTGAGGATTGAGGATTGCAGATTGAGGATTGGGTATTGCGGATTGAACATTGAGGATTGAGGATTGAGGATTGAGGATTGAGGATTGAGGACGGAAGACTGAATATTGATGATTGAAGATTGAGGGTTGAGGATTGAGGGCTGTGGATTGAGGACGAGGGCTGAGGGTTGTGTATTGATGTCTGAGGTCTGAGGATTGAGGATTGAGAATTGACAATGGAGGATTGAGGATTGAGGATTGAAGATTGAGGATTGGGTATTAAGGATTGAAGAATGAGGATTGAGGATTGGTGATTGAGGATTGAGAATTGAGGATTGAGTATTGAAGATTGTGTATTCAGGATTGAAGGTTGAGGATTGAGGATTGAGGATAGAGGATTGAGGATGAGGGCTGAGGGTTGAGGATTGAGGTTTGAGGATTGAGGACTGAGGATTGAGGATTGGGGGTTGATGATTGAGTATTAAGGATTGAAGATTGAGGATTGAGGATTGAGGACTGAGGATTGAGGATTGAGGATTGAGGATTGAGGATTGAGGATTGAGGATTGAAGATTGAGGATTGGGTATTGAGGATTGAAGAATGAGGATTGAGGATTGAGGATTGAGGATTGAGAATGAGGGCTGAGGGTTGAGGATTGAGGTTTGAGGATTGAGGAGTGAGGATTGTGGATTGAGGATTGATGATTGAGTGATGAGGATTGAAGATTGAGGATAGAGGATTGAGTATTGAAGATTGAGGATTGGGGATTGAGGATTGACGATTGAAGATTGAGTATTGAGGATTGAGAATTGAGGATTGAGGGTTGAAGATTGTGTATTCAGGTTTGAAGATTGAGGATTGAGGATTGAGGATTGAGGATTGAAGATAAGGGCTGAGGCTTGAGGATTGAGGTTTGAGGACAGAGGACTGAGGATTGAGGATTGAGAATTGAGGATTGAGGATTGAGGATTGAAGATTGGGGATTGGGTATTGCGGATTGAACATTGTGGATTGAGGATTGAGGATTGAGGATTGAGGATTGACGATGAGGGCTGAGGCTTGAGGATTGAGGTTTAAGGACTGAGGACTGAGGATTGAGGATTGAGAATTCAGGATTGAGCATTGAGGATTGAAGATTGAGGATTGGGTATTGCGGATTGAACATTGAGGATTGAGGATTGAGGATTGAGGATTGAGGACTGAAGATTGAATATTGATGATTGAAGATTGTGGATTGAGGATTGAGGATTGAGGGTTGCGGATTGAGGATGAGGACTGAGGGTTGAGTATTGATGTTTGAGGTCTGAGGATTGAGGATAGAGGATTGAGAATTGAGGATTGAGGATTGAGGATTGAAGATTGAGGATTGGGTATTGAGGATTGAAGAATGAGGACTGAAGATTGAGGAATGAGGATTGAGGATTGAAGATTGAGTATTGAGGATTGAAGATTGAGGATTGAGGATTGAGGATTGAGGATTCAGGATTTAGGATTGAGGATTGAGGACTGAGGATTGAAGATTGAGGATTGAGGATTGAGTATTAAAGGTTGAGCACTGAGGATTGAAGATTGAGGATTCATGATTGAGGATTGAGGATTGAGGATTGAGGATTGAGGACTGAGTATTGAAGATTGAGGATTGAGGATTGAGGATTGAAGATAGAGGATTGGCTATTGAGGATTGAAGAATGAGGATTGAGGATTGGGGATTGAGGATTGAAGATTGATGATTGAGGATTGTGGATTGAGGATTGAGGATTGAAGATTGAGGATTGGGTATTGAGGATTGAAGGATGAGGAGTGAGGATTGAGGATTGAGGATTGAGGATTGCGAATTGAGGATTGAGGATTGAAGATTGAGGATTGGGTATTGAGGATTGAACATTGAGGGTTGAGGATTGAGGATTGAGGATTGAGGATTGAGGATTGAGAATTGAGGTTTGAGGATTGAAGATTGAGGATTGGGTATTGAGGATTGAACATTGAGGATTGAGGATTGAGGAAAGAGGATTGAGGATTGAGGATTGAAGATTGAATATTGATGATTGAAGGTTGAGGATTGAGGATTGAGGGTTGTGGATTGAGGACGAGGACTGAGGGTTGAGTATTGATGTTTGAGGTCTGAGGATTGAAGATTGAAGATTGGGAATTGAGGATTGCGGATTGAGGATTGAAGATTGAGGATTGGGTATTGAGGATTGAGGAATGAGGACTGAGGATTGAGGAATGAGGATTGAAGATTGAGTATTGAGGATTGAAGGTTGAGGATTGAGGATTGAGGATTGAGGATTTAGGATTGATGATTGAGGATTGAAGATTGAGTATTGAGGATTGAAGGTTGAGGATTGAGGATTGAGGATTGAGGATTGAGGATTGAAGATTGAGGATTGGGGATTGAGGATTGACGATTGAGGATTGAGGATTGAGGATTGAGGATTGACGATAAGGGCTGAGGCTTGAGGATTGAGGTTTGAGGACTGAGGACTGAGGATTGAGGATTGAGAATTGAGGATTGAGGATTGAGGATTGAAGATTGAGGATTGGGTATTGCGGATTGAACATTGAGGATTGAGGATTGAGGATTGAGGATTGAGGACTGAAGATTGAATATTGATGATTGAAGATTGTGGATTGAGGATTGAGGGTTGCGGATTGAGGACGAGGACTGAGGGTTGAGGATTGAGGATTGAGTATTGACGCTTGAGGATTGAGTGTTGAGGATTGACGATTGAGGATTGAGTATTGAGGATTGAGAATTGAGGACTGAGGATTGAAGATTGTGTATTCAGGATTGAAGATTGAGGATTGAGGATTGAGGATTGAGGATTGACGATAAGGGCTGAGGCTTGAGGATTGAGGTTTGAGGACTGAGGACTGAGGATTGAGGATTGAGAATTGAGGATTGAGGTTTGAGGATTGAAGATTGAGGATTGGGTATTGCGGATTGAACATTGAGGACTGAGGATTGAGGATTGAGGATTGAGGACTGAAGATTGAATATTGATGATTGAAGATTGTGGATTGAGGATTGAGGGTTGCGGATTGAGGACGAGGACTGAGGGTTGAGTATTGATGTTTGAGGTCTGGGGATTGAGGATTGAGGATTGAGAATTGAGGATTGAGGATTGAGGATTGAAGATTGAGGATTGGGTATTGAGGATTGAAGAATGAGGATTGAGGATTGAGGATTGAGGATTGAGGATTGAAGATTGAGTATTGAGGATTGAAGAATGAGAATTGAGGATTGAGGGCTGAGGGTTGAGGTTTGAGTATTGAGGATTGAGGATTGAGGATTGACGATTGACTATTAAGAATTGAATACTGAGGATTGAGGATTGAGGGTTCAGGATTGAGGATTGAAGATTGAGGATTGGGGATTGAGGATTGACGATTGAGGATTGAGTATTGAGGAATGAGAATTGAGAATTGAGGATTGAGGATTGAAGATTGTGTATTCAGGATTGAAGATTGAGGATTGAGGATTGAGGATTGAGGATTGACGATGAGGGCTGAGGCTTGAGGATTGAGGTTTAAGGACTGAGGACTGAGGATTGAGGATTGAGAATTGAGGATTGAGGATTGAGGATTGAAGATTGAGGATTGCGTATTGAGGATTGAAGAATGAGGATTGAGGATTGAAGCTTGAGGATTGAGTATTGAGGATTGAGAATTGAGGATTGAGGATTGAAGATTGTGTATTAAGGATTGAAGATTGAGGATTGAGGATTGAGGATTGAGGATTGAGGATTGAGAATTGAGGATTGAGGATTGAAGATTGAGGATTGGGTATTGAGGATTGAACATTGAGGATTGAGGATTGAGGATTGATGATTGAGGATTGAGGATTGAGAATTTAGGATTGAGGATTGAAGATTGAGGATTGGGTATTGAGGATTGATGATTGAGGATTGAAGATTGAGTATTGAGGATTGAAGATTGAGGATTGAGGATTGAGGATTGAGGATTGAGGATTGAAGATTGAGGATTGAAGATTGAAGATTGGGTATTGAGGATTGAAGAATGAGGACTGAGGATTGAGGATTGAGGATTGAGGATTGAGAATTGAGGATTGAGGATTGAGGATTGAAGATTGAGGATTGGGTATTGAGGATTGAAGAATGAGGACTGAGGATTGAGGATTGAGGATTGAAGATTGAGTATTGAGGATTGAAGGTTGAGGATTGAGGATTGAGGATTGAGGATTTAGGATTGATGATTGAGGATTGAAGATTGAGTATTGAGGATTGAAGATTGAGGATTGAGGATTGAGGATTGAGGATTGAGGATTGAAGATTGAGGATTGGGGATTGAGGATTGACGATTGAGGATCGAGGATTGAGGATTGAGGATTGACGATAAGGGCTGAGGCTTGAGGATTGAGGTTTGAGGACTGAGGACTGAGGATTGAGGATTGAGAATTGAGGATTGAGGATTGAGGATTGAAGATTGAGGATTGGGTATTGCGGATTGAACATTGAGGATTGAGGATTGAGGATTGAGGATTGAGGACTAAGGATTGAATATTGATGATTGAAGGTTGTGGATTGAGGGTTGAGGGTTGCGGATTGAGGACGAGGACTGAGGGTTGAGGATTGAGGATTGAGTATTGACGCTTGAGGATTGAGGGTTGAGGATTGACGATTGAGGATTGAGTATTGAGGATTGAGAATTGAGGACTGAGAATTGAAGATTGTGTATTCAGGATTGAACATTGAGGATTGAGGATTGAGGATTGAGGATTGAAGAATGAGGATTGAGGATTGAGGATTGAGGATTGAGGATTGAAGATTGAAGATTGATGACTGAGGATTGTGGATTGAGGATTGAGGATTGAACATTGAGGACTGAGTGTTGAGGGCTGAGTGATGAGAATTGGTGTTTGTGGATAGAGGTTTGAAGATTGCAGATTGAGCATTGAGTATTGAAAACTGTTAGTTGAGGATATTCTATTGAGGATTGAGGATTGACAACTGATTGTTGAGGACTGAGGGCTGAAGATTGAGGATTTAGGATTGAGGATTCAGAATTGAGGTTTGAGGACTGAGGATTGAGGATTGAAGATTGATTATTGAGGATTGAAGGTTGAGGATTGAGGATTGAGGATTGAGGATTGAGGATGAGGGCTGAGGGTTGAGGATTGAGGTTTGAGGATTGAGGACTGAGGATTGTGGATTGAGGATTAATGATTGAGTATTGAGGATTGAAGATTGAGGATGGAGGATTGAGGATTGAAGATTGAGGATTGGGGATTGAGGATTGACGATTGAGGATTGAGTATTGAGGATTGAGAATTGAGGATTGAGGATTGAAGATTGAGTATTCAGGATTGAAGATTGAGGATTGAGGATTGAGGATTGAGGATTGACGATAAGGCCTGAGGCTTGAGGATTGAGGTTTGAGGACAGAGGACTGAGGATTGAGGATTGAGAGTTGAGGACTGAGGATTGAGGATTGAAGATTGAGGATTGGGTATTGCGGATTGAACATTGAGGATTGAGGATTGAGGATTGAGGATTGAGGATTGACGATGAGGGCTGAGGCTTGAGGATTGAGGTTTAAGGACTGAGGACTGAGTATTGAGGATTGAGAATTGAGGATTGAGGATTGAGGATTGAAGATTGAGGATTGGGTATTGAGGATTGAAGAATGAGGATTGAGGATTGAGGATTGAGGATTGAGGATTGAAGATTGAGGATTGAGGATTGAGGATTGAGGATTCAAGATTGAGTATTGAGGATTGAATGTTGAAGATTGAGGAATGAGGATTGAGGATTGAGGATTGAAGATTGAGGACTGGGGACTGAGAGTTGAGGGTTGAGTGATGAGAATTGGTGTTTGTGGATAGAGGTTTGAAGATTGCAGATTGAGCATTGAGTATTGAAAACTGTGAATTGAGGATATTCTATTGAGGATTGAGGATTGACAACTGATTGTTGAGGACTGAGGGCTGAAGATTGAGGATTCAGGACTGAGGATTCAGAATTGAGGTTTGAGGACTGAGGATTGAGGATTGAAGATTGAGTATTGAGGATTGAAGGTTGAGGATTGAGGATTGAGGATTGAGGATTGAGGATTGAGGATTGAGGATTGAGGATTCAGGATTGAAGATTGAGGATTGAGGATTGAGGATTAAAGATTGAGTATTGAGGATTGAAGATTGAGGATTGATGGTTGAGGATTGAGGATTGAGGATTGAGGATTGAGGATTGAGTATTGAAGATTGCGGATTGATGATTGAGGATTGAGGATTGAGGATTGATGATTGAGGATTGAGTATTGAGGATTGAGGGTTGAAGATTGAGGATTGAGGATTGAGGATTGAAGATAGAGGATTGGCTATTGAGGATTGAAGAATGAGGATTGAGGATTGAGGTTTGAGGATTGAAGATTGATGATTGAGGATTGTGGATTGAGGATTGAGGATTGAACATTGAGGACTGAGTGTTGAGGGTTGAGTGATGAGAATTGGTGTTTGTGGATCGTGGTTTGAAGATTGCAGATTGAGCATTGAGTATTGAAAACTGTGAGTTGAGGATATTCTATTGAGGATTGAGGATTGACAACTGATTGTTGAGGACTGAGGGCTGAAGATTGAGGATTTAGGATTGAGGATTCAGAATTGAGGTTTGAGGACTGAGGATTGAGGATTGAAGATTGATTATTGAGGATTGAAGATTGAGGATTGAGGATTGAGGATTGAGGATTGAGGATGAGGGCTGAGGGTTGAGGATTGAGGTTTGAGGATTGAGGACTGAGGATTGTGGATTGAGGATTGATGATTGAGTATTGAAGATTGAGAATTGAGGATTGAGGATTGAGGATTGAAGATTGAGGATTGGGTATTGAGGATTGAAGAATGAGGACTGAGGATTGGGGATTGAGGATTGAGGATTGAGAATTGAGGATTGAGGATTGAAGATTGAGGATTGGGTATTGAGGATTGAACGTTGAGGATTGAGGATTGAGGATTGAGGATTGAGGATTGAGGATTGAGAATTGAGGATTGATGATTGAAGATTGAGGATTGGGTATTGAGGATTGAACATTGAGGATTGAGGATTGAGGAAAGAGGATTGAGGATTGAGGATTGAGGATTGAATATTGATGATTGAAGGTTGAGGATTGAGGATTGAGGGTTGTGGATTGAGGACGAGGACTGAGGGTTGAGTATTGATGTTTGAGGTCTGAGGATTGAAGATTGAAGATTGAGAATTGAGGATTGAGGATTGAGGATTGAAGATTGAGGATTGGGTATTGAGGATTGAGGAATGAGGACTGAGGATTGAGGATTGAGGATTGAGGATTGAAGATTGAGTATTGAGGATTGAAGGTTGAGGATTGAGGATTGAGGATTGAGGATTTAGGATTGATGATTGAGGATTGAAGATTGAGTATTGAGGATTGAAGATTGAGGATTGAGGATTGAGGATTGAGGATTGAGGATTGAAGATTGAGGATTGGGGATTGAGGATTGACGATTGAGGATTGAGGATTGAGGATTGAGGATTGACGATAAGGGCTGAGGCTTGAGGATTGAGGTTTGAGGACTGAGGACTGAGGATTGAGGATTGAGAATTGAGGATTGAGGATTGAGGATTGAAGATTGAGGATTTTGTATTGCGGATTGAACATTGAGGATTGAGGATTGAGGATTGAGGATTGAGGACTGAAGATTGAATATTGATGATTGAAGATTGTGGATTGAGGATTGAGGGTTGCGGATTGAGGACCAGGACTGAGGGTTGAGGATTGAGGATTGAGTATTGACGCTTGAGGATTGAGGGTTGAGGATTGACGATTGAGGATTGAGTATTGAGGATTGAGAATTGAGGACTGAGGATTGAAGATTGTGTATTCAGGATTGAAGATTGAGGATTGAGGATTGAGGATTGAGGATTGACGATAAGGGCTGAGGCTTGAGGATTGAGGTTTGAGGACTGAGGACTGAGGATTGAGGATTGTGAATTGAGGATTGAGGATTGAGGATTGAAGATTGAGGATTGGGTATTGCGCATTGAACATTGAGGATTGAGGATTGAGGATTGAGGATTGAGGACTGAAGATTGAATATTGATGATTGAAGATTGTGGATTGAGGATTGAGGGTTGCGGATTGAGGACGAGGACTGAGGGTTGAGTATTGATGTTTGAGGTCTGGGGATTGAGGATTGAGGATTGAGAATTGAGGATTGAGGATTGAGGATTGAAGATTGAGGATTGGGTATTGAGGATTGAAGAATGAGGATTGAGGATTGAGGATTGAGGATTGAGGATTGAAGATTGAGTATTGAGGATAGAAGAATGAGAATTGAGGATTGAGGGTTGAGGAGTGAGGTTTGAGTATTGAGGATTGAGGGTTGAGGAGTGAGGTTTGAGTATTGAGGATTGAGGATTGAGGATTGAAGATTGACTATTAAGGATTGAAGACTGAGGATTGAGGATTGTGGATTCAGGATTGAGGATTGAAGATTGAGGATTGGGGATTGAGGATTGACGATTGAGGATTGAGTATTGAGGATTGAGAATTGAGAATTGAGGATTGAGGATTGAAGATTGTTTATTCAGGATTGAAGATTGAGGATTGAGGATTGAGGATTGAGGATTGAGGATGAGGGCTGAGGGTTGAGAATTGAGGTTTGAGGATTGAGGACTGAGGATTGAGGATTGGGGGTTGATGATTGAGTATTAAGGATTGAAGATTGAGGATTGAGGATTGAGGACTGAGGATTGAGGATTGACGATTGAGGATTGATGATTGAGGATTGAAGATTGAGGATTGAGGATTGAGGATTGAGGATTGAGGATTGAGGATTGAGGATTGAAGATTGAGGATTGGGGACTGAGTGTTCATGGTTGAGTGGTGAGAATTGGTGTTTGTGGATAGAGATATGAAGATTGCAGATTGAGTATTGCGTATGGAAAACTCTGAACTGACGATATTCTATTGAGGATTGAGGATTGACAACTGATTGTTGAGGACTGAGGGCTGAAGATTGAGGTTTCAGGATTGAGGATGCAGGATTCTGGTTTGAGGACTGAGGATTGAGGATTGAGGATTGAGGATTGAGAATTGAGGATTGAGGATTGAAGATTGAAGATTGCTTATTGACGATTTAACATTGAGGATTGAGAATTGAGGATTGAGGATTGAGGATTGAGGATTGAAGATGGAATACTGATGATTGAATGTTGAGGATTGAGGATTGAGGGTTGTGGATTGAGGACGAGGACTGAGGGTTGAGTATTGATGTTTGAGGTCTGAGGATTGAGCATAGAGGATTGAGAATTGAGGATTGAGGATTGAGGATTGAAGATTGAGGATTGGGTATTGAGGATTGAAGAATGAGGACTGAGGATTGAGGATTGAGAATTGAGGATTGAGGACTGAACATTGGGTATTGAGGACTGAAGATTGAGGATTCAGGATTGAGGATCCAGGATTGAGGTTTGAGGACTGAGGATTGAGGATTGAGGATTGAGGATTGAGGACTGAGGATTGAGGATTGAGGATTGAGGATTGAGGATTGAAGATTGAGGATTGGGTATTGCGGATTGAACATTGAGGCTTGAGGATTGAGGATTGAGGATTGAGGACGGAAGACTGAATATTGATGATTGAAGATTGAGGGTTGAGGATTGAGGGCTGTGGATTGAGGACGAGGACTGAGGGTTGTGTATTGATGTCTGAGGTCTGAGGATTGAGGATTGAGGATTGAGAATGGAGGATTGAGGATTGAGGATTGAAGATTGAGGATTGGGTATAAAGGATTGAAGAATGAGGATTGAGGATTGGTGATTGAGGATTGAGAATTGAGGATTGAGGATTGAAGATTGTGTATTCAGGATTGAAGATTGAGGATTGAGGATTGAGGATTGAGGATTGAGGATGAGGGCTGAGGGTTGAGGATTGAGGTTTGAGGATTGAGGATTGAGGATTGAGGATTGGGGGTTGATGATTGAGTATTAAGGATTGAAGATTGAGGATTGAGGATTGAGGACTGAGGATTGAGGATTGAGGATTGAGGATTGAGGATTGAGGATTGAAGATTGAGGATTGGGTATTGAGGATTGAAGGATGAGGATTGAGGATTGAGGATTGAGGATTGAGGATTGAGGATTGAGGATTGAGGATTGAGGATTGAAGATTGAGGATTGGGGACTGAGTGTTCAGGGTTGAGTGGTGAGAATTGGTGTTTGTGGATATAGATATGAAGATTGCAGATTCAGTATTGCGTATGGAAAACTCTGAACTGACGATATTCTATTGAGGATTGAGGATTGACCACTGATTGCTGAGGACTGAGGGCTGAAGATTGAGGTTTCAGGAGTGAGGATGCAGGATTCTGGTTTGAGGACTGAGGATTGAGGATCGAGGATTGAGGATTGAGAATTGAGGATTGAGGATTGAAGATTGAGGATTGGTTATTGAGGATTTAACATTGAGGATTGAGAATTGAGGATTGAGGATTGAGGATTGAGGATTGAAGATGGAATACTGATGATTGAAGGTTGAGGATTTTGGATTGAGGATTGAAGATTGAGTATTGAGGATTGAAGATTGAGGATTGAGGATTGAGGATTGAGGATTGAGGATTGAAGATTGAGGATTGGGGATTGAGGATTGAGGATTGAGGGTAAAAGATTTAGGATTGGGTATTGAGGATTGAAGAATGAGGATTGAGTATTGAGGATTGAGGTTTGAGGATTGAAGATTGAGGATTGAGGATTGAGGATTGAGGATTGACGATGAGGGCTGAGGGTTGAGGATTTAGGTTTGAGGACTGAGGACTGAGGATTGAGGATTGAGAATTGAGGATTGAGGATTGAGGGTAAAAGATTTAGGATTGGGTATTGAGGATTGAAGAATGAGGATTGAGTATTGAGGATTGAGGTTTGAGGATTGAAGACTGAGGATTGAGGATTGAGGATTGAGGATTGAAGATTGAGGACTGGGGACTGAGTATTGAGGGTTGAGTGATGAGAATTGGTGTTTGAGGATAGAGATTTAATGATTGCAGATTGAGTATTGAGTATTGAAAACTGTGAATTGATGATATTCTATTGAGGATTGAGAATTGACAACTGATTGTTGAGGACTGGGATCTGAAGATTGAGGATTCATGATTGAGGATCCAGGATTGTGGTTTGAGGACTGAGGATTGAGGATTGAGGATTGAGGATTGAGGATTGAGGATTGAGCATTGAGGGTTGTGGATTGACGACGAGGACTGAGGGTTGAGTATTGATGTCTGTGGTCTGAGGATTGAGGATTGAGGATTGAGAATTGAGGATTGAGGATTGAGGATTGAAGATTGAGGATTGGGTATTGAGGATTGAGGATTTTGGATTGAGGATTGAAGATTGAGTATTGAGGATTGAAGATTGAGGATTGAGGATTGAGGATTGAGGATTGAGGATTGAGGATTGAAGATTGAGGATTGGGGATTGAGGATTGACGACTGAGGATTGAGTATTGAAGATTGAGGATTGGGTATTGGGGATTGAAGAATGAGGATTGAGGATTGAGGATTGAGGATTGAGGATTGAGAATTGAGGATTGAGGACTGAAGATTGGGGATTGGGTATTGAGGATTGAACATTGAGGATTGAGGATTGAGGATTGAGGATTGAGGATTGAGGATTGAGAATTGAGGATTGAGGATTGAAGATTGAGGATTGGGTATTGAGGATTGAACATTGAGGATTGAGGATTGAGGAAAGAGGATTGAGGATTGAGGATTGAAGATTGAATATTGATGATTGAAGGTTGAGGATTGAGGATTGAGGGTTGTGGATTGAGGACGAGGACTGAGGGTTGAGTATTGATGTTTGAGGTCTGAGGATTGAAGATTGAAGATTGGGAATTGAGGATTGAGGATTGAGGATTGAAGATTGAGGATTGGGTATTGTGGATTGAACATTGAGGATTGAGGATTGAGGAAAGAGGATTGAGGATTGAGGATTGAAGATTGAATATTGATGATTGAAGGTTGAGGATTGAGGATTGAGGATTGAGGATTGAGGATTGAAGATTGAGTATTGAGGATTGAAGGTGGAGGATTGAGGATTGAGAATTTAGGATTGAGGATTGAGGATTGACGATTGAGGATTGGGTATTGAGGATTGAAGAATGAGGATTGAGGATTGAGGATTGAGGATTGAGGATTGAAGATTGAGTATTGAGGATTGAAGAATGAGAATTGAGGATTGAGGGTTGAGGATTGAGGTTTGAGTATTGAGGATTGAGGATTGAGGATTGAAGATTGAGGATTGGGGATTGAGGATTGACGATTGAGGATTGAGTATTGAGGAATGAGAATTGAGAATTGAGGATTGAGGATTGAAGATTGTGTATTCAGGATTGAAGATTGAGGATTGAGGATTGAGGATTGAGGATTGACGATGAGGGCTGAGGCTTGAGGATTGAGGTTTAAGGACTGAGGACTGAGGATTGAGGATTGAGAATTGAGGATTGAGGATTGAGGATTGAAGATTGAGGATTGCGTATTGAGGATTGAAGAATGAGGATTGAGGATTGAAGATTGAGGATTGAGTATTGAGGATTGAGAATTGAGGATTGAGGATTGAAGATTGTGTATTCAGGATTGAAGATTGAGGATTGAGGATTGAGGATTGAGGATTGAGGATGAGGGCTGAGGATTGAGGATTGAGGTTTGAGGATTGAGGACTGAGGATTGTGGATTGAGGGTTGATGATTGAGTATTGAAGATTGAGAATTGAGGATTGAGGATTGAGGATTGAAGATTGAGGATTGGGTATTGAGGAATGAAGAATGAGGACTGAGGATTGAGGATTGAGGTTTGAGGATTGAGAATTCAGGATTGAGGATTGAAGATTGAGGATTGGGTATTGAGGATTGAACATTGAGGATTGAGGATTGAGGATTGAGGATTGAGGATTGAGGATTGAGAATTGAGGATTGAGGATTGAAGATTGAGGATTGGGTATTGAGGATTGATGATTGAGGATTGAGGATTGAGTATTGAGGATTGAAGATTGAGGATTGAGGATTGAGGATTGAGGATTGAGGATTGAAGATTGAGGATTGAAGATTGAGGATTGGGTATTGAGGATTGAAGAATGAGGACTGAGGATTGAGGATTGAGGATTGAGGATTGAGAATTGAGGATTGAGGATTGAAGATTGAGGATTGGGTATTGAGGATTGAAGAATGAGGACTGAGGATTGAGGATTGAGGATTGATGATTGAGTATTGAGGATTGAAGATTGAGGATTGATGATTGAGGATTGAGGATTTAGGATTGATGATTGAGGATTGAAGATTGAGTATTGAGTATTGAGGATTGAGAATTGAGAATTGAGGATTGAGGATTGTAGATTGTTTATTCAGGATTGAAGATTGAGGATTGAGGATTGAGGATTGAGGATTGAGGATGAGGGCTGAGGGTTGAGGATTGAGGTTTGAGGATTGAGGACTGAGGATTGAGGATTGGGGGTTGATGATTGAGTATTAAGGATTGAAGATTGAGGATTGAGGATTGAGGACTGAGGATTGAGGATTGACGATTGAGGATTGATGATTGAGGATTGAAGATTGAGGATTGAGGATTGAGGATTGAGGATTGAGGATTGAGGATTGAGGATTGAGGATTGAGGATTGAATATTGATGATTGAAGGTTGAGGATTGAGGATTGAGGGTTGTGGATTGAGGACGAGGACTGAGGGTTGAGTATTGATGTTTGAGGTCTGAGGATTGAAGATTGAAGATTGAGAATTGAGGATTGAGGATTGAGGATTGAAGATTGAGGATTGGGTATTGAGGATTGAGGAATGAGGACTGAGGATTGAGGATTGAGGATTGAGGATTGAAGATTGAGTATTGAGGATTGAAGGTTGAGGATTGAGGATTGAGGATTGAGGATTTAGGATTGATGATTGAGGATTGAAGATTGAGTATTGAGGATTGAAGATTGAGGATTGAGGATTGAGGATTGAGGATTGAGGATTGAAGATTGAGGATTGGGGATTGAGGATTGACGATTGAGGATTGAGGATTGAGGATTGAGGATTGACGATAAGGGCTGAGGCTTGAGGATTGAGGTTTGAGGACTGAGGACTGAGGATTGAGGATTGAGAATTGAGGATTGAGGATTGAGGATTGAAGATTGAGGATTTTGTATTGCGGATTGAACATTGAGGATTGAGGATTGAGGATTGAGGATTGAGGACTGAAGATTGAATATTGATGATTGAAGATTGTGGATTGAGGATTGAGGGTTGCGGATTGAGGACCAGGACTGAGGGTTGAGGATTGAGGATTGAGTATTGACGCTTGAGGATTGAGGGTTGAGGATTGACGATTGAGGATTGAGTATTGAGGATTGAGAATTGAGGACTGAGGATTGAAGATTGTGTATTCAGGATTGAAGATTGAGGATTGAGGATTGAGGATTGAGGATTGACGATAAGGGCTGAGGCTTGAGGATTGAGGTTTGAGGACTGAGGACTGAGGATTGAGGATTGTGAATTGAGGATTGAGGATTGAGGATTGAAGATTGAGGATTGGGTATTGCGCATTGAACATTGAGGATTGAGGATTGAGGATTGAGGATTGAGGACTGAAGATTGAATATTGATGATTGAAGATTGTGGATTGAGGATTGAGGGTTGCGGATTGAGGACGAGGACTGAGGGTTGAGTATTGATGTTTGAGGTCTGGGGATTGAGGATTGAGGATTGAGAATTGAGGATTGAGGATTGAGGATTGAAGATTGAGGATTGGGTATTGAGGATTGAAGAATGAGGATTGAGGATTGAGGATTGAGGATTGAGGATTGAAGATTGAGTATTGAGGATAGAAGAATGAGAATTGAGGATTGAGGGTTGAGGAGTGAGGTTTGAGTATTGAGGATTGAGGGTTGAGGAGTGAGGTTTGAGTATTGAGGATTGAGGATTGAGGATTGAAGATTGACTATTAAGGATTGAAGACTGAGGATTGAGGATTGTGGATTCAGGATTGAGGATTGAAGATTGAGGATTGGGGATTGAGGATTGACGATTGAGGATTGAGTATTGAGGATTGAGAATTGAGAATTGAGGATTGAGGATTGAAGATTGTTTATTCAGGATTGAAGATTGAGGATTGAGGATTGAGGATTGAGGATTGAGGATGAGGGCTGAGGGTTGAGAATTGAGGTTTGAGGATTGAGGACTGAGGATTGAGGATTGGGGGTTGATGATTGAGTATTAAGGATTGAAGATTGAGGATTGAGGATTGAGGACTGAGGATTGAGGATTGACGATTGAGGATTGATGATTGAGGATTGAAGATTGAGGATTGAGGATTGAGGATTGAGGATTGAGGATTGAGGATTGAGGATTGAAGATTGAGGATTGGGGACTGAGTGTTCAGGGTTGAGTGGTGAGAATTGGTGTTTGTGGATAGAGATATGAAGATTGCAGATTGAGTATTGCGTATGGAAAACTCTGAACTGACGATATTCTATTGAGGATTGAGGATTGACAACTGATTGTTGAGGACTGAGGGCTGAAGATTGAGGTTTCAGGATTGAGGATGCAGGATTCTGGTTTGAGGACTGAGGATTGAGGATTGAGGATTGAGGATTGAGAATTGAGGATTGAGGATTGAAGATTGAAGATTGCTTATTGACGATTTAACATTGAGGATTGAGAATTGAGGATTGAGGATTGAGGATTGAGGATTGAAGATGGAATACTGATGATTGAATGTTGAGGATTGAGGATTGAGGGTTGTGGATTGAGGACGAGGACTGAGGGTTGAGTATTGATGTTTGAGGTCTGAGGATTGAGCATAGAGGATTGAGAATTGAGGATTGAGGATTGAGGATTGAAGATTGAGGATTGGGTATTGAGGATTGAAGAATGAGGACTGAGGATTGAGGATTGAGAATTGAGGATTGAGGACTGAACATTGGGTATTGAGGACTGAAGATTGAGGATTCAGGATTGAGGATCCAGGATTGAGGTTTGAGGACTGAGGATTGAGGATTGAGGATTGAGGATTGAGGACTGAGGATTGAGGATTGAGGATTGAGGATTGAGGATTGAAGATTGAGGATTGGGTATTGCGGATTGAACATTGAGGCTTGAGGATTGAGGATTGAGGATTGAGGACGGAAGACTGAATATTGATGATTGAAGATTGAGGGTTGAGGATTGAGGGCTGTGGATTGAGGACGAGGACTGAGGGTTGTGTATTGATGTCTGAGGTCTGAGGATTGAGGATTGAGGATTGAGAATGGAGGATTGAGGATTGAGGATTGAAGATTGAGGATTGGGTATAAAGGATTGAAGAATGAGGATTGAGGATTGGTGATTGAGGATTGAGAATTGAGGATTGAGGATTGAAGATTGTGTATTCAGGATTGAAGATTGAGGATTGAGGATTGAGGATTGAGGATTGAGGATGAGGGCTGAGGGTTGAGGATTGAGGTTTGAGGATTGAGGATTGAGGATTGAGGATTGGGGGTTGATGATTGAGTATTAAGGATTGAAGATTGAGGATTGAGGATTGAGGACTGAGGATTGAGGATTGAGGATTGAGGATTGAGGATTGAGGATTGAAGATTGAGGATTGGGTATTGAGGATTGAAGGATGAGGATTGAGGATTGAGGATTGAGGATTGAGGATTGAGGATTGAGGATTGAGGATTGAGGATTGAAGATTGAGGATTGGGGACTGAGTGTTCAGGGTTGAGTGGTGAGAATTGGTGTTTGTGGATATAGATATGAAGATTGCAGATTCAGTATTGCGTATGGAAAACTCTGAACTGACGATATTCTATTGAGGATTGAGGATTGACCACTGATTGCTGAGGACTGAGGGCTGAAGATTGAGGTTTCAGGAGTGAGGATGCAGGATTCTGGTTTGAGGACTGAGGATTGAGGATCGAGGATTGAGGATTGAGAATTGAGGATTGAGGATTGAAGATTGAGGATTGGTTATTGAGGATTTAACATTGAGGATTGAGAATTGAGGATTGAGGATTGAGGATTGAGGATTGAAGATGGAATACTGATGATTGAAGGTTGAGGATTTTGGATTGAGGATTGAAGATTGAGTATTGAGGATTGAAGATTGAGGATTGAGGATTGAGGATTGAGGATTGAGGATTGAAGATTGAGGATTGGGGATTGAGGATTGAGGATTGAGGGTAAAAGATTTAGGATTGGGTATTGAGGATTGAAGAATGAGGATTGAGTATTGAGGATTGAGGTTTGAGGATTGAAGATTGAGGATTGAGGATTGAGGATTGAGGATTGACGATGAGGGCTGAGGGTTGAGGATTTAGGTTTGAGGACTGAGGACTGAGGATTGAGGATTGAGAATTGAGGATTGAGGATTGAGGGTAAAAGATTTAGGATTGGGTATTGAGGATTGAAGAATGAGGATTGAGTATTGAGGATTGAGGTTTGAGGATTGAAGACTGAGGATTGAGGATTGAGGATTGAGGATTGAAGATTGAGGACTGGGGACTGAGTATTGAGGGTTGAGTGATGAGAATTGGTGTTTGAGGATAGAGATTTAATGATTGCAGATTGAGTATTGAGTATTGAAAACTGTGAATTGATGATATTCTATTGAGGATTGAGAATTGACAACTGATTGTTGAGGACTGGGATCTGAAGATTGAGGATTCATGATTGAGGATCCAGGATTGTGGTTTGAGGACTGAGTATTGAGGATTGAGGATTGAGGATTGAGGATTGAGGATTGAGCATTGAGGGTTGTGGATTGACGACGAGGACTGAGGGTTGAGTATTGATGTCTGTGGTCTGAGGATTGAGGATTGAGGATTGAGAATTGAGGATTGAGGATTGAGGATTGAAGATTGAGGATTGGGTATTGAGGATTGAGGATTTTGGATTGAGGATTGAAGATTGAGTATTGAGGATTGAAGATTGAGGATTGAGGATTGAGGATTGAGGATTGAGGATTGAGGATTGAAGATTGAGGATTGGGGATTGAGGATTGACGACTGAGGATTGAGTATTGAAGATTGAGGATTGGGTATTGGGGATTGAAGAATGAGGATTGAGGATTGAGGATTGAGGATTGAGGATTGAGAATTGAGGATTGAGGACTGAAGATTGGGGATTGGGTATTGAGGATTGAACATTGAGGATTGAGGATTGAGGATTGAGGATTGAGGATTGAGGATTGAGAATTGAGGATTGAGGATTGAAGATTGAGGATTGGGTATTGAGGATTGAACATTGAGGATTGAGGATTGAGGAAAGAGGATTGAGGATTGAGGATTGAAGATTGAATATTGATGATTGAAGGTTGAGGATTGAGGATTGAGGGTTGTGGATTGAGGACGAGGACTGAGGGTTGAGTATTGATGTTTGAGGTCTGAGGATTGAAGATTGAAGATTGGGAATTGAGGATTGAGGATTGAGGATTGAAGACTGAGGATTGGGTATTGAAGATTGAGGAATGAGGACTGAGGATTGAGGATTGAGGATTGAGGATTGAAGATTGAGTATTGAGGATTGAAGGTTGAGGATTGAGGATTGAGGATTTAGGATTGATGATTGAGGATTGAAGATTGAGTATTGAGGATTGAAGTTTGAGGATTGAGGACTGAGGATTGAGGATTGAGGATTGAAGATTGAGGATTGGGGATTGAGGATTGACGATTGAGGATTGAGGATTGAGGATTGAGGATTGACGATAAGGGCTGAGGCTTGAGGATTGAGGTTTGAGGACTGAGGACTGAGGATTGAGGATTGAGAATGGAGGATTGAGGAATGAGGATTGAAGATTGAGGATTGGGTATTGCGGATTGAACATTGAGGATTGAGGATTGAGGATTGAGGATTGAGGATTGAGGACTGAAGATTGAATATTGATGATTGAAGATTGTGGATTGAGGATTGAGGGTTGCGGATTGAGGACGAGGACTGAGGGCTGAGGATTGAGGATTGAGTATTGACGCTTGAGGATTGAGTGTTGAGGATTGACGATTGAGGATTGAGTATTGAGGATTGAGAATTGAGGACTGAGGATTGAAGATTGTGTATTCAGGATTGAAGATTGAGGATTGAGGATTGAGGATTGAGGATTGACGATAAGGGCTGAGGCTTGAGGATTGAGGTTTGAGGAATGAGGACTGAGGATTGAGGATTGAGAATTGAGGATTCAGGATTGAGGATTGAAGATTGAGGATTGGGTATTGCGGATTGAACATTGAGGATTGAGGATTGAGGATTGAGGATTGAGGACTGAAGATTGAATATTGATGATTGAAGATTGTGGATTGAGGATTGAGGGTTGCGGATTGAGGACGAGGACTGATGGTTGAGTATTGATGTTTGAGGTCTGGGGATTGAGGATTCAGGATTGAGAATTTAGGATTGAGGATTGAGGATTGACGATTGAGGATTGGGTATTGAGGATTGAAGAATGAGGATTGAGGATTGAGGATTGAGGATTGAGGATTGAAGATTGAGTATTGAGGATTGAAGGATGAGAATTGAGGATTGAGGGTTGAGGATTGAGGTTTGAGTATTGAGGATTGAGGATTGAGGATTGAAGATTGAGGATTGGGGATTGAGGATTGACGATTGAGGATTGAGTATTGAGGAATGAGAATTGAGAATTGAGGATTGAGGATTGAAGATTGTGTATTCAGGATTGAAGATTGAGGATTGAGGATTGAGGATTGAGGATTGACGATGAGGGCTGAGGCTTGAGGATTGAGGTTTAAGGACTGAGGACTGAGGATTGAGGATTGAGAATTGAGGATTGAGGATTGAGGATTGAAGATTGAGGATTGCGTATTGAGGATTGAAGAATGAGGATTGAGGATTGAAGATTGAGGATTGAGTATTGAGGATTGAGAATTGAGGATTGAGGATTGAAGATTGTGTATTCAGGATTGAAGATTGAGGATTGAGGATTGAGGATTGAGGATTGAGGATGAGGGCTGAGGATTGAGGATTGAGGTTTGAGGATTGAGGACTGAGGATTGTGGATTGAGGGTTGATGATTGAGTATTGAAGATTGAGAATTGAGGATTGAGGATTGAGGATTGAAGATTGAGGATTGGGTATTGAGGAATGAAGAATGAGGACTGAGGATTGAGGATTGAGGTTTGAGGATTGAGAATTCAGGATTGAGGATTGAAGATTGAGGATTGGGTATTGAGGATTGAACATTGAGGATTGAGGATTGAGGATTGAGGATTGAGGATTGAGGATTGAGAATTGAGGATTGAGGATTGAAGATTGAGGATTGGGTATTGAGGATTGATGATTGAGGATTGAGGATTGAGTATTGAGGATTGAAGATTGAGGATTGAGGATTGAGGATTGAGGATTGAGGATTGAAGATTGAGGATTGAAGATTGAGGATTGGGTATTGAGGATTGAAGAATGAGGACTGAGGATTGAGGATTGAGGATTGAGGATTGAGAATTGAGGATTGAGGATTGAAGATTGAGGATTGGGTATTGAGGATTGAAGAATGAGGACTGAGGATTGAGGATTGAGGATTGATGATTGAGTATTGAGGATTGAAGATTGAGGATTGATGATTGAGGATTGAGGATTTAGGATTGATGATTGAGGATTGAAGATTGAGTATTGAGTATTGAGGATTGAGAATTGAGAATTGAGGATTGAGGATTGTAGATTGTTTATTCAGGATTGAAGATTGAGGATTGAGGATTGAGGATTGAGGATTGAGGATGAGGGCTGAGGGTTGAGGATTGAGGTTTGAGGATTGAGGACTGAGGATTGAGGATTGGGGGTTGATGATTGAGTATTAAGGATTGAAGATTGAGGATTGAGGATTGAGGACTGAGGATTGAGGATTGACGATTGAGGATTGATGATTGAGGATTGAAGATTGAGGATTGAGGATTGAGGATTGAGGATTGAGGATTGAGGATTGAGGATTGAGGATTGAGGATTGAGGATTGAGAATTGAGGATTGAGGATTGAAGATTGAGGATTGGGTATTGAGGATTGAAGAACGAGGACTGAGGATTGAGGATTGAGGATTGAAGATTGAGTATTGAGGATTGAAGATTGAGGATTGATGATTGAAGATTGAGGATTTAGGATTGATGATTGAGGATTGAAGATTGAGTATTGAGGATTGAAGATTGAGGATTGCGGATTGAGGATTGAGAATTGAGGATTGAAGATTGAGGATTGGGGATTGAGGATTGACGATTGAGGATTGAGGATTGAGGATTGAGGATTGACAATAAGGGCTGAGGCTTGAGGATTGAGGTTTGAGGACTGAGGACTGAGGATTGAGAATTGAGGATTGAGGATTGAGGATTGAAGATTGAGGATTGGGTATTGCGGATTGAACATTGAGGATTGCGGATTGAGGATTGAGGACTGAAGATTGAATATTGATGATTGAAGATTGTGGATTGAGGATTGAGGGTTGCGGATTGAGGACGAGGACTGAGGGTTGAGTATTGATGTTTGAGGTCTGGGGATTGAGGATTGAGGATTGAGAATTGAGGATTGAGGATTGAGGATTGAAGATTGAGGATTGGGTATTGAGGATTGAAGAATGAGGATTGAGGATTGAGGATTGAGGATTGAGGATTGAAGATTGAGTATTGAGGATTGAAGAATGAGAATTGAGGATTGAGGGTTGAGGATTGAGGTTTGAGTATTGAGGATTGAGGATTGAGGATTGAAGATTGACTATTAAGAATTGAAGACTGAGGATTGAGGATTGAGGATTCAGGATTGAGGATTGAAGATTGAGGATTGGGGATTGAGGATTGACGATAGAGGATTGAGTATTGAGGAATGAGAATTGAGAATTGAGGATTGAGGATTGAAGATTGTGTATTCAGGATTGAAGATTGAGGATTGAGGATTGAGGATTGAGGATTGAGGATTGAGGATTGACGATGAGGGCTGAGGCTTGAGGATTGAGGTTTAAGGACTGAGGACTGAGGATTGAGGATTGAGAATTGAGGATTGAGGATTGAGGATTGAAGATTGAGGATTGCGTATTGAGGATTGAAGAATGAGGATTGAGGATTGAAGATTGAGGATTGAGTATTGAGGATTGAGAATTGAGGATTGAGGATTGAAGATTGTGTATTAAGGATTGAAGATTGAGGATTGAGGATTGAGGATTGAGGATTGAGGATGAGTGCTGAGGGTTGAGGATTGAGGTTTGAGGATTGAGGACTGAGGATTGTGGATTGAGGATTGATGATTGAGTATTGAAGATTGAGAATTGAGGATTGAGGATTGAGGATTGAAGATTGAGGATTGGGTATTGAGGAATGAAGAATGAGGACTGAGTATTGAGGATTGAGGTTTGAGGATTGAGAATTGAGGATTGAGGATTGAAGATTGAGGATTGGGTATTGAGGATTGAACATTGAGTATTGAGGATTGAGGATTGAGTATTGAGGATTGAGGATTGAGAATTGAGGATTGAGGATTGAAGACTGAGGATTGGGTATTGAGGATTGATGATTGAGGATTGAGGATTGAGTATTGAGGATTGAAGATTGAGGATTGAGTATTGAGGATTGAGGATTGAGGATTGAAGATTGAGGATTGAAGATTGAGGATTGGGTATTGAGGATTGAAGAATGAGGACTGAGGATTGAGGATTGAGGATTGAGTATTGAGGATTGAGAATTGAGGATTGAGGATTGAAGATTGTGTATTCAGGATTGAAGATTGAGGATTGAGGATTGAGGATTGAGGATTGAGGATGAGGGCTGAGGGTTGAGGATTGAGGTTTGAGGATTGAGGACTGAGGATTGTGGATTGAGGGTTGATGATCGAGTATTGAAGATTGAGAATTGAGGATTGAGGATTGAGGATTGAAGATTGAGGATTGGGTATTGAGGAATGAAGAATGAGGACTGAGGATTGAGGATTGAGGTTTGAGGATTGAGAATTGAGGATTGAGGATTGAAGATTGAGGATTGGGTATTGAGGATTGAACATTGAGGATTGAGGATTGAGGATTGAGGATTGAGGATTGAGGATTGAGAATTGAGGATTGAGGATTGAAGATTGAGGATTGGGTATTGAGGATTGATGATTGAGGATTGAGGATTGAGTATTGAGGATTGAAGATTGAGGATTGAGGATTGAGGATTGAGGATTGAGGATTGAGGATTGAGGATTGAGGATTGAGGATTGAGGATTGAGGATTGAGGATTGAGAATTGAGGATTGAGGATTGAAGATTGAGGATTGGGTATTGAGGATTGAAGAATGAGGACTGAGGATTGAGGATTGAGGATTGAAGATTGAGTATTGAGGATTGAAGATTGAGGATTGATGATTGAAGATTGAGGATTTAGGATTGATGATTGAGGATTGAAGATTGAGTATTGAGGATTGAAGATTGAGGATTGCGGATTGAGGATTGAGAATTGAGGATTGAAGATTGAGGATTGGGGATTGAGGATTGACGATTGAGGATTGAGGATTGAGGATTGAGGATTGACAATAAGGGCTGAGGCTTGAGGATTGAGGTTTGAGGACTGAGGACTGAGGATTGAGAATTGAGGATTGAGGATTGAGGATTGAAGATTGAGGATTGGGTATTGCGGATTGAACATTGAGGATTGCGGATTGAGGATTGAGGATTGAGGACTGAAGATTGAATATTGATGATTGAAGATTGTGGATTGAGGATTGAGGGTTGCGGATTGAGGACGAGGACTGAGGGTTGAGTATTGATGTTTGAGGTCTGGGGATTGAGGATTGAGGATTGAGAATTGAGGATTGAGGATTGAGGATTGAAGATTGAGGATTGGGTATTGAGGATTGAAGAATGAGGATTGAGGATTGAGGATTGAGGATTGAGGATTGAAGATTGAGTATTGAGGATTGAAGAATGAGAATTGAGGATTGAGGGTTGAGGATTGAGGTTTGAGTATTGAGGATTGAGGATTGAGGATTGAAGATTGACTATTAAGAATTGAAGACTGAGGATTGAGGATTGAGGATTCAGGATTGAGGATTGAAGATTGAGGATTGGGGATTGAGGATTGACGATAGAGGATTGAGTATTGAGGAATGAGAATTGAGAATTGAGGATTGAGGATTGAAGATTGTGTATTCAGGATTGAAGATTGAGGATTGAGGATTGAGGATTGAGGATTGAGGATTGAGGATTGACGATGAGGGCTGAGGCTTGAGGATTGAGGTTTAAGGACTGAGGACTGAGGGTTGAGGATTGAGAATTGAGGATTGAGGATTGAGGATTGAAGATTGAGGATTGCGTATTGAGGATTGAAGAATGAGGATTGAGGATTGAAGATTGAGGATTGAGTATTGAGGATTGAGAATTGAGGATTGAGGATTGAAGATTGTGTATTCAGGATTGAAGATTGAGGATTGAGGATTGAGGATTGAGGATTGAGGATGATTGCTGAGGGTTGAGGATTGAGGTTTGAGGATTGAGGACTGAGGATTGTGGATTGAGGATTGATGATTGAGTATTGAAGATTGAGAATTGAGGATTGAGGATTGAGGATTGAAGATTGAGGATTGGGTATTGAGGAATGAAGAATGAGGACTGAGTATTGAGGATTGAGGTTTGAGGATTGAGAATTGAGGATTGAGGATTGAAGATTGAGGATTGGGTATTGAGGATTGAGCATTGAGTATTGAGGATTGAGGATTGAGTATTGAGGATTGAGGATTGAGAATTGAGGATTGAGGATTGAAGACTGAGGATTGGGTATTGAGGATTGATGATTGAGGATTGAGGATTGAGTATTGAGGATTGAAGATTGAGGATTGAGTATTGAGGATTGAGGATTGAGGATTGAAGATTGAGGATTGAAGATTGAGGATTGGGTATTGAGGATTGAAGAATGAGGACTGAGGATTGAGGATTGAGGATTGAGTATTGAGGATTGAGAATTGAGGATTGAGGATTGAAGATTGTGTATTCAGGATTGAAGATTGAGGATTGAGGATTGAGGATTGAGGATTGAGGATGAGGGCTGAGGATTGAGGATTGAGGTTTGAGGATTGAGGACTGAGGATTGTGGATTGAGGGTTGATGATCGAGTATTGAAGATTGAGAATTGAGGATTGAGGATTGAGGATTGAAGATTGAGGATTGGGTATTGAGGAATGAAGAATGAGGACTGAGGATTGAGGATTGAGGTTTGAGGATTGAGAATTGAGGATTGAGGATTGAAGATTGAGGATTGGGTATTGAGGATTGAACATTGAGGATTGAGGATTGAGGATTGAGGATTGAGGATTGAGGATTGAGAATTGAGGATTGAGGATTGAAGATTGAGGATTGGGTATTGAGGATTGATGATTGAGGATTGAGGATTGAGTATTGAGGATTGAAGATTGAGGATTGAGGATTGAGGATTGAGGATTGAGGATTGAAGATTGAGGATTGAAGATTGAGGATTGGGTATTGAGGATTGAAGAATGAGGACTGAGGATTGAGGATTGAGGATTGAGGATTGAGAATTGAGGATTGAGGATTGAAGATTGAGGATTGGGTATTGAGGATTGAAGAATGAGGACTGAGGATTGAGGATTGAGGATTGAAGATTGAGTATTGGGGTTGAAGATTGAGGATTGATGAATGAGGATTGAGGATTTAGGATTGATGATTGAGGATTGAAGATTGAGTATTGAGGATTGAAGATTGAGGATTGCGGATTGAGGATTGAGGATTGAGGATTGAAGATTGAGGATTGGGGATTGAGGATTGACGATTGAGGATTGAGGATTGAGGATTGAGGATTGACAATAAGGGCTGAGGCTTGAGGATTGAGGTTTGAGGACTGAGGACTGAGGACTGAGGATTGAGAATTGAGAATTGAGGATTGAGGATTGAAGATTGAGGATTGGGTATTGCGGATTGAACATTGAGGATTGAGGATTGAGGATTGAGGATTGAGGACTGAAGATTGAATATTGATGATTGAAGATTGTGGATTGAGGATTGAGGGTTGCGGATTGAGGACGAGGACTGAGGGTTGAGTATTGATGTTTGAGGTCTGGGAATTGAGGATTGAGGATTGAGAATTGAGGATTGAGGATTGAGGATTGAAGATTGAGGATTGGGTATTGAGGATTGAAGAATGAGGATTGAGGATTGAGGATTGAGGATTGAGGATTGAAGATTGAGTATTGAGGATTGAAGAATGAGAATTGAGGATTGAGGGTTGAGGATTGAGGTTTGAGTATTGAGGATTGAGGATTGAGGATTGAAGATTGACTATTAAGAATTGAAGACTGAGGATTGAGGATTGAGGATTCAGGATTGAGGATTGAAGATTGAGGATTGGGGATTGAGGGTTGACGATAGAGGATTGAGTATTGAGGAATGAGAATTGAGAATTGAGGATTGAGGATTGAAGATTGTGTATTCAGGATGGAAGATTGAGGATTGAGGATTGAGGATTGAGGATTGACGATGAGGGCTGAGGCTTGAGGATTGAGGTTTAAGGACTGAGGACTGAGGATTGAGGATTGAGAATTGAGGATTGAGGATTGAGGATTGAAGATTGAGGATTGCGTATTGAGGATTGAAGAATGAGGATTGAGGATTGAAGATTGAGGATTGAGTATTGAGGATTGAGAATTGAGGATTGAGGATTGAAGATTGTGTATTCAGTATTGAAGATTGAGGATTGAGGATTGAGGATTGAGGATTGAGGATGAGGGCTGAGGGTTGAGGATTGAGGTTTGAGGATTGAGGACTGAGGATTGTGGATTGAGGATTGATGATTGAGTATTGAAGATTGGGAATTGAGGATTGAGGATTGAGGATAGAAGATTGAGGATTGGGTATTGAGGAATGAAGAATGAGGATTGAGGATTGAGGATTGAGGATTGAGGATTGAAGATTGAGTATTGAGGATTGAATGTTGAGGATTGAGGAATGAGGATTGAGGATTGAGGATTGAAGATTGAGGACTGGGGACTGAGAGTTGAGGGTCGAGTGATGAGAATTGGTGTTTGTGGATAGAGGTTTGAAGATTGCAGATTGAGCACTGAGTATTGAAAACCCTGAATTGAGGATATTCTATTGAGGATTGAGGATTGACAACTGATTGTTGAGGACTGAGGGCTGAAGATTGAGGATTCAGGACTGAGGATTCAGAATTGAGGTTTGAGGACTGAGGATTGAGGATTGAAGATTGATTATTGAGGATTCAAGGTTGAGGATTGAGGATCGGGGATTGAGAACAGAGAATGAGGGCTGAAGGTTGAGGATTGAGGTTTGAGGATTGAGGACTGAGGATTGCGGATCGGGGATTGATGATTGTGTATTGAGGATTGAAGATTGAGGATTGAGGATTGAGAATTGAGGATTGAGGACTGAAGATTGGGGATTGGGTATTGAGGATTGAACATTGAGGATTGAGGATTGAGGATTGAGGATTGAGGATTGAGGATTGAGAATTGAGGATTGAGGATTGAAGATTGAGGATTGGGTATTGAGGATTGAACATTGAGGATTGAGGATTGAGGAAAGAGGATTGAGGATTGAGGATTGAAGATTGAATATTGATGATTGAAGGTTGAGGATTGAGGATTGAGGGTTGTGGATTGAGGACGAGGACTGAGGGTTGAGTATTGATGTTTGAGGTCTGAGGATTGAAGATTGAAGATTGGGAATTGAGGATTGAGGATTGAGGATTGAAGATTGAGGATTGGGTATTGAAGATTGAGGAATGAGGACTGAGGATTGAGGATTGAGGATTGAGGATTGAAGATTGAGTATTGAGGATTGAAGGTTGAGGATTGAGGATTGAGGATTTAGGATTGATGATTGAGGATTGAAGATTGAGTATTGAGGATTGAAGTTTGAGGATTGAGGACTGAGGATTGAGGATTGAGGATTGAAGATTGAGGATTGGGGATTGAGGATTGACGATTGAGGATTGAGGATTGAGGATTGAGGATTGACGATAAGGGCTGAGGCTTGAGGATTGAGGTTTGAGGACTGAGGACTGAGGATTGAGGATTGAGAATTGAGGATTGAGGAATGAGGATTGAAGATTGAGGATTGGGTATTGCGGATTGAACATTGAGGATTGAGGATTGAGGATTGAGGATTGAGGATTGAGGACTGAAGATTGAATATTGATGATTGAAGATTGTGGATTGAGGATTGAGGGTTGCGGATTGAGGACGAGGACTGAGGGCTGAGGATTGAGGATTGAGTATTGACGCTTGAGGATTGAGTGTTGAGGATTGACGATTGAGGATTGAGTATTGAGGATTGAGAATTGAGGACTGAGGATTGAAGATTGTGTATTCAGGATTGAAGATTGAGGATTGAGGATTGAGGATTGAGGATTGACGATAAGGGCTGAGGCTTGAGGATTGAGGTTTGAGGAATGAGGACTGAGGATTGAGGATTGAGAATTGAGGATTCAGGATTGAGGATTGAAAATTGAGGATTGGGTATTGCGGATTGAACATTGAGGATTGAGGATTGAGGATTGAGGATTGAGGACTGAAGATTGAATATTGATGATTGAAGATTGTGGATTGAGGATTGAGGGTTGCGGATTGAGGACGAGGACTGATGGTTGAGTATTGATGTTTGAGGTCTGGGGATTGAGGATTCAGGATTGAGAATTTAGGATTGAGGATTGAGGATTGACGATTGAGGATTGGGTATTGAGGATTGAGGATTGAGGATTGAAGATTGAGTATTGAGGATTGAAGAATGAGAATTGAGGATTGAGGGTTGAGGATTGAGGTTTGAGTATTGAGGATTGAGGATTGAGGATTGAGGATTGAAGATTGTGTATTCAGGATTGAAGATTGAGGATTGAGGATTGAGGATTGAGGATTGACGATGAGGGCTGAGGCTTGAGGATTGAGGTTTAATGACTGAGGACTGAGGATTGAGGATTGAGAATTGAGGATTGAGGATTGAGGATTGAAGATTGAGGATTGCGTATTGAGGATTGAAGAATGAGGATTGAGGATTGAAGATTGAGGATTGAGTATTGAGGATTGAGAATTGAGGATTGAGGATTGAAGATTGTGTATTCAGGATTGAAGATTGAGGATTGAGGATTGAGGATTGAGGATTGAGGATGAGGGCTGAGGATTGAGGATTGAGGTTTGAGGATTGAGGACTGAGGATTGTGGATTGAGGGTTGATGATTGAGTATTGAAGATTGAGAATTGAGGATTGAGGATTGAGGATTGAAGATTGAGGATTGGGTATTGAGGAATGAAGAATGAGGACTGAGGATTGAGGATTGAGGTTTGAGGATTGAGAATTCAGGATTGAGGATTGAAGATTGAGGATTGGGTATTGAGGATTGAACATTGAGGATTGAGGATTGAGGATTGAGGATTGAGGATTGAGGATTGAGAATTGAGGATTGAGGATTGAAGATTGAGGATTGGGTATTGAGGATTGATGATTGAGGATTGAGGATTGAGTATTGAGGATTGAAGATTGAGGATTGAGGATTGAGGATTGAGGATTGAGGATTGAAGATTGAGGATTGAAGATTGAGGATTGGGTATTGAGGATTGAAGAATGAGGACTGAGGATTGAGGATTGAGGATTGAGGATTGAGAATTGAGGATTGAGGATTGAAGATTGAGGATTGGGTATTGAGGATTGAAGAATGAGGACTGAGGATTGAGGATTGAGGATTGATGATTGAGTATTGAGGATTGAAGATTGAGGATTGATGATTGAGGATTGAGGATTTAGGATTGATGATTGAGGATTGAAGATTGAGTATTGAGTATTGAGGATTGAGAATTGAGAATTGAGGATTGAGGATTGTAGATTGTTTATTCAGGATTGAAGATTGAGGATTGAGGATTGAGGATTGAGGATTGAGGATGAGGGCTGAGGGTTGAGGATTGAGGTTTGAGGATTGAGGACTGAGGATTGAGGATTGGGGGTTGATGATTGAGTATTAAGGATTGAAGATTGAGGATTGAGGATTGAGGACTGAGGATTGAGGATTGACGATTGAGGATTGATGATTGAGGATTGAAGATTGAGGATTGAGGATTGAGGATTGAGGATTGAGGATTGAGGATTGAGGATTGAGGATTGAGGATTGAGGATTGAGAATTGAGGATTGAGGATTGAAGATTGAGGATTGGGTATTGAGGATTGAAGAACGAGGACTGAGGATTGAGGATTGAGGATTGAAGATTGAGTATTGAGGATTGAAGATTGAGGATTGGTGATTGAAGATTGAGGATTTAGGATTGATGATTGAGGATTGAAGATTGAGTATTGAGGATTGAAGATTGAGGATTGCGGATTGAGGATTGAGAATTGAGGATTGAAGATTGAGGATTGGGGATTGAGGATTGACGATTGAGGATTGAGGATTGAGGATTGAGGATTGACAATAAGGGCTGAGGCTTGAGGATTGAGGTTTGAGGACTGAGGACTGAGGATTGAGAATTGAGGATTGAGGATTGAGGATTGAAGATTGAGGATTGGGTATTGCGGATTGAACATTGAGGATTGCGGATTGAGGATTGAGGACTGAAGATTGAATATTGATGATTGAAGATTGTGGATTGAGGATTGAGGGTTGCGGATTGAGGACGAGGACTGAGGGTTGAGTATTGATGTTTGAGGTCTGGGGATTGAGGATTGAGGATTGAGAATTGAGGATTGAGGATTGAGGATTGAAGATTGAGGATTGGGTATTGAGGATTGAAGAATGAGGATTGAGGATTGAGGATTGAGGATTGAGGATTGAAGATTGAGTATTGAGGATTGAAGAATGAGAATTGAGGATTGAGGGTTGAGGATTGAGGTTTGAGTATTGAGGATTGAGGATTGAGGAGTGAAGATTGACTATTAAGAATTGAAGACTGAGGATTGAGGATTGAGGATTCAGGATTGAGGATTGAAGATTGAGGATTGGGGATTGAGGATTGACGATAGAGGATTGAGTATTGAGGAATGAGAATTGAGAATTGAGGATTGAGGATTGAAGATTGTGTATTCAGGATTGAAGATTGAGGATTGAGGATTGAGGATTGAGGATTGAGGATTGAGGATTGACGATGAGGGCTGAGGCTTGAGGATTGAGGTTTAAGGACTGAGGACTGAGGATTGAGGATTGAGAATTGAGGATTGAGGATTGAGGATTGAAGATTGAGGATTGCGTATTGAGGATTGAAGAATGAGGATTGAGGATTGAAGATTGAGGATTGAGTATTGAGGATTGAGAATTGAGGATTGAGGATTGAAGATTGTGTATTCAGGATTGAAGATTGAGGATTGAGGATTGAGGATTGAGGATTGAGGATGAGTGCTGAGGGTTGAGGATTGAGGTTTGAGGATTGAGGACTGAGGATTGTGGATTGAGGATTGATGATTGAGTATTGAAGATTGAGAATTGAGGATTGAGGATTGAGGATTGAAGATTGAGGATTGGGTATTGAGGAATGAAGAATGAGGACTGAGTATTGAGGATTGAGGTTTGAGGATTGAGAATTGAGGATTGAGGATTGAAGATTGAGGATTGGGTATTGAGGATTGAACATTGAGTATTGAGGATTGAGGATTGAGTATTGAGGATTGAGGATTGAGAATTGCGGATTGAGGATTGAAGACTGAGGATTGGGTATTGAGGATTGATGATTGAGGATTGAGGATTGAGTATTGAGGATTGAAGATTGAGGATTGAGTATTGAGGATTGAGGATTGAGGATTGAAGATTGAGGATTGAAGATTGAGGATTGGGTATTGAGGATTGAAGAATGAGGACTGAGGATTGAGGATTGAGGATTGAGTATTGAGGATTGAGAATTGAGGATTGAGGATTGAAGATTGTGTATTCAGGATTGAAGATTGAGGATTGAGGATTGAGGATTGAGGATTGAGGATGAGGGCTGAGGATTGAGGATTGAGGTTTGAGGATTGAGGACTGAGGATTGTGGATTGAGGGTTGATGATCGAGTATTGAAGATTGAGAATTGAGGATTGAGGATTGAGGATTGAAGATTGAGGATTGGGTATTGAGGAATGAAGAATGAGGACTGAGGATTGAGGATTGAGGTTTGAGGATTGAGAATTGAGGATTGAGGATTGAAGATTGAGGATTGGGTATTGAGGATTGAACATTGAGGATTGAGGATTGAGGATTGAGGATTGAGGATTGAGGATTGAGAATTGAGGATTGAGGATTGAAGATTGAGGATTGGGTATTGAGGATTGATGATTGAGGATTGAGGATTGAGTATTGAGGATTGAAGATTGAGGATTGAGGATTGAGGATTGAGGATTGAGGATTGAAGATTGAGGATTGAAGATTGAGGATTGGGTATTGAGGATTGAAGAATGAGGACTGAGGATTGAGGATTGAGGATTGAGGATGAGGGCTGAGGGTTGAGGATTGAGGTTTGAGGATTGAGGACTGAGGATTGAGGATTGGGGGTTGATGATTGAGTATTAAGGATTGAAGATTGAGGATTGAGGATTGAGGACTGAGGATTGAGGATTGACGATTGAGGATTGATGATTGAGGATTGAAGATTGAGGATTGAGGATTGAGGATTGAGGATTGAGGATTGAGGATTGAGGATTGAGGATTGAGGATTGAGGATTGAGAATTGAGGATTGAGGATTGAAGATTGAGGATTGGGTATTGAGGATTGAAGAATGAGGACTGAGGATTGAGGATTGAGGATTGAAGATTGAGTATTGAGGATTGAAGATTGAGGATTGATGATACAAGATTGAGGATTTAGGATTGATGATTGAGGATTGAAGATTGAGTATTGAGGATTGAAGATTGAGGATTGCGGATTGAGGATTGAGAATTGAGGATTGAAGATTGAGGATTGGGGATTGAGGATTGACGATTGAGGATTGAGGATTGAGGATTGAGGATTGACAATAAGGCTGAGGCTTGAGGATTGAGGTTTGAGGACTGAGGACTGAGGATTGAGAATTGAGGATTGAGGATTGAGGATTGAAGATTGAGGATTGGGTATTGCGGATTGAACATTGAGGATTGCGGATTGAGGATTGAGGATTGAGGACTGAAGATTGAATATTGATGATTGAAGATTGTGGATTGAGGATTGAGGGTTGCGGATTGAGGACGAGGACTGAGGGTTGAGTATTGATGTTTGAGGTCTGGGATTGAGGATTGAGGATTGAGAATTGAGGATTGAGGATTGAGGATTGAAGATTGAGGATTGGGTATTGAGGATTGAAGAATGAGGATTGAGGATTGAGGATTGAGGATTGAGGATTGAAGATTGAGTATTGAGGATTGAAGAATGAGAATTGAGGATTGAGGGTTGAGGATTGAGGTTTGAGTATGAGGATTGGGGATTGAGGATTGAAGATTGACTATTAAGAATTGAAGACTGAGGATTGAGGATTGAGGATTCAGGATTGAGGATTGAAGATTGAGGATTGGGGATTGAGGATTGACGATAGAGGATTGAGTATTGAGGAATGAGAATTGAGAATTGAGGATTGAGGATTGAAGATTGTGTATTCAGGATTGAAGATTGAGGATTGAGGATTGAGGATTGAGGATTGAGGATTGAGGATTGACGATGAGGGCTGAGGCTTGAGGATTGAGGTTTAAGGACTGAGGACTGAGGGTTGAGGATTGAGAATTGAGGATTGAGGATTGAGGATTGAAGATTGAGGATTGCGTATTGAGGATTGAAGAATGAGGATTGAGGATTGAAGATTGAGGATTGAGTATTGAGGATTGAGAATTGAGGATTGAGGATTGAAGATTGTGTATTCAGGATTGAAGATTGAGGATTGAGGATTGAGGATTGAGGATTGAGGATGAGTGCTGAGGGTTGAGGATTGAGGTTTGAGGATTGGGTATTGAGGAATGAAGAATGAGGACTGAGGATTGAGGATTGAGGTTTGAGGATTGAGAATTGAGGATTGAGGATTGAAGATTGAGGATTGGGTATTGAGGATTGAACATTGAGGATTGAGGATTGAGGATTGAGGATTGAGGATTGAGGATTGAGAATTGAGGATTGAGGATTGAAGATTGAGGATTGGGTATTGAGATTGATGATTGAGGATTGAGGATTGAGTATTGAGGATTGAAGATTGAGGATTGAGGATTGAGGATTGAGGATTGAGGATTGAAGATTGAGGATTGAAGATTGAGGATTGGGTATTGAGGATTGAAGAATGAGGACTGAGGATTGAGGATTGAGGATTGAGGATTGAGAATTGAGGATTGAGGATTGAAGATTGAGGATTGGGTATTGAGGATTGAAGAATGAGGACTGAGGATTGAGGATTGAGATTGAAGATTGAGTATTGGGGTTGAAGATTGAGGATTGATGAATGAGGATTGAGGATTAGGATTGATGATTGAGGATTGAAGATTGAGTATTGAGGATTGAAGATTGAGGATTGCGGATTGAGGATTGAGGATTGAGGATTGAAGATTGAGGATTGGGGATTGAGGATTGACGATTGAGGATTGAGGATTGAGGATTGAGGATTGACAATAAGGGCTGAGGCTTGAGGATTGAGGTTTGAGGACTGAGGACTGAGGACTGAGGATTGAGAATTGAGGATTGAGGATTGAGGATTGAAGATTGAGGATTGGGTATTGCGGATTGAACATTGAGGATTGAGGATTGAGGATTGAGGATTGAGGACTGAAGATTGAATATTGATGATTGAAGATTGTGGATTGAGGATTGAGGGTTGCGGATTGAGGACGAGGGCTGAGGGTTGAGTATTGATGTTTGAGGTCTGGGAATTGAGGATTGAGGATTGAGAATTGAGGATTGAGGATTGAGGATTGAAGATTGAGGATTGGGTATTGAGGATTGAAGAATGAGGATTGAGGATTGAGGATTGAGGATTGAGGATTGAAGATTGAGTATTGAGGATTGAAGAATGAGAATTGAGGATTGAGGGTTGAGGATTGAGGTTTGAGTATTGAGGATGAGGATTGAGGATTGAAGGTTGACTATTAAGAATTGAAGACTGAGGATTGAGGATTGAGGATTCAGGATTGAGGATTGAAGATTGAGGATTGGGATTGAGGGTTGACGATAGAGGATTGAGTATTGAGGAATGAGAATTGAGAATTGAGGATTGAGGATTGAAGATTGTGTATTCAGGATGGAAGATTGAGGATTGAGGATTGAGGATTGAGGATTGACGATGAGGGCTGAGGCTTGAGGATTGAGGTTTAAGGACTGAGGACTGAGGATTGAGGATTGAGAATTGAGGATTGAGGATTGAGGATTGAAGATTGAGGATTGCGTATTGAGGATTGAAGAATGAGGATTGAGGATTGAAGATTGAGGATTGCGTATTGAGGATTGAGAATTGAGGATTGAGGATTGAAGATTGTGTATTCAGTATTGAAGATTGAGGATTGAGGATTGAGGATTGAGGATTGAGGATGAGGGCTGAGGGTTGAGGATTGAGGTTTGAGGATTGAGGACTGAGGATTGTGGATTGAGGATTGATGATTGAGTATTGAAGATTGAGAATTGAGGATTGAGGATTGAGGATAGAAGATTGAGGATTGGGTATTGAGGAATGAAGAATGAGGATTGAGGATTGAGGATTGAGGATTGAGGATTGAAGATTGAGTATTGAGGATTGAATGTTGAGGATTGAGGAATGAGGATTGAGGATTGAGGATTGAAGATTGAGGACTGGGGACTGAGAGTTGAGGGTCGAGTGATGAGAATTGGTGTTTGTGGATAGAGGTTTGAAGATTGCAGATTGAGCACTGAGTATTGAAAACTCTGAATTGAGGATATTCTATTGAGGATTGAGGATTGACAACTGATTGTGAGGACTGAGGGCTGAAGATTGAGGATTCAGGACTGAGGATTCAGAATTGAGGTTTGAGGACTGAGGATTGAGGATTGAAGATTGATTATTGAGGATTCAAGGTTGAGGATTGAGGATCGGGGATTGAGAACAGAGAATGAGGGCTGAAGGTTGAGGATTGAGGTTTGAGGATTGAGGACTGAGGATTGCGGATCGGGGATTGATGATTGTGTATTGAGGATTGAAGATTGAGGATTGAGGATTGAGGACTGAGGATTGAGGATTGAGGATTGAGGATTGAGGATTGAGGATTGAACATTGAGGATTGGGTATTGAGGATTGAAGAATGAGGATTGAGGATTGAGGATTGAGGATTGAGGATTGAGGATTGAGGATTGAAGATTGAGGATTGGGGACTGAGTGTTCAGGGTTGAGTGGTGAGGATTGATGTTTGTGATAGAGATATGAAGATTGCAGATTGAGTATTGCGTATGGGAAGCTCTGAGCTGACGATATTCTATTGAGGATTGAGGATTGACAACGGATTGTTGAGGACTGAGGGCTGTAGATTGAGGTTTCAGGATTGACGATTCAGGATTCTGGTTTGAGGACTGAGGATTGAGGATTGAGGATTGAGGATTGAGAATTGAGGATTGAGGATTGAAGATTGAGGATCGGGTATTGAGGTTTGAACATTAAGGATTGAGGATTGAGGATTGAGGATTGAGGATTGAGGATTGAAGATTGAATATTGATGATTGAAGTTTGAGGATTGAGGATTGAGTGTTGTGGATTGAGGACGAGGACTGAGGGTTGAGTATTGATGTTTGAGGTCTGAGGATTGAAGATTGAAGATTGAGAATTGAGGGTTGAGGATAGAGGATTGAAGATTGAGGATTGGGTATTGAGGATTGAAGAATGAGGACTGAGGATTGAGGATTGAGGATTGAGTATTGAACATTGAGTATTGCGGATTGAAGGTTGAGGATTGAGGATTGAGGATTGAGGATTTAGGATTGATGATTGAGGATTGAAGATTGAGTATTGAGGATTGAAGATTGAGGATTGAGGATTGAGGATTGAGGATTGAGGATTGAAGATTGAGGTTTGGGGATTGAGGATTGACGATTGAGGATTGAGTATTGAGGATTGAGAGTTGAGGATTGAGGACTGAACGTTGGTTATTGAGGACTGAAGGTTGAGGATTGAGGATTGAGGATTGAAGATTGAGGACTTAGTGTTGAGGGTTGAGTGATGGGAATTGATGTTTGTGGATTGAGATTTGAAGATTGAAGAATGGGGATTGAGTGTTGAAAGCTGTGAATTGAGGATATTCTATTGAGGATTGAGGATTGACAATTGATTGTTGAGGACTGAGGGCTGAAGGGTGAGGATTCAGGATTGAGGATTCGGGATTGAGGTTTGAGGACTGAGGATTGACGGTTGAGGATTGAGGATTGAGTATTGACGCTTGAGGATTGAGGGTTGAGGATTGACGATTGAGGATTGAGTATTGAGGATTGAGAATTGAGGATTGAGGACTGAATATTGTGTATTCAGGATTGAAGATTGAGGATTGAGGATTGAGGATTGAGGATTGACGATAAGGGCTGAGGCTTGAGGATTGGGGATTGAGGACAGAGGACTGAGGATTGAGGATTGAGAATTGAGGATTGAGGATTGAGGATTGAAGATTGGGGATTGGGTATTGCGGATTGAACATTGAGGATTGAGGATTGAGGATTGAGGATTGAGGATTGACGATGAGGGCTGAGGCTTGATGATTGAGGTTTAAGGACTGAGGACTGAGGATTGAGGATTGAGAATTGAGGATTGAGCATTGAGGATTGAAGATTGAGGATTGGGTATTGCGGATTGAACATTGAGGATTGAGGAATGAGGATTGAGGATTGAGGACTGAAGATTGAATATTGATGATTGAAGATTGTGGATTGAGGATTGAGGGTTGCGGATTGAGGACGAGGACTGAGGGTTGAGTATTGATGTTTGAGGTCTGAGGATTGAGGATAGAGGATTGAGAATTGAGGATTGAGGATTGAGGATTGACGATTGAGGATTGAGTATTGAGGATTGAGAATTGAGGATTGAGGACTGAATATTGTGTATTCAGGATTGAAGATTGAGGATTGAGGATTGAGGATTGAGGATTGACGATAAGGGCTGAGGCTTGAGGATTGAGGATTGAGGACAGAGGACTGAGGATTGAGGATTGAGAATTGAGGATTGAGGATTGAGGATTGAAGATTGGGGATTGGGTATTGCGGATTGAACATTGAGGATTGAGGATTGAGGATTGAGGATTGAGTATTGACGATGAGGGCTGAGGCTTGAGGATTGAGGTTTAAGGACTGAGGACTGAGGATTGAGGATTGAGAATTGAGGATTGAGCATTGAGGATTGAAGATTGAGGATTGGGTATTGCGGATTGAACATTGAGGATTGAGGAATGAGGATTGAGGATTGAGGACTGAAGATTGAATATTGATGATTGAAGATTGTGGATTGAGGATTGAGGGTTGCGGATTGAGGACGAGGACTGAGGGTTGAGTATTGATGTTTGAGGTCTGAGGATTGAGGATAGAGGATTGAGAATTGAGGATTGAGGATTGAGGATTGAAGATTGAGGATTGGGTATTGAGGATTGAAGAATGAGGACTGAAGATTCAGGATTGAGGATTGAGGATTGAAGATTGAGTATTGAGGATTGAAGATTGAGGATTGAGGATTCAGGATTGAGGATTCAGGATTTAGGATTGAGGATTGAGGGTTGAGGATTGAGGTTTGAGTATTGAGGATTGAGGATTGAGGATTGAAGATTGACTATTAAGAATTGAAGACTGAGGATTGAGGATTGAGGATTCAGGATTGAGGATTGAAGATTGAGGATTGGGGATTGAGGGTTGACGATAGAGGATTGAGTATTGAGGAATGAGAATTGAGAATTGAGGATTGAGGATTGAAGATTGTGTATTCAGGATGGAAGATTGAGGATTGAGGATTGAGGATTGAGGATTGACGATGAGGGCTGAGGCTTGAGGATTGAGGTTTAAGGACTGAGGACTGAGGATTGAGGATTGAGAATTGAGGATCGAGGATTGAGGATTGAAGATTGAGGATTGCGTATTGAGGATTGAAGAATGAGGATTGAGGATTGAAGATTGAGGATTGAGTATTGAGGATTGAGAATTGAGGATTGAGGATTGAAGATTGTGTATTCAGTATTGAAGATTGAGGATTGAGGATTGAGGATTGAGGATTGAGGATGAGGGCTGAGGGTTGAGGATTGAGGTTTGAGGATTGAGGACTGAGGATTGTGGATTGAGGATTGATGATTGAGTATTGAAGATTGAGAATTGAGGATTGAGGATTGAGGATAGAAGATTGAGGATTGGGTATTGAGGAATGAAGAATGAGGATTGAGGATTGAGGATTGAGGATTGAGGATTGAAGATTGAGTATTGAGGATTGAATGTTGAGGATTGAGGAATGAGGATTGAGGATTGAGGATTGAAGATTGAGGACTGGGGACTGAGAGTTGAGGGTCGAGTGATGAGAATTGGTGTTTGTGGATAGAGGTTTGAAGATTGCAGATTGAGCACTGAGTATTGAAAACTCTGAATTGAGGATATTCTATTGAGGATTGAGGATTGACAACTGATTGTTGAGGACTGAGGGCTGAAGATTGAGGATTCAGGACTGAGGATTCAGAATTGAGGTTTGAGGACTGAGGATTGAGGATTGAAGATTGATTATTGAGGATTCAAAGTTGAGGATTGAGGATCGGGGATTGAGAACTGAGAATGAGGGCTGAAGGTTGAGGATTGAGGTTTGAGGATTGAGGACTGAGGATTGCGGATCGGGGATTGATGATTGAGTATTGAGGATTGAAGATTGAGGATTGAGGATTGAGGACTGAGGATTGAGGATTGAGGATTGAGGATTGAGGATTGAGGATTGAACATTGAGGATTGGGTATTGAGGATTGAAGAATGAGGATTGAGGATTGAGGATTGAGGATTGAGGATTGAGGATTGAGGATTGAAGATTGAGGATTGGGGACTGAGTGTTCAGGGTTGAGTGGTGAGGATTGATGTTTGTGGATAGAGATATGAAGATTGCAGATTGAGTATTGCGTATGGGAAGCTCTGAGCTGACGATATTCTATTGAGGATTGAGGATTGACAACGGATTGTTGAGGACTGAGGGCTGTAGATTGAGGTTTCAGGATTGACGATTCAGGATTCTGGTTTGAGGACTGAGGATTGAGGATTGAGGATTGAGGATTGAGAATTGAGGATTGAGGATTGAAGATTGAGGATTGGGTATTGAGGTTTGAACATTAAGGATTGAGGATTGAGGATTGAGGATTGAGGATTGAGGATTGAAGATTGAATATTGATGATTGAAGTTTGAGGATTGAGGATTGAGTGTTGTGGATTGAGGACGAGGACTGAGGGTTGAGTATTGATGTTTGAGGTCTGAGGATTGAAGATTGAAGATTGAGAATTGAGGGTTGAGGATAGAGGATTGAAGATTGAGGATTGGGTATTGAGGATTGAAGAATGAGGACTGAGGATTGAGGATTGAGGATTGAGTATTGAACATTGAGTATTGCGGATTGAAGGTTGAGGATTGAGGATTGAGGATTGAGGATTTAGGATTGATGATTGAGGATTGAAGATTGAGTATTGAGGATTGAAGATTGAGGATTGAGGATTGAGGATTGAGGATTGAAGATTGAGGTTTGGGGATTGAGGATTGACGATTGAGGATTGAGTATTGAGGATTGAGAGTTGAGGATTGAGGACTGAACGTTGGTTATTGAGGACTGAAGGTTGAGGATTGAGGATTGAGGATTGAAGATTGAGGACTTAGTGTTGAGGGTTGAGTGATGGGAATTGATGTTTGTGGATTGAGATTTGAAGATTGAAGAATGGGGATTGAGTATTGAAAGCTGTGAATTGAGGATATTCTATTGAGGATTGAGGATTGACAATTGATTGTTGAGGACTGAGGGCTGAAGGCTGAGGATTCAGGATTGAGGATTCGGGATTGAGGTTTGAGGACTGAGGATTGACGGTTGAGGATTGAGGATTGAGTATTGACGCTTGAGGATTGAGGGTTGAGGATTGACGATTGAGGATTGAGTATTGAGGATTGAGAATTGAGGATTGAGGACTGAATATTGTGTATTCAGGATTGAAGATTGAGGATTGAGGATTGAGGATTGAGGATTGACGATAAGGGCTGAGGCTTGAGGATTGGGGATTGAGGACAGAGGACTGAGGATTGAGGATTGAGAATTGAGGATTGAGGATTGAGGATTGAAGATTGGGGATTGGGTATTGCGGATTGAACATTGAGGATTGAGGATTGAGGATTGAGGATTGAGGATTGACGATGAGGGCTGAGGCTTGATGATTGAGGTTTAAGGACTGAGGACTGAGGATTGAGGATTGAGAATTGAGGATTGAGCATTGAGGATTGAAGATTGAGGATTGGGTATTGCGGATTGAACATTGAGGATTGAGGAATGAGGATTGAGGATTGAGGACTGAAGATTGAATATTGATGATTGAAGATTGTGGATTGAGGATTGAGGGTTGCGGATTGAGGACGAGGACTGAGGGTTGAGTATTGATGTTTGAGGTCTGAGGATTGAGGATAGAGGATTGAGAATTGAGGATTGAGGATTGAGGATTGACGATTGAGGATTGAGTATTGAGGATTGAGAATTGAGGATTGAGGACTGAATATTGTGTATTCAGGATTGAAGATTGAGGATTGAGGATTGAGGATTGAGGATTGACGATAAGGGCTGAGGCTTGAGGATTGAGGATTGAGGACAGAGGACTGAGGATTGAGGATTGAGAATTGAGGATTGAGGATTGAGGATTGAAGATTGGGGATTGGGTATTGCGGATTGAACATTGAGGATTGAGGATTGAGGATTGAGGATTGAGTATTGACGATGAGGGCTGAGGCTTGAGGATTGAGGTTTAAGGACTGAGGACTGAGGATTGAGGATTGAGAATTGAGGATTGAGCATTGAGGATTGAAGATTGAGGATTGGGTATTGCGGATTGAACATTGAGGATTGAGGAATGAGGATTGAGGATTGAGGACTGAAGATTGAATATTGATGATTGAAGATTGTGGATTGAGGATTGAGGGTTGCGGATTGAGGACGAGGACTGAGGGTTGAGTATTGATGTTTGAGGTCTGAGGATTGAGGATAGAGGATTGAGAATTGAGGATTGAGGATTGAGGATTGAAGATTGAGGATTGGGTATTGAGGATTGAAGAATGAGGACTGAAGATTCAGGATTGAGGATTGAGGATTGAAGATTGAGTATTGAGGATTGAAGATTGAGGATTGAGGATTCAGGATTGAGGATTCAGGATTTAGGATTGAGGATTGAGGACTGAGGATTGAAGATTGAGGATTGAGGATTGAGGATTAAAGGTTGAGCATTGAGGATTGAAGATTGAGGATTCATGATTGAGGATTGAGGATTGAGGATTGAGGATTGAGGACTGAGTATTGAAGATTGAGGATTGAGGATTGAGGATTGAAGATAGAGGATTGGCTATTGAGGATTGAAGAATGAGGATTGAGGATTGAGGATTGAGGATTGAAGATTGATGATTGAGGATTGTGGATTGAGGATTGAGGATTGAACATTGAGGACTGAGTGTTGAGGGTTGAGTGATGAGAATTGGTGTTTGTGGATAGAGGTTTGAAGATTGCAGATTGAGCATTGAGTATTGAAAACTGTGAATTGAGGATATTCTATTGAGGATTGAGGATTGACAACTGATTGTTGAGGACTGAGGGCTGAAGATTGAGGATTCAGGACTGAGGATTCAGAATTGAGGTTTGAGGACTGAGGATTGAGGATTGAAGATTGATTATTGAGGATTCAAGGTTGAGGATTGAGGATTGGGGATTGAGAATTGAGGATGAGGGCTGAGGGTTGAGGATTGAGGTTTGAGGATTGAGGACTGAGGATTGAGGATCGGGGATTGATGATTGAGTATTGAGGATTGAAGATTGAGGATTGAGGATTGTGGACTGAGGATTGAGGATTGAGGATTGAGGATTGAGGATTGAGTATTGACGCTTGAGGATTGAGTGTTGAGGATTGACGATTGAGGATTGAGTATTGAGGATTGAGAATTGAGGACTGAGGATTGAAGATTGTGTATTCAGGATTGAAGATTGAGGATTGAGGATTGAGGATTGAGGATTGACGATAAGGGCTGAGGATTGAGGATTGAGGTTTGAGGACTGAGTACTGAGGATTGAGGATTGAGAGTTGAGGACTGAGGATTGAGGATTGAAGATTGAGGATTGGGTATTGCGGATTGAACATTGAGGATTGAGGATTGAGTATTGAGGATTGAGGATTGACGATGAGGGCTGAGGCTTGAGGATTGAGGTTTAAGGACTGAGGACTGAGTATTGAGGATTGAGAATTGAGGATTGAGGATTGAGGATTGAAGATTGAGGATTGGGTATTGAGGATTGAAGAATGAGGAGTGAGGATTGAGGATTGAGGATTGAGGATTGAAGATTGAGGATTGAGGATTGAGGATTGAGGATTGAAGATTGAGTATTGAGGATTGAATGTTGAAGATTGAGGAATGAGGATTGAGGATTGAGGATTGAAGATTGAGGACTGGGGACTGAGAGTTGAGGGTTGAGTGATGAGAATTGGTGTTTGTGGATAGAGGTTTGAAGATTGCAGATTGAGCATTGAGTATTGAAAACTGTGAATTGAGGATATTCTATTGAGGATTGAGGATTGACAACTGATTGTTGAGGACTGAGGGCTGAAGATTGAGGATTCAGGACTGAGGATTCAGAATTGAGGTTTGAGGACTGAGGATTGAGGATTGAAGAATGATTATTGAGGATTCAAGGTTGAGGATTGAGGATTGGGGATTGAGAATTGAGGATGAGGGCTGAGGGTTGAGGATTGAGGTTTGAGGATTGAGGACTGAGGATTGAGGATCGGGGATTGATGATTGAGAATTGAGGATTGAAGGATGAGGATTGAGGATTGAGGATTGAGGATTGAGAATTGAGGATTGAGGATTGAAGATTGAGGATTGGGGACTGAGTGTTCAGGGTTGAGTTGTGAGGATTGATGTTTGTGGATAGAGATATGAAGATTGCAGATTGAGTATTGCGTATGGGAAGCTCTGAGCTGACGATATTCTATTGAGGATTGAGGATTGACAATGGATTGTTGAGGACTGAGGGCTGTAGATTGAGGTTTCAGGATTGAGGTTTCAGGATTCTGGTTTGAGGACTGAGGATTGAGGATTGACGATTGAGGATTGAGAATTGAGGATTGAGGATTGAAGATTGAGGATTGGGTATTGAGGATTGAATATTGAGGATTGAGGATTGAGGGTTGAGGATTGAGGATTGAGGATTGAAGATTGAATATTGATGATTGAAGGTTGAGGATTGAGGATTGAGTGTTGTGGATTGAGGACGAGGACTGAGGGTTGAGTATTGATGTTTGAGGTCTGAGGATTGAAGATTGAAGATTGAGAATTGAGGATTGAGGATTGAGGATTGAAGATTGAGGATTGGGTATTGAGGATTGAAGAATGAGGACTGAGGATTGAGGATTGAGGATTGAGGATTGAAGATTGAGGATTGCAGATTGAGTATTGAGTATTGAGTATTGAATACTGTGAATTGAGGATATTCTATTGGGGATTGAGGATTGAAAACTGATTGTTGAGGACTGAGGGCTGAAGATTGAGAATACAGGATTGAGGATTCAGAATTGTGGTTTGAGGACTGAGGATTGAAGGTTGAAGATTGAGTATTGAGGAGTGATGATTGAGGATTGAGGATTGAGGATTGAGAATTGAGGACTGAGGATTGAAGATTGTGTATTCAGGATTGAAGATTGAGGATTGAGGATTGAGGATTGAGGATTGACGATAAGGGCTGAGGATTGAGGATTGAGGTTTGAGGACTGAGGACTGAGGATTGAGGATTGAGAGTTGAGGACTGAGGATTGAGGATTGAAGATTGAGGATTGGGTATTGCGGATTGAACATTGAGGATTGAGGATTGAGTATTGAGGATTGAGGATTGACGATGAGGGCTGAGGCTTGAGGATTGAGGTTTAAGGACTGAGGACTGAGTATTGAGGATTGAGAATTGAGGATTGAGGATTGAGGATTGAAGATTGAGGATTGGGTATTGAGGATTGAAGAATGAGGAGTGAGGATTGAGGATTGAGGATTGAGGATTGAAGATTGAGGATTGAGGATTGAGGATTGAGGATTGAAGATTGAGTATTGAGGATTGAATGTTGAAGATTGAGGAATGAGGATTGAGGATTGAGGATTGAAGATTGAGGACTGGGGACTGAGAGTTGAGGGTTGAGTGATGAGAATTGGTGTTTGTGGATAGAGGTTTGAAGATTGCAGATTGAGCATTGAGTATTGAAAACTGTGAATTGAGGATATTCTATTGAGGATTGAGGATTGACAACTGATTGTTGAGGACTGAGGGCTGAAGATTGAGGATTCAGGACTGAGGATTCAGAATTGAGGTTTGAGGACTGAGGATTGAGGATTGAAGAATGATTATTGAGGATTCAAGGTTGAGGATTGAGGATTGGGGATTGAGAATTGAGGATGAGGGCTGAGGGTTGAGGATTGAGGTTTGAGGATTGAGGACTGAGGATTGAGGATCGGGGATTGATGATTGAGAATTGAGGATTGAAGGATGAGGATTGAGGATTGAGGATTGAGGATTGAGAATTGAGGATTGAGGATTGAAGATTGAGGATTGGGGACTGAGTGTTCAGGGTTGAGTTGTGAGGATTGATGTTTGTGGATAGAGATATGAAGATTGCAGATTGAGTATTGCGTATGGGAAGCTCTGAGCTGACGATATTCTATTGAGGATTGAGGATTGACAATGGATTGTTGAGGACTGAGGGCTGTAGATTGAGGTTTCAGGATTGAGGTTTCAGGATTCTGGTTTGAGGACTGAGGATTGAGGATTGACGATTGAGGATTGAGAATTGAGGATTGAGGATTGAAGATTGAGGATTGGGTATTGAGGATTGAATATTGAGGATTGAGGATTGAGGGTTGAGGATTGAGGATTGAGGATTGAAGATTGAATATTGATGATTGAAGGTTGAGGATTGAGGATTGAGTGTTGTGGATTGAGGACGAGGACTGAGGGTTGAGTATTGATGTTTGAGGTCTGAGGATTGAAGATTGAAGATTGAGAATTGAGGATTGAGGATTGAGGATTGAAGATTGAGGATTGGGTATTGAGGATTGAAGAATGAGGACTGAGGATTGAGGATTGAGGATTGAGGATTGAAGATTGAGGATTGCAGATTGAGTATTGAGTATTGAGTATTGAATACTGTGAATTGAGGATATTCTATTGGGGATTGAGGATTGAAAACTGATTGTTGAGGCCTGAGGGCTGAAGATTGAGAATACAGGATTGAGGATTCAGAATTGTGGTTTGAGGACTGAGGATTGAAGGTTGAAGATTGAGTATTGAGGAGTGATGATTGAGGATTGAGGATTGAGGATTGAGGATTGAGAATTGAGGACTGAGGATTGAGGATTGCAGATTGAGTATTGAGTATTGAGTATTGAATACTGTGAATTGAGGATATTCTATTGGGGATTGAGGATTGAAAACTGATTGTTGAGGACTGAGGGCTGAAGATTGAGGATACAGGATTGAGGATTCAGAATTGTGGTTTGAGGACTGAGGATTGATGATTGAAGATTGAGTATTGAGGATTGAAAATTGAGGGTTGAGGATTGAGCATCGAGGATTGTGGATTGAGGACGAGGACTGAGGGTTGAGTATTGATGTTTGAGGTCTGAGGATTGAGGATAGAGGATTGAGAATTGAGGATTGAGGATTGAGGATTGAAGATTGAGGATTGGGTATTGAGGATTGAAGAGTGAGGACTGAGGATTGAGGATTGAGGATTGAGGATTGAAGATTGAGTATTGAGGATTGAAGATTGAGGATTGAGGATTGATGATTGAGTATTGAGGATTGAAGATTGAGGATTGAGGATTGAGGATTGAAGATTGAGGATTGAGGATTGAGGATTGAGGATTGACGATAAGGGCTGAGGCTTGAGGATTGAGGTTTGAGGACAGAGGACTGAGGATTGAGGATTGAGAATTGAGGATTGAGGATTGAGGATCGAAGATTGAGGATTGGGTATTGCGGATTGAACATTGAGGATTGAGGATTAAGGATTGAGGATTGAGGATTGACGATGAGGGCTGAGGCTTGAGGATTGAGGTTTAAGGACTGAGGACTGAGGATTGAGGATTGAGAATTGAGGATTGAGGATTGAGGATTGAAGATTGAGGATTGGGTATTGAGGATTGAAGAATGAGGATTGAGGATTGAGGATTGAGGATTGAGGATTGAAGATTGAGGATTGAGGATTGAGGATAGAGAATTGAAGATTGAGTATTGAGGATTGAATGTTGAGGATTGAGGATTGAGGATTGAGGATTGAGGATTGAAGATTGAGGACTGGGGACTGAGAGTTGAGGGTTGAGTGATGAGAATTGGTGTTTGTGGATAGAGGTTTGAAGATTGCAGAATGAGCATTGAGTATAGAAAACTGTGAATTGAGGATATTCCATTGAGGATTGAGGATTGACAACTGATTGTTGAGGACTGAGGGCTGAAGATTGAGGATTCAGGATTGAGGATTCAGAATTGAGGTTTGAGGACTGAGGATTGAGGATTGAAGGTTGATTATTGAGGATTCAAGGTTGAGGATTGAGGATTGGGGATTGAGTATTGAGGATGAGGGCTGAGGGTTGAGGATTGAGGTTTGAGGATTGAGGACTGAGGATTGAGGATTGGGGATTGATGATTGAGTATTGAGGATTGAAGATTGAGGATTGAGGATTGAGGACTGAGGATTGAGGATTGAGGATTGAGGATTGAGGATTGAGGATTGAAGATTGAGGATTGAGGATTGAGGATTGAGGATTGAAGATTGAGTATTGAGGATTGAATGTTGAGGATTGAGGAATGAGGATTGAGGATTGAGGATTGAAGATTGAGGACTGGGGACTGAGAGTTGAGGGTCGAGTGATGAGAATTGGTGTTTGTGGATAGAGGTTTGAAGATTGCAGATTGAGCACTGAGTATTGAAAACTCTGAATTGAGGATATTCTATTGAGGATTGAGGATTGACAACTGATTGTTGAGGACTGAGGGCTGAAGATTGAGGATTCAGGACTGAGGATTCAGAATTGAGGTTTGAGGACTGAGGATTGAGGATTGAAGATTGATTATTGAGGATTCAAGGTTGAGGATTGAGGATCGGGGATTGAGAACTGAGAATGAGGGCTGAAGGTTGAGGATTGAGGTTTGAGGATTGAGGACTGAGGATTGAGGATCGGGGATTGATGATTGAGTATTGAGGATTGAAGATTGAGGATTGAGGATTGAGGACTGAGGATTGAGGATTGAAGATTGATTATTGAGGATTCAAGGTTGAGGATTGAGGATTGGGGATTGAGAATTGAGGATGAGGGCTGAGGGTTGAGGATTGAGGTTTGAGGATTGAGGACTGAGGATTGAGGATCGGGGATTGATGATTGAGTATTGAGGATTGAAGATTGAGGATTGAGGATTGTGGACTGAGGATTGAGGATTGAGGATTGAGGATTGAGGATTGAGTATTGACGCTTGAGGATTGAGTGTTGAGGATTGACGATTGAGGATTGAGTATTGAGGATTGAGAATTGAGGACTGAGGATTGAAGATTGTGTATTCAGGATTGAAGATTGAGGATTGAGGATTGAGGATTGAGGATTGACGATAAGGGCTGAGGATTGAGGATTGAGGTTTGAGGACTGAGTACTGAGGATTGAGGATTGAGAGTTGAGGACTGAGGATTGAGGATTGAAGATTGAGGATTGGGTATTGCGGATTGAACATTGAGGATTGAGGATTGAGTATTGAGGATTGAGGATTGACGATGAGGGCTGAGGCTTGAGGATTGAGGTTTAAGGACTGAGGACTGAGTATTGAGGATTGAGAATTGAGGATTGAGGATTGAGGATTGAAGATTGAGGATTGGGTATTGAGGATTGAAGAATGAGGAGTGAGGATTGAGGATTGAGGATTGAGGATTGAAGATTGAGGATTGAGGATTGAGGATTGAGGATTGAAGATTGAGTATTGAGGATTGAATGTTGAAGATTGAGGAATGAGGATTGAGGATTGAGGATTGAAGATTGAGGACTGGGGACTGAGAGTTGAGGGTTGAGTGATGAGAATTGGTGTTTGTGGATAGAGGTTTGAAGATTGCAGATTGAGCATTGAGTATTGAAAACTGTGAATTGAGGATATTCTATTGAGGATTGAGGATTGACAACTGATTGTTGAGGACTGAGGGCTGAAGATTGAGGATTCAGGACTGAGGATTCAGAATTGAGGTTTGAGGACTGAGGATTGAGGATTGAAGAATGATTATTGAGGATTCAAGGTTGAGGATTGAGGATTGGGGATTGAGAATTGAGGATGAGGGCTGAGGGTTGAGGATTGAGGTTTGAGGATTGAGGACTGAGGATTGAGGATCGGGGATTGATGATTGAGAATTGAGGATTGAAGGATGAGGATTGAGGATTGAGGATTGAGGATTGAGAATTGAGGATTGAGGATTGAAGATTGAGGATTGGGGACTGAGTGTTCAGGGTTGAGTTGTGAGGATTGATGTTTGTGGATAGAGATATGAAGATTGCAGATTGAGTATTGCGTATGGGAAGCTCTGAGCTGACGATATTCTATTGAGGATTGAGGATTGACAATGGATTGTTGAGGACTGAGGGCTGTAGATTGAGGTTTCAGGATTGAGGTTTCAGGATTCTGGTTTGAGGACTGAGGATTGAGGATTGACGATTGAGGATTGAGAATTGAGGATTGAGGATTGAAGATTGAGGATTGGGTATTGAGGATTGAATATTGAGGATTGAGGATTGAGGGTTGAGGATTGAGGATTGAGGATTGAAGATTGAATATTGATGATTGAAGGTTGAGGATTGAGGATTGAGTGTTGTGGATTGAGGACGAGGACTGAGGGTTGAGTATTGATGTTTGAGGTCTGAGGATTGAAGATTGAAGATTGAGAATTGAGGATTGAGGATTGAGGATTGAAGATTGAGGATTGGGTATTGAGGATTGAAGAATGAGGACTGAGGATTGAGGATTGAGGATTGAGGATTGAAGATTGAGGATTGCAGATTGAGTATTGAGTATTGAGTATTGAATACTGTGAATTGAGGATATTCTATTGGGGATTGAGGATTGAAAACTGATTGTTGAGGACTGAGGGCTGAAGATTGAGAATACAGGATTGAGGATTCAGAATTGTGGTTTGAGGACTGAGGATTGAAGGTTGAAGATTGAGTATTGAGGAGTGATGATTGAGGATTGAGGATTGAGGATTGAGAATTGAGGACTGAGGATTGAAGATTGTGTATTCAGGATTGAAGATTGAGGATTGAGGATTGAGGATTGAGGATTGACGATAAGGGCTGAGGATTGAGGATTGAGGTTTGAGGACTGAGGACTGAGGATTGAGGATTGAGAGTTGAGGACTGAGGATTGAGGATTGAAGATTGAGGATTGGGTATTGCGGATTGAACATTGAGGATTGAGGATTGAGTATTGAGGATTGAGGATTGACGATGAGGGCTGAGGCTTGAGGATTGAGGTTTAAGGACTGAGGACTGAGTATTGAGGATTGAGAATTGAGGATTGAGGATTGAGGATTGAAGATTGAGGATTGGGTATTGAGGATTGAAGAATGAGGAGTGAGGATTGAGGATTGAGGATTGAGGATTGAAGATTGAGGATTGAGGATTGAGGATTGAGGATTGAAGATTGAGTATTGAGGATTGAATGTTGAAGATTGAGGAATGAGGATTGAGGATTGAGGATTGAAGATTGAGGACTGGGGACTGAGAGTTGAGGGTTGAGTGATGAGAATTGGTGTTTGTGGATAGAGGTTTGAAGATTGCAGATTGAGCATTGAGTATTGAAAACTGTGAATTGAGGATATTCTATTGAGGATTGAGGATTGACAACTGATTGTTGAGGACTGAGGGCTGAAGATTGAGGATTCAGGACTGAGGATTCAGAATTGAGGTTTGAGGACTGAGGATTGAGGATTGAAGAATGATTATTGAGGATTCAAGGTTGAGGATTGAGGATTGGGGATTGAGAATTGAGGATGAGGGCTGAGGGTTGAGGATTGAGGTTTGAGGATTGAGGACTGAGGATTGAGGATCGGGGATTGATGATTGAGAATTGAGGATTGAAGGATGAGGATTGAGGATTGAGGATTGAGGATTGAGAATTGAGGATTGAGGATTGAAGATTGAGGATTGGGGACTGAGTGTTCAGGGTTGAGTTGTGAGGATTGATGTTTGTGGATAGAGATATGAAGATTGCAGATTGAGTATTGCGTATGGGAAGCTCTGAGCTGACGATATTCTATTGAGGATTGAGGATTGACAATGGATTGTTGAGGACTGAGGGCTGTAGATTGAGGTTTCAGGATTGAGGTTTCAGGATTGAGGTTTCAGGATTCTGGTTTGAGGACTGAGGATTGAGGATTGACGATTGAGGATTGAGAATTGAGGATTGAGGATTGAAGATTGAGGATTGGGTATTGAGGATTGAATATTGAGGATTGAGGATTGAGGGTTGAGGATTGAGGATTGAGGATTGAAGATTGAATATTGATGATTGAAGGTTGAGGATTGAGGATTGAGTGTTGTGGATTGAGGACGAGGACTGAGGGTTGAGTATTGATGTTTGAGGTCTGAGGATTGAAGATTGAAGATTGAGAATTGAGGATTGAGGATTGAGGATTGAAGATTGAGGATTGGGTATTGAGGATTGAAGAATGAGGACTGAGGATTGAGGATTGAGGATTGAGGATTGAAGATTGAGGATTGCAGATTGAGTATTGAGTATTGAGTATTGAATACTGTGAATTGAGGATATTCTATTGGGGATTGAGGATTGAAAACTGATTGTTGAGGCCTGAGGGCTGAAGATTGAGAATACAGGATTGAGGATTCAGAATTGTGGTTTGAGGACTGAGGATTGAAGGTTGAAGATTGAGTATTGAGGAGTGATGATTGAGGATTGAGGATTGAGGATTGAGGATTGAGAATTGAGGACTGAGGATTGAGGATTGCAGATTGAGTATTGAGTATTGAGTATTGAATACTGTGAATTGAGGATATTCTATTGGGGATTGAGGATTGAAAACTGATTGTTGAGGACTGAGGGCTGAAGATTGAGGATACAGGATTGAGGATTCAGAATTGTGGTTTGAGGACTGAGGATTGATGATTGAAGATTGAGTATTGAGGATTGAAAATTGAGGGTTGAGGATTGAGCATCGAGGATTGTGGATTGAGGACGAGGACTGAGGGTTGAGTATTGATGTTTGAGGTCTGAGGATTGAGGATAGAGGATTGAGAATTGAGGATTGAGGATTGAGGATTGAAGATTGAGGATTGGGTATTGAGGATTGAAGAGTGAGGACTGAGGATTGAGGATTGAGGATTGAGGATTGAAGATTGAGTATTGAGGATTGAAGATTGAGGATTGAGGATTGATGATTGAGTATTGAGGATTGAAGATTGAGGATTGAGGATTGAGGATTGAAGATTGAGGATTGAGGATTGAGGATTGAGGATTGACGATAAGGGCTGAGGCTTGAGGATTGAGGTTTGAGGACAGAGGACTGAGGATTGAGGATTGAGAATTGAGGATTGAGGATTGAGGATCGAAGATTGAGGATTGGGTATTGCGGATTGAACATTGAGGATTGAGGATTAAGGATTGAGGATTGAGGATTGACGATGAGGGCTGAGGCTTGAGGATTGAGGTTTAAGGACTGAGGACTGAGGATTGAGGATTGAGAATTGAGGATTGAGGATTGAGGATTGAAGATTGAGGATTGGGTATTGAGGATTGAAGAATGAGGATTGAGGATTGAGGATTGAGGATTGAGGATTGAAGATTGAGGATTGAGGATTGAGGATAGAGAATTGAAGATTGAGTATTGAGGATTGAATGTTGAGGATTGAGGATTGAGGATTGAGGATTGAGGATTGAAGATTGAGGACTGGGGACTGAGAGTTGAGGGTTGAGTGATGAGAATTGGTGTTTGTGGATAGAGGTTTGAAGATTGCAGAATGAGCATTGAGTATAGAAAACTGTGAATTGAGGATATTCCATTGAGGATTGAGGATTGACAACTGATTGTTGAGGACTGAGGGCTGAAGATTGAGGATTCAGGATTGAGGATTCAGAATTGAGGTTTGAGGACTGAGGATTGAGGATTGAAGGTTGATTATTGAGGATTCAAGGTTGAGGATTGAGGATTGGGGATTGAGTATTGAGGATGAGGGCTGAGGGTTGAGGATTGAGGTTTGAGGATTGAGGACTGAGGATTGAGGATTGGGGATTGATGATTGAGTATTGAGGATTGAAGATTGAGGATTGAGGATTGAGGACTGAGGATTGAGGATTGAGGATTGAGGATTGAGGATTGAGGATTGAAGATTGAGGATTGAGGATTGAGGATTGAGGATTGAAGATTGAGTATTGAGGATTGAATGTTGAGGATTGAGGAATGAGGATTGAGGATTGAGGATTGAAGATTGAGGACTGGGGACTGAGAGTTGAGGGTCGAGTGATGAGAATTGGTGTTTGTGGATAGAGGTTTGAAGATTGCAGATTGAGCACTGAGTATTGAAAACTCTGAATTGAGGATATTCTATTGAGGATTGAGGATTGACAACTGATTGTTGAGGACTGAGGGCTGAAGATTGAGGATTCAGGACTGAGGATTCAGAATTGAGGTTTGAGGACTGAGGATTGAGGATTGAAGATTGATTATTGAGGATTCAAGGTTGAGGATTGAGGATCGGGGATTGAGAACTGAGAATGAGGGCTGAAGGTTGAGGATTGAGGTTTGAGGATTGAGGACTGAGGATTGAGGATCGGGGATTGATGATTGAGTATTGAGGATTGAAGATTGAGGATTGAGGATTGAGGACTGAGGATTGAGGATTGAGGATTGAGGATTGAGGATTGAGGATTGAACATTGAGGATTGGGTATTGAGGATTGAAGAATGAGGATTGAGGATTGAGGATTGAGGATTGAGGATTGAGGATTGAGGATTGAAGATTGAGGATTGGGGACTGAGTGTTCAGGGTTGAGTGGTGAGGATTGATGTTTGTGGATAGAGATATGAAGATTGCAGATTGAGTATTGCGTATGGGAAGCTCTGAGCTGACGATATTCTATTGAGGATTGAGGATTGACAACGGATTGTTGAGGACTGAGGGCTGTAGATTGAGGTTTCAGGATTGACGATTCAGGATTCTGGTTTGAGGACTGAGGATTGAGGATTGAGGATTGAGGATTGAGAATTGAGGATTGAGGATTGAAGATTGAGGATTGGGTATTGAGGTTTGAACATTAAGGATTGAGGATTGAGGATTGAGGATTGAGGATTGAGGATTGAAGATTGAATATTGATGATTGAAGTTTGAGGATTGAGGATTGAGTGTTGTGGATTGAGGACGAGGACTGAGGGTTGAGTATTGATGTTTGAGGTCTGAGGATTGAAGATTGAAGATTGAGAATTGAGGGTTGAGGATAGAGGATTGAAGATTGAGGATTGGGTATTGAGGATTGAAGAATGAGGACTGAGGATTGAGGATTGAGGATTGAGTATTGAACATTGAGTATTGCGGATTGAAGGTTGAGGATTGAGGATTGAGGATTGAGGATTTAGGATTGATGATTGAGGATTGAAGATTGAGTATTGAGGATTGAAGATTGAGGATTGAGGATTGAGGATTGAGGATTGAAGATTGAGGTTTGGGGATTGAGGATTGACGATTGAGGATTGAGTATTGAGGATTGAGAGTTGAGGATTGAGGACTGAACGTTGGTTATTGAGGACTGAAGGTTGAGGATTGAGGATTGAGGATTGAAGATTGAGGACTTAGTGTTGAGGGTTGAGTGATGGGAATTGATGTTTGTGGATTGAGATTTGAAGATTGAAGAATGGGGATTGAGTATTGAAAGCTGTGAATTGATGATATTCTATTGAGGATTGAGGATTGACAATTGATTGTTGAGGACTGAGGGCTGAAGGCTGAGGATTCAGGATTGAGGATTCGGGATTGAGGTTTGAGGACTGAGGATTGACGGTTGGTGATTGAGGATTGAGTATTGACGCTTGAGGATTGAGGGTTGAGGATTGACGATTGAGGATTGAGTATTGAGGATTGAGAATTGAGGATTGAGGACTGAATATTGTGTATTCAGGATTGAAGATTGAGGATTGAGGATTGAGGATTGAGGATTGACGATAAGGGCTGAGGCTTGAGGATTGGGGATTGAGGACAGAGGACTGAGGATTGAGGATTGAGAATTGAGGATTGAGGATTGAGGATTGAAGATTGGGGATTGGGTATTGCGGATTGAACATTGAGGATTGAGGATTGAGGATTGAGGATTGAGGATTGACGATGAGGGCTGAAGCTTGAGGATTGAGGTTTAAGGACTGAGGACTGAGGATTGAGGATTGAGAATTGAGGATTGAGCATTGAGGATTGAAGATTGAGGATTGGGTATTGCGGATTGAACATTGAGGATTGAGGAATGAGGATTGAGGATTGAGGACAGAAGATTGAATATTGATGATTGAAGATTGTGGATTGAGGATTGAGGGTTGCGGATTGAGGACGAGGACTGAGGGTTGAGTATTGATGTTTGAGGTCTGAGGATTGAGGATAGAGGATTGAGAATTGAGGATTGAAGATTGAGGATTGACGATTGAGGATTGAGTATTGAGGATTGAGAATTGAGGATTGAGGACTGAATATTGTGTATTCAGGATTGAAGATTGAGGATTGAGGATTGAGGATTGAGGATTGACGATAAGGGCTGAGGCTTGAGGATTGAGGATTGAGGACAGAGGACTGAGGATTGAGGATTGAGAATTGAGGATTGAGGATTGAGGATTGAAGATTGGGGATTGGGTATTGCGGATTGAACATTGAGGATTGAGGATTGAGGATTGAGGATTGAGGATTGAGTATTGACGATGAGGGCTGAGGCTTGAGGATTGAGGTTTAAGGACTGAGGACTGAGGATTGAGGATTGAGAATTGAGGATTGAGCATTGAGGATTGAAGATTGAGGATTGGGTATTGCGGATTGAACATTGAGGATTGAGGAATGAGGATTGAGGATTGAGGACTGAAGATTGAATATTGATGATTGAAGATTGTGGATTGAGGATTGAGGGTTGCGGATTGAGGACGAGGACTGAGGGTTGAGTATTGATGTTTGAGGTCTGAGGATTGAGGATAGAGGATTGAGAATTGAGGATTGAGGATTGAGGATTGAAGATTGAGGATTGGGTATTGAGGATTGAAGAATGAGGACTGAAGATTCAGGATTGAGGATTGAGGATTGAAGATTGAGTATTGAGGATTGAAGATTGAGGATTGAGGATTCAGGATTGAGGATTCAGGATTTAGGATTGAGGATTGAGGACTGAGGATTGAAGATTGAGGATTGAGGATTGAGGATTGACGATAAGGGCTGAGGCTTGAGGATTGAGGATTGAGGACAGAGGACTGAGGATTGAGGATTGAGAATTGAGGATTGAGGATTGAGGATTGAAGATTGGGGATTGGGTATTGCGGATTGAACATTGAGGATTGAGGATTGAGGATTGAGGATTGAGGATTGAGTATTGACGATGAGGGCTGAGGCTTGAGGATTGAGGTTTAAGGACTGAGGACTGAGGATTGAGGATTGAGAATTGAGGATTGAGCATTGAGGATTGAAGATTGAGGATTGGGTATTGCGGATTGAACATTGAGGATTGAGGAATGAGGATTGAGGATTGAGGACTGAAGATTGAATATTGATGATTGAAGATTGTGGATTGAGTATTGAGGATTGAGAATTGAGGATTGAGGACTGAATATTGTGTATTCAGGATTGAAGATTGAGGATTGAGGATTGAGGATTGAGGATTGACGATAAGGGCTGAGGCTTGAGGATTGAGGATTGAGGACAGAGGACTGAGGATTGAGGATTGAGAATTGAGGATTGAGGATTGAGGATTGAAGATTGGGGATTGGGTATTGCGGATTGAACATTGAGGATTGAGGATTGAGGATTGAGGATTGAGGATTGAGTATTGACGATGAGGGCTGAGGCTTGAGGATTGAGGTTTAAGGACTGAGGACTGAGGATTGAGGATTGAGAATTGAGGATTGAGCATTGAGGATTGAAGATTGAGGATTGGGTATTGCGGATTGAACATTGAGGATTGAGGAATGAGGATTGAGGATTGAGGACTGAAGATTGAATATTGATGATTGAAGATTGTGGATTGAGGATTGAGGGTTGCGGATTGAGGACGAGGACTGAGGGTTGAGTATTGATGTTTGAGGTCTGAGGATTGAGGATAGAGGATTGAGAATTGAGGATTGAGGATTGAGGATTGAAGATTGAGGATTGGGTATTGAGGATTGAAGAATGAGGACTGAAGATTCAGGATTGAGGATTGAGGATTGAAGATTGAGTATTGAGGATTGAAGATTGAGGATTGAGGATTCAGGATTGAGGATTCAGGATTTAGGATTGAGGATTGAGGACTGAGGATTGAAGATTGAGGATTGAGGATTGAGGATTAAAGGTTGAGCATTGAGGATTGAAGATTGAGGATTCATGATTGAGGATTGAGGATTGAGGATTGAGGATTGAGGACTGAGTATTGAAGATTGAGGATTGAGGATTGAGGATTGAAGATAGAGGATTGGCTATTGAGGATTGAAGAATGAGGATTGAGGATTGAGGATTGAGGATTGAAGATTGATGATTGAGGATTGTGGATTGAGGATTGAGGATTGAACATGGAGGACTGAGTGTTGAGGGTTGAGTGATGAGAATTGGTGTTTGTGGATAGAGGTTTGAAGATTGCAGATTGAGCATTGAGTATTGAAAACTGTGAATTGAGGATATTCTATTGAGGATTGAGGATTGACAACTGATTGTTGAGGACTGAGGGCTGAAGATTGAGGATTCAGGACTGAGGATTCAGAATTGAGGTTTGAGGACTGAGGATTGAGGATTGAAGATTGATTATTGAGGATTCAAGGTTGAGGATTGAGGATTGGGGATTGAGAATTGAGGATGAGGGCTGAGGGTTGAGGATTGAGGTTTGAGGATTGAGGACTGAGGATTGAGGATCGGGGATTGATGACTGAGTATTGAGGATTGATGATTGAGGATTGAGGATTGAGGACTGAGGATTGAGGATTGAGGATTGAGGATTGAGGATTGAGTATTGACGCTTGAGGATTGAGTGTTGAGGATTGACGATTGAGGATTGAGTATTGAGGATTGAGAATTGAGGACTGAGGATTGAAGATTGTGTATTCAGGATTGAAGATTGAGGATTGAGGATTGAGGATTGAGGATTGACGATAAGGGCTGAGGCTTGAGGATTGAGGTTTGAGGACTGAGGACTGAGGATTGAGGATTGAGATTTGAGGATTGAGGATTGAGGATTGAAGATTGAGGATTGGGTATTGCGGATTGAACATTGAGGATTTAGGATTGAGGATTGAGCATTGAGGACTGAAGATTGAATATTGATGATTGAAGATTGTGGATTGAGGATTGAGGGTTGCGGATTGAGGACGAGGACTGAGGGTTGAGTATTGATGTCTGAGGTCTGGGGATTGAGGATTGAGGATTGAGAATTGAGGATTGAGGATTGAGGATTGAAGATTGAGGATTGGGTATTGAGGATTGAAGAATGAGGATTGAGGATTGAGGATTGAGGATTGAGGATGAGGGCTGAGGGTTGAGGATTGAGGTTTGATGATTGAGGACTGAGGATTGTGGATTGAGGATTGATGATTGAGTATTGAGGATTGAAGATTGAGGATTGAGGATTGAGGATTGAAGATTGAGGATTGAGGATTGAGGATTGAGGATTGACGATAAGGGCTGAGGCTTGAGGATTGAGGTTTGAGGACAGAGGACTGAGGATTGAGGATTGAGAATTGAGGATTGAGGATTGAGGATCGAAGATTGAGGATTGGGTATTGCGGATTGAACATTGAGGATTGAGGATTAAGGATTGAGGATTGAGGATTGACGATGAGGGCTGAGGCTTGAGGATTGAGGTTTAAGGACTGAGGACTGAGGATTGAGGATTGAGAATTGAGGATTGAGGATTGAGGATTGAAGATTGAGGATTGGGTATTGAGGATTGAAGAATGAGGATTGAGGATTGAGGATTGAGGATTGAGGATTGAAGATTGAGGATTGAGGATTGAGGATAGAGAATTGAAGATTGAGTATTGAGGATTGAATGTTGAGGATTGAGGATTGAGGATTGAGGATTGAGGATTGAAGATTGAGGACTGGGGACTGAGAGTTGAGGGTTGAGTGATGAGAATTGGTGTTTGTGGATAGAGGTTTGAAGATTGCAGAATGAGCATTGAGTATAGAAAACTGTGAATTGAGGATATTCCTTTGAGGATTGAGGATTGACAACTGATTGTTGAGGACTGAGGGCTGAAGATTGAGGATTCAGGATTGAGGATTCAGAATTGAGGTTTGAGGACTGAGGATTGAGGATTGAAGATTGATTATTGAGGATTCAAGGTTGAGGATTGAGGATTGGGGATTGAGTATTGAGGATGAGGGCTGAGGGTTGAGGATTGAGGTTTGAGGATTGAGGACTGAGGATTGAGGATTGGGGATTGATGATTGAGTATTGAGGATTGAAGATTGAGGATTGAGGATTGAGGACTGAGGATTGAGGATTGAGGATTGAGGATTGAGGATTGAGGATTGAGGATTGAAGATTGAGGATTGGGTATTGAGGATTGAAGAATGAGGATTGAGGATTGAGGATTGAGGATTGAGGATTGAGGATTGAGGATTGAGGATTGACGATTGAAGATTGATGACTGAGGATTGTGGATTGAGGATTGAGGATTGAACATTGAGGACTGAGTGTTGAGGGTTGAGTGATGAGAATTGGTGTTTGTGGATAGAGGTTTGAAGATTGCAGATTGAGCATTGAGTATTGAAAACTGTTAGTTGAGGATATTCCATTGAGGATTGAGGATTGACAACTGATTGTTGAGGACTGAGGGCTGAAGATTGAGGATTTAGAATTGAGGGTTCAGAATTGAGGTTTGAGGACTGAGGATTGAGGATTGAAGATTGATTATTGAGGATTGAAGGTTGAGGATTGAGGATTGAGGATTGAGGATTGAGGATGAGGTCTGAGGGTTGAGGATTGAGGTTTGAGGATTGAGGACTGAGGATTGTAGATTGAGGATTGATGATTGAGTATTGAGGATTGAAGATTGAGGATTGAGGATTGAGGATTGAAGATTGAGGATTGGGGTTGAGGATTGACGATTGAGGATTGAGTATTGAGGATTGAGAATTGAGGATTGAGGATTGAAGGTTGTGTATTCAGGATTGAAGATTGAGGATTGAGGATTGAGGATTGAGGATTGACGATAAGGGCTGAGGCTTGAGGATTGAGGTTTGAGGACAGAGGACTGAGGATTGAGGATTGAGAGTTGAGGACTGAGGATTGAGGATTGAAGATTGAGGATTGGGTATTGCGGATTGAACATTGAGGATTGAGGATTGAGGATTGAGGATTGAGGATTGACGATGAGGGCTGAGGCTTGAGGATTGAGGTTTAAGGACTGAGGACAGAGTATTGAGGATTGAGAATTGAGGATTGAGGATTGAGGATTGAAGATTGAGGATTGGGTATTGAGGATTGAAGAATGAGGATTGAGGATTGAGGATTGAGGATTGAGGATTGAAGATTGAGGATTGAGGATTGAGGATTGAGGATTGAAGATTGAGTATTGAGGATTGAATGTTGAGGATTGAGGAATGAGGATTGAGGATTGAGGATTGAAGATTGAGGACTGGGGACTGAGAGTTGAGGGTCGAGTGATGAGAATTGGTGTTTGTGGATAGAGGTTTGAAGATTGCAGATTGAGCACTGAGTATTGAAAACTCTGAATTGAGGATATTCTATTGAGGATTGAGGATTGACAACTGATTGTTGAGGACTGAGGGCTGAAGATTGAGGATTCAGGACTGAGGATTCAGAATTGAGGTTTGAGGACTGAGGATTGAGGATTGAAGATTGATTATTGAGGATTCAAGGTTGAGGATTGAGGATCGGGGATTGAGAACTGAGAATGAGGGCTGAAGGTTGAGGATTGAGGTTTGAGGATTGAGGACTGAGGATTGAGGATCGGGGATTGATGATTGAGTATTGAGGATTGAAGATTGAGGATTGAGGATTGAGGACTGAGGATTGAGGATTGAGGATTGAGGATTGAGGATTGAGGATTGAACATTGAGGATTGGGTATTGAGGATTGAAGAATGAGGATTGAGGATTGAGGATTGAGGATTGAGGATTGAGGATTGAGGATTGAGGATTGAAGATTGAGGATTGGGGACTGAGTGTTCAGGGTTGAGTGGTGAGGATTGATGTTTGTGGATAGAGATATGAAGATTGCAGATTGAGTATTGCGTATGGGAAGCTCTGAGCTGACGATATTCTATTGAGGATTGAGGATTGACAACGGATTGTTGAGGACTGAGGGCTGTAGATTGAGGTTTCAGGATTGACGATTCAGGATTCTGGTTTGAGGACTGAGGATTGAGGATTGAGGATTGAGGATTGAGAATTGAGGATTGAGGATTGAAGATTGAGGATTGGGTATTGAGGTTTGAACATTAAGGATTGAGGATTGAGGATTGAGGATTGAGGATTGAGGATTGAAGATTGAATATTGATGATTGAAGTTTGAGGATTGAGGATTGAGTGTTGTGGATTGAGGACGAGGACTGAGGGTTGAGTATTGATGTTTGAGGTCTGAGGATTGAAGATTGAAGATTGAGAATTGAGGGTTGAGGATAGAGGATTGAAGATTGAGGATTGGGTATTGAGGATTGAAGAATGAGGACTGAGGATTGAGGATTGAGGATTCAGTATTGAACATTGAGTATTGCGGATTGAAGGTTGAGGATTGAGGATTGAGGATTGAGGATTTAGGATTGATGATTGAGGATTGAAGATTGAGTATTGAGGATTGAAGATTGAGGATTGAGGATTGAGGATTGAGGATTGAAGATTGAGGTTTGGGGATTGAGGATTGACGATTGAGGATTGAGTATTGAGGATTGAGAGTTGAGGATTGAGGACTGAACGTTGGTTATTGAGGACTGAAGGTTGAGGATTGAGGATTGAGGATTGAAGATTGAGGACTTAGTGTTGAGGGTTGAGTGATGGGAATTGATGTTTGTGGATTGAGATTTGAAGATTGAAGAATGGGGATTGAGTATTGAAAGCTGTGAATTGAGGATATTCTATTGAGGATTGAGGATTGACAATTGATTGTTGAGGACTGAGGGCTGAAAGCTGAGGATTCAGGATTGAGGATTCGGGATTGAGGTTTGAGGACTGAGGATTGACGGTTGAGGATTGAGGATTGAGTATTGACGCTTGAGGATTGAGGGTTGAGGATTGACGATTGAGGATTGAGTATTGAGGATTGAGAATTGAGGATTGAGGACTGAATATTGTGTATTCAGGATTGAAGATTGAGGATTGAGGATTGAGGATTGAGGATTGACGATAAGGGCTGAGGCTTGAGGATTGGGGATTGAGGACAGAGGACTGAGGATTGAGGATTGAGAATTGAGGATTGAGGATTGAGGATTGAAGATTGGGGATTGGGTATTGCGGATTGAACATTGAGGATTGAGGATTGAGGATTGAGGATTGAGGATTGACGATGAGGGCTGAGGCTTGAGGATTGAGGTTTAAGGATTGAGGACTGAGGATTGAGGATTGAGAATTGAGGATTGAGCATTGAGGATTGAAGATTGAGGATTGGGTATTGCGGATTGAACATTGAGGATTGAGGAATGAGGATTGAGGATTGAGGACAGAAGATTGAATATTGATGATTGAAGATTGTGGATTGAGGATTGAGGGTTGCGGATCGAGGACGAGGACTGAGGGTTGAGTATTGATGTTTGAGGTCTGAGGATTGAGGATAGAGGATTGAGAATTGAGGATTGAGGATTGAGGATTGACGATTGAGGATTGAGTATTGAGGATTGAGAATTGAGGATTGAGGACTGAATATTGTGTATTCAGGATTGAAGATTGAGGATTGAGGATTGAGGATTGAGGATTGACGATAAGGGCTGAGGCTTGAGGATTGAGGATTGAGGACAGAGGACTGAGGATTGAGGATTGAGAATTGAGGATTGAGGATTGAGGATTGAAGATTGGGGATTGGGTATTGCGGATTGAACATTGAGGATTGAGGATTGAGGATTGAGGATTGAGTATTGACGATGAGGGCTGAGGCTTGAGGATTGAGGTTTAAGGACTGAGGACTGAGGATTGAGGATTGAGAATTGAGGATTGAGCATTGAGGATTGAAGATTGAGGATTGGGTATTGCGGATTGAACATTGAGGATTGAGGAATGAGGATTGAGGATTGAGGACTGAAGATTGAATATTGATGATTGAAGATTGTGGATTGAGGATTGAGGGTTGCGGATTGAGGACGAGGACTGAGGGTTGAGTATTGATGTTTGAGGTCTGAGGATTGAGGATAGAGGATTGAGAATTGAGGATTGAGGATTGAGGATTGAAGATTGAGGATTGGGTATTGAGGATTGAAGAATGAGGACTGAAGATTCAGGATTGAGGATTGAGGATTGAAGATTGAGTATTGAGGATTGAAGATTGAGGATTGAGGATTCAGGATTGAGGATTCAGGATTTAGGATTGAGGATTGAGGACTGAGGATTGAAGATTGAGGATTGAGGATTGAGGATTAAAGGTTGAGCATTGAGGATTGAAGATTGAGGATTCATGATTGAGGATTGAGGATTGAGGATTGAGGATTGAGGACTGAGTATTGAAGATTGAGGATTGAGGATTGAGGATTGAAGATAGAGGATTGGCTATTGAGGATTGAAGAATGAGGATTGAGGATTGAGGATTGAGGATTGAAGATTGATGATTGAGGATTGTGGATTGAGGATTGAGGATTGAACATTGAGGACTGAGTGTTGAGGGTTGAGTGATGAGAATTGGTGTTTGTGGATAGAGGTTTGAAGATTGCAGATTGAGCATTGAGTATTGAAAACTGTGAATTGAGGATATTCTATTGAGGATTGAGGATTGACAACTGATTGTTGAGGACTGAGGGCTGAAGATTGAGGATTCAGGACTGAGGATTCAGAATTGAGGTTTGAGGACTGAGGATTGAGGATTGAAGATTGATTATTGAGGATTCAAGGTTGAGGATTGAGGATTGGGGATTGAGAATTGAGGATGAGGGCTGAGGGTTGAGGATTGAGGTTTGAGGATTGAGGACTGAGGATTGAGGATCGGGGATTGATGATTGAGTATTGAGGATTGATGATTGAGGATTGAGGATTGAGGACTGAGGATTGAGGATTGAGGATTGAGGATTGAGGATTGAGTATTGACGCTTGAGGATTGAGTGTTGAGGATTGACGATTGAGGATTGAGTATTGAGGATTGAGAATTGAGGACTGAGGATTGAAGATTGTGTATTCAGGATTGAAGATTGAGGATTGAGGATTGAGGATTGAGGATTGACGATAAGGGCTGAGGCTTGAGGATTGAGGTTTGAGGACTGAGGACTGAGGATTGAGGATTGAGAATTGAGGATTGAGGATTGAGGATTGAAGATTGAGGATTGGGTATTGCGGATTGAACATTGAGGATTGAGGATTGAGGATTGAGCATTGAGGACTGAAGATTGAATATTGATGATTGAAGATTGTGGATTGAGGATTGAGGGTTGCGGATTGAGGACGAGGACTGAGGGTTGAGTATTGATGTTTGAGGTCTGGGGATTGAGGATTGAGGATTGAGAATTGAGGATTGAGGATTGAGGATTGAAGATTGAGGATTGGGTATTGAGGATTGAAGAATGAGGATTGAGGATTGAGGATTGAGGATTGAGGATGAGGGCTGAGGGTTGAGGATTGAGGTTTGATGATTGAGGACTGAGGATTGTGGATTGAGGATTGATGATTGAGTATTGAGGATTGAAGATTGAGGATTGAGGATTGAGGATTGAAGATTGAGGATTGAGGATTGAGGATTGAGGATTGACGATAAGGGCTGAGGCTTGAGGATTGAGGTTTGAGGACAGAGGACTGAGGATTGAGGATTGAGAATTGAGGATTGAGGATTGAGGATCGAAGATTGAGGATTGGGTATTGCGGATTGAACATTGAGGATTGAGGATTAAGGATTGAGGATTGAGGATTGACGATGAGGGCTGAGGCTTGAGGATTGAGGTTTAAGGACTGAGGACTGAGGATTGAGGATTGAGAATTGAGGATTGAGGATTGAGGATTGAAGATTGAGGATTGGGTATTGAGGATTGAAGAATGAGGATTGAGGATTGAGGATTGAGGATTGAGGATTGAAGATTGAGGATTGAGGATTGAGGATAGAGAATTGAAGATTGAGTATTGAGGATTGAATGTTGAGGATTGAGGATTGAGGATTGTGGATTGAGGATTGAAGATTGAGGACTGGGGACTGAGAGTTGAGGGTTGAGTGATGAGAATTGGTGTTTGTGGATAGAGGTTTGAAGATTGCAGAATGAGCATTGAGTATAGAAAACTGTGAATTGAGGATATTCCATTGAGGATTGAGGATTGACAACTGATTGTTGAGGACTGAGGGCTGAAGATTGAGGATTCAGGATTGAGGATTCAGAATTGAGGTTTGAGGACTGAGGATTGAGGATTGAAGATTGATTATTGAGGATTCAAGGTTGAGGATTGAGGATTGGGGATTGAGTATTGAGGATGAGGGCTGAGGGTTGAGGATTGAGGTTTGAGGATTGAGGACTGAGGATTGAGGATTGGGGATTGATGATTGAGTATTGAGGATTGAAGATTGAGGATTGAGGATTGAGGACTGAGGATTGAGGATTGAGGATTGAGGATTGAGGATTGAGGATTGAAGATTGAGGATTGGGTATTGAGGATTGAAGAATGAGGATTGAGGATTGAGGATTGAGGATTGAGGATTGAGGATTGAGGATTGAGGATTGACGATTGAAGATTGATGACTGAGGATTGTGGATTGAGGATTGAGGATTGAACATTGAGGACTGAGTGTTGAGGGTTGAGTGATGAGAATTGGTGTTTGTGGATAGAGGTTTGAAGATTGCAGATTGAGCATTGAGTATTGAAAACTGTTAGTTGAGGATATTCTATTGAGGATTGAGGATTGACAACTGATTGTTGAGGACTGAGGGCTGAAGATTGAGGATTTAGGATTGAGGGTTCAGAATTGAGGTTTGAGGACTGAGGATTGAGGATTGAAGATTGATTATTGAGGATTGAAGGTTGAGGATTGAGGATTGAGGATTGAGGATTGAGGACGAGGTCTGAGGGTTGAGGATTGAGGTTTGAGGATTGAGGACTGAGGATTGTAGATTGAGGATTGATGATTGAGTATTGAGGATTGAAGATTGAGGATTGAGGATTGAGGATTGAAGATTGAGGATTGGGGTTGAGGATTGACGATTGAGGATTGAGTATTGAGGATTGAGAATTGAGGATTGAGGATTGAAGGTTGTGTATTCAGGATTGAAGATTGAGGATTGAGGATTGAGGATTGAGGATTGACGATAAGGGCTGAGGCTTGAGGATTGAGGTTTGAGGACAGAGGACTGAGGATTGAGGATTGAGAGTTGAGGACTGAGGATTGAGGATTGAAGATTGAGGATTGGGTATTGCGGATTGAACATTGAGGATTGAGGATTGAGGATTGAGGATTGAGGATTGACGATGAGGGCTGAGGCTTGAGGATTGAGGTTTAAGGACTGAGGACAGAGTATTGAGGATTGAGAATTGAGGATTGAGGATTGAGGATTGAAGATTGAGGATTGGGTATTGAGGATTGAAGAATGAGGATTGAGGATTGAGTATTGAGGATTGAGGATTGAAGATTGAGGATTGAGGATTGAGGATTGAGGATTGAAGATTGAGTATTGAGGATTGAATGTTGAGGATTGAGGAATGAGGATTGAGGATTGAGGATTGAAGATTGAGGACTGGGGACTGAGAGTTGAGGGTCGAGTGATGAGAATTGGTGTTTGTGGATAGAGGTTTGAAGATTGCAGATTGAGCACTGAGTATTGAAAACTCTGAATTGAGGATATTCTATTGAGGATTGAGGATTGACAACTGATTGTTGAGGACTGAGGGCTGAAGATTGAGGATTCAGGACTGAGGATTCAGAATTGAGGTTTGAGGACTGAGGATTGAGGATTGAAGATTGATTATTGAGGATTCAAGGTTGAGGATTGAGGATCGGGGATTGAGAACTGAGAATGAGGGCTGAAGGTTGAGGATTGAGGTTTGAGGATTGAGGACTGAGGATTGAGGATCGGGGATTGATGATTGAGTATTGAGGATTGAAGATTGAGGGTTGAGGATTGAGGACTGAGGATTGAGGATTGACGATGAGGGCTGAGGCTTGAGGATTGAGGTTTAAGGACTGAGGACTGAGGATTGAGGATTGAGAATTGAGGATTGAGCATTGAGGATTGAAGATTGAGGATTGGGTATTGCGGATTGAACATTGAGGATTGAGGAATGAGGATTGAGGATTGAGGACTGAAGATTGAATATTGATGATTGAAGATTGTGGATTGAGGATTGACGGTTGCGGATTGAGGACGAGGACTGAGGGTTGAGTATTGATGTTTGAGGTCTGAGGATTGAGGATAGAGGATTGAGAATTGAGGATTGAGGATTGAGGATTGAAGATTGAGGATTGGGTATTGAGGATTGAAGAATGAGGACTGAAGATTCAGGATTGAGGATTGAGGATTGAAGATTGAGTATTGAGGATTGAAGATTGAGGATTGAGGAATCAGGATTGAGGATTCAGGATTTAGGATTGAGGATTGAGGACTGAGGATTGAAGATTGAGGATTGAGGATTGAGGATTAAAGGTTGAGCATTGAGGATTGAAGATTGAGGATTCATGATTGAGGATTGAGGATTGAGGATTGAGGATTGAGGACTGAGTATTGAAGATTGAGGATTGAGGATTGAGGATTGAAGATAGAGGATTGGCTATTGAGGATTGAAGAATGAGGATTGAGGATTGAGGATTGAGGATTGAAGATTGATGATTGAGGATTGTGGATTGAGGATTGAGGATTGAACATTGAGGACTGAGTGTTGAGGGTTGAGTGATGAGAATTGGTGTTTGTGGATAGAGGTTTGAAGATTGCAGATTGAGCATTGAGTATTGAAAACTGTGAATTGAGGATATTCTATTGAGGATTGAGGATTGACAACTGATTGTTGAGGACTGAGGGCTGAAGATTGAGGATTCAGGACTGAGGATTCAGAATTGAGGTTTGAGGACTGAGGATTGAGGATTGAAGATTGATTATTGAGGATTCAAGGTTGAGGATTGAGGATTGGGGATTGAGAATTGAGGATGAGGGCTGAGGGTTGAGGATTGAGGTTTGAGGATTGAGGACTGAGGATTGAGGATCGGGGATTGATGATTGAGTATTGAGGATTGATGATTGAGGATTGAGGATTGAGGACTGAGGATTGAGGATTGAGGATTGAGGATTGAGGATTGAGTATTGACGCTTGAGGATTGAGTGTTGAGGATTGACGATTGAGGATTGAGTATTGAGGATTGAGAATTGAGGACTGAGGATTGAAGATTGTGTATTCAGGATTGAAGATTGAGGATTGAGGATTGAGGATTGAGGATTGACGATAAGGGCTGAGGCTTGAGGATTGAGGTTTGAGGACTGAGGACTGAGGATTGAGGATTGAGAATTGAGGATTGAGGATTGAGGATTGAAGATTGAGGATTGGGTATTGCGGATTGAACATTGAGGATTGAGGATTGAGGATTGAGCATTGAGGACTGAAGATTGAATATTGATGATTGAAGATTGTGGATTGAGGATTGAGGGTTGCGGATTGAGGACGAGGACTGAGGGTTGAGTATTGATGTTTGAGGTCTGGGGATTGAGGATTGAGGATTGAGAATTGAGGATTGAGGATTGAGGATTGAAGATTGAGGATTGGGTATTGAGGATTGAAGAATGAGGATTGAGGATTGAGGATTGAGGATTGAGGATTGAGGATTGAGGATTGAGGATTGACGATAAGGGCTGAGGCTTGAGGATTGAGGTTTGAGGACAGAGGACTGAGGATTGAGGATTGAGAATTGAGGATTGAGGATTGAGGATCGAAGATTGAGGATTGGGTATTGCGGATTGAACATTGAGGATTGAGGATTAAGGATTGAGGATTGAGGATTGACGATGAGGGCTGAGGCTTGAGGATTGAGGTTTAAGGACTGAGGACTGAGGATTGAGGATTGAGAATTGAGGATTGAGGATTGAGGATTGAAGATTGAGGATTGGGTATTGAGGATTGAAGAATGAGGATTGAGGATTGAGGATTGAGGATTGAGGATTGAAGATTGAGGATTGAGGATTGAGGATAGAGAATTGAAGATTGAGTATTGAGGATTGAATGTTGAGGATTGAGGATTGAGGATTGTGGATTGAGGATTGAAGATTGAGGACTGGGGACTGAGAGTTGAGGGTTGAGTGATGAGAATTGGTGTTTGTGGATAGAGGTTTGAAGATTGCAGAATGAGCATTGAGTATAGAAAACTGTGAATTGAGGATATTCCATTGAGGATTGAGGATTGACAACTGATTGTTGAGGACTGAGGGCTGAAGATTGAGGATTCAGGATTGAGGATTCAGAATTGAGGTTTGAGGACTGAGGATTGAGGATTGAAGATTGATTATTGAGGATTCAAGGTTGAGGATTGAGGATTGGGGATTGAGTATTGAGGATGAGGGCTGAGGGTTGAGGATTGAGGTTTGAGGATTGAGGACTGAGGATTGAGGATTGGGGATTGATGATTGAGTATTGAGGATTGAAGATTGAGGATTGGGTATTGAGGATTGAAGAATGAGGATTGAGGATTGAGGATTGAGGATTGAGGATTGAGGATTGAGGATTGAGGATTGACGATTGAAGATTGATGACTGAGGATTGTGGATTGAGGATTGAGGATTGAACATTGAGGACTGAGTGTTGAGGGTTGAGTGATGAGAATTGGTGTTTGTGGATAGAGGTTTGAAGATTGCAGATTGAGCATTGAGTATTGAAAACTGTTAGTTGAGGATATTCTATTGAGGATTGAGGATTGACAACTGATTGTTGAGGACTGAGGGCTGAAGATTGAGGATTTAGGATTGAGGGTTCAGAATTGAGGTTTGAGGACTGAGGATTGAGGATTGAAGATTGATTATTGAGGATTGAAGGTTGAGGATTGAGGATTGAGGATTGAGGATTGAGGATGAGGTCTGAGGGTTGAGGATTGAGGTTTGAGGATTGAGGACTGAGGATTGTAGATTGAGGATTGATGATTGAGTATTGAGGATTGAAGATTGAGGATTGAGGATTGAGGATTGAAGATTGAGGATTGGGGTTGAGGATTGACGATTGAGGATTGAGTATTGAGGATTGAGAATTGAGGATTGAGGATTGAAGGTTGTGTATTCAGGATTGAAGATTGAGGATTGAGGATTGAGGATTGAGGATTGACGATAAGGGCTGAGGCTTGAGGATTGAGGTTTGAGGACAGAGGACTGAGGATTGAGGATTGAGAGTTGAGGACTGAGGATTGAGGATTGAAGATTGAGGATTGGGTATTGCGGATTGAACATTGAGGATTGAGGATTGAGGATTGAGGATTGAGGATTGACGATGAGGGCTGAGGCTTGAGGATTGAGGTTTAAGGACTGAGGACAGAGTATTGAGGATTGAGAATTGAGGATTGAGGATTGAGGATTGACGATTGAAGATTGATGACTGAGGATTGTGGATTGAGGATTGAGGATTGAACATTGAGGACTGAGTGTTGAGGGTTGAGTGATGAGAATTGGTGTTTGTGGATAGAGGTTTGAAGATTGCAGATTGAGCATTGAGTATTGAAAACTGTTAGTTGAGGATATTCTATTGAGGATTGAGGATTGACAACTGATTGTTGAGGACTGAGGGCTGAAGATTGAGGATTTAGGATTGAGGGTTCAGAATTGAGGTTTGAGGACTGAGGATTGAGGATTGAAGATTGATTATTGAGGATTGAAGGTTGAGGATTGAGGATTGAGGATTGAGGATTGAGGATGAGGTCTGAGGGTTGAGGATTGAGGTTTGAGGATTGAGGACTGAGGATTGTAGATTGAGGATTGATGATTGAGTATTGAGGATTGAAGATTGAGGATTGAGGATTGAGGATTGAAGATTGAGGATTGGGGTTGAGGATTGACGATTGAGGATTGAGTATTGAGGATTGAGAATTGAGGATTGAGGATTGAAGGTTGTGTATTCAGGATTGAAGATTGAGGATTGAGGATTGAGGATTGAGGATTGACGATAAGGGCTGAGGCTTGAGGATTGAGGTTTGAGGACAGAGGACTGAGGATTGAGGATTGAGAGTTGAGGACTGAGGATTGAGGATTGAAGATTGAGGATTGGGTATTGCGGATTGAACATTGAGGATTGAGGATTGAGGATTGAGGATTGAGGATTGACGATGAGGGCTGAGGCTTGAGGATTGAGGTTTAAGGACTGAGGACAGAGTATTGAGGATTGAGAATTGAGGATTGAGGATTGAGGATTGAAGATTGAGGATTGGGTATTGAGGATTGAAGAATGAGGATTGAGGATTGAGTATTGAGGATTGAGGATTGAAGATTGAGGATTGAGGATTGAGGATTGAGGATTGAAGATTGAGTATTGAGGATTGAATGTTGAGGATTGAGGAATGAGGATTGAGGATTGAGGATTGAAGATTGAGGACTGGGGACTGAGAGTTGAGGGTCGAGTGATGAGAATTGGTGTTTGTGGATAGAGGTTTGAAGATTGCAGATTGAGCACTGAGTATTGAAAACTCTGAATTGAGGATATTCTATTGAGGATTGAGGATTGACAACTGATTGTTGAGGACTGAGGGCTGAAGATTGAGGATTCAGGACTGAGGATTCAGAATTGAGGTTTGAGGACTGAGGATTGAGGATTGAAGATTGATTATTGAGGATTCAAGGTTGAGGATTGAGGATCGGGGATTGAGAACTGAGAATGAGGGCTGAAGGTTGAGGATTGAGGTTTGAGGATTGAGGACTGAGGATTGAGGATCGGGGATTGATGATTGAGTATTGAGGATTGAAGATTGAGGGTTGAGGATTGAGGACTGAGGATTGAGGATTGAGGATTGAGGATTGAGGATTGAGGATTGAACATTGAGGATTGGGTATTGAGGATTGAAGAATGAGGATTGAGGATTGAGGATTGAGGATTGAGGATTGAGGATTGAGGATTGAAGATTGAGGATTGGGGACTGAGTGTTCAGGGTTGAGTGGTGAGGATTGATGTTTGTGGATAGAGATATGAAGATTGCAGATTGAGTATTGCGTATGGCAAGCTCTGAGCTGACGATATTCTATTGAGGATTGAGGATTGACAACGGATTGTTGAGGACTGAGGGCTGTAGATTGAGGTTTCAGGATTGACGATTCAGGATTCTGGTTTGAGGACTGAGGATTGAGGATTGAGGATTGAGGATTGAGAATTGAGGATTGAGGATTGAAGATTGAGGATTGGGTATTGAGGTTTGAACATTAAGGATTGAGGATTGAGGATTGAGGATTGAGGATTGAGGATTGAAGATTGAATATTGATGATTGAAGTTTGAGGATTGAGGATTGAGTGTTGTGGATTGAGGACGAGGACTGAGGGTTGAGTATTGATGTTTGAGGTCTGAGGATTGAAGATTGAAGATTGAGAATTGAGGGTTGAGGATAGAGGATTGAAGATTGAGGATTGGGTATTGAGGATTGAAGAATGAGGACTGAGGATTGAGGATTGAGGATTGAGTATTGAACATTGAGTATTGCGGATTGAAGGTTGAGGATTGAGGATTGAGGATTGAGGATTTAGGATTGATGATTGAGGATTGAAGATTGAGTATTGAGGATTGAAGATTGAGGATTGAGGATTGAGGATTGAGGATTGAAGATTGAGGTTTGGGGATTGAGGATTGACGATTGAGGATTGAGTATTGAGGATTGAGAGTTGAGGATTGAGGACTGAACGTTGGTTATTGAGGACTGAAGGTTGAGGATTGAGGATTGAGGATTGAAGATTGAGGACTTAGTGTTGAGGGTTGAGTGATGGGAATTGATGTTTGTGGATTGAGATTTGAAGATTGAAGAATGGGGATTGAGTATTGAAAGCTGTGAATTGAGGATATTCTATTGAGGATTGAGGATTGACAATTGATTGTTGAGGACTGAGGGCTGAAGGCTGAGGATTCAGGATTGAGGATTCGGGATTGAGGTTTGAGGACTGAGGATTGACGGTTGAGGATTGAGGATTGAGTATTGACGCTTGAGGATTGAGGGTTGAGGATTGACGATTGAGGATTGAGTATTGAGGATTGAGAATTGAGGATTGAGGACTGAGTATTGTGTATTCAGGATTGAAGATTGAGGATTGAGGATTGAGGATTGAGGATTGACGATAAGGGCTGAGGCTTGAGGATTGGGGATTGAGGACAGAGGACTGAGGATTGAGGATTGAGAATTGAGGATTGAGGATTGAGGATTGAAGATTGGGGATTGGGTATTGCGGATTGAACATTGAGGATTGAGGATTGAGGATTGAGGATTGAGGATTGACGATGAGGGCTGAGGCTTGAGGATTGAGGTTTAGGGACTGAGGACTGACGATTGAGGATTGAGAATTGAGGATTGAGCATTGAGGATTGAAGATTGAGGATTGGGTATTGCGGATTGAACATTGAGGATTGAGGAATGAGGATTGAGGATTGAGGACAGAAGATTGAATATTGATGATTGAAGATTGTGGATTGAGGATTGAGGGTTGCGGATTGAGGACGAGGACTGAGGGTTGAGTATTGATGTTTGAGGTCTGAGGATTGAGGATAGAGGATTGAGAATTGAGGATTGAGGATTGAGGATTGACGATTGAGGATTGAGTATTGAGGATTGAGAATTGAGGATTGAGGACTGAATATTGTGTATTCAGGATTGAAGATTGAGGATTGAGGATTGAGGATTGAGGATAGACGATAAGGGCTGAGGCTTGAGGATTGAGGATTGAGGACAGAGGACTGAGGATTGAGGATTGAGAATTGAGGATTGAGGATTGAGGATTGATGATTGGGGATTGGGTATTGCGGATTGAACATTGAGGATTGAGGATTGAGGATTGAGGATTGAGTATTGACGATGAGGGCTGAGGCTTGAGGATTGAGGTTTAAGGACTGAGGACTGAGGATTGAGGATTGAGAATTGAGGATTGAGCATTGAGGATTGAAGATTGAGGATTGGGTATTGCGGATTGAACATTGAGGATTGAGGAATGAGGATTGAGGATTGAGGACTGAAGATTGAATATTGATGATTGAAGATTGTGGATTGAGGATTGAGGGTTGCGGATTGAGGACGAGGACTGAGGGTTGAGTATTGATGTTTGAGGTCTGAGGATTGAGGATAGAGGATTGAGAATTGAGGATTGAGGATTGAGGATTGAAGATTGAGGATTGGGTATTGAGGATTGAAGAATGAGGACTGAAGATTCAGGGTTGAGGATTGAGGATTGAAGATTGAGTATTGAGGATTGAAGATTGAGGATTGAGGATTCAGGATTGAGGATTCAGGATTTAGGATTGAGGATTGAGGACTGAGGATTGAAGATTGAGGATTGAGGATTGAGGATTAAAGGTTGAGCATTGAGGATTGAAGATTGAGGATTCATGATTGAGGATTGAGGATTGAGGATTGAGGATTGAGGACTGAGTATTGAAGATTGAAGATTGAGGATTGAGGATTGAAGATAGAGGATTGGCTATTGAGGATTGAAGAATGAGGATTGAGGATTGAGGATTGAGGATTGAAGATTGATGATTGAGGATTGTGGATTGAGGATTGAGGATTGAACATTGAGGACTGAGTGTTGAGGGTTGAGTGATGAGAATTGGTGTTTGTGGATAGAGGTTTGAAGATTGCAGATTGAGCATTGAGTATTGAAAACTGTGAATTGAGGATATTCTATTGAGGATTGAGGATTGACAACTGATTGTTGAGGACTGAGGGCTGAAGATTGAGGATTCAGGACTGAGGATTCAGAATTGAGGTGTGAGGACTGAGGATTGAGGATTGAAGATTGATTATTGAGGATTCAAGGTTGAGGATTGAGGATTGGGGATTGAGAATTGAGGATGAGGGCTGAGGGTTGAGGATTGAGGTTTGAGGATTGAGGACTGAGGATTGAGGATCGGGGATTGATGATTGAGTATTGAGGATTGAAGATTGAGGATTGAGGATTGTGGACTGAGGATTGAGGATTGAGGATTGAGGATTGAGGATTGAGTATTGACGCTTGAGGATTGAGTGTTGAGGATTGACGATTGAGGATTGAGTATTGAGGATTGAGAATTGAGGACTGAGGATTGAAGATTGTGTATTCAGGATTGAAGATTGAGGATTGAGGATTGAGGATTGAGGATTGACGATAAGGGCTAAGGATTGAGGATTGAGGTTTGAGGACTGAGGACTGAGGATTGAGGATTGAGAGTTGAGGACTGAGGATTGAGGATTGAAGATTGAGGATTGGGTATTGCGGATTGAACATTGAGGATTGAGGATTGAGTATTGAGGATTGAGGATTGACGATGAGGGCTGAGGCTTGAGGATTGAGGTTTGAGGACTGAGGACTGAGGATTGAGGATTGAGAGTTGAGGACTGAGGATTGAGGATTGAAGATTGAGGATTGGGTATTGCGGATTGAACATTGAGGATTGAGAATTGAGGATTGAGGATTGAGGATTGAAGATTGAGGATTGGGTATTGAGGATTGAAGAATGAGGAGTGAGGATTGAGGATTGAGGATTGAGGATTGAAGATTGAGGATTGAGGATTGAGGATTGAGGATTGAAGATTGAGTATTGAGGATTGAATGTTGAAGATTGAGGAATGAGGATTGAGGATTGAGGATTGAAGATTGAGGACTGGGGACTGAGAGTTGAGGGTTGAGTGATGAGAATTGGTGTTTGTGGATAGAGGTTTGAAGATTGCAGAATGAGCATTGAGTATAGAAAACTGTGAATTGAGGATATTCCATTGAGGATTGAGGATTGACAACTGATTGTTGAGGACTGAGGGCTGAAGATTGAGGATTCAGGATTGAGGATTCAGAATTGAGGTTTGAGGACTGAGGATTGAGGATTGAAGATTGATTATTGAGGATTCAAGGTTGAGGATTGAGGATTGGGGATTGAGTATTGAGGATGAGGGCTGAGGGTTGAGGATTGAGGTTTGAGGATTGAGGACTGAGGATTGAGGATTGGGGATTGATGATTGAGTATTGAGGATTGAAGATTGAGGATTGGGTATTGAGGATTGAAGAATGAGGATTGAGGATTGAGGATTGATGATTGAGGATTGAGGATTGAGGATTGAGGATTGACGATTGAAGATTGATGACTGAGGATTGTGGATTGAGGATTGAGGATTGAACATTGAGGACTGAGTGTTGAGGGTTGAGTGATGAGAATTGGTGTTTGTGGATAGAGGTTTGAAGATTGCAGATTGAGCATTGAGTATTGAAAACTGTTAGTTGAGGATATTCTATTGAGGATTGAGGATTGACAACTGATTGTTGAGGACTGAGGGCTGAAGATTGAGGATTGAGAGTTGAGGACTGAGGATTGAGGATTGAAGATTGAGGATTGGGTATTGCGGATTGAACATTGAGGATTGAGAATTGAGGATTGAGGATTGAGGATTGAAGATTGAGGATTGGGTATTGAGGATTGAAGAATGAGGAGTGAGGATTGAGGATTGAGGATTGAGGATTGAAGATTGAGGATTGAGGATTGAGGATTGAGGATTGAGGATGAGGGCTGAGGGTTGAGGATTGAGGTTTGAGGATTGAGGACTGAGGATTGAGGATCGGGGATTGATGATTGAGTATTGAGGATTGAAGATTGAGGATTGAGGATTGTGGACTGAGGATTGAGGATTGAGGATTGAGGATTGAGGATTGAGTATTGACGCTTGAGGATTGAGTGTTGAGGATTGACGATTGAGGATTGAGTATTGAGGATTGAGAATTGAGGACTGAGGATTGAAGATTGTGTATTCAGGATTGAAGATTGAGGATTGAGGATTGAGGATTGAGGATTGACGATAAGGGCTAAGGATTGAGGATTGAGGTTTGAGGACTGAGGACTGAGGATTGAGGATTGAGAGTTGAGGACTGAGGATTGAGGATTGAAGATTGAGGATTGGGTATTGCGGATTGAACATTGAGGATTGAGGATTGAGTATTGAGGATTGAGGATTGACGATGAGGGCTGAGGCTTGAGGATTGAGGTTTGAGGACTGAGGACTGAGGATTGAGGATTGAGAGTTGAGGACTGAGGATTGAGGATTGAAGATTGAGGATTGGGTATTGCGGATTGAACATTGAGGATTGAGAATTGAGGATTGAGGATTGAGGATTGAAGATTGAGGATTGGGTATTGAGGATTGAAGAATGAGGAGTGAGGATTGAGGATTGAGGATTGAGGATTGAAGATTGAGGATTGAGGATTGAGGATTGAGGATTGAAGATTGAGTATTGAGGATTGAATGTTGAAGATTGAGGAATGAGGATTGAGGATTGAGGATTGAAGATTGAGGACTGGGGACTGAGAGTTGAGGGTTGAGTGATGAGAATTGGTGTTTGTGGATAGAGGTTTGAAGATTGCAGAATGAGCATTGAGTATAGAAAACTGTGAATTGAGGATATTCCATTGAGGATTGAGGATTGACAACTGATTGTTGAGGACTGAGGGCTGAAGATTGAGGATTCAGGATTGAGGATTCAGAATTGAGGTTTGAGGACTGAGGATTGAGGATTGAAGATTGATTATTGAGGATTCAAGGTTGAGGATTGAGGATCGGGGATTGAGAACTGAGAATGAGGGCTGAAGGTTGAGGATTGAGGTTTGAGGATTGAGGACTGAGGATTGAGGATCGGGGATTGATGATTGAGTATTGAGGATTGAAGATTGAGGGTTGAGGATTGAGGACTGAGGATTGAGGATTGAGGATTGAGGATTGAGGATTGAGGATTGAACATTGAGGATTGGGTATTGAGGATTGAAGAATGAGGATTGAGGATTGAGGATTGAGGATTGAGGATTGAGGATTGAGGATTGAAGATTGAGGATTGGGGACTGAGTGTTCAGGGTTGAGTGGTGAGGATTGATGTTTGTGGATAGAGATATGAAGATTGCAGATTGAGTATTGCGTATGGCAAGCTCTGAGCTGACGATATTCTATTGAGGATTGAGGATTGACAACGGATTGTTGAGGACTGAGGGCTGTAGATTGAGGTTTCAGGATTGACGATTCAGGATTCTGGTTTGAGGACTGAGGATTGAGGATTGAGGATTGAGGATTGAGAATTGAGGATTGAGGATTGAAGATTGAGGATTGGGTATTGAGGTTTGAACATTAAGGATTGAGGATTGAGGATTGAGGATTGAGGATTGAGGATTGAAGATTGAATATTGATGATTGAAGTTTGAGGATTGAGGATTGAGTGTTGTGGATTGAGGACGAGGACTGAGGGTTGAGTATTGATGTTTGAGGTCTGAGGATTGAAGATTGAAGATTGAGAATTGAGGGTTGAGGATAGAGGATTGAAGATTGAGGATTGGGTATTGAGGATTGAAGAATGAGGACTGAGGATTGAGGATTGAGGATTGAGTATTGAACATTGAGTATTGCGGATTGAAGGTTGAGGATTGAGGATTGAGGATTGAGGATTTAGGATTGATGATTGAGGATTGAAGATTGAGTATTGAGGATTGAAGATTGAGGATTGAGGATTGAGGATTGAGGATTGAAGATTGAGGTTTGGGGATTGAGGATTGACGATTGAGGATTGAGTATTGAGGATTGAGAGTTGAGGATTGAGGACTGAACGTTGGTTATTGAGGACTGAAGGTTGAGGATTGAGGATTGAGGATTGAAGATTGAGGACTTAGTGTTGAGGGTTGAGTGATGGGAATTGATGTTTGTGGATTGAGATTTGAAGATTGAAGAATGGGGATTGAGTATTGAAAGCTGTGAATTGAGGATATTCTATTGAGGATTGAGGATTGACAATTGATTGTTGAGGACTGAGGGCTGAAGGCTGAGGATTCAGGATTGAGGATTCGGGATTGAGGTTTGAGGACTGAGGATTGACGGTTGAGGATTGAGGATTGAGTATTGACGCTTGAGGATTGAGGGTTGAGGATTGACGATTGAGGATTGAGTATTGAGGATTGAGAATTGAGGATTGAGGACTGAGTATTGTGTATTCAGGATTGAAGATTGAGGATTGAGGATTGAGGATTGAGGATTGACGATAAGGGCTGAGGCTTGAGGATTGGGGATTGAGGACAGAGGACTGAGGATTGAGGATTGAGAATTGAGGATTGAGGATTGAGGATTGAAGATTGGGGATTGGGTATTGCGGATTGAACATTGAGGATTGAGGATTGAGGATTGAGGATTGAGGATTGACGATGAGGGCTGAGGCTTGAGGATTGAGGTTTAAGGACTGAGGACTGACGATTGAGGATTGAGAATTGAGGATTGAGCATTGAGGATTGAAGATTGAGGATTGGGTATTGCGGATTGAACATTGAGGATTGAGGAATGAGGATTGAGGATTGAGGACAGAAGATTGAATATTGATGATTGAAGATTGTGGATTGAGGATTGAGGGTTGCGGATTGAGGACGAGGACTGAGGGTTGAGTATTGATGTTTGAGGTCTGAGGATTGAGGATAGAGGATTGAGAATTGAGGATTGAGGATTGAGGATTGACGATTGAGGATTGAGTATTGAGGATTGAGAATTGAGGATTGAGGACTGAATATTGTGTATTCAGGATTGAAGATTGAGGATTGAGGATTGAGGATTGAGGATAGACGATAAGGGCTGAGGCTTGAGGATTGAGGATTGAGGACAGAGGACTGAGGATTGAGGATTGAGAATTGAGGATTGAGGATTGAGGATTGATGATTGGGGATTGGGTATTGCGGATTGAACATTGAGGATTGAGGATTGAGGATTGAGGATTGAGTATTGACGATGAGGGCTGAGGCTTGAGGATTGAGGTTTAAGGACTGAGGACTGAGGATTGAGGATTGAGAATTGAGGATTGAGCATTGAGGATTGAAGATTGAGGATTGGGTATTGCGGATTGAACATTGAGGATTGAGGAATGAGGATTGAGGATTGAGGACTGAAGATTGAATATTGATGATTGAAGATTGTGGATTGAGGATTGAGGGTTGCGGATTGAGGACGAGGACTGAGGGTTGAGTATTGATGTTTGAGGTCTGAGGATTGAGGATAGAGGATTGAGAATTGAGGATTGAGGATTGAGGATTGAAGATTGAGGATTGGGTATTGAGGATTGAAGAATGAGGACTGAAGATTCAGGGTTGAGGATTGAGGATTGAAGATTGAGTATTGAGGATTGAAGATTGAGGATTGAGGATTCAGGATTGAGGATTCAGGATTTAGGATTGAGGATTGAGGACTGAGGATTGAAGATTGAGGATTGAGGATTGAGGATTAAAGGTTGAGCATTGAGGATTGAAGATTGAGGATTCATGATTGAGGATTGAGGATTGAGGATTGAGGATTGAGGACTGAGTATTGAAGATTGAAGATTGAGGATTGAGGATTGAAGATAGAGGATTGGCTATTGAGGATTGAAGAATGAGGATTGAGGATTGAGGATTGAGGATTGAAGATTGATGATTGAGGATTGTGGATTGAGGATTGAGGATTGAACATTGAGGACTGAGTGTTGAGGGTTGAGTGATGAGAATTGGTGTTTGTGGATAGAGGTTTGAAGATTGCAGATTGAGCATTGAGTATTGAAAACTGTGAATTGAGGATATTCTATTGAGGATTGAGGATTGACAACTGATTGTTGAGGACTGAGGGCTGAAGATTGAGGATTCAGGACTGAGGATTCAGAATTGAGGTGTGAGGACTGAGGATTGAGGATTGAAGATTGATTATTGAGGATTCAAGGTTGAGGATTGAGGATTGGGGATTGAGAATTGAGGATGAGGGCTGAGGGTTGAGGATTGAGGTTTGAGGATTGAGGACTGAGGATTGAGGATCGGGGATTGATGATTGAGTATTGAGGATTGAAGATTGAGGATTGAGGATTGTGGACTGAGGATTGAGGATTGAGGATTGAGGATTGAGGATTGAGTATTGACGCTTGAGGATTGAGTGTTGAGGATTGACGATTGAGGATTGAGTATTGAGGATTGAGAATTGAGGACTGAGGATTGAAGATTGTGTATTCAGGATTGAAGATTGAGGATTGAGGATTGAGGATTGAGGATTGACGATAAGGGCTAAGGATTGAGGATTGAGGTTTGAGGACTGAGGACTGAGGATTGAGGATTGAGAGTTGAGGACTGAGGATTGAGGATTGAAGATTGAGGATTGGGTATTGCGGATTGAACATTGAGGATTGAGGATTGAGTATTGAGGATTGAGGATTGACGATGAGGGCTGAGGCTTGAGGATTGAGGTTTGAGGACTGAGGACTGAGGATTGAGGATTGAGAGTTGAGGACTGAGGATTGAGGATTGAAGATTGAGGATTGGGTATTGCGGATTGAACATTGAGGATTGAGAATTGAGGATTGAGGATTGAGGATTGAAGATTGAGGATTGGGTATTGAGGATTGAAGAATGAGGAGTGAGGATTGAGGATTGAGGATTGAGGATTGAAGATTGAGGATTGAGGATTGAGGATTGAGGATTGAAGATTGAGTATTGAGGATTGAATGTTGAAGATTGAGGAATGAGGATTGAGGATTGAGGATTGAAGATTGAGGACTGGGGACTGAGAGTTGAGGGTTGAGTGATGAGAATTGGTGTTTGTGGATAGAGGTTTGAAGATTGCAGATTGAGCATTGAGTATTGAAAACTGTGAATTGAGGATATTCTATTGAGGATTGAGGATTGACAACTGATTGTTGAGGACTGAGGGCTGAAGATTGAGGATTCAGGACTGAGGATTCAGAATTGAGGTTTGAGGACTGAGGATTGAGGATTGAAGAATGATTATTGAGGATTCAAGGTTGAGGATTGAGGATTGGGGATTGAGAATTGAGGATGAGGGCTGAGGGTTGAGGATTGAGGTTTGAGGATTGAGGACTGAGGATTGAGGATCGGGGATTGATAATTGAGAATTGAGGATTGAAGGATGAGGATTGAGGATTGAGGATTGAGGATTGAGAATTGAGGATTGAGGATTGAAGATTGAGGATTGGGGACTGAGTGTTCAGGGTTGAGTTGTGAGGATTGATGTTTGTGGATAGAGATATGAAGATTGCAGATTGAGTATTGCGTATGGGAAGCTCTGAGCTGACGATATTCTATTGAGGATTGAGGATTGACAATGGATTGTTGAGGACTGAGGGCTGTAGATTGAGGTTTCAGGATTGAGGATTCAGGATTCTGGTTTGAGGACTGAGGATAGAGGATTGACGATTGAGGATTGAGAATTGAGGATTGAGGATTGAAGATTGAGGATTGGGTATTGAGGATTGAATATTGAGGATTGAGGATTGAGGGTTGAGGATTGAGGATTGAGGATTGAAGATTGAATATTGATGATTGAAGGTTGAGGATTGAGGATTGAGTGTTGTGGATTGAGGACGAGGACTGAGGGTTGAGTATTGATGTTTGAGGTCTGAGGATTGAAGATTGAAGATTGAGAATTGAGGATTGAGGATTGAGGATTGAAGATTGAGGATTGGGTATTGAGGATTGAAGAATGAGGACTGAGGATTGAGGATTGAGGATTGAGGATTGAAGATTGAGGATTGCAGATTGAGTATTGAGTATTGAGTATTGAATACTGTGAATTGAGGATATTCTATCGGGGATTGAGGATTGAAAACTGATTGTTGAGGACTGAGGGCTGAAGATTGAGAATACAGGATTGAGGATTCAGAATTGTGGTTTGAGGACTGAGGATTGAAGGTTGAAGATTGAGTATTGAGGAGTGATGATTGAGGATTGAGGATTGAGGATTGAGGATTGAGAATTGAGGACTGAGGATTGAGGATTGCAGATTGAGTATTGAGTATTGAGTATTGAATACTGTGAATTGAGGATATTCTATTGGGGATTGAGGATTGAAAACTGATTGTTGAGGACTGAGGGCTGAAGATTGAGGATACAGGATTGAGGATTCAGAATTGTGGTTTGAGGACTGAGGATTGAAGATTGAAGATTGAGTATTGAGGATTGAAAATTGAGGGTTGAGGATTGAGCATCGAGGATTGTGGATTGAGGACGAGGACTGAGGGTTGAGTATTGATGTTTGAGGTCTGAGGATTGAGGATAGAGGATTGAGAATTGAGGATTGAGGATTGAGGATTGAAGATTGAGGATTGGGTATTGAGGATTGAAGAGTGAGGACTGAGGATTGAGGATTGAGGATTGAGGATTGAAGATTGAGTATTGAGGATTGAAGATTGAGGATTGAGGATTGAGGATTGAGGATTGAGGATTGAGGATTGAGGATTGAGGATTGAGGATTGAGGATTCAGGATTGAAGATTGAGGATTGAGGATTGAGGATTAAAGATTGAGTATTGAGGATTGAAGATTGAGGATTGATGATTGAGGATTGAGGATTGAGGATTGAGGATTGAGGAATGAGTATTGAAGATTGCGGATTGATGATTGAGGATTGAGGATTGAGGATTGATGATTGAGGATTGAGTATTGAGGATTGAGGATTGAAGATTGAGGATTGAGGATTGAGGATTGAAGATAGAGGATTGGCTATTGAGGATTGAAGAATGAGGATTGAGGATTGAGGATTGAGGATTGAAGATTGATGATTGAGGATTGTGGATTGAGGATTGAGGATTGAACATTGAGGACTGAGTGTTGAGGGTTGAGTGATGAGAATTGGTGTTTGTGGATCGTGGTTTGAAGATTGCAGATTGAGCATTGAGTATTGAAAACTGTGAGTTGAGGATATTCTATTGAGGATTGAGGATTGACAACTGATTGTTGAGGACTGAGGGCAGAAGATTGAGGATTTAGGATTGCGGATTCAGAATTGAGGTTTGAGGACTGAGGATTGAGGATTGAAGGTTGATTATTGAGGATTGAAGATTGAGGATTGAGGATTGAGGATTGAGGATTGAGGATGAGGGCTGAGGGTTGAGGATTGAGGTTTGAGGATTGAGGACTGAGGATTGTGGATTGAGGATTGATGATTGAGTATTGAAGATTGAGAATTGAGGATTGAGGATTGAGGATTGAAGATTGAGGATTGGGTATTGAGGATTGAAGAATGAGGACTGAGGATTGAGGATTGAGGATTGAGGATTGAGAATTGAGGATTGAGGATTGAAGATTGAGGATTGGGTATTGAGGATTGAACATTGAGGATTGAGGATTGAGGATTGAGGATTGAGGATTGAGGATTGAGAATTGAGGATTGAGGATTGAAGATTGAGGATTGGGTATTGAGGATTGAACATTGAGGATTGAGGATTGAGGAAAGAGGATTGAGGATTGAGGATTGAAGATTGAATATTGATGATTGGAGGTTGAGGATTGAGGATTGAGGGTTGTGGATTGAGGACGAGGACTGAGGGTTGAGTATTGATGTTTGAGGTCTGAGGATTGAAGATTGAAGATTGAGAATTGAGGATTGAGGATTGAGGATTGAAGATTGAGGATTGGGTATTGAGGATTGAGGAATGAGGACTGAGGATTGAGGATTGAGGATTGAGGATTGAAGATTGAGTATTGAGGATTGAAGGTTGAGGATTGAGGATTGAGGATTGGGGATTTAGGATTGATGATTGAGGATTGAAGATTGAGTATTGAGGATTGAAGATTGAGGATTGAGGATTGAGGATTGAGGATTGAGGATTGAAGATTGAGGATTGGGGATTGAGGATTGACGATTGAGGATTGAGGATTGAGGATTGAGGATTGAGGATTGACGATAAGGGCTGAGGCTTGAGGATTGAGGTTTGAGGACTGAGGACTGAGGATTGAGGATTGAGAATTGAGGATTGAGGATTGAGGATTGAAGACTGAGGATTGGGTATTGCGGATTGAACATTGAGGATTGAGGATTGAGGATTGAGGATTGAGGACTGAATATTGAATATTGATGATTGAAGATTGTGGATTGAGGATTGAGGGTTGCGGATTGAGGACGAGGACTGAGGGTAGAGGATTGACGATTGAGTATTGACGCTTGAGGATTGAGGGTTGAGGATTGACGATTGAGGATTGAGTATTGAGGATTGAGAATTGAGGCCTGAGGATTGAAGATTGTGTATTCAGGATTGAAGATTGAGGATTGAGGATTGAGGATTGAGGATTGACGATAAGGGCTGAGGCTTGAGGATTGAGGTTTGAGGACTGAGGACTGAGGATTGAGGATTGAGAATTGAGGATTGAGGATTGAGGATTGAAGATTGAGGATTGGGTATTGCGGATTGAACATTGAGGATTGAGGATTGAGGATTGAGGATTGAGGACTGAAGTTTGAATATTGATGATTGAAGATTGTGTATTGAGGATTGAGGGTTGCGGATTGAGGACGAGGACTGAGGGTTGAGTATTGATGTTTGAGGTCTGGGGATTGAGGATTGAGGATTGAGAATTGAGGATTGAGGATTGAGGATTGAAGATTGAGGATTGGGTATTGAGGATTGAAGAATGAGGATTGAGGATTGAGGATTGAGGATTGAGGATTGAAGATTGAGTATTGAGGATTGAAGAATGAGAATTGAGGATTGAGGGTTGAGGATTGAGGTTTGAGTATTGAGGATTGAGGATTGAGGATTGAAGATTGACTATTAAGCATTGAAGACTGAGGATTGAGGATTGAGGATTCAGGATTGAGGATTGAAGATTGAGGATAGGGGATTGAGGATTGACGATTGAGGATTGAGTATTGAGGAATGAGAATTGAGAATTGAGGATTGAGGGTTGAAGATTGTGTATTCAGGATTGAAGATTGAGGATTGAGGATTGAGGATTGAGGATTGACGATGAGGGCTGAGGCTTGAGGATTGAGGTTTAAGGACTGAGGACTGAGGATTGAGGATTGAGAATTGAGGATTGAGGATTGAGGATTGAAGATTGAGGATTGGGTATTGAGGATTGAAGAATGAGGATTGAGGATTGAAGATTGAGGATTGAGTATTGAGGATTGAGAATTGATGATTGAGGATTGAAGATTGTGTATTCAGGATTGAAGATTGAGGATTGAGGATTGAGGATTGAGGATTGAGGATGAGGGCTGAGGGTTGAGGATTGAGGTTTGAGGATTGAGGACTGAGGATTGTGGGTTGAGGATTGATGATTGAGTATTGAAGATTGAGAATTGAGGATTGAGGATTGAGGATTGAAGATTGAGGATTGAGGATTGAGGATTGAAGATTGAGGATTGGGGATTGAGGATTGACGATTGAGGATTGAGGATTGAGGATTGAGGATTGACGATAAGGGCTGAGGCTTGAGGATTGAGGTTTGAGGACTGAGGACTGAGGATTGAGGATTGAGAATTGAGGATTGAGGATTGAGGATTGAAGATTGAGGATTGGGTATTGCGGATTGAACATTGAGGATTGAGGATTGAGGATTGAGGATTGAGGACTGAAGATTGAATATTGATGATTGAAGATTGTGGATTGAGGATTGAGGGTTGCGGATTGAGGACGAGGACTGAGGGTTGAGGATTGAGGACTGAGTATTGACGCTTGAGGATTGAGGGTTAAGAATTGACGATTGAGGATTGAGTATTGAGGATTGAGAATTGAGGTCTGAGGATTGAAGATTGTGTATTCAATATTGAAAATTGAGGAATGAGGATTGAGGATTGAGGATTGACGATAACGGCTGAGGCTTGAGGATTGAGGTTTGAGGACTGAGGACTGAGGATTGAGGATTGAGAATTGAGGATTGAGGATTGAGGATTGAAGATTGAGGATTGGGTATTGCGGATTGAACATTGAGGATTGAGGATTGAGGATTGAGGATTGAGGACTGAAGATTGAATATTGATGATTGAAGATTGTGGATTGAGGATTGAGGGTTGCGGATTGAGGACGAGGACTGAGGGTTGAGTATTGATGTTTGAGGTCTGGGGATTGAGGATTGAGGATTGAGAATTGAGGATTGAGGATTGAGGATTGAAGATTGAGGATTAAAGATTGAGTATTGAGGATTGAAGATTGAGGATTGATGATTGAGGATTGAGGATTGAGGATTGAGGATTGAGGATTGAAGATTGAGTATTGAGGATAGAAGAATGAGAATTGAGGATTGAGGGTTGAGGAGTGAGGTTTGAGTATTGAGGATTGAGGATTGAGGATTGAAGATTGACTATTAAGGATTGAAGACTGAGGATTGAGGATTGAGGATTCAGAATTGAGGATTGAAGATTGAGGATTGGGGATTGAGGATTGACGATTGAGGATTGAGGATTGAAGATTGAGGATTGGGTATTGAGGATTGAAGAGTGAGGACTGAGGATTGAGGATTGAGGATTGAGGATTGAAGATTGAGTATTGAGGATTGAAGATTGAGGATTGAGGATTGAGGATTGAGGATTGAGGATTGAGGATTGAGGATTGAGGATTGAGGATTGAGGATTCAGGATTGAAGATTGAGGATTGAGGATTGAGGATTAAAGATTGAGTATTGAGGATTGAAGATTGAGGATTGATGATTGAGGATTGAGGATTGAGGATTGAGGATTGAGGAATGAGTATTGAAGATTGCGGATTGATGATTGAGGATTGAGGATTGAGGATTGATGATTGAGGATTGAGTATTGAGGATTGAGGATTGATGATTGAGGATTGAGGATTGAGGATTGAAGATAGAGGATTGGCTATTGAGGATTGAAGAATGAGGATTGAGGATTGAGGATTGAGGATTGAAGATTGATGATTGAGGATTGTGGATTGAGGATTGAGGATTGAACATTGAGGACTGAGTGTTGAGGGTTGAGTGATGAGAATTGGTGTTTGTGGATCGTGGTTTGAAGATTGCAGATTGAGCATTGAGTATTGAAAACTGTGAGTTGAGGATATTCTATTGAGGATTGAGGATTGACAACTGATTGTTGAGGACTGAGGGCAGAAGATTGAGGATTTAGGATTGCGGATTCAGAATTGAGGTTTGAGGACTGAGGATTGAGGATTGAAGGTTGATTATTGAGGATTGAAGATTGAGGATTGAGGATTGAGGATTGAGGATTGAGGATGAGGGCTGAGGGTTGAGGATTGAGGTTTGAGGATTGAGGACCGAGGATTGTGGATTGAGGATTGATGATTGAGTATTGAAGATTGAGAATTGAGGATTGAGGATTGAGGATTGAAGATTGAGGATTGGGTATTGAGGATTGAAGAATGAGGACTGAGGATTGAGGATTGAGGATTGAGGATTGAGAATTGAGGATTGAGGATTGAAGATTGAGGATTGGGTATTGAGGATTGAACATTGAGGATTGAGGATTGAGGATTGAGGATTGAGGATTGAGGATTGAGAATTGAGGATTGAGGATTGAAGATTGAGGATTGGGTATTGAGGATTGAACATTGAGGATTGAGGATTGAGGAAAGAGGATTGAGGATTGAGGATTGAAGATTGAATATTGATGATTGAAGGTTGAGGATTGAGGATTGAGGGTTGTGGATTGAGGACGAGGACTGAGGGTTGAGTATTGATGTTTGAGGTCTGAGGATTGAAGATTGAAGATTGAGAATTGAGGATTGAGGATTGAGGATTGAAGATTGAGGATTGGGTATTGAGGATTGAGGAATGAGGACTGAGGATTGAGGATTGAGGATTGAGGATTGAATATTGAGTATTGAGGATTGAAGGTTGAGGATTGAGGATTGAGGATTGAGGATTTAGGATTGATGATTGAGGATTGAAGATTGAGTATTGAGGATTGAAGATTGAGGATTGAGGATTGAGGATTGAGGATTGAGGATTGAAGATTGAGGATTGGGGATTGAGGATTGACGATTGAGGATTGAGGATTGAGGATTGAGGATTGACGATAAGGGCTGAGGCTTGAGGATTGAGGTTTGAGGACTGAGGACTGAGGATTGAGGATTGAGAATTGAGGATTGAGGATTGAGGATTGAAGACTGAGGATTGGGTATTGCGGATTGAACATTGAGGATTGAGGATTGAGGATTGAGGATTGAGGACTGAATATTGAATATTGATGATTGAAGATTGTGGATTGAGGATTGAGGGTTGCGGATTGAGGACGAGGACTGAGGGTAGAGGATTGAGGATTGAGTATTGACGCTTGAGGATTGAGGGTTGAGGATTGACGATTGAGGATTGAGTATTGAGGATTGAGAATTGAGGCCTGAGGATTGAAGATTGTGTATTCAGGATTGAAGATTGAGGATTGAGGATTGAGGATTGAGGATTGACGATAAGGGCTGAGGCTTGAGGATTGAGGTTTGAGGACTGAGGACTGAGGATTGAGGATTGAGAATTGAGGATTGAGGATTGAGGATTGAAGATTGAGGATTGGGTATTGCGGATTGAACATTGAGGATTGAGGATTGAGGATTGAGGATTGAGGACTGAAGTTTGAATATTGATGATTGAAGATTGTGTATTGAGGATTGAGGGTTGCGGATTGAGGACGAGGACTGAGGGTTGAGTATTGATGTTTGAGGTCTGGGGATTGAGGATTGAGGATTGAGTATTGAGGATTGAGAATTGATGATTGAGGATTGAAGATTGTGTATTCAGGATTGAAGATTGAGGATTGAGGATTGAGGATTGAGGATTGAGGATGAGGGCTGAGGGTTGAGGATTGAGGTTTGAGGATTGAGGACTGAGGATTGTGGGTTGAGGATTGATGATTGAGTATTGAAGATTGAGAATTGAGGATTGAGGATTGAGGATTGAAGATTGAGGATTGAGGATTGAGGATTGAAGATTGAGGATTGGGGATTGAGGATTGACGATTGAGGATTGAGGACTGAGGACTGAGGATTGAGGATTGAGAATTGAGGATTGAGGATTGAGGATTGAAGACTGAGGATTGGGTATTGCGGATTGAACATTGAGGATTGAGGATTGAGGATTGAGGATTGAGGACTGAATATTGAATATTGATGATTGAAGATTGTGGATTGAGGATTGAGGGTTGCGGATTGAGGACGAGGACTGAGGGTAGAGGATTGACGATTGAGTATTGACGCTTGAGGATTGAGGGTTGAGGATTGACGATTGAGGATTGAGTATTGAGGATTGAGAATTGAGGCCTGAGGATTGAAGATTGTGTATTCAGGATTGAAGATTGAGGATTGAGGATTGAGGATTGAGGATTGACGATAAGGGCTGAGGCTTGAGGATTGAGGTTTGAGGACTGAGGACTGAGGATTGAGGATTGAGAATTGAGGATTGAGGATTGAGGATTGAAGATTGAGGATTGGGTATTGCGGATTGAACATTGAGGATTGAGGATTGAGGATTGAGGATTGAGGACTGAAGTTTGAATATTGATGATTGAAGATTGTGTATTGAGGATTGAGGGTTGCGGATTGAGGACGAGGACTGAGGGTTGAGTATTGATGTTTGAGGTCTGGGGATTGAGGATTGAGGATTGAGAATTGAGGATTGAGGATTGAGGATTGAAGATTGAGGATTGGGTATTGAGGATTGAAGAATGAGGATTGAGGATTGAGGATTGAGGATTGAGGATTGAAGATTGAGTATTGAGGATTGAAGAATGAGAATTGAGGATTGAGGGTTGAGGATTGAGGTTTGAGTATTGAGGATTGAGGATTGAGGATTGAAGATTGACTATTAAGCATTGAAGACTGAGGATTGAGGATTGAGGATTCAGGATTGAGGATTGAAGATTGAGGATAGGGGATTGAGGATTGACGATTGAGGATTGAGTATTGAGGAATGAGAATTGAGAATTGAGGATTGAGGGTTGAAGATTGTGTATTCAGGATTGAAGATTGAGGATTGAGGATTGAGGATTGAGGATTGACGATGAGGGCTGAGGCTTGAGGATTGAGGTTTAAGGACTGAGGACTGAGGATTGAGGATTGAGAATTGAGGATTGAGGATTGAGGATTGAAGATTGAGGATTGGGTATTGAGGATTGAAGAATGAGGATTGAGGATTGAAGATTGAGGATTGAGTATTGAGGATTGAGAATTGATGATTGAGGATTGAAGATTGTGTATTCAGGATTGAAGATTGAGGATTGAGGATTGAGGATTGAGGATTGAGGATGAGGGCTGAGGGTTGAGGATTGAGGTTTGAGGATTGAGGACTGAGGATTGTGGGTTGAGGATTGATGATTGAGTATTGAAGATTGAGAATTGAGGATTGAGGATTGAGGATTGAAGATTGAGGATTGAGGATTGAGGATTGAAGATTGAGGATTGGGGATTGAGGATTGACGATTGAGGATTGAGGATTGAGGATTGAGGATTGACGATAAGGGCTGAGGCTTGAGGATTGAGGTTTGAGGACTGAGGACTGAGGATTGAGGATTGAGAATTGAGGATTGAGGATTGAGGATTGAAGATTGAGGATTGGGTATTGCGGATTGAACATTGAGGATTGAGGATTGAGGATTGAGGATTGAGGACTGAAGATTGAATATTGATGATTGAAGATTGTGGATTGAGGATTGAGGGTTGCGGATTGAGGACGAGGACTGAGGGCTGAGGATTGAGGACTGAGTATTGACGCTTGAGGATTGAGGGTTAAGAATTGACGATTGAGGATTGAGTATTGAGGATTGAGAATTGAGGTCTGAGGATTGAAGATTGTGTATTCAATATTGAAAATTGAGGAATGAGGATTGAGGATTGAGGATTGACGATAACGGCTGAGGCTTGAGGATTGAGGTTTGAGGACTGAGGACTGAGGATTGAGGATTGAGAATTGAGGATTGAGGATTGAGGATTGAAGATTGAGGATTGGGTATTGCGGATTGAACATTGAGGATTGAGGATTGAGGATTGAGGATTGAGGACTGAAGATTGAATATTGATGATTGAAGATTGTGGATTGAGGATTGAGGGTTGCGGATTGAGGACGAGGACTGAGGGTTGAGTATTGATGTTTGAGGTCTGGGGATTGAGGATTGAGGATTGAGAATTGAGGATTGAGGATTGAGGATTGAAGATTGAGGATTAAAGATTGAGTATTGAGGATTGAAGATTGAGGATTGATGATTGAGGATTGAGGATTGAGGATTGAGGATTGAGGATTGAAGATTGAGTATTGAGGATAGAAGAATGAGAATTGAGGATTGAGGGTTGAGGAGTGAGGTTTGAGTATTGAGGATTGAGGATTGAGGATTGAAGATTGACTATTAAGGATTGAAGACTGAGGATTGAGGATTGAGGATTCAGAATTGAGGATTGAAGATTGAGGATTGGGGATTGAGGATTGACGATTGAGGATTGAGGATTGAAGATTGAGGATTGGGTATTGAGGATTGAAGAGTGAGGACTGAGGATTGAGGATTGAGGATTGAGGATTGAAGATTGAGTATTGAGGATTGAAGATTGAGGATTGAGGATTGAGGATTGAGGATTGAGGATTGAGGATTGAGGATTGAGGATTGAGGATTGAGGATTCAGGATTGAAGATTGAGGATTGAGGATTGAGGATTAAAGATTGAGTATTGAGGATTGAAGATTGAGGATTGATGATTGAGGATTGAGGATTGAGGATTGAGGATTGAGGAATGAGTATTGAAGATTGCGGATTGATGATTGAGGATTGAGGATTGAGGATTGATGATTGAGGATTGAGTATTGAGGATTGAGGATTGATGATTGAGGATTGAGGATTGAGGATTGAAGATAGAGGATTGGCTATTGAGGATTGAAGAATGAGGATTGAGGATTGAGGATTGAGGATTGAAGATTGATGATTGAGGATTGTGGATTGAGGATTGAGGATTGAACATTGAGGACTGAGTGTTGAGGGTTGAGTGATGAGAATTGGTGTTTGTGGATCGTGGTTTGAAGATTGCAGATTGAGCATTGAGTATTGAAAACTGTGAGTTGAGGATATTCTATTGAGGATTGAGGATTGACAACTGATTGTTGAGGACTGAGGGCAGAAGATTGAGGATTTAGGATTGCGGATTCAGAATTGAGGTTTGAGGACTGAGGATTGAGGATTGAAGGTTGATTATTGAGGATTGAAGATTGAGGATTGAGGATTGAGGATTGAGGATTGAGGATGAGGGCTGAGGGTTGAGGATTGAGGTTTGAGGATTGAGGACCGAGGATTGTGGATTGAGGATTGATGATTGAGTATTGAAGATTGAGAATTGAGGATTGAGGATTGAGGATTGAAGATTGAGGATTGGGTATTGAGGATTGAAGAATGAGGACTGAGGATTGAGGATTGAGGATTGAGGATTGAGAATTGAGGATTGAGGATTGAAGATTGAGGATTGGGTATTGAGGATTGAACATTGAGGATTGAGGATTGAGGATTGAGGATTGAGGATTGAGGATTGAGAATTGAGGATTGAGGATTGAAGATTGAGGATTGGGTATTGAGGATTGAACATTGAGGATTGAGGATTGAGGAAAGAGGATTGAGGATTGAGGATTGAAGATTGAATATTGATGATTGAAGGTTGAGGATTGAGGATTGAGGGTTGTGGATTGAGGACGAGGACTGAGGGTTGAGTATTGATGTTTGAGGTCTGAGGATTGAAGATTGAAGATTGAGAATTGAGGATTGAGGATTGAGGATTGAAGATTGAGGATTGGGTATTGAGGATTGAGGAATGAGGACTGAGGATTGAGGATTGAGGATTGAGGATTGAATATTGAGTATTGAGGATTGAAGGTTGAGGATTGAGGATTGAGGATTGAGGATTTAGGATTGATGATTGAGGATTGAAGATTGAGTATTGAGGATTGAAGATTGAGGATTGAGGATTGAGGATTGAGGATTGAGGATTGAAGATTGAGGATTGGGGATTGAGGATTGACGATTGAGGATTGAGGATTGAGGATTGAGGATTGACGATAAGGGCTGAGGCTTGAGGATTGAGGTTTGAGGACTGAGGACTGAGGATTGAGGATTGAGAATTGAGGATTGAGGATTGAGGATTGAAGACTGAGGATTGGGTATTGCGGATTGAACATTGAGGATTGAGGATTGAGGATTGAGGATTGAGGACTGAATATTGAATATTGATGATTGAAGATTGTGGATTGAGGATTGAGGGTTGCGGATTGAGGACGAGGACTGAGGGTAGAGGATTGAGGATTGAGTATTGACGCTTGAGGATTGAGGGTTGAGGATTGACGATTGAGGATTGAGTATTGAGGATTGAGAATTGAGGCCTGAGGATTGAAGATTGTGTATTCAGGATTGAAGATTGAGGATTGAGGATTGAGGATTGAGGATTGACGATAAGGGCTGAGGCTTGAGGATTGAGGTTTGAGGACTGAGGACTGAGGATTGAGGATTGAGAATTGAGGATTGAGGATTGAGGATTGAAGATTGAGGATTGGGTATTGCGGATTGAACATTGAGGATTGAGGATTGAGGATTGAGGATTGAGGACTGAAGTTTGAATATTGATGATTGAAGATTGTGTATTGAGGATTGAGGGTTGCGGATTGAGGACGAGGACTGAGGGTTGAGTATTGATGTTTGAGGTCTGGGGATTGAGGATTGAGGATTGAGTATTGAGGATTGAGAATTGATGATTGAGGATTGAAGATTGTGTATTCAGGATTGAAGATTGAGGATTGAGGATTGAGGATTGAGGATTGAGGATGAGGGCTGAGGGTTGAGGATTGAGGTTTGAGGATTGAGGACTGAGGATTGTGGGTTGAGGATTGATGATTGAGTATTGAAGATTGAGAATTGAGGATTGAGGATTGAGGATTGAAGATTGAGGATTGAGGATTGAGGATTGAAGATTGAGGATTGGGGATTGAGGATTGACGATTGAGGATTGAGGATTGAGGATTGAGGATTGACGATAAGGGCTGAGGCTTGAGGATTGAGGTTTGAGGACTGAGGACTGAGGATTGAGGATTGAGAATTGAGGATTGAGGATTGAGGATTGAAGATTGAGGATTGGGTATTGCGGATTGAACATTGAGGATTGAGGATTGAGGATTGAGGATTGAGGACTGAAGATTGAATATTGATGATTGAAGATTGTGGATTGAGGATTGAGGGTTGCGGATTGAGGACGAGGACTGAGGGTTGAGGATTGAGGACTGAGTATTGACGCTTGAGGATTGAGGGTTAAGGATTGACGATTGAGGATTGAGTATTGAGGATTGAGAATTGAGGTCTGAGGATTGAAGATTGTGTATTCAATATTGAAAATTGAGGATTGAGGATTGACGATAACGGCTGAGGCTTGAGGATTGAGGTTTGAGGACTGAGGACTGAGGATTGAGGATTGAGAATTGAGGATTGAGGATTGAGGATTGAAGATTGAGGATTGGGTATTGCGGATTGAACATTGAGGATTGAGGATTGAGGATTGAGGATTGAGGACTGAAGATTGAATATTGATGATTGAAGATTGTGGATTGAGGATTGAGGGTTGCGGATTGAGGACGAGGACTGAGGGTTGAGTATTGATGTTTGAGGTCTGGGGATTGAGGATTGAGGATTGAGAATTGAGGATTGAGGATTGAGGATTGAAGATTGAGGATTAAAGATTGAGTATTGAGGATTGAAGATTGAGGATTGATGATTGAGGATTGAGGATTGAGGATTGAGGATTGAGGATTGAAGATTGAGTATTGAGGATAGAAGAATGAGAATTGAGGATTGAGGGTTGAGGAGTGAGGTTTGAGTATTGAGGATTGAGGATTGAGGATTGAAGATTGACTATTAAGGATTGAAGACTGAGGATTGAGGATTGAGGATTCAGGATTGAGGATTGAAGATTGAGGATTGGGGATTGAGGATTGACGATTGAGGATTGAGGATTGAAGATTGAGGATTGGGTATTGAGGATTGAAGAGTGAGGACTGAGGATTGAGGATTGAGGATTGAGGATTGAAGATTGAGTATTGAGGATTGAAGATTGAGGATTGAGGATTGAGGATTGAGGATTGAGGATTGAGGATTGAGGATTGAGGATTGAGGATTGAGGATACAGGATTGAAGATTGAGGATTGAGGATTGAGGATTAAAGATTGAGTATTGAGGATTGAAGATTGAGGATTGATGATTGAGGATTGAGGATTGAGGATTGAGGATTGAGGAATGAGTATTGAAGATTGCGGATTGATGATTGAGGATTGAGGATTGAGGATTGATGATTGAGGATTGAGTATTGAGGATTGAGGATTGATGATTGAGGATTGAGGATTGAGGATTGAAGATAGAGGATTGGCTATTGAGGATTGAAGAATGAGGATTGAGGATTGAGGATTGAGGATTGAAGATTGATGATTGAGGATTGTGGATTGAGGATTGAGGATTGAACATTGAGGACTGAGTGTTGAGGGTTGAGTGATGAGAATTGGTGTTTGTGGATCGTGGTTTGAAGATTGCAGATTGAGCATTGAGTATTGAAAACTGTGAGTTGAGGATATTCTATTGAGGATTGAGGATTGACAACTGATTGTTGAGGACTGAGGGCAGAAGATTGAGGATTTAGGATTGCGGATTCAGAATTGAGGTTTGAGGACTGAGGATTGAGGATTGAAGGTTGATTATTGAGGATTGAAGATTGAGGATTGAGGATTGAGGATTGAGGATTGAGGATGAGGGCTGAGGGTTGAGGATTGAGGTTTGAGGATTGAGGACCGAGGATTGTGGATTGAGGATTGATGATTGAGTATTGAAGATTGAGAATTGAGGATTGAGGATTGAGGATTGAAGATTGAGGATTGGGTATTGAGGATTGAAGAATGAGGACTGAGGATTGAGGATTGAGGATTGAGGATTGAGAATTGAGGATTGAAGATTGAAGATTGAGGATTGGGTATTGAGGATTGAACATTGAGGATTGAGGATTGAGGATTGAGGATTGAGGATTGAGGATTGAGAATTGAGGATTGAGGATTGAAGATTGAGGATTGGGTATTGAGGATTGAACATTGAGGATTGAGGATTGAGGAAAGAGGATTGAGGATTGAGGATTGAAGATTGAATATTGATGATTGAAGGTTGAGGATTGAGGATTGAGGGTTGTGGATTGAGGACGAGGACTGAGGGTTGAGTATTGATGTTTGAGGTCTGAGGATTGAAGATTGAAGATTGAGAATTGAGGATTGAGGATTGAGGATTGAAGATTGAGGATTGGGTATTGAGGATTGAGGAATGAGGACTGAGGATTGAGGATTGAGGATTGAGGATTGAATATTGAGTATTGAGGATTGAAGGTTGAGGATTGAGGATTGAGGATTGAGGATTTAGGATTGATGATTGAGGATTGAAGATTGAGTATTGAGGATTGAAGATTGAGGATTGAGGATTGAGGATTGAGGATTGAGGATTGGGGATTGAGGATTGACGATTGAGGATTGAGGATTGAGGATTGAGGATTGACGATAAGGGCTGAGGCTTGAGGATTGAGGTTTGAGGACTGAGGACTGAGGATTGAGGATTGAGAATTGAGGATTGAGGATTGAGGATTGAAGATTGAGGATTGGGTATTGCGGATTGAACATTGAGGATTGAGGATTGAGGATTGAGGATTGAGGACTGAAGTTTGAATATTGATGATTGAAGATTGTGTATTGAGGATTGAGGGTTGCGGATTGAGGACGAGGACTGAGGGTTGAGTATTGATGTTTGAGGTCTGGGGATTGAGGATTGAGGATTGCGAATTGAGGATTGAGGATTGAGGATTGAAGATTGAGGATTGGGTATTGAGGATTGAAGAATGAGGATTGAGGATTGAGGATTGAGGATTGAGGATTGAAGATTGAGTATTGAGGATTGAAGAATGAGAATTGAGGATTGAGGGTTGAGGATTGAGGTTTGAGTATTGAGGATTGAGGATTGAGGATTGAAGATTGACTATTAAGCATTGAAGACTGAGGATTGAGGATTGAGGATTCAGGATTGAGGATTGAAGATTGAGGATAGGGGATTGAGGATTGACGATTGAGGATTGAGTATTGAGGAATGAGAATTGAGAATTGAGGATTGTGGGTTGAAGATTGTGTATTCAGGATTGAAGATTGAGGATTGAGGATTGAGGATTGAGGATTGACGATGAGGGCTGAGGCTTGAGGATTGAGGTTTAAGGACTGAGGACTGAGGATTGAGGATTGAGAATTGAGGATTGAGGATTGAGGATTGAAGATTGAGGATTGGGTATTGAGGATTGAAGAATGAGGATTGAGGATTGAAGATTGAGGATTGAGTATTGAGGATTGAGAATTGATGATTGAGGATTGAAGATTGTGTATTCAGGATTGAAGATTGAGGATTGAGGATTGAGGATTGAGGATTGAGGATGAGGGCTGAGGGTTGAGGATTGAGGTTTGAGGATTGAGGACTGAGGATTGTGGGTTGAGGATTGATGATTGAGTATTGAAGATTGAGAATTGAGGATTGAGGATTGAGGATTGAAGATTGAGGATTGAGGATTGAGGATTGAAGATTGAGGATTGGGGATTGAGGATTGACGATTGAGGATTGAGGATTGAGGATTGAGGATTGACGATAAGGGCTGAGGCTTGAGGATTGAGGTTTGAGGACTGAGGACTGAGGATTGAGGATTGAGAATTGAGGATTGAGGATTGAGGATTGAAGATTGAGGATTGGGTATTGCGGATTGAACATTGAGGATTGAGGATTGAGGATTGAGGATTGAGGACTGAAGATTGAATATTGATGATTGAAGATTGTGGATTGAGGATTGAGGGTTGCGGATTGAGGACGAGGACTGAGGGTTGAGGATTGAGGATTGAGTATTGACGCTTGAGCATTGAGGGTTAAGGATTGACGATTGAGGATTGAGTATTGAGGATTGAGAATTGAGGTCTGAGGATTGAAGATTGTGTATTCAATATTGAAAATTGAGGATTGAGGATTGAGGATTGAGGATTGACGATAACGGCTGAGGCTTGAGGATTGAGGTTTGAGGACTGAGGACTGAGGATTGAGGATTGAGAATTGAGGATTGAGGATTGAGGATTGAAGATTGAGGATTGGGTATTGCGGATTGAACATTGAGGATTGAGGATTGAGGATTGAGGATTGAAGATTGAGTATTGAGGATAGAAGAATGAGAATTGAGGATTGAGGGTTGAGGAGTGAGGTTTGAGTATTGAGGATTGAGGATTGAGGATTGAAGATTGACTATTAAGGAGTGAAGACTGAGGATTGAGGATTGAGGATTCAGGATTGAGGATTGAAGATTGAGGATTGGGGATTGAGGATTGAAGATTGAGGATTGGGTATTGCGGATTGAACATTGAGGATTGAGGATTGAGGATTGAGGATTGAGGACTGAAGATTGAATATTGATGATTGAAGATTGTGGATTGAGGATTGAGGGTTGCGGATTGAGGACGAGGACTGAGGGTTCAGTATTGATGTTTGAGGTCTGGGGATTGAGGATTGAGGGTTGAGAATTGAGGATTGAGGATTGAGGATTGAAGATTGAGGATTGGGTATTAAGGATTGAAGAATGAGGATTGAGGATTGAGGATTGAGGATTGAGGATTGAAGATTGAGTATTGAGGATAGAAGAATGAGAATTGAGGATTGAGGGTTGAGGAGTGAGGTTTGAGTATTGAGGATTGAGGATTGAGGATTGAAGATTGACTATTAAGGATTGAAGACTGAGGATTGAGGATTGAGGATTCAGGATTGAGGATTGAAGATTGAGGATTGGGGATTGAGGATTGACGATTGAGGATTGAGTATTGAGGATTGAGAATTGAGAATTGAGGATTGAGGATTGAAGATTGTGTATTCAGGATTGAAGATTGAGGATTGAGGATTGAGGATTGAGGATTGAGGATGAGGGCTGAGGGTTGAGGATTGAGGTTTGAGGATTGAGGACTGAGGATTGAGGATTGGGGGTTGATGATTGAGTATTAAGGATTGAAGATTGAGGATTGAGGATTGAGGCCTGAGGATTGAGGATTGACGATTGAGGATTGAGGATTGAGGATTGAAGATTGAGGATTGAGGATTGAGGATTGAGGATTGAGGATTGAGGATTGAGGATTGAAGATTGAGGATTGGGGACTGAGTGTTCAGGGTTGAGTGGTGAGAATTGGTGTTTGTGGATAGAGATATGAAGATTGCAGATTGAGTATTGCGTATGGAAAACTCTGAACTGACGATATTCTATTGAGGATTGAGGATTGACAACTGATTGCTGAGGACTGAGGGCTGAAGATTGAGGTTTCAGGATTGAGGATGCAGGATTCTGGTTTAAGGACTGAGGATTGAGGATTGAGGATTGAGGATTGAGAATTGAGGATTGAGGATTGAAGATTGAGGATTGGTTATTGAGGATTTAACATTGAGGATTGAGAATTGAGGATTGAGGATTGAGGATTGAGGATTGAAGATGTAATACTGATGATTGAATGTTGAGGATTGAGGATTGAGGGTTGTGGATTGAGGACGAGGACCGAGGGTTGAGTATTGATGTTTGAGGTCTGAGGATTGAGCATAGAGGATTGAGAATTGAGGATTGAGGGTTGAGGATTGAAGATTGAGGATTGAGGATTGAGGATTGAAGATTGAGGATTGGGTATTGAGGATTGAAGAATGAGGATTGAGGATTGAGGATTGAGGATTGAGAATGAGGGCTGAGGGTTGAGGATTGAGGTTTGAGGATTGAGGAGTGAGGATTGTGGATTGAGGATTGATGATTGAGTGATGAGGATTGAAGATTGAGGATTGAGGATTGAGGATTGAAGATTGAGGATTGGGGATTGAGGATTGACGATTGAAGATTGAGTATTGAGGATTGAGAATTGAGGATTGAGGGTTGAAGATTGTGTATTCAGGTTTGAAGATTGAGGATTGAGGATTGAGGATTGAGGATTGACGATAAGGGCTGAGGCTTGAGGATTGAGGTTTGAGGACAGAGGACTGAGGATTGAGGATTGAGAATTGAGGATTAAGGATTGAGGATTGAAGATTGGGGATTGGGTATTGCGGATTGAACATTGTGGATTGAGGATTGAGGATTGAGGATTGAGGATTGAGGATTGAAGATAGAGGATTGGCTATTGAGGATTGAAGAATGAGGATTGAGGATTGGGGATTGAGGATTGAAGATTGATGATTGAGGATTGTGGATTGAGGATTGATGATTGAAGATTGAGGATTGGGTATTGAGGATTGAAGGATGAGGACTGAGGATTGAGGATTGAGGATTGCGGATTGAGAATTGAGGATTGAGGATTGAAGATTGAGGATTGGGTATTGAGGATTGAACATTGAGGGTTGAGGGTTGAGGATTGAGGATTGAGGATTGAGGATTGAGAATTGAGGTTTGAGGATTGAAGATTGAGGATTGGGTATTGAGGATTGAACATTGAGGATTGAGGATTGAGGAAAGAGGATTGAGGATTGAGGATTGAAGATTGAATATTGATGATTGAAGGTTGAGGATTGAGGATTGAGGGTTGTGGATTGAGGACGAGGACTGAGGGTTGAGTATTGATGTTTGAGGTCTGACGATTGAAGATTGAAGATTGGGAATTGAGGATTGCGGATTGAGGATTGAAGATTGAGGATTGGGTATTGAGGATTGAGGAATGAGGACTGAGGATTGAGGATTGAGGATTGAAGATTGAGTATTGAGGATTGAAGGTTGAGGATTGAGGATTGAGGATTGAGGATTTAGGATTGATGATTGAGGATTGAAGATTGAGTATTGAGGATTGAAGGTTGAGGATTGAGGATTGAGGATTGAGGATTGAGGATTGAAGATTGAGGATTGGGGATTGAGGATTGACGATTGAGGATTGAGGATTGAGGATTGAGGATTGACGATAAGGGCTGAGGCTTGAGGATTGAGGTTTGAGGACTGAGGACTGAGGATTGAGGATTGAGAATTGAGGATTGAGGATTGAGGATTGAAGATTGAGGATTGGGTATTGCGGATTGAACATTGAGGATTGAGGATTGAGGATTGAGGATTGAGGACTGAAGATTGAATATTGATGATTGAAGATTGTGGATTGAGGATTGAGGGTTGCGGATTGAGGACGAGGACTGAGGGTTGAGGATTGAGGATTGAGTATTGACGCTTGAGGATTGAGTGTTGAGGATTGACGATTGAGGATTGAGTATTGAGGATTGAGAATTGAGGACTGAGGATTGAAGATTGTGTATTCAGGATTGAAGATTGAGGATTGAGGATTGAGGATTGAGGATTGACGATAAGGGCTGAGGCTTGAGGATTGAGGTTTGAGGACTGAGGACTGAGGATTGAGGATTGAGAATTGAGGATTGAGGTTTGAGGATTGAAGATTGAGGATTGGGTATTGCGGATTGAACATTGAGGATTGAGGATTGAGGATTGAGTATTGAGGACTGAAGATTGAATATTGATGATTGAAGATTGTGGATTGAGGATTGAGGGTTGCGGATTGAGGACGAGGACTGAGGGTTGAGTATTGATGTTTGAGGTCTGGGGATTGAGGATTGAGGATTGAGAATTGAGGATTGAGGATTGAGGATTGAAGATTGAGGATTGGGTATTGAGGATTGAAGAATGAGGATTGAGGATTGAGGATTGAGGATTGAGGATTGAAGATTGAGTATTGAGGATTGAAGAATGAGAATTGAGGATTGAGGGCTGAGGATTGAGGTTTGAGTATTGAGGATTGAGGATTGAGGATTGACGATTGACTATTAAGAATTGAATACTGAGGATTGAGGATTGAGGGCTCAGGATTGAGGATTGAAGATTGAGGATTGGGGATTGAGGATTGACGATTGAGGATTGAGTATTGAGGAATGAGAATTGAGAATTGAGGATTGAGGATTGAAGATTGTGTATTCAGGATTGAAGATTGAGGATTGAGGATTGAGTATTGAGGATTGACGATGAGGGCTGAGGCTTGAGGATTGAGGTTTAAGGACTGAGGACTGAGGATTGAGGATTGATAATTGAGGATTGAGGATTGAGGACTGAAGATTGAGGATTGCGTATTGAGGATTGAAGAATGAGGATTGAGGATTGAAGCTTGAGGATTGAGTATTGAGGATTGAGAATTGAGGATTGAGGATTGAAGATTGTGTATTAAGGATTGAAGATTGAGGATTGAGGATTGAGGATTGAGGATTGAGGATGAGGGCTGAGGGTTGAGGATTGAGGTTTGAGGATTGAGGACTGAGGATTGTGGATTGAGGATTGATGATTGAGTATTGAAGATTGAGAATTGAGGATTGAGGATTGAGGATTGAAGATTGAGGATTGGGTATTGAGGATTGAAGAATGAGGACTGAGGATTGAGGATTGAGGATTGAGGATTGAGAATTGAGGATTGAGGATTGAAGATTGAGGATTGGGTATTGAGGATTGAACATTGAGGATTGAGGATTGAGGATTGAGGATTGAGGATTGAGGATTGAGAATTGAGGATTGAGGATTGAAGATTGAGGATTGGGTATTGAGGATTGATGATTGAGGATTGAAGATTGAGTATTGAGGATTGAAGATTGAGGATTGAGGATTGAGGATTGAGGATTGAGGATTGAAGATTGAGGATTGAAGATTGAAGATTGGGTATTGAGGATTGAAGAATGAGGACTGAGGATTGAGGATTGAGGATTGAGGATTGAGAATTGAGGATTGAGGATTGACGATTGAAGATTGAGGATTGGGTATTGAGGATTGAAGAATGAGGACTGAGGATTGAGGATTGAGGATTGAAGATTGAGTATTGAGGATTGAAGGTTGAGGATTGAGGATTGAGGATTGAGGATTTAGGATTGATGATTGAGGATTGAAGATTGAGTATTGAGGATTGAAGATTGAGGATTGAGGATTGAGGATTGAGGATTGAGGATTGAAGATTGAGGATTGGGCATTGAGGATTGACGATTGAGGATCGAGGATTGAGGATTGAGGATTGACGATAAGGGCTGAGGCTTGAGGATTGAGGTTTGAGGACTGAGGACTGCGGATTGAGGATTGAGAATTGAGGATTGAGGATTGAGGATTGAAGATTGAGGATTGGGTATTGCGGATTGAACATTGAGGATTGAGGATTGAGGATTGAGGATTGAGGACTGAGGATTGAATATTGATGACTGAAGGTTGTGGATTGAGTGTTGAGGGTTGCGGATTGAGGACAAGGACTGAGGGTTGAGGATTGAGGATTGAGTATTGACGCTTGAGGATTGAGGGTTGAGGATTGACGATTGAGGATTGAGTATTGAGGATTGAGAATTGAGGACTGAGAATTGAAGATTGTGTATTCAGGATTGAACATTGAGGATTGAGGATTGAGGATTGAGGATTGAAGAATGAGGATTGAGGATTGAGGATTGAGGATTGAGGATTGAGGATTGAGGATTGAGGATTGACGATTGAAGATTGATGACTGAGGATTGTGGATTGAGGATTGAGGATTGAACATTGAGGACTGAGTGTTGAGGGTTGAGTGATGAGAATTGGTGTTTGTGGATAGAGGTTTGAAGATTGCAGATTGAGCATTGAGTATTGAAAACTGTTAGTTGAGGATATTCTATTGAGGATTGAGGATTGACAACTGATTGTTGAGGACTGAGGGCTGAAGATTGAGGATTTAGGATTGAGGATTCAGAATTGAGGTTTGAGGACTGAGGATTGAGGATTGAAGATTGATTATTGAGGATTGAAGGTTGAGGATTGAGGATTGAGGATTGAGGATTGAGGATGAGGGCTGAGGGTTGAGGATTGAGGTTTGAGGATTGAGGACTGAGGATTGTGGATTGAGGATTAATGATTGAGTATTGAGGATTGAAGATTGAGGATGGAGGATTGAGGATTGAAGATTGAGGATTGGGGATTGAGGATTGACGATTGAGGATTGAGGATTGAGGATTGAGGATTGAGGACTGAAGATTGAATATTGATGATTGAAGATTGTGGATTGAGGATTGAGGGTTGCGGATTGAGGACGAGGACTGAGGGTTGAGGATTGAGGATTGAGTATTGACGCTTGAGGATTGAGTGTTGAGGATTGACGATTGAGGATTGAGTATTGAGGATTGAGAATTGAGGACTGAGGATTGAAGATTGTGTATTCAGGATTGAAGATTGAGGATTGAGGATTGAGGATTGAGGATTGACGATAAGGGCTGAGGCTTGAGGATTGAGGTTTGAGGACTGAGGACTGAGGATTGAGGATTGAGAATTGAGGATTGAGGTTTGAGGATTGAAGATTGAGGATTGGGTATTGCGGATTGAACATTGAGGATTGAGGATTGAGGATTGAGTATTGAGGACTGAAGATTGAATATTGATGATTGAAGATTGTGGATTGAGGATTGAGGGTTGCGGATTGAGGACGAGGACTGAGGGTTGAGTATTGATGTTTGAGGTCTGGGGATTGAGGATTGAGGATTGAGAATTGAGGATTGAGGATTGAGGATTGAAGATTGAGGATTGGGTATTGAGGATTGAAGAATGAGGATTGAGGATTGAGGATTGAGGATTGAGGATTGAAGATTGAGTATTGAGGATTGAAGAATGAGAATTGAGGATTGAGGGCTGAGGATTGAGGTTTGAGTATTGAGGATTGAGGATTGAGGATTGACGATTGACTATTAAGAATTGAATACTGAGGATTGAGGATTGAGGGTTCAGGATTGAGGATTGAAGATTGAGGATTGGGGATTGAGGATTGACGATTGAGGATTGAGTATTGAGGAATGAGAATTGAGAATTGAGGATTGAGGATTGAAGATTGTGTATTCAGGATTGAAGATTGAGGATTGAGAATTGAGTATTGAGGATTGACGATGAGGGCTGAGGCTTGAGGATTGAGGTTTAAGGACTGAGGACTGAGGATTGAGGATTGATAATTGAGGATTGAGGATTGAGGATTGAAGATTGAGGATTGCGTATTGAGGATTGAAGAATGAGGATTGAGGATTGAAGCTTGAGGATTGAGTATTGAGGATTGAGGATTGAGGATTGAAGATTGTGTATTAAGGATTGAAGATTGAGGATTGAGGATTGAGGATTGAGGATTGAGGATGAGGGCTGAGGGTTGAGGATTGAGGTTTGAGGATTGAGGACTGAGGATTGTGGATTGAGGATTGATGATTGAGTATTGAAGATTGAGAATTGAGGATTGAGGATTCAGGATTGAAGATTGAGGATTGGGTATTGAGGATTGAAGAATGAGGACTGAGGATTCAGGATTGAGGATTGAGGATTGAGAATTGAGGATTGAGGATTGAAGATTGAGGATTGGGTATTGAGGATTGAACATTGAGGATTGAGGATTGAGGATTGAGGATTGAGGATTGAGGATTGAGAATTGAGGATTGAGGATTGAAGATTGAGGATTGGGTATTGAGGATTGATGATTGAGGATTGAAGATTGAGTATTGAGGATTGAAGATTGAGGATTGAGGATTGAGGATTGAGGATTGAGGATTGAAGATTGAGGATTGAAGATTGAAGATTGGGTATTGAGGATTGAAGAATGAGGACTGAGGATTGAGGATTGAGGATTGAGGATTGAGAATTGAGGATTGAGGATTGAGGATTGAAGATTGAGGATTGGGTATTGAGGATTGAAGAATGAGGACTGAGGATTGAGGATTGAGGATTGAAGATTGAGTATTGAGGATTGAAGGTTGAGGATTGAGGATTGAGGATTGAGGATTTAGGATTGATGATTGAGGATTGAAGATTGAGTATTGAGGATTGAAGATTGAGGATTGAGGATTGAGGATTGAGGATTGAGGATTGAAGATTGAGGATTGGGCATTGAGGATTGACGATTGAGGATCGAGGATTGAGGATTGAGGATTGACGATAAGGGCTGAGGCTTGAGGATTGAGGTTTGAGGACTGAGGACTGAGGATTGAGGATTGAGAATTGAGGATTGAGGATTGAGGATTGAAGATTGAGGATTGGGTATTGCGGATTGAACATTGAGGATTGAGGATTGAGGATTGAGGATTGAGGACTGAGGATTGAATATTGATGATTGAAGGTTGTGGATTGAGGGTTGAGGGTTGCGGATTGAGGACGAGGACTGAGGGTTGAGGATTGAGGATTGAGTATTGACGCTTGAGGATTGAGGGTTGAGGATTGACGATTGAGGATTGAGTATTGAGGATTGAGAATTGAGGACTGAGAATTGAAGATTGTGTATTCAGGATTGAACATTGAGGATTGAGGATTGAGGATTGAGGATTGAAGAATGAGGATTGAGGATTGAGGATTGAGGATTGAGGATTGAGGATTGAGGATTGAGGATTGACGATTGAAGATTGATGACTGAGGATTGTGGATTGAGGATTGAGGATTGAACATTGAGGACTGAGTGTTGAGGGTTGAGTGATGAGAATTGGTGTTTGTGGATAGAGGTTTGAAGATTGCAGATTGAGCATTGAGTATTGAAAACTGTTAGTTGAGGATATTCTATTGAGGATTGAGGATTGACAACTGATTGTTGAGGACTGAGGGCTGAAGATTGAGGATTTAGGATTGAGGATTCAGAATTGAGGTTTGAGGACTGAGGATTGAGGATTGAAGATTGATTATTGAGGATTGAAGGTTGAGGATTGAGGATTGAGGATTGAGGATTGAGGATGAGGGCTGAGGGTTGAGGATTGAGGTTTGAGGATTGAGGACTGAGGATTGTGGATTGAGGATTAATGATTGAGTATTGAGGATTGAAGATTGAGGATGGAGGATTGAGGATTGAAGATTGAGGATTGGGGATTGAGGATTGACGATTGAGGATTGAGTATTGAGGATTGAGAATTGAGGATTGAGGATTGAAGATTGTGTATTCAGGATTGAAGATTGAGGATTGAGGATTGAGGATTGAGGATTGACGATAAGGGCTGAGGCTTGAGGATTGAGGTTTGAGGACAGAGGACTGAGGATTGAGGATTGAGAGTTGAGGACTGAGGATTGAGGATTGAAGATTGAGGATTGGGTATTGCAGATTGAACATTGAGGATTGAGGATTGAGGATTGAGGATTGAGGATTGACGATGAGGGCTGAGGCTTGAGGATTGAGGTTTAAGGACTGAGGACTGAGTATTGAGGATTGAGAATTGAGGATTGAGGATTGAGGATTGAAGATTGAGGATTGGGTATTGAGGATTGAAGAATGAGGATTGAGGATTGAGGATTGAGGATTGAGGATTGAAGATTCAGGATTGAGGATTGAGGATTGAGGATTCAAGATTGAGTATTGAGGATTGAATGTTGAAGATTGAGGAATGAGGATTGAGGATTGAGGATTGAAGATTGAGGACTGGGGACTGAGAGTTGAGGGTTGAGTGATGAGAATTGGTGTTTGTGGATAGAGGTTTGAAGATTGCAGATTGAGCATTGAGTATTGAAAACTGTGAATTGAGGATATTCTATTGAGGATTGAGGATTGACAACTGATTGTTGAGGACTGAGGGCTGAAGATTGAGGATTCAGGACTGAGGATTCAGAATTGAGGTTTGAGGACTGAGGATTGAGGATTGAAGATTGATTATTGAGGATTCAAGGTTGAGGATTGAGGATTGGGGATTGAGAATTGAGGATGAGGGCTGAGGGTTGAGGATTGAGGTTTGAGGATTGAGGACTGAGGATTGAGGATCGGGGATTGATGATTGAGTATTGAGGATTGAAGATTGAGGATTGAGGATTGGGGACTGAGGATTGAGGATTGAGGATTGAGGATTGAGGATTGAGTATTGACGCTTGAGGATTGAGTGTTGAGGATTGACGATTGAGGATTGAGTATTGAGGATTGAGAATTGAGGACTGAGGGTTGAAGATTGTGTATTCAGGATTGAAGATTGAGGATTGAGGATTGAGGATTGAGGATTGAGGATTGAAGATTGAGTATTGAGGATTGAAGAATGAGAATTGAGGATTGAGGGCTGAGGATTGAGGTTTGAGTATTGAGGATTGAGGATTGAGGATTGACGATTGACTATTAAGAATTGAATACTGAGGATTGAGGATTGAGGGTTCAGGATTGAGGATTGAAGATTGAGGATTGGGGATTGAGGATTGACGATTGAGGATTGAGTATTGAGGAATGAGAATTGAGAATTGAGGATTGAGGATTGAAGATTGTGTATTCAGGATTGAAGATTGAGGATTGAGGATTGAGTATTGAGGATTGACGATGAGGGCTGAGGCTTGAGGATTGAGGTTTAAGGACTGAGGACTGAGGATTGAGGATTGATAATTGAGGATTGAGGATTGAGGATTGAAGATTGAGGATTGCGTATTGAGGATTGAAGAATGAGGATTGAGGATTGAAGCTTGAGGATTGAGTATTGAGGATTGAGGATTGAGGATTGAAGATTGTGTATTAAGGATTGAAGATTGAGGATTGAGGATTGAGGATTGAGGATTGAGGATGAGGGCTGAGGGTTGAGGATTGAGGTTTGAGGATTGAGGACTGAGGATTGTGGATTGAGGATTGATGATTGAGTATTGAAGATTGAGAATTGAGGATTGAGGATTGAGGATTGAAGATTGAGGATTGGGTATTGAGGATTGAAGAATGAGGACTGAGGATTCAGGATTGAGGATTGAGGATTGAGAATTGAGGATTGAGGATTGAAGATTGAGGATTGGGTATTGAGGATTGAACATTGAGGATTGAGGATTGAGGATTGAGGATTGAGGATTGAGGATTGAGAATTGAGGATTGAGGATTGAAGATTGAGGATTGGGTATTGAGGATTGATGATTGAGGATTGAAGATTGAGTATTGAGGATTGAAGATTGAGGATTGAGGATTGAGGATTGAGGATTGAGGATTGAAGATTGAGGATTGAAGATTGAAGATTGGGTATTGAGGATTGAAGAATGAGGACTGAGGATTGAGGATTGAGGATTGAGGATTGAGAATTGAGGATTGAGGATTGAGGATTGAAGATTGAGGATTGGGTATTGAGGATTGAAGAATGAGGACTGAGGATTGAGGATTGAGGATTGAAGATTGAGTATTGAGGATTGAAGGTTGAGGATTGAGGATTGAGGATTGAGGATTTAGGATTGATGATTGAGGATTGAAGATTGAGTATTGAGGATTGAAGATTGAGGATTGAGGATTGAGGATTGAGGATTGAGGATTGAAGATTGAGGATTGGGCATTGAGGATTGACGATTGAGGATCGAGGATTGAGGATTGAGGATTGACGATAAGGGCTGAGGCTTGAGGATTGAGGTTTGAGGACTGAGGACTGAGGATTGAGGATTGAGAATTGAGGATTGAGGATTGAGGATTGAAGATTGAGGATTGGGTATTGCGGATTGAACATTGAGGATTGAGGATTGAGGATTGAGGATTGAGGACTGAGGATTGAATATTGATGATTGAAGGTTGTGGATTGAGGGTTGAGGGTTGCGGATTGAGGACGAGGACTGAGGGTTGAGGATTGAGGATTGAGTATTGACGCTTGAGGATTGAGGGTTGAGGATTGACGATTGAGGATTGAGTATTGAGGATTGAGAATTGAGGACTGAGAATTGAAGATTGTGTATTCAGGATTGAACATTGAGGATTGAGGATTGAGGATTGAGGATTGAAGAATGAGGATTGAGGATTGAGGATTGAGGATTGAGGATTGAGGATTGAGGATTGAGGATTGACGATTGAAGATTGATGACTGAGGATTGTGGATTGAGGATTGAGGATTGAACATTGAGGACTGAGTGTTGAGGGTTGAGTGATGAGAATTGGTGTTTGTGGATAGAGGTTTGAAGATTGCAGATTGAGCATTGAGTATTGAAAACTGTTAGTTGAGGATATTCTATTGAGGATTGAGGATTGACAACTGATTGTTGAGGACTGAGGGCTGAAGATTGAGGATTTAGGATTGAGGATTCAGAATTGAGGTTTGAGGACTGAGGATTGAGGATTGAAGATTGATTATTGAGGATTGAAGGTTGAGGATTGAGGATTGAGGATTGAGGATTGAGGATGAGGGCTGAGGGTTGAGGATTGAGGTTTGAGGATTGAGGACTGAGGATTGTGGATTGAGGATTAATGATTGAGTATTGAGGATTGAAGATTGAGGATGGAGGATTGAGGATTGAAGATTGAGGATTGGGGATTGAGGATTGACGATTGAGGATTGAGTATTGAGGATTGAGAATTGAGGATTGAGGATTGAAGATTGTGTATTCAGGATTGAAGATTGAGGATTGAGGATTGAGGATTGAGGATTGACGATAAGGGCTGAGGCTTGAGGATTGAGGTTTGAGGACAGAGGACTGAGGATTGAGGATTGAGAGTTGAGGACTGAGGATTGAGGATTGAAGATTGAGGATTGGGTATTGCAGATTGAACATTGAGGATTGAGGATTGAGGATTGAGGATTGAGGATTGACGATGAGGGCTGAGGCTTGAGGATTGAGGTTTAAGGACTGAGGACTGAGTATTGAGGATTGAGAATTGAGGATTGAGGATTGAGGATTGAAGATTGAGGATTGGGTATTGAGGATTGAAGAATGAGGATTGAGGATTGAGGATTGAGGATTGAGGATTGAAGATTCAGGATTGAGGATTGAGGATTGAGGATTCAAGATTGAGTATTGAGGATTGAATGTTGAAGATTGAGGAATGAGGATTGAGGATTGAGGATTGAAGATTGAGGACTGGGGACTGAGAGTTGAGGGTTGAGTGATGAGAATTGGTGTTTGTGGATAGAGGTTTGAAGATTGCAGATTGAGCATTGAGTATTGAAAACTGTGAATTGAGGATATTCTATTGAGGATTGAGGATTGACAACTGATTGTTGAGGACTGAGGGCTGAAGATTGAGGATTCAGGACTGAGGATTCAGAATTGAGGTTTGAGGACTGAGGATTGAGGATTGAAGATTGATTATTGAGGATTCAAGGTTGAGGATTGAGGATTGGGGATTGAGAATTGAGGATGAGGGCTGAGGGTTGAGGATTGAGGTTTGAGGATTGAGGACTGAGGATTGAGGATCGGGGATTGATGATTGAGTATTGAGGATTGAAGATTGAGGATTGAGGATTGGGGACTGAGGATTGAGGATTGAGGATTGAGGATTGAGGATTGAGTATTGACGCTTGAGGATTGAGTGTTGAGGATTGACGATTGAGGATTGAGTATTGAGGATTGAGAATTGAGGACTGAGGGTTGAAGATTGTGTATTCAGGATTGAAGATTGAGGATTGAGGATTGAGGATTGAGGATTGAGGATTGACGATAAGGGCTGAGGCTTGAGGATTGAGGTTTGAGGACTGAGGACTGAGGATTGAGGATTGAGAGTTGAGGACTGAGGATTGAGGATTGAAGATTGAGGATTGGGTATTGCGGATTGAACATTGAGGATTGAGGATTGAGTATTGAGGATTGAGGATTGACGATGAGGGCTGAGGCTTGAGGATTGAGGTTTAAGGACTGAGGACTGAGTATTGAGGATTGAGAATTGAGGATTGAGGATTGAGGATTGAAGATTGAGGATTGGGTATTGAGGATTGAAGAATGAGGATTGAGGATTGAGGATTGAGGATTGAGGATTGAAGATTGAGGATTGAGGATTGAGGATTGAGGATTGAAGGTTGAGTATTGAGGATTGAATGTTGAAGATTGAGGAATGAGTATTGAGGATTGAGGATTGAAGGTTGAGGACTGGGGACTGAGAGTTGAGGGTTGAGTGATGAGAATTGGTGTTTGTGGATAGAGGTTTGAAGATTGCAGATTGAGCATTGAGTATTGAAAACTGTGAATTGAGGATATTCTATTGAGGATTGAGGATTGACAACTGATTGTTGAGGACTGAGGGCTGAAGATTGAGGATTCAGGACTGAGGATTCAGAATTGGGGTTTGAGGACAGAGGATTGAGGATTGAAGATTGATTATTGAGGATTCAAGGTTGAGGATTGAGGATTGGGGATTGAGAAGTGAGGATGAGGGCTGAGGGTTGAGGATTGAGGTTTGAGGATTGAGGACTGAGGATTGAGGATCGGGGATTGATGATTGAGTATTGAGGATTGAAGATTGAGGATTGAGGATTGAGGACTGTGGATTGAGGATTGAGGATTGAGGATTGAGGTTTGAGGATTGAAGATTGAGGATTGGGTATTGAGGATTGAAGAATGAGGATTGAGGATTGAGGATTGAGGATTGAGAATTGAGGATTGAGGATTGAAGATTGAGGATTGGGGACTGAGTGTTCAGGGTTGAGTTGTGAGGATTGATGTTTGTGGATAGAGATATGAAGATTGCAGATTGAGTATTGCGTATGGGAAGCTCTGAGCTGACGATATTCTATTGAGGATTGAGGATTGACAATGGATTGTTGAGGAGTGAGGGCTGTAGATTGAGGTTTCAGGATTGAGGATTCAGGATTCTGGTTTGAGGACTGAGGATTGAGGATTGACGATTGAGGATTGAGAATTGAGGATTGAGGATTGAAGATTGAGGATTGGGTATTGAGGATTGAATATTGAGGATTGAGGATTGAGGATTGAGGATTGAAGATTGAATATTGATGATTGAAGGTTGAGGATTGAGGATTGAGTGTTGTGGATTGAGGACGAGGACTGAGGGTTGAGTATTGATGTTTGAGGTCTGAGGATTGAGGATAGAGGATTGAGAATTGAGGATTGAGGATTGAGGATTGAAGATTGAGGATTGGGTATTGAGGATTGAAGAATGAGGACTGAAGATTGAGGATTGAGGATTGAGGATTGAAGATTGAGTATTGAGGATTGAAGATTGAGGATTGAGGATTGAGGATTGAGGGTTGAGGATTGAGGATTGAGTATTGACGCTTGAGGATTGAGTGTTGAGGATTGACGATTGAGGATTGAGTATTGAGGATTGAGAATTGAGGACTGAGGATTGAAGATTGTGTATTCAGGATTGAAGATTGAGGATTGAGGATTGAGGATTGAGGATTGACGATAAGGGCTGAGGCTTGAGGATTGAGGTTTGAGGACTGAGGACTGAGGATTGAGGATTGAGAATTGAGGATTGAGGTTTGAGGATTGAAGATTGAGGATTGGGTATTGCGGATTGAACATTGAGGATTGAGGATTGAGGATTGAGTATTGAGGACTGAAGATTGAATATTGATGATTGAAGATTGTGGATTGAGGATTGAGGGTTGCGGATTGAGGACGAGGACTGAGGGTTGAGTATTGATGTTTGAGGTCTGGGGATTGAGGATTGAGGATTGAGAATTGAGGATTGAGGATTGAGGATTGAAGATTGAGGATTGGGTATTGAGGATTGAAGAATGAGGATTGAGGATTGAGGATTGAGGATTGAGGATTGAAGATTGAGTATTGAGGATTGAAGAATGAGAATTGAGGATTGAGGGCTGAGGATTGAGGTTTGAGTATTGAGGATTGAGGATTGAGGATTGGCGATTGACTATTAAGAATTGAATACTGAGGATTGAGGATTGAGGGTTCAGGATTGAGGATTGAAGATTGAGGATTGGGGATTGAGGATTGACGATTGAGGATTGAGTATTGAGGAATGAGAATTGAGAATTGAGGATTGAGGATTGAAGATTGTGTATTCAGGATTGAAGATTGAGGATTGAGGATTGAGTATTGAGGATTGACGATGAGGGCTGAGGCTTGAGGATTGAGGTTTAAGGACTGAGGACTGAGGATTGAGGATTGATAATTGAGGATTGAGGATTGAGGATTGAAGATTGAGGATTGCGTATTGAGGATTGAAGAATGAGGATTGTGGATTGAAGCTTGAGGATTGAGTATTGAGGATTGAGAATTGAGGATTGAGGATTGAAGATTGTGTATTAAGGATTGAAGATTGAGGATTGAGGATTGAGTATTGAGGATTGAGGATGAGGGCTGAGGGTTGAGGATTGAGGTTTGAGGATTGAGGACTGAGGATTGTGGATTGAGGATTGATGATTGAGTATTGAAGATTGAGAATTGAGGATTGAGGATTGAGGATTGAAGATTGAGGATTGGGTATTGAGGATTGAAGAATGAGGACTGAGGATTGAGGATTGAGGATTGAGGATTGAGAATTGAGGATTGAGGATTGAAGATTGAGGATTGGGTATTGAGGATTGAACATTGAGGATTGAGGATTGAGGACTGAGGATTGAGGATTGAGGATTGAGAATTGAGGATTGAGGATTGAATATTGAGGATTGGGTATTGAGGATTGATGATTGAGGATTGAAGATTGAGTATTGAGGATTGAAGATTGAGGATTGAGGATTGAGGATTGAGGATTGAGGATTGAAGATTGAGGATTGAAGATTGAAGATTGGGTATTGAGGATTGAAGAATGAGGACTGAGGATTGAGGATTGAGGATTGAGGATTGAGAATTGAGGATTGAGGATTGAGGATTGAAGATTGAGGATTGGGTATTGAGGATTGAAGAATGAGGACTGAGGATTGAGGATTGAGGATTGAAGATTGAGTATTGAGGATTGAAGGTTGAGGATTGAGGATTGAGGATTGAGGATTTAGGATTGATGATTGAGGATTGAAGATTGAGTATTGAGGATTGAAGATTGAGGATTGAGGATTGAGGATTGAGGATTGAGGATTGAAGATTGAGGATTGGGCATTGAGGATTGACGATTGAGGATCGAGGATTGAGGATTGAGTATTGACGATAAGGGCTGAGGCTTGAGGATTGAGGTTTGAGGACTGAGGACTGAGGATTGAGGATTGAGAATTGAGGATTGAGGATTGAGGATTGAAGATTGAGGATTGGGTATTGCGGATTGAACATTGAGGATTGAGGATTGAGGATTGAGGATTGAGGACTGAGGATTGAATATTGATGATTGAAGGTTGTGGATTGAGGGTTGAGGGTTGCGGATTGAGGACGAGGACTGAGGGTTGAGGATTGAGGATTGAGTATTGACGCTTGAGGATTGAGGGTTGAGGATTGACGATTGAGGATTGAGTATTGAGGATTGAGAATTGAGGACTGAGAATTGAAGATTGTGTATTCAGGATTGAACATTGAGGATTGAGGATTGAGGATTGAGGATTGAAGAATGAGGATTGAGGATTGAGGATTGAGGATTGAGGATTGAGGATTGAGGATTGAGGATTGACGATTGAAGATTGATGACTGAGGATTGTGGATTGAGGATTGAGGATTGAACATTGAGGACTGAGTGTTGAGGGTTGAGTGATGAGAATTGGTGTTTGTGGATAGAGGTTTGAAGATTGCAGATTGAGCATTGAGTATTGAAAACTGTTAGTTGAGGATATTCTATTGAGGATTGAGGATTGACAACTGATTGTTGAGGACTGAGGGCTGAAGATTGAGGATTTAGGATTGAGGATTCAGAATTGAGGTTTGAGGACTGAGGATTGAGGATTGAAGATTGATTATTGAGGATTGAAGGTTGAGGATTGAGGATTGAGGATTGAGGATTGAGGATGAGGGCTGAGGGTTGAGGATTGAGGTTTGAGGATTGAGGACTGAGGATTGTGGATTGAGGATTGAGGATTGAAGATTGAGGATTGAAGATTGAAGATTGGGTATTGAGGATTGAAGAATGAGGACTGAGGATTGAGGATTGAGGATTGAGGATTGAGAATTGAGGATTGAGGATTGAGGATTGAAGATTGAGGATTGGGTATTGAGGATTGAAGAATGAGGACTGAGGATTGAGGATTGAGGATTGAAGATTGAGTATTGAGGATTGAAGGTTGAGGATTGAGGATTGAGGATTGAGGATTTAGGATTGATGATTGAGGATTGAAGATTGAGTATTGAGGATTGAAGATTGAGGATTGAGGATTGAGGATTGAGGATTGAGGATTGAAGATTGAGGATTGGGCATTGAGGATTGACGATTGAGGATCGAGGATTGAGGATTGAGGATTGACGATAAGGGCTGAGGCTTGAGGATTGAGGTTTGAGGACTGAGGACTGAGGATTGAGGATTGAGAATTGAGGATTGAGGATTGAGGATTGAAGATTGAGGATTGGGTATTGCGGATTGAACATTGAGGATTGAGGATTGAGTATTGAGGATTGAAGATTGAGGATGGAGGATTGAGGATTGAAGATTGAGGATTGGGGATTGAGGATTGACGATTGAGGATTGAGTATTGAGGATTGAGAATTGAGGATTGAGGATTGAAGATTGTGTATTCAGGATTGAAGATTGAGGATTGAGGATTGAGGATTGAGGATTGACGATAAGGGCTGAGGCTTGAGGATTGAGGTTTGAGGACAGAGGACTGAGGATTGAGGATTGAGAGTTGAGGACTGAGGATTGAGGATTGAAGATTGAGGATTGGGTATTGCGGATTGAACATTGAGGATTGAGGATTGAGGATTGAGGATTGAGGATTGACGATGAGGGCTGAGGCTTGAGGATTGAGGTTTAAGGACTGAGGACTGAGTATTGAGGATTGAGAATTGAGGATTGAGGATTGAGGATTGAAGATTGAGGATTGGGTATTGAGGATTGAAGAATGAGGATTGAGGATTGAGGATTGAGGATTGAGGATTGAAGATTGAGGATTGAGGATTGAGGATTGAGGATTCAAGATTGAGTATTGAGGATTGAATGTTGAAGATTGAGGAATGAGGATTGAGGATTGAGGATTGAAGATTGAGGACTGGGGACTGAGAGTTGAGGGTTGAGTGATGAGAATTGGTGTTTGTGGATAGAGGTTTGAAGATTGCAGATTGAGCATTGAGTATTGAAAACTGTGAATTGAGGATATTCTATTGAGGATTGAGGATTGACAACTGATTGTTGAGGACTGAGGGCTGAAGATTGAGGATTCAGGACTGAGGATTCAGAATTGAGGTTTGAGGACTGAGGATTGAGGATTGAAGATTGATTATTGAGGATTCAAGGTTGAGGATTGAGGATTGGGGATTGAGAATTGAGGATGAGGGCTGAGGGTTGAGGATTGAGGTTTGAGGATTGAGGACTGAGGATTGAGGATCGGGGATTGATGATTGAGTATTGAGGATTGAAGATTGAGGATTGAGGATTGGGGACTGAGGATTGAGGATTGAGGATTGAGGATTGAGGATTGAGTATTGACGCTTGAGGATTGAGTGTTGAGGATTGACGATTGAGGATTGAGTATTGAGGATTGAGAATTGAGGACTGAGGGTTGAAGATTGTGTATTCAGGATTGAAGATTGAGGATTGAGGATTGAGGATTGAGGATTGAGGATTGACGATAAGGGCTGAGGCTTGAGGATTGAGGTTTGAGGACTGAGTACTGAGGATTGAGGATTGAGAGTTGAGGACTGAGGATTGAGGATTGAAGATTGAGGATTGGGTATTGCGGATTGAACATTGAGGATTGAGGATTGAGTATTGAGGATTGAGGATTGACGATGAGGGCTGAGGCTTGAGGATTGAGGTTTAAGGACTGAGGACTGAGTATTGAGGATTGAGAATTGAGGATTGAGGATTGAGGATTGAAGATTGAGGATTGGGTATTGAGGATTGAAGAATGAGGATTGAGGATTGAGGATTGAGGATTGAGGATTGAAGATTGAGGATTGAGGATTGAGGATTGAGGATTGAAGGTTGAGTATTGAGGATTGAATGTTGAAGATTGAGGAATGAGTATTGAGGATTGAGGATTGAAGGTTGAGGACTGGGGACTGAGAGTTGAGGGTTGAGTGATGAGAATTGGTGTTTGTGGATAGAGGTTTGAAGATTGCAGATTGAGCATTGAGTATTGAAAACTGTGAATTGAGGATATTCTATTGAGGATTGAGGATTGACAACTGATTGTTGAGGACTGAGGGCTGAAGATTGAGGATTCAGGACTGAGGATTCAGAATTGGGGTTTGAGGACAGAGGATTGAGGATTGAAGATTGATTATTGAGGATTCAAGGTTGAGGATTGAGGATTGGGGATTGAGAAGTGAGGATGAGGGCTGAGGGTTGAGGATTGAGGTTTGAGGATTGAGGACTGAGGATTGAGGATCGGGGATTGATGATTGAGTATTGAGGATTGAAGATTGAGGATTGAGGATTGAGGACTGTGGATTGAGGATTGAGGATTGAGGATTGAGGTTTGAGGATTGAAGATTGAGGATTGGGTATTGAGGATTGAAGAATGAGGATTGAGGATTGAGGATTGAGGATTGAGAATTGAGGATTGAGGATTGAAGATTGAGGATTGGGGACTGAGTGTTCAGGGTTGAGTTGTGAGGATTGATGTTTGTGGATAGAGATATGAAGATTGCAGATTGAGTATTGCGTATGGGAAGCTCTGAGCTGACGATATTCTATTGAGGATTGAGGATTGACAATGGATTGTTGAGGAGTGAGGGCTGTAGATTGAGGTTTCAGGATTGAGGATTCAGGATTCTGGTTTGAGGACTGAGGATTGAGGATTGACGATTGAGGATTGAGAATTGAGGATTGAGGATTGAAGATTGAGGATTGGGTATTGAGGATTGAATATTGAGGATTGAGGATTGAGGATTGAGGGTTGTGGATTGAGGACGAGGACTGAGGGTTGAGTATTGATGTTTGTGGTCTGAGGATTGAGGATAGAGGATTGAGAATTGAGGATTGAGGATTGAGGATTGAAGATTGAGGATTGGGTATTGAGGATTGAAGAGTGAGGACTGAGGATTGAGGATTGAGGATTGAGGATTGAAGATTGAGTATTGAGGATTGAAGGTTGAGGATTGAGGATTGAGGATTGAGGATTGAGGATTGAGGATTGAGGATTGAGGATTGAGGATTGAGGATTCAGGATTGAAGATTGAGGATTGAGGATTGAGGATTAAAGATTGAGTATTGAGGATTGAAGTTTGAGGATTGATGATTGAGGATTGAGGATTGAGGATTGAGGATTGAGGATTGAGTATTGAAGATTGCGGATTGATGATTGAGGATTGAGGATTGAGGATTGATGATTGAGGATTGAGTATTGAGGATTGAGGGTTGAAGATTGAGGATTGAGGATTGAGGATTGAAGATAGAGGATTGGCTATTGAGGATTGAAGAATGAGGATTGAGGATTGAGGTTTGAGGATTGAAGATTGATGACTGAGGATTGTGGATTGAGGATTGAGGATTGAACATTGAGGACTGAGTGTTGAGGGTTGAGTGATGAGAATTGGTGTTTGTGGATCGTGGTTTGAAGATTGCAGATTGAGCATTGAGTATTGAAAACTGTGAGTTGAGGATATTCTATTGAGGATTGAGGATTGACAACTGATTGTTGAGGACTGAGGTCTGAAGATTGAGGATTTAGGATTGCGGATTCAGAATTGAGGTTTGAGGACTGAGGATTGAGGATTGAAGATTGATTATTGAGGATTGAAGATTGAGGATTGAGGATTGAGGATTGAGGATTGAGGATGAGGGCTGAGGGTTGAGGATTGAGGTTTGAGGATTGAGGACTGAGGATTGTGGATTGAGGATTGATGATTGAGTATTGAAGATTGAGAATTGAGGATTGAGGATTGAGGATTGAAGATTGAGGATTGGGTATTGAGGATTGAAGAATGAGGACTGAGGATTGGGGATTGAGGATTGAGGATTGAGAATTGAGGATTGAGGATTGAAGATTGAGGATTGGGTATTGAGGATTGAACGTTGAGGATTGAGGATTGAGGATTGAGGATTGAGGATTGAGGATTGAGAATTGAGGATTGAGGATTGAAGATTGAGGATTGGGTATTGAGGATTGAACATTGAGGATTGAGGATTGAGGAAAGAGGATTGAGGATTGAGGATTGAGGATTGAATATTGATGATTGAAGGTTGAGGATTGAGGATTGAGGGTTGTGGATTGAGGACGAGGACTGAGGGTTGAGTATTGATGTTTGAGGTCTGAGGATTGAAGATTGAAGATTGAGAATTGAGGATTGAGGATTGAGGATTGAAGATTGAGGATTGGGTATTGAGGATTGAGGAATGAGGACTGAGGGTTGAGGAGTGAGGTTTGAGTATTGAGGATTGAGGATTGAGGATTGAAGATTGACTATTAAGGATTGAAGACTGAGGATTGAGGATTGAGGATTCAGGATTGAGGATTGAAGATTGAGGATTGGGGATTGAGGATTGACGATTGAGGATTGAGTATTGAGGATTGTGAATTGAGAATTGAGGATTGAGGATTGAAGATTGTGTATTCAGGATTGAAGATTGAGGATTGAGGATTGAGGATTGAGGATTGAGGATGAGGGCTGAGGGTTGAGGATTGAGGTTTGAGGATTGAGGACTGAGGATTGAGGATTGGGGGTTGATGATTGAGTATTAAGGATTGAAGATTGAGGATTGAGGATTGAGGACTGAGGATTGAGGATTGACGATTGAGGATTGAGGATTGAGGATTGAAGATTGAGGATTGAGGATTGAGGATTGAGGATTGAGGATTGAGGATTGAGGATTGAAGATTGAGGATTGGGGACTGAGTGTTCAGGGTTGAGTGGTGAGAATTGGTGTTTGTGGATAGAGATATGAAGATTGCAGATTGTGTATTGCGTATGGAAAACTCTGAACTGACGATATTCTATTGAGGATTGAGGATTGACAACTGATTGTTGAGGACTGAGGGCTGAAGATTGAGGTTTCAGGATTGAGGATGCAGGATTCTGGTTTGAGGACTGAGGATTGAGGATTGAGGATTGAGGATTGAGAATTGAGGATTGAGGATTGAAGATTGAGGATTGGTTATTGAGGATTTAACATTGAGGATTGAGAATTGAGGATTGAGGATTGAGGATTGAGGATTGAAGATGGAATACTGATGATTGAATGTTGAGGATTGAGGATTGAGGGTTGTGGATTGAGGACGAGGACTGAGGGTTGAGTATTGATGTTTGAGGTCTGAGGATTGAGCATAGAGGATTGAGAATTGAGGATTGAGGGTTGAGGATTGAAGATTGAGGATTGGGTATTGAGGATTGAAGAATGAGGACTGAGGATTGAGGATTGAGGATTGAGGATTGAAGATTGAGTATTGAGGATTGAAGATTGAGGATTGAGGATTGAGGATTGAGGATTTAGGATTGATGATTGAGGATTGAAGATTGAGTATTGAGGATTGAAGATTGAGGATTGAGGATTGAGGATTGAGGATTGAGGATTGGCTATTGAGGATTGAAGAATGAGGATTGAGGATTGAGGTTTGAGGATTGAAGATTGATGACTGAGGATTGTGGATTGAGGATTGAGGATTGAACATTGAGGACTGAGTGTTGAGGGTTGAGTGATGAGAATTGGTGTTTGTGGATCGTGGTTTGAAGATTGCAGATTGAGCATTGAGTATTGAAAACTGTGAGTTGAGGATATTCTATTGAGGATTGAGGATTGACAACTGATTGTTGAGGACTGAGGTCTGAAGATTGAGGATTTAGGATTGCGGATTCAGAATTGAGGTTTGAGGACTGAGGATTGAGGATTGAAGATTGATTATTGAGGATTGAAGATTGAGGATTGAGGATTGAGGATTGAGGATTGAGGATGAGGGCTGAGGGTTGAGGATTGAGGTTTGAGGATTGAGGACTGAGGATTGTGGATTGAGGATTGATGATTGAGTATTGAAGATTGAGAATTGAGGATTGAGGATTGAGGATTGAAGATTGAGGATTGGGTATTGAGGATTGAAGAATGAGGACTGAGGATTGGGGATTGAGGATTGAGGATTGAGAATTGAGGATTGAGGATTGAAGATTGAGGATTGGGTATTGAGGATTGAACGTTGAGGATTGAGGATTGAGGATTGAGGATTGAGGATTGAGGATTGAGAATTGAGGATTGAGGATTGAAGATTGAGGATTGGGTATTGAGGATTGAACATTGAGGATTGAGGATTGAGGAAAGAGGATTGAGGATTGAGGATTGAGGATTGAATATTGATGATTGAAGGTTGAGGATTGAGGATTGAGGGTTGTGGATTGAGGACGAGGACTGAGGTTTGAGTATTGATGTTTGAGGTCTGAGGATTGAAGATTGAAGATTGAGAATTGAGGATTGAGGATTGAGGATTGAAGATTGAGGATTGGGTATTGAGGATTGAGGAATGAGGACTGAGGGTTGAGGAGTGAGGTTTGAGTATTGAGGATTGAGGATTGAGGATTGAAGATTGACTATTAAGGATTGAAGACTGAGGATTGAGGATTGAGGATTCAGGATTGAGGATTGAAGATTGAGGATTGGGGATTGAGGATTGACGATTGAGGATTGAGTATTGAGGATTGTGAATTGAGAATTGAGGATTGAGGATTGAAGATTGTGTATTCAGGATTGAAGATTGAGGATTGAGGATTGAGGATTGAGGATTGAGGATGAGGGCTGAGGGTTGAGGATTGAGGTTTGAGGATTGAGGACTGAGGATTGAGGATTGGGGGTTGATGATTGAGTATTAAGGATTGAAGATTGAGGATTGAGGATTGAGGACTGAGGATTGAGGATTGACGATTGAGGATTGAGGATTGAGGATTGAAGATTGAGGATTGAGGATTGAGGATTGAGGATTGAGGATTGAGGATTGAGGATTGAAGATTGAGGATTGGGGACTGAGTGTTCAGGGTTGAGTGGTGAGAATTGGTGTTTGTGGATAGAGATATGAAGATTGCAGATTGTGTATTGCGTATGGAAAACTCTGAACTGACGATATTCTATTGAGGATTGAGGATTGACAACTGATTGTTGAGGACTGAGGGCTGAAGATTGAGGTTTCAGGATTGAGGATGCAGGATTCTGGTTTGAGGACTGAGGATTGAGGATTGAGGATTGAGGATTGAGAATTGAGGATTGAGGATTGAAGATTGAGGATTGGTTATTGAGGATTTAACATTGAGGATTGAGAATTGAGGATTGAGGATTGAGGATTGAGGATTGAAGATGGAATACTGATGATTGAATGTTGAGGATTGAGGATTGAGGGTTGTGGATTGAGGACGAGGACTGAGGGTTGAGTATTGATGTTTGAGGTCTGAGGATTGAGCATAGAGGATTGAGAATTGAGGATTGAGGGTTGAGGATTGAAGATTGAGGATTGGGTATTGAGGATTGAAGAATGAGGACTGAGGATTGAGGATTGAGGATTGAGGATTGAAGATTGAGTATTGAGGATTGAAGATTGAGGATTGAGGATTGAGGATTGAGGATTTAGGATTGATGATTGAGGATTGAAGATTGAGTATTGAGGATTGAAGATTGAGGATTGAGGATTGAGGATTGAGGATTGAGGATTGAAGATTGAGGACTGAGGATTGAGGATTGAGGATTGAGGATTGAGGATTGAGGATTGAAGATTGAGGATTTGGGATTGAGGATTGACGATTGAGGATTGAGGATTGAGGATTGAGGATTGACGATAAGGGCTGAGGCTTGAGGATTGAGGTTTGAGGACTGAGGACTGAGGATTGAGGATTGAGAATTGAGGATTGAGGATTGAGGATTGAAGATTGAGGATTGGGTATTGCGGATTGAACATTGAGGATTGAGGATTGAGGATTGAGGATTGAGGACTGAAGATTGAATATTGATGATTGAAGATTGTGGATTGAGGATTGAGGGTTGCGGATTGAGGACGAGGACTGAGGGTTGAGGATTGAGGATTGAGTATTGACGCTTGAGGATTGAGTGTTGAGGATTGACGATTGAGGATTGAGTATTGAGGATTGAGAATTGAGGACTGAGGATTGAAGATTGTGTATTCAGGATTGAAGATTGAGGATTGAGGATTGAGGATTGAGGATTGACGATAAGGGCTGAGGCTTGAGGATTGAGGTTTGAGGACTGAGGACTGAGGATTGAGGATTGAGAATTGAGGATTGAGGTTTGAGGATTGAAGATTGAGGATTGGGTATTGCGGATTGAACATTGAGGATTGAGGATTGAGGATTGAGTATTGAGGACTGAAGATTGAATATTGATGATTGAAGATTGTGGATTGAGGATTGAGGGTTGCGGATTGAGGACGAGGACTGAGGGTTGAGTATTGATGTTTGAGGTCTGGGGATTGAGGATTGAGGATTGAGAATTGAGGATTGAGGATTGAGGATTGAAGATTGAGGATTGGGTATTGAGGATTGAAGAATGAGGATTGAGGATTGAGGATGGAGGATTGAGGATTGAAGATTGAGTATTGAGGATTGAAGAATGAGAATTGAGGATTGAGGGCTGAGGATTGAGGTTTGTGTATTGAGGATTGAGGATTGAGGATTGACGATTGACTATTAAGAATTGAATACTGAGGATTGAGGATTGAGGGTTCAGGATTGAGGATTGAAGATTGAGGATTGGGGATTGAGGATTGACGATTGAGGATTGAGTATTGAGGAATGAGAATTGAGAATTGAGGATTGAGGATTGAAGATTGTGTATTCAGGATTGAAGATTGAGGATTGAGGATTGAGGATTGAGGATTGACGATGAGGGCTGAGGCTTGAGGATTGAGGTTTAAGGACTGAGGACTGAGGATTGAGGATTGAGAATTGAGGATTGAGGATTGAGGATTGAAGATTGAGGATTGCGTATTGAGGATTGAAGAATGAGGATTGAGGATTGAAGCTTGAGGATTGAGTATTGAGGATTGAGAATTGAGGATTGAGGATTGAAGATTGTGTATTAAGGATTGAAGATTGAGGATTGAGGATTGAGGATTGAGGATTGAGGATGAGGGCTGAGGGTTGAGGATTGAGGTTTGAGGATTGAGGACTGAGGATTGTGGATTGAGGATTGATGATTGAGTATTGAAGATTGAGAATTGAGGATTGAGGATTGAGGATTGAAGATTGAGGATTGGGTATTGAGGATTGAAGAATGAGGACTGAGGATTGAGGATTGAGGATTGAGGATTGAGAATTGAGGATTGAGGATTGAAGATTGAGGATTGGGTATTGAGGATTGAACATTGAGGATTGAGGATTGAGGATTGAGGATTGAGGATTGAGGATTGAGAATTGAGTATTGAGGATTGAAGATTGAGGATTGGGTATTGAGGATTGATGATTGAGGATTGAAGATTGAGTATTGAGGATTGAAGATTGAGGATTGAGGATTGAGGATTGAGGATTGAGGATTGAAGATTGAGGATTGAAGATTGAAGATTGGGTATTGAGGATTGAAGAATGAGGACTGAGAATTGAGGATTGAGGATTGAAGATTGAGTATTGAGGATTGAAGGTTGAGGATTGAGGATTGAGGATTGAGGATTTAGGATTGATGATTGAGGATTGAAGATTGAGTATTGAGGATTGAAGATTGAGGATTGAGGATTGAGGATTGAGGATTGAGGATTGAAGATTGAGGATTGGGGATTGAGGATTGACGATTGAGTATCGAGGATTGAGGATTGAGGATTGACGATAAGGGCTGAGGCTTGAGGATTGAGGTTTGAGGACTGAGGACTGAGGATTGAGGATTGAGAATTGAGGATTGAGGATTGAGGATTGAAGATTGAGGATTGGGTATTGCGGATTGAATATTGAGGATTGAGGATTGAGGATTGAGGATTGAGGACTGAGGATTGAATATTGATGATTGAAGGTTGTGGATTGAGGGTTGAGGGTTGCGGATTGAGGACGAGGACTGAGGGTTGAGGATTGAGGATTGAGTATTGACGCTTGAGGATTGAGGGTTGAGGATTGACGATTGAGGATTGAGTATTGAGGATTGAGAATTGAGGACTGAGAATTGAAGATTGTGTATTCAGGATTGAACATTGAGGATTGAGGATTGAGGATTGAGGATTGAAGAATGAGGATTGAGGATTGAGGATTGAGGATTGAGGATTGAGGATTGAGGATTGAGGATTGACGATTGAAGATTGATGACTGAGGATTGTGGATTGAGGATTGAGGATTGAACATTGAGGACTGAGTGTTGAGGGTTGAGTGATGAGAATTGGTGTTTGTGGATAGAGGTTTGAAGATTGCAGATTGAGCATTGAGTATTGAAAACTGTTAGTTGAGGATATTCTATTGAGGATTGAGGATTGACAACTGATTGTTGAGGACTGAGGGCTGAAGATTGAGGATTTAGGATTGAGGATTCAGAATTGAGGTTTGAGGACTGAGGATTGAGGATTGAAGATTGATTATTGAGGATTGAAGGTTGAGGATTGAGGATTGAGGATTGAGGATTGAGGATGAGGGCTGAGGGTTGAGGATTGAGGTTTGAGGATTGAGGACTGAGGATTGTGGATTGAGGATTAATGATTGAGTATTGAGGATTGAAGATTGAGGATGGAGGATTGAGGATTGAAGATTGAGGATTGGGGATTGAGGATTGACGATTGAGGATTGAGTATTGAGGATTGAGAATTGAGGATTGAGGATTGAAGATTGTGTATTCAGGATTGAAGATTGAGGATTGAGGATTGAGGATTGAGGATTGACGATAAGGGCTGAGGCTTGAGGATTGAGGTTTGAGGACAGAGGACTGAGGATTGAGGATTGAGAGTTGAGGACTGAGGATTGAGGATTGAAGATTGAGGATTGGGTATTGCGGATTGAACATTGAGGATTGAGGATTGAGGATTGAGGATTGAGGATTGAGGATTGAGGATTGACGATGAGGGCTGAGGCTTGAGGATTGAGGTTTAAGGACTGAGGACTGAGTATTGAGGATTGAGAATTGAGGATTGAGGATTGAGGATTGAAGATTGAGGATTGGGTATTGAGGATTGAAGAATGAGGATTGAGGATTGAGGATTGAGGATTGAGGATTGAAGATTGAGGATTGAGGATTGAGGATTGAGGATTCAAGATTGAGTATTGAGGATTGAATGTTGAAGATTGAGGAATGAGGATTGAGGATTGAGGATTGAAGATTGAGGACTGGGGACTGAGAGTTGAGGGTTGAGTGATGAGAATTGGTGTTTGTGGATAGAGGTTTGAAGATTGCAGATTGAGCATTGAGTATTGAAAACTGTGAATTGAGGATATTCTATTGAGGATTGAGGATTGACAACTGATTGTTGAGGACTGAGGGCTGAAGATTGAGGATTCAGGACTGAGGATTCAGAATTGAGGTTTGAGGACTGAGGATTGAGGATTGAAGATTGATTATTGAGGATTCAAGGTTGAGGATTGAGGATTGGGGATTGAGAATTGAGGATGAGGGCTGAGGGTTGAGGATTGAGGTTTGAGGATTGAGGACTGAGGATTGAGGATCGGGGATTGATGATTGAGTATTGAGGATTGAAGATTGAGGATTGAGGATTGGGGACTGAGGATTGAGGATTGAGGATTGAGGATTGAGGATTGAGTATTGACGCTTGAGGATTGAGTGTTGAGGATTGACGATTGAGGATTGAGTATTGAGGATTGAGAATTGAGGACTGAGGGTTGAAGATTGTGTATTCAGGATTGAAGATTGAGGATTGAGGATTGAGGATTGAGGATTGAGGATTGACGATAAGGGCTGAGGCTTGAGGATTGAGGTTTGAGGACTGAGGACTGAGGATTGAGGATTGAGAGTTGAGGACTGAGGATTGAGGATTGAAGATTGAGGATTGGGTATTGCGGATTGAACATTGAGGATTGAGGATTGAGTATTGAGGATTGAGGATTGACGATGAGGGCTGAGGCTTGAGGATTGAGGTTTAAGGACTGAGGACTGAGTATTGAGGATTGAGAATTGAGGATTGAGGATTGAGGATTGAAGATTGAGGATTGGGTATTGAGGATTGAAGAATGAGGATTGAGGATTGAGGATTGAGGATTGAGGATTGAAGATTGAGGATTGAGGATTGAGGATTGAGGATTGAAGATTGAGTATTGAGGATTGAATGTTGAAGATTGAGGAATGAGTATTGAGGATTGAGGATTGAAGGTTGAGGACTGGGGACTGAGAGTTGAGGGTTGAGTGATGAGAATTGGTGTTTGTGGATAGAGGTTTGAAGATTGCAGATTGAGCATTGAGTATTGAAAACTGTGAATTGAGGATATTCTATTGAGGATTGAAGATTGACAACTGATTGTTGAGGACTGAGGGCTGAAGATTGAGGATTCAGGACTGAGGATTCAGAATTGGGGTTTGAGGACAGAGGATTGAGGATTGAAGATTGATTATTGAGGATTCAAGGTTGAGGATTGAGGATTGGGGATTGAGAAGTGAGGATGAGGGCTGAGGGTTGAGGATTGAGGTTTGAGGATTGAGGACTGAGGATTGAGGATCGGGGATTGATGATTGAGTATTGAGGATTGAAGATTGAGGATTGAGGATTGAGGACTGTGGATTGAGGATTGAGGATTGAGGATTGAGGTTTGAGGATTGAAGATTGAGGATTGGGTATTGAGGATTGAAGAATGAGGATTGAGGATTGAGGATTGAGGATTGAGAATTGAGGATTGAGGATTGAAGATTGAGGATTGGGGACTGAGTGTTCAGGGTTGAGTTGTGAGGATTGATGTTTGTGGATAGAGATATGAAGATTGCAGATTGAGTATTGCGTATGGGAAGCTCTGAGCTGACGATATTCTATTGAGGATTGAGGATTGACAATGGATTGTTGAGGAGTGAGGGCTGTAGATTGAGGTTTCAGGATTGAGGATTCAGGATTCTGGTTTGAGGACTGAGGATTGAGGATTGACGATTGAGGATTGAGAATTGAGGATTGAGGATTGAAGATTGAGGATTGGGCATTGAGGATTGAATATTGAGGATTGAGGATTGAGGATTGAGGATTGAGGATTGAGGATTGAAGATTGAATATTGATGATTGAAGGTTGAGGATTGAGGATTGAGTGTTGTGGATTGAGGACGAGGACTGAGGGTTGAGTATTGATGTTTGAGGTCTGAGGATTGAGGATAGAGGATTGAGAATTGAGGATTGAGGATTGAGGATTGAAGATTGAGGATTGGGTATTGAGGATTGAAGAATGAGGACTGAAGATTGAGGATTGAGGATTGAGGATTGAAGATTGAGGATTGAGGATTGAGGATTGAGGATTCAGGATTTAGGATTGAGGATTGAGGACTGAGGATTGAAGATTGAGGATTGACGATTGAGGATTAAAGGTTGAGCATTGAGGATTGAAGATTGAGGATTGAAGATTGAGGATTGAGGATTGAGGATTGAGGATTCAAGATTGAGTATTGAGGATTGAATGTTGAAGATTGAGGAATGAGGATTGAGGATTGAGGATTGAAGATTGAGGACTGGGGACTGAGAGTTGAGGGTTGAGTGATGAGAATTGGTGTTTGTGGATAGAGGTTTGAAGATTGCAGATTGAGCATTGAGTATTGAAAACTGTGAATTGAGGATATTCTATTGAGGATTGAGGATTGACAACTGATTGTTGAGGACTGAGGGCTGAAGATTGAGGATTCAGGACTGAGGATTCAGAATTGAGGTTTGAGGACTGAGGATTGAGGATTGAAGATTGATTATTGAGGATTCAAGGTTGAGGATTGAGGATTGGGGATTGAGAATTGAGGATGAGGGCTGAGGTTTGAGGATTTAGGTTTGAGGATTGAGGACTGAGGATTGAGGATCGGGGATTGATGATTGAGTATTGAGGATTGAAGATTGAGGATTGAGGATTGGGGACTGAGGATTGAGGATTGAGGATTGAGGATTGAGGATTGAGTATTGACGCTTGAGGATTGAGTGTTGAGGATTGACGATTGAGGATTGAGTATTGAGGATTGAGAATTGAGGACTGAGGGTTGAAGATTGTGTATTCAGGATTGAAGATTGAGGATTGAGGATTGAGGATTGAGGATTGAGGATTGACGATAAGGGCTGAGGCTTGAGGATTGAGGTTTGAGGACTGAGGACTGAGGATTGAGGATTGAGAGTTGAGGACTGAGGATTGAGGATTGAAGATTGAGGATTGGGTATTGCGGATTGAACATTGAGGATTGAGGATTGAGTATTGAGGATTGAGGATTGACGATGAGGGCTGAGGCTTGAGGATTGAGGTTTAAGGACTGAGGACTGAGTATTGAGGATTGAGAATTGAGGATTGAGGATTGAGGATTGAAGATTGAGGATTGGGTATTGAGGATTGAAGAATGAGGATTGAGGATTGAGGATTGAGGATTGAGGATTGAAGATTGAGGATTGAGGATTGAGGATTGAGGATTGAAGAATGAGGATTGAGGATTGAAGGTTGAGGACTGGGGACTGAGAGTTGAGGGTTGAGTGATGAGAATTGGTGTTTGTGGATAGAGGTTTGAAGATTGCAGATTGAGCATTGAGTATTGAAAACTGTGAATTGAGGATATTCTATTGAGGATTGAGGATTGACAACTGATTGTTGAGGACTGAGGGCTGAAGATTGAGGATTCAGGACTGAGGATTCAGAATTGGGGTATGAGGACAGAGGATTGAGGATTGAAGATTGATTATTGAGGATTCAAGGTTGAGGATTGAGGATTGGGGATTGAGAAGTGAGGATGAGGGCTGAGGGTTGAGGATTGAGGTTTGAGGATTGAGGACTGAGGATTGAGGATCGGGGATTGATGATTGAGTATTGAGGATTGAAGATTGAGGATTGAGGATTGAGGACTGTGGATTGAGGATTGAGGATTGAGGATTGAGGTTTGAGGATTGAAGATTGAGGATTGGGTATTGAGGATTGAAGAATGAGGATTGAGGATTGACGATTGAGGATTGAGAATTGAGGATTGAGGATTGAAGATTGAGGATTGGGTATTGAGGATTGAATATTGAGGATTGAGGATTGAGGATGGAGGATTGAGGATTGAGGATTGAAGATTGAATATTGATGATTGAAGGTTGAGGATTGAGGATTGAGTGTTGTGGATTGAGGACGAGGACTGAGGGTTGAGTATTGATGTTTGAGGTCTGAGGATTGAGGATAGAGGATTGAGAATTGAGGATTGAGGATTGAGGATTGAAGATTGAGGATTGGGTATTGAGGATTGAAGAATGAGGACTGAAGATTGAGGATTGAGGATTGAGGATTGAAGATTGAGTATTGAGGATTGAAGATTGAGGATTGAGGATTGAGGATTGAGGATTCAGGATTTAGGATTGAGGATTGAGGACTGAGGATTGAAGATTGAGGATTGAGGATTGAGTATTGAGTATTGGGGATTGAGGATTGAAGATTGAGGATTGAGGATTGAGGATTAATGATTGAGTATTGAGGATTCAACATTGAGGACTGAGTGTTGAGTGTTGAGTGATGAAAATTGATGTTTGTGGATAGAGATTTGAAGATTGCAGATTGAGTATTGAGTATTGAGTATTGAATACTGTGAATTGAGGGTATTCTATTGGGGATTGAGGATTGAAAACTGATTGTTGAGGACTGAGGGCTGAAGATTGAGGATACAGGATTGAGGATTCAGAATTGTGGTTTGAGGACTGAGGATTGAAGATTGAAGATTGAGTATTGAGGATTGAAAATTGAGGGTTGAGGATTGAGGATTGAGGGTTGTGGATTGAGGACGAGGACTGAGGGTTGAGTATTGATGTTTGTGGTCTGAGGATTGAGGATAGAGGATTGAGAATTGAGGATTGAGGATTGAGGATTGAAGATTGAGGATTGGGTATTGAGGATTGAAGAGTGAGGACTGAGGATTGAGGATTGAGGATTGAGGATTGAAGATTGAGTATTGAGGATTGAAGGTTGAGGATTGAGGATTGAGGATTGAGGATTGAGGATTGAGGATTGAGGATTGAGGATTGAGGATTGAGGATTCAGGATTGAAGATTGAGGATTGAGGATTGAGGATTAAAGATTGAGTATTGAGGATTGAAGATTGAGGATTGATGATTGAGGATTGAGGATTGAGGATTGAGGATTGAGGATTGAGTATTGAAGATTGCGGATTGATGATTGAGGATTGAAGAATGAGGATTGAGGATTGAGGTTTGAGGATTGAAGATTGATGATTGAGGATTGTGGATTGAGGATTGAGGATTGAACATTGAGGACTGAGCGTTGAGGGTTGAGTGATGAGAATTGGTGTTTGTGGATCGTGGTTTGAAGATTGCAGATTGAGCATTGAGTATTGAAAACTGTGAGTTGAGGATATTCTATTGAGGATTGAGGATTGACAACTGATTGTTGAGGACTGAGGTCTGAAGATTGAGGATTTAGGATTGCGGATTCAGAATTGAGGTTTGAGGACTGAGGATTGAGGATTGAAGATTGATTATTGAGGATTGAAGATTGAGGATTGAGGATTGAGGATTGAGGATTGAGGATGAGGGCTGAGGGTTGAGGATTGAGGTTTGAGGATTGAGGACTGAGGATTGTGGATTGAGGATTGATGATTGAGTATTGAAGATTGAGAATTGAGGATTGAGGATTGAGGATTGAAGATTGAGGATTGGGTATTGAGGATTGAAGAATGAGGACTGAGGATTGGGGATTGAGGATTGAGGATTGAGAATTGAGGATTGAGGATTGAAGATTGAGGATTGGGTATTGAGGATTGAACGTTGAGGATTGAGGATTGAGGATTGAGGATTGAGGATTGAGGATTGAGAATTGAGGATTGAGGATTGAAGATTGAGGATTGGGTATTGAGGATTGAACATTGAGGATTGAGGATTGAGGAAAGAGGATTGAGGATTGAGGATTGAGGATTGAATATTGATGATTGAAGGTTGAGGATTGAGGATTGAGGGTTGTGGATTGAGGACGAGGACTGAGGGTTGAGTATTGATGTTTGAGGTCTGAGGATTGAAGATTGAAGATTGAGAATTGAGGATTGAGGATTGAGGATTGAAGATTGAGGATTGGGTATTGAGGATTGAGGAATGAGGACTGAGGGTTGAGGAGTGAGGTTTGAGTATTGAGGATTGAGGTTTGAGGATTGAAGATTGACTATTAAGGATTGAAGACTGAGGATTGAGGATTGAGGATTCAGGATTGAGGATTGAGGATTGAAGATTGAGGATTGGGGATTGAGGATTGACGATTGAGGATTGAGTATTGAGGATTGTGAATTGAGAATTGAGGATTGAGGATTGAAGATTGTGTATTCAGGATTGAAGATTGAGGATTGAGGATTGAGGATTGAGGATTGAGGATGAGGGCTGAGGGTTGAGGATTGAGGTTTGAGGATTGAGGACTGAGGATTGAGGATTGGGGGTTGATGATTGAGTATTAAGGATTGAAGATTGAGGATTGAGGATTGAGGACTGAGGATTGAGGATTGACGATTGAGGATTGAGGATTGAGGATTGAAGATTGAGGATTGAGGATTGAGGATTGAGGATTGAGGATTGAGGATTGAGGATTGAAGATTGAGGATTGGGGACTGAGTGTTCAGGGTTGAGTGGTGAGAATTGGTGTTTGTGGATAGAGATATGAAGATTGCAGATTGAGTATTGCGTATGGAAAACTCGGAACTGACGATATTCTATTGAGGATTGAGGATTGACAACTGATTGTTGAGGACTGAGGGCTGAAGATTGAGGTTTCAGGATTGAGGATGCAGGATTCTGGTTTGAGGACTGAGGATTGAGGATTGAGGATTGAGGATTGAGAATTGAGGATTGAGGATTGAAGATTGAGGATTGGTTATTGAGGATTTAACATTGAGGATTGAGAATTGAGGATTGAGGATTGAGGATTGAGGATTGAAGATGGAATACTGATGATTGAATGTTGAGGATTGAGGATTGAGGGTTGTGGATTGAGGACGAGGACTGAGGGTTGAGTATTGATGTTTGAGGTCTGAGGATTGAGCATAGAGGATTGAGAATTGAGGATTGAGGGTTGAGGATTGAAGATTGAGGATTGGGTATTGAGGATTGAAGAATGAGGACTGAGGATTGAGGATTGAGGATTGACGATTGAAGATTGAGTATTGAGGATTGAAGATTGAGGATTGAGGATTGAGGATTGAGGATTTAGGATTGATGATTGAGGATTGAAGATTAAGTATTGAGGATTGAAGATTGAGGATTGAGGATTGAGGATTGAGGATTGAGGATTGAAGATTGAGGATTGGGGATTGAGGATTGACGATTGAGGATTGAGTATTGAGGATTGAGAATTGAGGATTGAGGACTGAACATTGGGTATTGAGGACTGAAGATTGAGGATTCAGGATTGAGGATCCAGGATTGAGGTTCGAGGACTGAGGATTGAGGATTGAGGATTGAGGATTGAGGATTGAGGATTGAGGATTGAGGATTGAGGATTGAAGATTGAGGATTGGGTATTGCGGATTGAACATTGAGGATTGAGGATTGAGGATTGAGGATTGAGGATTGAGGACGGAAGACTGAATATTGATGATTGAAGATTGAGGGTTGAGGATTGAGGGCTGTGGATTGAGGATTGGGGGTTGATGATTGAGTATTAAGGATTGAAGATTGAGGATTGAGGATTGAGGACTGAGGATTGAGGATTGAGGATTGAGGATTGAGGATTGAGGATTGAAGATTGAGGATTGGGTATTGAGGATTGAAGAATGAGGATTGAGGATTGAGGATTGAGGATTGAGAATGAGGGCTGAGGGTTGAGGATTGAGGTTTGAGGATTGAGGAGTGAGGATTGTGGATTGAGGATTGATGATTGAGTGATGAGGATTGAAGATTGAGGATTGAGGATTGAGGATTGAAGATTGAGGATTGGGGATTGAGGATTGACGATTGAAGATTGAGTATTGAGGATTGAGAATTGAGGATTGAGGGTTGAAGATTGTGTATTCAGGTTTGAAGATTGAGGATTGAGGATTGAGGATTGAGGATTGACGATAAGGGCTGAGGCTTGAGGATTGAGGTTTGAGGACAGAGGACTGAGGATTGAGGATTGAGAATTGAGGATTGTGGATTGAGGATTGAAGATTGGGGATTGGGTATTAAGGATTGAAGAATGAGGATTGAGGATTGGTGATTGAGGATTGAGAATTGAGGATTGAGGATTGAAGATTGTGTATTCAGGATTGAAGATTGAGGATTGAGGATTGAGGATTGAGGATTGAGGATGAGGGCTGAGGGTTGAGGATTGAGGTTTGAGGATTGAGGACTGAGGATTGAGGATTGGGGGTTGATGATTGAGTATTAAGGATTGAAGATTGAGGATTGAGGATTGAGGACTGAGGATTGAGGATTGAGGATTGAGGATTGAGGATTGAGGATTGAAGATTGAGGATTGGGTATTGAGGATTGAAGAATGAGGATTGAGGATTGAGGATTGAGGATTGAGAATGAGGGCTGAGGGTTGAGGATTGAGGTTTGAGGATTGAGGAGTGAGGATTGTGGATTGAGGATTGATGATTGAGTGATGAGGATTGAAGATTGAGGATTGAGGATTGAGGATTGAAGATTGAGGATTGGGGATTGAGGATTGACGATTGAAGATTGAGTATTGAGGATTGAGAATTGAGGATTGAGGGTTGAAGATTGTGTATTCAGGTTTGAAGATTGAGGATTGAGGATTGAGGATTGAGGATTGACGATAAGGACTGAGGCTTGAGGATTGAGGTTTGAGGACAGAGGACTGAGGATTGAGGATTGAGAATTGAGGATTGAGGATTGAGGATTGAAGATTGGGGATTGGGTATTGCGGATTGAACATTGTGGATTGAGGATTGAGGATTGAGGATTGAGGATTGACGATGAGGGCTGAGGCTTGAGGATTGAGGTTTAAGGACTGAGGACTGAGGATTGAGGATTGAGAATTGAGGATTGAGCATTGAGGATTGAAGATTGAGGATTGGGTATTGCGGATTGAACATTGAGGATTGAGGATTGAGGATTGAGGATTGAGGACTGAAGATTGAATATTGATGATTGAAGATTGTGGATTGAGGATTGAGGATTGAGGGTTGCGGATTGAGGACGAGGACTGAGGGTTGAGTATTGATGTTTGAGGTCTGAGGATTGAGGATAGAGGATTGAGAATTGAGGATTGAGGATTGAGGATTGAAGATTGAGGATTGGGTATTGAGGATTGAAGAATGAGGACTGAAGATTGAGGAATGAGGATTGAGGATTGAAGATTGAGTATTGAGGATTGAAGATTGAGGATTGAGGATTGAGGATTGAGGATTCAGGATTTAGGATTGAGGATTGAGGACTGAGGATTGAAGATTGAGGATTGAGGATTGAGTATTAAAGGTTGAGCATTGAGGATTGAAGATTGAGGATTCATGATTGAGGATTGAGGATTGAGGATTGAGGATTGAGGACTGAGTATTGAAGATTGAGGATTGAGGATTGAGGATTGAAGATAGAGGATTGGCTATTGAGGATTGAAGAATGAGGATTGAGGATTGGGGATTGAGGATTGAAGATTGATGATTGAGGATTGTGGATTGAGGATTGAGGATTGAAGATTGAGGATTGGGTATTGAGGATTGAAGGATGAGGAGTGAGGATTGAGGATTGAGGATTGAGGATTGCGAATTGAGGATTGAGGATTGAAGATTGAGGATTGGGTATTGAGGATTGAACATTGAGGGTTGAGGATTGAGGATTGAGGATTGAGGATTGAGGATTGAGAATTGAGGTTTGAGGATTGAAGATTGAGGATTGGGTATTGAGGATTGAACATTGAGGATTGAGGATTGAGGAAAGAGGATTGAGGATTGAGGATTGAGGATTGAATATTGATGATTGAAGGTTGAGGATTGAGGATTGAGGGTTGTGGATTGAGGACGAGGACTGAGGGTTGAGTATTGATGTTTGAGGTCTGAGGATTGAAGATTGAAGATTGAGAATTGAGGATTGAGGATTGAGGATTGAAGATTGAGGATTGGGTATTGAGGATTGAGGAATGAGGACTGAGGGTTGAGGAGTGAGGTTTGAGTATTGAGGATTGAGGATTGAGGATTGAAGATTGACTATTAAGGATTGAAGACTGAGGATTGAGGATTGAGGATTCAGGATTGAGGATTGAAGATTGAGGATTGGGGATTGAGGATTGACGATTGAGGATTGAGTATTGAGGATTGTGAATTGAGAATTGAGGATTGAGGATTGAAGATTGTGTATTCAGGATTGAAGATTGAGGATTGAGGATTGAGGATTGAGGATTGAGGATGAGGGCTGAGGGTTGAGGATTGAGGTTTGAGG